>NC_090656.1:185697809-186425285 GCF_040937935.1 Hyperolius riggenbachi
AAAAACACATAAGGGGGCCCTTATATCCGGGACATAAAAACACATAAGGGGGGACCCTTATATCCGGGACATAAAAACACATAAGGGGGGACCCTTATATCCGGGACATAAAAACACGTAAGGGGGGACCCTTATATCCGGGACATAAAAACACATAAGGGGGGACCCTTATATCCGGGTCATAAAAATACGTAAGGGGGGACCCTTATATCCGGGACATAAAAACACATAAGGGGGGACCCTTATATCCAGGACATAAAAACACATAAGGGGGGGCCCTTATATCCGGGACATAAAAACACATAAGGGGGACTCTTATATCCGGGACATAAAAACACATAAGGGGGGACCCTTATATCCGGGACATAAAAACACGTAAGGGGGGACCCTTATATCAGGGACATAAAAACACATAAGGGGGGACCCTTATATCCAGGACATAAAAACACATAAGGGGGGACCCTTATATTCGGGACATAAAAACACATAAGGGGGACTCTTATATCCGGGACATAAAAACACGTAAGGGGGGACCCTTATATCCGGGACATAAAAACACATAAGGGGGGACCCTTATATCCAGGACATAAAAACACATAAGGGGGGACCCTTATATTCGGGACATAAAAACACATAAGGGGGTACCCTTATATCCGGGACATAAAAACACGTAAGGGGGGACCCTTATATCCGGGACATAAAAACACGTAAGGGGGGACCCTTATATCCGGGACATAAAAACACATAAGGGGGGACCCTTATATCCGGGACATAAAAACACGTAAGGGGGGACCCTTATATCCGGGACATAAAAACACATAAGGGGGGACCCTTATATCCGGGACATAAAAACCCATAAGGGGGGACCCTTATATCCGGGACATAAAAACACATAAGGGGGGACCCTTATATCCGGGACATAAAAACACATAAGGGGGGACCCTTATATCCGGGACATAAAAACACGTAAGGGGGGACCCTTATATCCGGGACATAAAAACACAGAAGGGGGGACCCTTATATCCGGGACATAAAAACACGTAAGGGGGGACCCTTATATCCGGGACATAAAAACACATAAGGGGGGACCCTTATATCCGGGACATAAAAACCCATAAGGGGGGACCCTTATATCCGGGACATAAAAACACATAAGGGGGGACCCTTATATCCAGGACATAAAAACACATAAGGAGGGACCCTTATATCCGGGACATAAAAACACATAAGGGGGGACCCTTATATCCGGGACATAAAAACACATAAGGGGGACTCTTATATCCGGGACATAAAAACACATAAGGGGGGACCCTTATATCCGGGACATAAAAACACGTAAGGGGGGACCCTTATATCCGGGACATAAAAACACATAAGGGGGGACCCTTATATCCGGGACATAAAAACACATAACAGGGACCCTTATATCCGGGACATAAAAACACATAAGGGGGGACCCTTATATCCGGGCCATAAAAACACGTAAGGGGGTATCCTTATATCCGGGACATAAAAACACATAAGGGGGGACCCTTTTATCCGGGACATAAAAACACATAAGGGGGGACCCTTGTATCCGGGACATAAAAACACGTAAGGGGGGACCCTTATATCCTGGACATAAAAACACGTAAGGGGGGACCCTTATATCCGGGACATAAAAACACATAAGGGGGACCCTTATATCCGGGACATAAAAACACATAAGGGGGGACACTGATTTTCGGGACATAAAAACACATAAGGGGGGACCCTTATATCCGGGACATAAAAACACATAAGGGGGGACCCTTATATCCGGGACATAAAAACACGTAAGGGGGCACACTTATTTCTGGGACATAAAAACACATAAGGGGGGACCCTTATATCCGGGACATAAAAACACATAAGGGGGGACCCTTGTATCCGGGACATAAAAACACGTAAGGGGGGACCCTTATATCCTGGACATAAAAACACATAAGGGGGGACCCTTATATCCGGGACATAAAAACACATAAGGTGGGACCCATATATTCATGACATAAAACACATAAGGGGGCCCTTATATCCGGGACATAAAAACATATAAGGGGGGACCCTTATATCCGGGATATAAAAACACATAAGGGGGGACCCTTATATTCGGGACATAAAAACACATAAGGTGGGACCCATATATTCATGACATAAAACACATAAGGGGACCCTTATATCCGGGACATAAAAACACATAAGGTGGGACCCATATATTCATGACCTAAAACACATAAGGGGGCCCTTATATCCGGGACATAAAAACATATAAGGGGGGACCCTTATATCCGGGATATAAAAACACATAAGGGGGGACCCTTATATTCGGGACATAAAAACACATAAGGGGGGACCCTTATATCCTGGACATAAAAACACATAAGGGGGGACCTTTATATCCGGGACATAAAAACACATAAGGTGGGACCCATATATTCATGACATAAAACACATAAGGGGGCCCTTATATCCGGGACATAAAAACACATAAGGGGGGACCCTTATATCCGGGATATAAAAACACATAAGGGGGGATCCTTATATCCGGGACATAAAAACACGTAAGGGGGGACCCTTATATCCGGGACATAAAAACACATAAGGGGGGACTCTTATATCCGGGACATAAAAACACATAAGGGGGGACCCTTATATCCGGGACATAAAAACACGTAAGGGGGGACCCTTATATCCGGGACATAAAAACACATAAGGGGGGGCCCTTATATCCAGGACATAAAAACACATAAGGGGGGACCCTTATATCCGGGACATAAAAACACATAAGGGGGGACCCTTATATCCGGGACATAAAAACACGTAACGGGGGACCCTTATATCCGGGACATAAAAACACATAAGGGGGGACCCTTATATCCGGGACATAAAAACACATAAGGGGGACCCTTATATCCGGGACATAAAAACACATAAGGGGGGACCCTTATATCCGGGACTTAAAAACACATAAGGGGGACTCTTATATCCGGGACATAAAAACACATAAGGGGGGACCCTTATATCCGGGTCATAAAAATACGTAAGTGGGGACCCTTATATCCGGGACATAAAAACACATAAGGGGGGACCCTTATATCCAGGACATAAAAACACATAAGGGGGGGCCCTTATATCCGGGACATAAAAACACATAAGGGGGACTCTTATATCCGGGACATAAAAACACATAAGGGGGGACCCTTATATCCGGGACATAAAAACACGTAAGGGGGGACCCTTATATCCTGGACATAAAAACACATAAGGGGGGACCCTTATATCCAGGACATAAAAACACATAAGGGGGGACCCTTATATTCGGGACATAAAAACACATAAGGGGGGACCCTTATATCCGGGACATAAAAACACGTAAGGGGGGACCCTTATATCCGGGACATAAAAACACATAAGGGGGGACCCTTATATCCGGAACAGAAAAACACGTAAGGGGGGACCCTTATATCCGGGACATAAAAACACATAAGGGGGGACCCTTATATCCGGGACATAAAAACACGTAAGGGGGGACCCTTATATCCGGGACATAAAAACACATAAGGGGGGACCCTTATATCCGGGACATAAAAACACATAAGGGGGGGCCCTTATATCCGGGACATAAAAACACATAAGGGGGGACCCTTATATCCGGGACATAAAAACATGTAAGGGGGGACCCTTATATCCGGGACATAAAAACACATAAGGGGGGACCCTTATATCCGGGACATAAAAACACGTAAGGGGGGACCCTTATATCCGGGAGATAAAAACACATAAGGGGGGACCCTTATATCCGGGACATAAAAACCCATAAGGGGGGACCCTTATATCCGGGACATAAAAACACATAAGGGGGACCCTTATATCCAGGACATAAAAACACATAAAGGGGGACCCTTATATCCGGGACATAAAAACACATAAGGGGGGACCCTTATATCCGGGACATAAAAACACATAAGGGGGGACCCTTATATCCGGGACATAAAAACACGTAAGGGGGAACCCTTATATCCGGGACATAAAAACACATAAGGGGGGACCCTTATATCCTGGACATAAAAACACATAAGGGGGGACCCTTATATCCGGGACATAAAAACACGTAAGGGGGGACCCTTTTATCCGGGACATAAAAACACATAAGGGGGGACCCTTATATCCGGGACATAAAAACCCATAAGGGGGGACCCTTATATCCGGGACATAAAAACACATAAGGGGGACCCTTATATCCGGGACATAAAAACACATAAGGTGGGACCCATATATTCATGACATAAAACACATAAGGGGGCCATTATATCCGGGACATAAAAACATATAAGGGGGGACCCTTATATCCGGGATATAAAAACACATAAGGGGGGACCCTTATATTCGGGACATAAAAACACATAAGGGGGGACCCTTATATCCTGGACATAAAAACACATAAGGGGGGACCTTTATATCCGGGACATAAAAACACATAAGGTGGGACCCATATATTCATGACATAAAACACATAAGGGGGCCCTTATATCCGGGACATAAAAACACATAAGGGGGGACCCTTATATCCGGGATATAAAAACACATAAGGGGGGATCCTTATATTCGGGACATAAAAACACATAAGGGGGCCCTTATATCCGGGACATAAAAACACATAAGGGGGGACCCTTATATCCGGGACATAAAAACACATAAGGGGGGACCCTTATATCCGGGACATAAAAACACGTATGGGGGGACCCTTATATCCGGGACATAAAAACACATAAGGGGGGACCCTTATATCCGGGTCATAAAAATACGTAAGGGGGGACCCTTATATCCGGGACATAAAAACACATAAGGGGGGACCCTTATATCCAGGACATAAAAACACATAAGGGGGGGCCCTTATATCCGGGACATAAAAACACATAAGGGGGACTCTTATATCCGGGACATAAAAACACATAAGGGGGGACCCTTATATCCGGGACATAAAAACACGTAAGGGGGGACCCTTATATCCGGGACATAAAAACACATAAGGGGGGACCCTTATATCCAGGACATAAAAACACATAAGGGAGGACCCTTATATTCGGGACATAAAAACACATAAGGGGGGACCCTTATATCCGGGACATAAAAACACGTAAGGGGGGACTCTTATATCCGGGACATAAAAACACATAAGGGGGGACCCTTATATCCAGAACATAAAAACACGTAAGGGGGGACCCTTATATCCGGGACATAAAAACACATAAGGGGGGACCCTTATATCCGGGACATAAAAACACGTAAGGGGGGACCCTTATATCCGGGACATAAAAACACATAAGGGGGGACCCTTATATCCGGGACATAAAAACACATAAGGGGGGGCCCTTATATCCGGGACATAAAAACACATAAGGGGGGACCCTTATATCCGGGACATAAAAACATGTAAGGGGGGACCCTTATATCCGGGACATAAAAACACATAAGGGGGGACCCTTATATCCGGGACATAAAAACACGTTAACAGGGGACCCTTATATCCGGGACATAAAAACACATAAGGGGGACCCTTATATCCGGGACATAAAAACACATAAGGGGGGACCCTTATATCCGGGACATAAAAACACATAAGGGGGGACCCTTATATCCGGGCCATAAAAACACGTAAGGGGGTATCCTTATATCCGGGACATAAAAACACATAAGGGGGGACCCTTTTATCCGGGACATAAAAACACGTAACGGGGGACCCTTATATCCGGGACATAAAAACACGTAAGTGGGGAACCCTTATATCCGGGACATAAAAACACATAAGGGGGGACTCTTATATCCGGGACATAAAAACACATAAGGGGGACTCTTATATCCGGGACATAAAAACACGTAAGGGGGGACCCTTATATCCGGGACATAAAAACACATAAGGGGGGACCCTTATATCCAGGACATAAAAACACATAAGGGGGGACCCTTATATTCGGGACATAAAAACACATAAGGGGGGACCCTTATATCCGGGACATAAAAACACGTAAGGGGGGACCCTTATATCCGGGACATAAAAACACATAAGGGGGACCCTTATATCCGGGACATAAAAACACGTAAGGGGGGACCCTTATATCCGGGACATAAAAACACATAAGGGGGGACCCTTATATCCGGGACATAAAAACACGTAAGGGGGGACCCTTATATCCGGGACATAAAAACACATAAGGGGGGACCCTTATATCCGGGACATAAAAACCCATAAGGGGGGACCCTTATATCCGGGACATAAAAACACATAAGGGGGGACCCTTATATCCGGGACATAAAAACACATAAGGGGGGACCCTTATATCCGGGACATAAAAACACGTAAGGGGGGACCCTTATATCCGGGACATAAAAACACAGAAGGGGGGACCCTTATATCCGGGACATAAAAACACGTAAGGGGGGACCCTTATATCCGGGACATAAAAACACATAAGGGGGGACCCTTATATCCGGGACATAAAAACCTATAAGGGGGGACCCTTATATCCGGGACATAAAAACACATAAGGGGGGACCCTTATATCCAGGACATAAAAACACATAAGGAGGGACCCTTATATCCGGGACATAAAAACACATAAGGGGGGACCCTTATATCCGGGACATAAAAACACATAAGGGGGACTCTTATATCCGGGACATAAAAACACATAAGGGGGGACCCTTATATCCGGGACATAAAAACACGTAAGGGGGGACCCTTATATCCGGGACATAAAAACACATAAGGGGGGACCCTTATATCCGGGACATAAAAACACATAAGGGGGGACCCTTATATCCGGGACATAAAAACACATAAGGGGGGACCCTTATATCCGGGCCATAAAAACACGTAAGGGGGTATCCTTATATCCGGGACATAAAAACACATAAGGGGGGACCCTTTTATCCGGGACATAAAAACACATAAGGGGGGACCCTTGTATCCGGGACATAAAAACACGTAAGGGGGGACCCTTATATCCTGGACATAAAAACACGTAAGGGGGGACCCTTATATCCGGGACATAAAAACACATAAGGGGGACCCTTATATCCGGGACATAAAAACACATAAGGGGGGACACTGATTTTCGGGACATAAAAACACATAAGGGGGGACCCTTATATCCGGGACATAAAAACACATAAGGGGGGACCCTTATATCCGGGACATAAAAACACGTAAGGGGGCACACTTATTTCTGGGACATAAAAACACATAAGGGGGGACCCTTATATCCGGGACATAAAAACACATAAGGGGGGACCCTTGTATCCGGGACATAAAAACACGTAAGGGGGGACCCTTATATCCTGGACATAAAAACACATAAGGGGGGACCCTTATATCCGGGACATAAAAACACATAAGGTGGGACCCATATATTCATGACATAAAACACATAAGGGGGCCCTTATATCCGGGACATAAAAACATATAAGGGGGGACCCTTATATCCGGGATATAAAAACACATAAGGGGGGACCCTTATATTCAAGACATAAAAACACATAAGGTGGGACCCATATATTCATGACATAAAACACATAAGGGGACCCTTATATCCGGGACATAAAAACACATAAGGTGGGACCCATATATTCATGACATAAAACACATAAGGGGGCCCTTATATCCGGGACATAAAAACATATAAGGGGGGACCCTTATATCCGGGATATAAAAACACATAAGGGGGGACCCTTATATTCGGGACATAAAAACACATAAGGGGGGACCCTTATATCCTGGACATAAAAACACATAAGGGGGGACCTTTATATCCGGGACATAAAAACACATATGGTGGGACCCATATATTCATGACATAAAACACATAAGGGGGCCCTTATATCCGGGACATAAAAACACATAAGGGGGGACCCTTATATCCGGGATATAAAAACACATAAGGGGGGATCCTTATATCCGGGACATAAAAACACGTAAGGGGGGACCCTTATATCCGGGACATAAAAACACATAAGGGGGGACTCTTATATCCGGGACATAAAAACACATAAGGGGGGACCCTTATATCTGGGACATAAAAACACATAAGGGGGGGCCCTTATATCCAGGACATAAAAACACATAAGGGGGGACCCTTATATCCGGGACATAAAAACACATAAGGGGGGACCCTTATATCCGGGACATAAAAACACGTAACGGGGGACCCTTATATCCGGGACATAAAAACACATAAGGGGGGACCCTTATATCCGGGACATAAAAACACATAAGGGGGACCCTTATATCCGGGACATAAAAACACATAAGGGGGACTCTTATATCCGGGACATAAAAACACATAAGGAGGGACCCTTATATCCGGGACATAAAAACACGTAAGGGGGGACCCTTATATCCGGGACATAAAAACACATAAGGGGGGACCCTTATATCCAGGACATAAAAACACATAAGGGGGGACCCTTATATCCGGGACATAAAAACACATAAGGGGGGACCCTTATATTCGGGACATAAAAACACATAAGGGGGGACCCTTATATCCGGGACATAAAAACACGTAAGGGGGGACCCTTATATCCGGGACATAAAAACACGTAAGGGGGGACCCTTATATCCGGGACATAAAAACACATAAGAGGGGACCCTTATATCCGGGACATAAAAACACATAAGGGGGGACCCTTATATCCGGGACATAAAAACACATAAGGGGGGACCCTTTTATCCGGGACATAAAAACACGTAAGGGGGGACCCTTATATCCGGGACATAAAAACACATAAGGGGGGACCCCTATATCCGGGACATAAAAACCCATAAGGGGGGACCCTTATATCCGGGACATAAAAACACATAAGGGGGGACCCTTATATCCGGGACATAAAAACACGTAAGGGGGGACCCTTATATCCGGGACATAAAAACACGTAAGGGGGGACCCTTATATTCGGGACATAAAAACACATAAGGGGGGACCCTTACATCCGGGACATAAAAACACGTAAGGGGGGACCCTTTTATCCGGGACATAAAACACATAAGGGGGGACCTTTATATCCAGGACATAAAAACACATAAGGGGGGACCCTTATATCCGGGCGCCAGCGAGGTAGGGAGAAGAGCACGAGCGCCGTCGTGTGCCGGAGGCGCGGTGAATGCTGTCCCTAAACCTCTGGCGGGGTCGTACCGCGGGGAGGGCTTAAGAGTCGTCCGGCCAGCTTGCCCCGCCAGCGAGGTAGGGAGAAGAGCACGAGCGCCGTCGTGTGCCGGAGGCGCGGTGAATGTTGTCCCTAAACCTCGGGCGGGGTCGTACCGCGGGGAGGGCTTAAGAGTCGTCCGGCCAGCTTGCCCCACCACTTATGGCGGGCTTAAAGGGAGCCAGAGAGGTTCAAAAAAAGGTTTTATACATACCTGGGGCTTCCTCCAGCCCCATACGCATGGATCGCTCCCACGCCGCCGTCCTCTGCTGCCTGGATCCGCCGGCACCGGGTCCCGTCATTGCCATGAGTCGGCCAGTCGGCCGGCGGAAGCGGCCAACTCTCCGCATCACACGGCGCTCCCTCTATACAAGTACGCATGAGGCTGCCTACTGCGCAGCCGCATGCGTACGGGTATGGAGGGAGCCCCTGTGATACGGACAATTGGTCGCGTCCGCCGGAAGTGACGGGCCCGGTACCGGCAGTTCCAGGAAGCGGAGGATGGCGGCGTGGGAGCGATCCAGGCTTATGGGGCTGGAAGAAGCCCCAGGTATGTATAAACGCCTTTCTCTATTTTAGCAACCCATTTCCCTCTGGTTCCCTTTAAGGGTCGTCCGGGGGTAGGGAGAGAGGGCTCGGAGCCGACCAGCTCTCCCCCACGCTGGAGTACAGGTGGGCCTGAGGGCCAGTCAGACCCAGGAAGGGAGAAGGCTTAGGTATCGGCCGGTCAGCTTGCCCCGCCAGTAGGTGGCCTTAAGGGTCGGCAGGGGGGAGAGAGAGGGGCGAGGGCTCAAGAGCCGGCCGGCCAGGTCGCCACTGCGCGGGAGGGAGGGCGAGCCCAGGGAGGGAGAAGGCTTAGGCGTCGGCCGGCAATATTGCCCCGGGGTGGCGACCTCCATTCTCCACCACTTCTGGACCAAAGGCGTTTTCAGATCACATCAGCACTGCTCGCTCCCGTTCGTTCGCTAATGATTTTGTTACTGCTGATCACATTCCCATTTTGCGACTAAAATAGGAATACACAAAGACATGGGCCTCGACCCTGAAAAAGAAATAAATAAAAAAATCTCTGTCCTACTAACCATCACGGTTAAAATGTACATGCGTAAGTCTGTAGTCTGTCATTTTCACTGAACTGAGTCATTTTGCAGAAACGTTCTCAAATTCGATCAAAGATTTTCCCGGCAAGTTTGGCCCGCCGGGAAGGGAGAGTGGGCTGAAGGGTTGGCCAGGGGTGAGAGGGAGAGAGACGGCTCAAGAGCCGGCCTGACCCCCCGCGCTACCGCCGCCCACCACCGGGGGGCGTCGGGGCTCCTGGGTGCCTGGCCGCCCCGCGCTCCTGCCGCCCGCTACCGGAGGGGGGGGGGTCCATGCCCGAGGCCAGCGAGGTCCTGCTCCCATAAAAGCTGGATGGAGTCAGGGGCAGAAGAGTTCCAAATGCGGGGCAAGCTGACCGGAGGAGAGGCCGGGGGCGTGGAGGAGGTCGGAGGACCCTCGGCGAGATTGTCAGGAGGTGCTCCTCCGGCGAGAAAATTCCCTGTACTGAAACCTGCTAGGGCGAAAAATGTCAAAGTTTTTCCGTACTGAAGCCTGCTAGGGGAAAATGTTTTTCCGGCCAGCTTGGCCCGCCTGGAGGTTGCAGGGCAAGGTGTTGCAAATGAGCCTGCTCAACCCTCACTGATTTCGGGCGATTCCCGGGACTCGCTCCCCGTAGGTCCCCTGGAAGTCCCGATAAGAGCGGATTTGAACACCCAGGCCGACCCAGAGTTCCATTAGGTCGGGTGACTTTGGCGCCCAGGCTGGGTGTGGTGCCCCCCGGTTCCGAACGCAGCAGACCCGAGCCCGCCACCCTCCGGCGGAATAGCAGAGTGGCGCTGCGGGGCAAGCTGACCGGAGGAGAGGCCAGGGGCGTGGATGGGCTCCCTGGCGAGAAAAGTCCCTGAACTGGAACCTGCTAGGGGGGAAATGTCAACTTTTTTTCCGCACTGAAGACTGCTAGGGGAAAATGTCAAAGTTTTTCCGGCCAGCCTGGCCCGCCTGGAGGTCACGGGCCAAGCTGTCTCAAAAGAGCCAGCTCAACCATTACTGATTTCGGGCGATTCCGGGGCCTCGCTCCCCGGAGGTCCCCTGGAAGTCCCGATGAGAGCGGATTTGAACGCCCGGGCCGACCCAGAGTTCCATGAGGTCGGGTGACTTTGGCGCCCAGGCTGGGTGTGGTGCCCCCCGGTTCCGAACGCAGCAGACCCGAGCCCGCGACCCTCCGGCGGAATAGCAGAGTGGCGCTGCGGGGCAAGCTGACCGAAGGAGAGGCCAGGGGCGTGGATGGGCTCCCTGGCAGAAGCCACCACCCGGGCAATCGCAGGGCGGTCGGATCGAGTTTGGCGGCGGCCGGGCTCCTCCGTCGCGGAGGCACCGATGAGAGCGGGGGCTCCACAACTCCGGCCGAGCGAGGCAGTGCTCCCCCCGGGAGGGGGGGGGTTCCGACCCTCCATGACCCAAGCCCGCCACCCTTGGGGAGAATGTCAGGAGTTGTTCCTCCGGTGAGAAATGTCCCTGAACTGGAACCTGCTAGGGGGGAAAATGTCAAAGTTTTTTTCCGTAGCGAAGCCTGCCAGGGGAAAATGTCAAAGTTTTTCTGGCCAGCTTGGTCCGCCTAGAGGTTGTGGGGAAGCTGTTGCAAATGAGCCTGCTCAACCCTCACTGATTTCGGGCGATTCCCGGGCCTCGCTCCCCGAAGGTCCACTGGAAGTCCCGATGAGAGCGGATTTGAACGCCCGGGCCGACCCAGAGTTCCATGAGGTCGGGTGACTTTGGCGCCCAGGGTGGGTGTGGTGCCCCCCCCCGGTTCCGAACGCAGCAGACCAGAGCCCGCCACCCTCCGGTGGAATAGCAGGAGCAGGGGGAGCGAGCGTTTGCCTCGGGCGGACGGTTCCTCGGAACCCCTCCACGCCTCGTGCGGGGACGCCGGCCCGAGCCAGAGGACGGAGAGTGGGCACTACGGGGCAAGCTGACCGGAGGAGAGGCTGGGGGCGTGGATGAGCTCCCTGGCAGAGGCCACCATCCGGGCACTCGCAGGGCGGTCGGACCGAGTTTGGCGGCAGCCGGGCTCCTCCGTCGCGGAGGCCCCGATGAGAGCGGCCGGGCCGACTGGCCCTCAGTCGGGGCTCCACAGGTCCGGCCAAGCGAGGCTCCGCTCCCCCCGGGAGGGGGGTGGGTGGGTTCTGACCCTCCAAGACCCAAGCCCGCCACCCTCGGGGAGATTGGCAGGAGACGCTCTTCCGGCGAGAAAACTCCCTGTACTGAAACCTGCTAGGGCGAAAAATGTCAAAGTAATAACCCACTGATCACCTGTCAATCACCTATCAATCACCCATCAATCACCCCCTGTCACTGCCACCCATCAATCACCCCCTGTCACTGCCACCCATCAATCAGCCCCTAACCTGTCCCTTGCGGGCAATCTGATCACCCACCCACACCAATAGATCGCCCGCAGATCCGACATCAGATCACCTCCCAAGTGCAGTGTTTACATCTATTCTCTCCTCTAAACACCCACTAATTACCCATCAATCACCCCCTATCACCACCTGTCACTGTTGCCCATCAGATCAGACCCTAATCTGCCCCTTGCGGGCACCCAATCACGCGCCTACACGCTCAGATTGCCCTCAGACCCCCCCTTATCAATTCGCCAGTGCAATATTTACATCTCTTCTTCCCTGTAATAACCCACTGATCACCTGTCAATCACCTATCAATCACCCATCAATCACCCCCTGTCACTGCCACCCATCAATCACCCCCTGTCACTGCCATCCATCAATCAGCCCCTGACCTGCCCCTTGCGGGCAATCTGATCACCCACCCACACCAATAGATCGCCCGCAGATCCGATGTCAGATCACCTCCCAAGTTCAGTGTTTACATCTGTTCTCTCCTCACTGATACCCATCAGATTAGACCCTAATCTGCCCCTGGGGCACCCAATCACCCGCCCACACCCTCAGAACGCCCTTAGACCCCAGCCCTGATCACCTCGCCAGTGCATTGCTTGCATCTATTTCCCCCCTCTAATCACACCTTGAGACACCCATCAATCACCTCCTGTCACCACCTGTCACTCCCTAGCACACCTACCCATCAGATCAGGCCCTAATTTGCCCCGTGTGGGCTCTTGATCACTCGGCCAAACCCTCAGACCCCCTTCCGATCACCTCCCCAGTACATTGATTGTATCTATTTTCACCTCTAACCACCCCCTGAGACACCCATCAATCACCTCCTGTCACCCCCCTAGCACTCCTATCCATCAGATCAGGCCCAATACAACCTGTCATCTAAGAGGCCACCCTGCTTATGACCGGTTCCACAAAATTTGCCCCCTCATAGACCACCTGTCATCAAAATTTGCAGATGCTTATACCCCTGAACAGTCATTTTGAGAAATTTGGTTTCCCGACTACTCGCGGTTTTGGGCCCGTAAAATGCCAGGGCAGTATAGGAACCCCACAAGTGACCCCATTTTAGAAAAAAGACACCCCAAGGTATTCTGTTAGGTGTATGACGAGTTCATAGAAGATTTTATTTTTTTGTTAACAGTTAGCGGAAATCGATTTTTATTGTTTTTTTCACAAAGTGTCATTTTTCACTAACTTGAGACAAAAAATAAAATCTTCTATGAACTCACCATACACCTAACGGATTACCTTGGGGCGTCTTCTTTCTAAAATGGGGTCACTTGTGGGGTTCCTATACTGCCCTGGCATTTTAGGGGCCCTAAACCGTGAGGAGTAGTCTAGAAAACAAATGCCTCAAAATGACCTGTGAATAGGACGTTGGGCCCCTTAGCGCACCTAGGCTGCAAAAAAGTGTCACACATGTGGTATCGCCGTACTCAGGAGAAGTAGTATAATGTGTTTTGTGGTGTATTTTTACACATACCCATGCTGGGTGGGAGAAATCTCTCTGTAAATGGACAACTGTGTTTAAAAAAAATCAAAAATGTGTCATTTACAGAGATATTTCTCCCACCCAGCATGGTTATATGTAAAAATACACCCTAAAACACATTATACTACTTCTCCTGAGTACGGCGATACCACATGTGTGACACTTTTTTGCACCCTAACTGCGCTAAGGGGCCCAAAGTCCAATGAGTACCTTTAGGATTTCAAGGGTCATTTTGCGGCATTTGGTTTCCAGACTACTCCTCACGGTTTAGGGCCCCTAAAATGCCAGGGCAGTATAGGAACCCCACAAGTGACCCCATTTTAGAAAGAAGACACCCCAAGGTATTCTGTTAGGTGTATGATGAGTTCATAGAAGATTTTATTTTTTGTCACAAGTTAGCGGAAATTGATTTGTATTTTTTTTCCACAAAGTGTCATTTTCCGCTAACTTGTAACAAAAAAAAATTCTTCTATGAACTCACCATACTCCTAACAGAATACCTTGGGGTGTCTTCTTTCTAAAATGGGGTCACTTGTAGGGTTCCTATACTGCCCTGGCATTTTAGGGGCCCTAAACCGTGAGGAGTAGTCTAGAATCCAAATGCCTCAAAATGACCTGTGAATAGGACGTTAGGCCCCTTAGCGCAGTTAGGGTGCAAAAAAGTGCCACACATGTGGTATCGCCGTACTCAGAAGAAGTAGTATAATGTGTTTTGTGGTGTATTTTTACACATACCCATGCTGAGTGGGAGAAATATCTCTGTAAATAGACAATTGTGTGTAAAAAAAATCAAAAAATTGTCATTTACGGAGATATTTCTCCCACCCAGCATGGGTATGTGTAAAAATACACCCCAAAACACATTACACTACTTCTCCTGAGTACGGCAATACCACATGTGTGGCACTTTTTTGCAGCCTAACTGCGCTAAGGGGCCCAAAGTCCAATGAGCATCTTTAGGCTTTACAGGGGTGCTTACAATTAGGCACCCCCCAAAATGCCAGGGCAGTGAACACACCCCACAAATTACCCCATTTTGGAAAGTAGACACTTCAAGGTATTCAGAGAGGAGCATAGTGAGTCCGTGGCAGATTTCATTTTTTTTTTTCGCAAGTTAGAAGAAATAGAAACTTTTTTTTTTTTGTCACAAAGTGTCATTTTCCGCTAACTTGTGACAAAAAATAAAATCTTCTATGAACTCACCATGCCTCTCACTGAATACTTTGGGATGTCTTCTTTCCAAAATGGGGTCATTTTGGGGGTATTTGTACTATCCTGGAATTTTAGCCCCTCATGAAACCTGACAGGTGCGCAGAAAAGTCAGAGATGCTTGAAAATGGGAAAATTCACTTTTGGCACCATAGTTTGTAAACGCTATAACTTTTACCCAATCCGCAGAGGCGTAGCTAGGGTTTTCCGCGCCCGGGGACAAAGACTATTAATGCGCCCCCTAAGGTGAAGGGTCGTGACCAAATGTGGGCGTGGTTATGGGTACTCCACATTTGGTCACGCCCCTTGAAATGTACATGGAGGTTAGCAGGCTCACGCTCACCCACCCTCCCTCAGTATGTACCTTCCAGCATGTTCCAAGACAAATTCAGCAATCATGAGCCCCCCCCCATCAAGACAAATTCCGCAATCATGAGCAAACATGAGGCCCCCAAAAAGACAAATTTAGCAATCCTGAGGCCCCCAACAAGACAAATTCAGCAATCATGAGGCCCCTAACAAGACAAATTCAGCGATCTTGAGGCCCCCAACAAATCATGAGGCCCCCAACAAGACAAATTCAGTAACCATGAGGCCCCCAACAAGACAAATTCAGCAGTCATGAGGCACATAAATAGACAGCATTTCACATAAATAGGCAGAATGTCCCCTTAATATGGTAGACACCTCTCACCTGGCAGCAGTTCCCCAAAATACACTCAATCTGACAGCAGTGCTTGCCCAAAAATAGGTAGCCCCAGGTCTATAGGTGTCCCCAGAATAGGTGGCCAGCAGTATAGATGTCCCCAGAACAGGTAGCCAGGGGTAGAGATGTCCACGGAACAGGTAGCCAGGGGTATATGTGCCCAGTATATGTAGGCAGGGGTATGTGTCCCCAGTATATGTAGCCAGAGGTATATGTGCCCAGTATATGTAGCCAGGGGTATAAATGCCCAGTATATGTAGCCAGGGGTATATGTACCCAGTATATGTAGTTAGGGGTATATGTGCCCAGTATATGTAGGCAGGGGTATATGTGCCCAGAGTAGGTAGCCAGGGGTATATGTGCCCAGAGTAGGTAGCCAGGGGTATATGCCCAGTATATGTAGTTAGGAGTATATGTGCCCAGTATATGTAGGCAGGGGTATATGTGCCCAGAGTAGGTAGCCAGGGGTATATGTGCCCTGAGTAGGTAGCCAGGGGTATATGTGCCCAGAGTAGGTAGCCAGGGGTATATGCCCAGTATATGTAGGCAGGGGTATATGTGCCCAGAGTAGGTAGCCAGGGGTATATGTGCCCAGAGTAGGTAGCCAGGGGTATATGCCCAGTATATGTAGTTAGGGGTATATGTGCCCAATATATGTAGGCAGGGTTATATGTGCCCAGAGTAGGTAGCCAGGGGTATATGTGCCCAGAGTAGGTAGCCAGGGGTATATATGCCCAGTATATGTAGTTAGGGGTATATGTGCCCAATATATGTAGGCAGGGGTATATGTGCCCAGAGTAGGTAGCCAGGGGTATATGTGCCCAGAGTAGGTAGCCAGGGGTATATGTGCCCAGAGTAGGTAGCCAGGGGTATATGTGCCCAGAGTAGGTAGCCAGGGGTATATGTGCCCAGAGTAGGTAGCCAGGGGTATATGTGCCTAGAGTAGGTAGCCAGGGGTATATGCCCAGTATATGTAGGCAGGGGTATATGTGCCCAGAGTAGGTAGCCAGGGGTATATGTGCCCAGAGTAGGTAGCCAGGGGTATATGTGCCCAGAGTAGGTAGCCAGGGGTATATGCCCAGTATATATAGGCAGGGGTATATGTGCCCAGAGTAGGTAGCCAGGGGTATATGTGCCCAGAGTAGGTAGCCAGGGGTATATGTGCCCAGAGTAGGTAGCCAGGGGTATATGCCCAGTATATGTAGGCAGGGGTATATGTGCCCAGAGTAGGTAGCCAGGGGTATATGTGCCCAGAGTAGGTAGCCAGGGGTATATGCCCAGTATATGTAGGCAGGGGTATATGTGCCCAGAGTAGGTAGCCAGGGGTATATGTGCCCAGAGTAGGTAGCCAGGGGTATATGTGCCCAGAGTAGGTAGCCAGGGGTATATGTGCCCAGAGTAGGTAGCCAGGGGTATATGCCCAGTATATGTAGGCAGGGGTATATGTGCCCAGAGTAGGTAGCCAGGTCAGGTGTCCCCCTCCCCAGCAGGAGGGGAGCAGCGCAGAGAAGAGCTGCTCTCCCTTCCTCGCTCTCCCCTCCAATGTCCGGGTGGCTCAGGCTGGCAGCGGCGGGCGGAACTTACCTCCGTCTCGTCGCAGCGCCGGATGGATCTGCCACTACTCTGGTCTGGTCCAGACCAGAGCAGCGGCTGCGCACCTGAACTTCCGGCCGGCGCTGGAGCGAGACGGAGGTGAGTTCCGCCCGCCGCTGCCAGGCCAGCCACCCGGAGGACATTGGAGGGGACAGGGAGGGAGGGAGAGCACCTAAGGTGAGGGAAGGAGGGGGGAGATGGCCCCCCTTCCCCACCGTCCGCACAGCTCTCCCTCTTCTCTGCGCTGGCCCCCTTCCCCTCCGCCACAAAAAAAAAAAAAACCCGCAGCTCAGCCAGGCTGAGGGCGCCCTCGGGGACCAGGCGCCCCGGGGCACTTGTCCTACCCCGACCCCCCCTAGCTCCGCGCCTGCCAATCCAATAAATATACACTGGATGTTTTTTTTTTAACCAAAGACATGTAGCAGAATAACTTTCGCGCTCAAATGTATAGGAAATTTTACTTTATTTAAAAAATGTCAGCACAGAAAGTTAAAAAAGTCATTTTTTGACAAAATTCATGTCTTTTTTGATGAATATAATAAAAAGTAAAACTCGCAGCAGCAATCAAATAGCACCAAAAGAAAGCTGTATTAGTGGCAAGAAAAGGAGGTAAAATTCATTTAGGTGGTAGGTTGTATGACCGAGCAATAAACCGTGAAAGCTGCAGTGGTCTGAATGGAGAAAAAGGCTCTGGTCCTTAAAGAGAATCTGTATTGTTAAAATCGCACAAAAGTAAACATACCAATGCATTAGGGGACATCTCCTATTACCCTCTGTCACAATTTCGCCGCTCCTCGACACATTAAAAGTGGTTAAAAACAGTTTTAAAAAGTTTGTTTATAAACAAACAAAATGGCCACCAAAACAGGAAGTAGGTTGATGTACAGTATGTCCACACATAGAAAATACATCCATACACAAGCAGGCTGTATACACCCTTCCTTTTGAATCTCAAGAGATCATTTGTGTGTTTCTTTCCCCCTGCAGCTATCTTCCACTGAAGTGTCAGACTGTTTCTTCCTGCAGAGTGCAGACAGCTCTGCCTGTAATTCCTCAGTATGTGAAAGCCCAGCCAGCTCAGAGGAGGATTTATCCAGCTTGTAAAAGATAAGAGAGAAGAGAGAAGCTGCTCTAATCTAAATAATACACAGGCAGTGTGCAGAGAGGGGCCTGGAGGGGGGAGATGCTTTACAGAACCACAACACTGAAGAACTTGGCAGCATTCCAGACACAGGCTGACAAGTCTCACAAGAGAGAGATAAGTTGATTTATTACAGAGATGGTGATAGTAGAACGTGCTGCAGTAAGCCAGAACACCTTAGAATAGCTTTTGGAACTTGTAGGATGATAAAAAACAGGATGCAATTTTTGTTACAGAGTCTCTTTAAGGGGCGAAAAGACTGTGGTCCTCAAGTGGTTAAAGGGAGCCAGAGAGGTTCAAAAAAAGGTTTTATACATACCTGGGGCTTCCTCCAGCCCCATACGCATGGATCGCTCCCACACCGCCGTCCTCTGCTGCCTGGATCCGCCGGTACCGAGTCCCGTCATTGCCGCGAGTCAGCCAGTCAGCCGGTGGACGCGGGCGATTCTCCACATCACATGGCGCTCCCTCTATACAAGTACGCATGAGGCTGCCTACTGCGCAGCCGCATGCGTACGGGTATGGAGGGAGCCCCTGTGATACGGACAATTGGTCGTGTCCGCCGGAAGTGACGGGCCCGTTACCGGCGGTTCCAGGAAGCAGAGGATGGCGGCGTGGGAGCGATCCAGGCTTATGTGCTGGAAGAAGCCCCAGGTATGTATAAAAGCCTTTGTCTATTTTAGCAACCCATTCCCCTCTGGTTCCCTTTAAGGGTCGTCCGGGGGTAGGGAGAGAGGGCTCGGAGCCGACCAGCTCTCCCCCACGCTGGAGTACGGGTGGGCCTGAGGGCCAGTCAGACCCAGGAAGGGAGAAGGCTTAGGTATCGGCCGGTCAGCTTGCCCCGCCAGTAGGTGGCCTTAAGGGTCGGCAGGGGCGAGAGAGAGGGGCGAGGGCTCAAGAGCCGGCCGGCCAGGTCGCCACTGCGCGGGAGGGAGGGCGGGCCCAGGGAGGGAGAAGGCTTAGGCGTCGGCCGGCCAGATTGCCCCGGGGTGGCGATCTCCACTCTCCACCACTTCTAGACCAAAGGCGTTTTCAGATCACATCAGCACTGCTCGCTCTTGTTCGTTCGCCAATGATTTTGTTACTGCTGATCACATTCCCATTTTGCGACTAAAATAGGAATACACAAAGACATGGGCCTCGACCCTGAAAATAAATAAATAAATAAATAAATCTCTGTCCCACTAACCATCACGGTTAAAATGTACATGCGTAAGTCTGTAGTCTGTCATTTTCTCTAAACTGAGTCGTTTTGCAGAAACGTTCTCAAATTCGATCAAAGATTTTCCCAGCAAGTTTGGCCCGCCGGGAAGCGAGAGTGGGCTGAAGGGTCGGCCAGGGGTGAGAGGGAGAGAGAGGGCTCAAGAGCCGGTCTGACCCCCCGCGCTACCGCGAGGTCCTGCTCCCATAAGAGCTGGATGGAGCCAGGGGCAGAAGAGTTCCAGATGCGGGGCAAGCTGGCCGGAGGAGAGGCCGGGAAAGGGGGGCGGGGTGTGGTGGAGGGGGTCCATGCCCGAGGCCAGCGAGGTCCTGCTCCCATAAGAGTAGGATGGAGCCAGGGGCAGAAGAGTTCCAGATGCGGGGCAAGCTGGCCGGAGGAGAGGCCGGGGGGGGTGAAGGGGGTCCATGCCCGAGGCCAGTGAGGTCCTGCTCCCATAAGAGCTGGATGGAGTCAGGGGCAGAAGAGTTCCAAATGCGGGGCAAGCTGACCGGAGGAGAGGCTGGGAGCGTGGAGGAGGTCCCTGGCAGAGGCCACTACCTGGGCACTCGCAGGGCGGTCGGACCGAGTTTGGCGGCGGCCGGGCTCCTCTGTCGCGGAGGCCCCGATGAGAGCGGCCGGGCCGACTGGCCCCCAGGCCGGGCTCCACACGTCCGGCCGAGCGAGGCACCGCTCCCCCCAGTCTGGGCTCCACAGGTCCGGCCGAGCTAGGCTCTGCTCCCCCCCCCGGAAGGGGGGGGGTGGGTTCCGACCCTCCAAGACCCAAGCCCGCTACCCTCGGGGAGATTGTCAGGAGGTGCTCCTCCGGCGAGAAAATTCCCTCCACCCACACCGGCCCGGCCAGCTAGGCCCGCCAGAGGTCAAGGCGGCGGGAGGCAAAGTCAAACCAGCTCGCCCCGCCAGCGAGGGAGGGAGAAGAGCGCGAGCGCCGTCATCTGCCGGAGGCGCGGTGAATGCTGTCCCTAAACCTCGGGCGGAGTCGTACCACGGGGAGGGCTTAAGAGTCATCCGGCCAGCTTGGCCCGCCGCGTGCGCCGGGCGACGAGACCGAGCGCCGGCGTCGGCCAAAGGCGGGGGGGATACTGTCCCTAGTCCTCGAGCGGGGGTCGTACCGCGGGGGGGGGCTTAAGAGTCGTCCGGTCAGCTTGCCCTGCCAGCGAGTTAGGGAGAAGAGCGCGAGCGCCGTCGTGTGCCGAAGGCGCGGTGAATTCTATCCCTGAACCTCGGGCGGGGTCGTACCGCGGGGAGGGCTTAAGAGTCATCCGGCCAGCTTGGCCCGCCAATAATGGCGGGCTTAAGGGTCGTCCGGGGGTAGGGAGAGAGCTCTCCCCCACGCTGGGGAACGGGTGGGCCTGAGGGCCGGTCGGGCCCAGGGAGGGAGAAGGCTTAGGTATCGGCCGGTCAGCTTGCCCCGCCAGTAGGTGGCCTTAAGGGTCGGCAGGGGGGAGAGAGGGGCGAGGGCTCAAGAGCCGGCCGGCCAGGTCGCCACTGAGCGGGAGGGTGGGTGGGCCCAGGGAGGGAGAAGGCTTAGGCGTCGGCCGGCCAGATTGCCCCTGGGTGGCGATCTCCATTCTCCACCACTTCTAGACCAAAGGAGTTTTCAGACCACGTCAGCACTGCTCGCTCCCGTTCAATCGCCAATGATTTTGTTACTGCTGATCACATTCCCATTTTGCGACTAAAATAGGAATACACAAAGACATGGGCCTCGACCCTGAAAAAAAAAAAAGATAAATATATCTCTGTCCTACTAACCATCACGGTTAAAATGTACATGCGTAAGTCTGTAGTCTGTCATTTTCTCTAAACTGAGTTCTTTTGCAGAAACTTTCTCAAATTCGATCAAAGATTTTCCCGGCAAGTTTGGCCCGCCGGGAAGGGAGAGCGGGCTTAAGGGTCGGCCGGGGGTGAGAGGGAGAGAGAGGGCTCAAGAGCCGGCATGACCGCCCGCGTTACCGCCGCCCGCCACCGGGGGGCGCCGGTCCTTCCGAGAGCCAGCCAGCCGGTGGGGGGCGGCGGTAGTTCGTGGGGCAGGCGCCCAGCGCCCCCTGGTGGCGGGGGGTGGCAGGCGAGCAGGCGGATGACACTACCCGAACCCGAATATCAGGTATCCGATCATCTCTATCATGTATCCGATCATCTCTATCTAACACACTAGGGAACTGACTAAGGTCTGAGCGCTAACACGAAGTATTCGCAACAGCAGACACTTTGGAAGTGAAGCTGAGAGGCTTAAGATGCGGAGGAGACCCCCAAGGCACGCCCACCAGCCTCAGCCAATCAGGAGCAGCTAGCGTGCCCTCTGGGGTCAGCCGGCCAGCCGGTCAGCTGACGTGCCTCCTCCTGGCATAAAGATCCTTATGGTGAGCGCGCGCAAGCGCTAATGTGTCCCTGAGCCCAGCAGAGAGACACGTCCTCGGCGTACTAGACGCCTGGGAAGCGGAAAAACTAGCAGGCAGCGACTGAGCAATGACCGCGGTGGACCCACCGTCCACCGCAGCCGACATGCGATTACTCCCCACACTCGTCCTCGGCGTGCCAGACGCCCGAGGCGTGGGGAGAATGGCAGGCAGAGAACCAGAAACAGCTGCGGTGGTACTGCTATCCACCGCAGCTGACATGTCACTATTCATTACAAAAGGTAGTTATATGCAGTGAGCTGGGTTTAATCAACAGTAAAGGTAGTTAGATGCAGTGAGGTGGGTTCACTCAACACAAAAGGTAGTTATATGCAGTGAGGTGGGTTCACTGAACAGTAAAGGTAGTTATATGCAGTGAGGTGGGTTCATTCAACAGTAAAGGTAGTTATATGCAGTGAGGTGGGTTCACTCAACAATAAAGGTAGTTATATGCAGTGAGCTGGGTTCACTAAACACAACAGGTAGTTAGATGCAGTGAGGTGGGTTCACTCAACACAAAGGTAGGTATATGCAGTGATGAGGTGGGTTAAGTAAACACAACAGGTACTAGTAGGTATATGCAGTACTGGGTAGTACACTGTGCAGCTCCCTGTCACACACACAGGTAGTCACTGAATGTGCTAGGCTGCTGGCAGTGGAACACACAGTATGAATTAGCAAGGCTGTGTATGCAACAAGTGTCAGTTTGACACAGAAAAAAAAAAAAACAAAGAACAGGATTAGCTCCGAAAAGAGCTGTTGAGGGGTGCTATTAAAGCAATAATAATCAGCCAGGAGCAAGCTAAGAACCTAAGAACCTAACTAATCTTTCCCTAGGAGAACAATCTGCAGCAGCTCGCCCTAGTCTGTCTAATAGCAGGCAGACGAGTGAGTGTAATGGCTGGTGAGCCTGCCTTATATAAGGGGGGGGGTGGGGATCCAGGGCTTAGTGTAGCCTGAATGGCTACAATGTGCCTGCTGACTGTGATGCAGAGGGTCAAAGTTGACCCTCATAGTGCATTATGGGGCAAACCGAACTTCCGCAAAAGTTCGCCTTCCTCAGGCGAACGCGAACCACCAAAGTCGCCTGGAACTAGGTGTGATAAGTTTAGGCGTGATAAGTTTAAACACCAACTGGGTTAGCACCGCAGTGCACAGCTGATCAAAAGTTTTACGCTAGCAAAGTCTGGTGCACTTCGTATAAAGTTTAATGGCGCTGCTTTGCGTGCGTGCGGGACTTTGCAAGCGATCTAAACTTATCTAAACTTATCATGCCTTAACTTATCACACCTAAACTTATCATGCCTAAACTTATCACACCTAAACTGGCTTTTCACCAGCGTGGTGCAATGGTTATCATGCCTAAAGTCTCTAACTGGGTTAGCACCGCTTTGTGAATCGAGCCCATAAACTTATCATGCCTAAACTGAGTTTAGGGGCTCGATTCACAAAGCGGTGCTAACCCAATTAGAGACTTTAGGCGTGATAACCATTGCACCACGCTGGTGAAAAGCCAGTTTAGGCGTGATAAGTTTAGGTGTGATAAGTTTAGGTGTGATAAGTTTAGGCATGCTAAGTTTAGATAAGTGTAGATAGCGTGCAAAGTCCTGCACGCAAAGCAGCGCCATTAAACTCTATGCGAAGTGCACCCGACTTTGCTAGCGCAAAACTTTTGATCAGCTGTGCACTGTGGTGCTAACACAGTTGGTGCTTAAACTTATCATGCCTAAACTTATCACACCTAAACTTATCATGCCTAAACTTATCACACCTAAACTTATCACACCTAAACTTATCATGCCTAAACTGAGTTTAGGCGTGATAAAGGGCTTTTCACCAGCGTGCTAACTGTTAGCACCGCTTTGTGAATCAGGCTCTAGGTGTGATAAAGGACTTTTCACCAGCGTGCTAACTGTTAGCACCGCTTTGTGAATCAGGCCCTATGTGTGTCCCTCTACCCCTCTATATGCCTGAGCCATCTTGTGGCCATTTGGCTAACTGCACACTTAAAGCGGAATATAACCCTGCATTTCAACTTTGCTCTAAAATATTATTTACAGCACATTATATGCAAAAAGCATTTTTTTTTTACTAGACCAGCATTGGAAGGGTTAAACACAGACGTTTCAAGTTCCGTGGAGAGATATGCAGAAGTTCAGATTGTTACATTCTATGTATCTATTGATAAACAGTTACACACTCTTTGGCAGTCCTCCAAGCTCCTTCTCAGTCAGAGAGATGAGTCACATTAAACACTTAGATACATTTCTGTAAACAAAATGTATCTCTTTTCAGCTTCGGATGCGTCTGCAGAAATCTAAAGGAACTTTAAAGCCCTGTGTAACCCTTCCAATGCTGGTCTAGTAAAAAAAAAATGCTGGTTGCATATAATATACCGTAAATAATGTTTTAGAGCAAAGTTGAAATGCAGGGTTATATTCCGCTTTAAACATCAAAATAAGGGGAAAATAACATCACCACCTCACGAGATAAAACAGGGGAATCATATCCCAAAGGTGTAATGGGTCTTAGTGGGTGGAAACAGGATTCATTAAACAACAAACTTTTATTACTCACCACCCCATAACATAGAACAGGACCCAGTACATCCCGGGATACGGTCCAGATCTATTCAAGAAAAATACAAAAATAATACAAAATATAATTAAAATAGAGGTATATACAAGGAATATCCTAAAATTTGACTTACAAAATAGGTATTCTTTAACATCTAAACCAGGAAAAAACCTTTTATAAGAATACTGCAAGGTTGTTTCTTTCATTTAGGCCCAATGGGCCAGTAGCCTCAAAAAAAGAAATCCAATAACTCTCCCGTTGCAACAATTTTTTATGCCAGTCTCCCCCTCTGGTATCTTTTTTCACTACTTCTAATCCCAAGAATCTAAGCCTGGTGACATCTCCCCCATGGGCACACCGCATGTGTTCAATTACTCGAGGGCATCCTTCACCACTGTGGACGGACCTGCAATGAGCCTGATACCGGTCCTTCAACATGTTTGTGGTCTCTCCAACGTAAATACGTTGGCAAGGACACACCAGGGCATACACAAGTCCCCTGGTTCTACAGTTAATAAATTGCTTAATCTTACAGGCTCGACCACAGTGGACAAACCAGCCGCCCCCAACAATGAAATTACAACACGAACACCGCTTGCATCTAAAGTTTCCCAATGGACGAGAGGCACCAAGCCAAGACCTGGTGTGGGGACTTACAAATTCGCTATGGGTTAATCTATCCTTTAAATTGGGAACTCTTCTGTAGGAAACACAGGGGGGCAATGAGCTCCTGCTACTAAAGAGTTTGTCTTGCTGTACAATCCACCAGTTCTTTTCAATTGCTTTTTTTATAGTTTCATACATTGATGAATAAGAGAAATGCATAAAAAAATGATTCTGTTCTCTATGTCTAACCTTGGGGGTCAATAATGATGTTCTGTCTCTACCTGCTGCTTTACCAAACGCCTGATTGATCAATTTGTCTTCATAGCCCCTATAGCTTAACCTTTGTTTTAGTTCTTCTGATTGTAACAAAAAATCCTCCCAAGTACTAGCATTCCTTCGCAACCGGAGAAACTGGCTATATGGTAAACTTCTGGTTGTCGTTGGGGGGTGGTAGCTCGTGGCCTGTAAAACAGAGTTGGCCGCCGTTTTCTTTCTAAAGGTTTTAGTTAATAAGCCTCCACCCCTAACGACAATGTCTAAATCCAGAAATTCCAATTGTTGATCTCCCCAATGATGGGTAAAAGACATGTTCACATCATTAAAATTCACAAAATCCATAAAAGCTACAAATTCCTCTTTGGTCCCTTGCCAAATCACCAGGATGTCATCTATATAGCGGATCCAGAGTTTTATCCGCTCCAGGAACCCATTCCTCGATGAGTAGATAGTGTTAGCATCCCAGTGGCCCATAAAGAGGCCGGCATAGGTGGGGGCCACAGGGCTCCCCATCGCCGTGCCGACCTTCTGACGGTACCACTGGCGGTCAAAGAGGAATGTGTTCCTAGTGAGGACAAACTCCAGACCCGCCTGCATGAACCAATTCATCTCATCCCTCAACTGTAATTCAGGTAAAAATTTGCCTACTGCCTGTAGGCCATCCTGATGACAAATTCTACTATATAAAGAGACAACATCAATAGAGGCAAGATGAAAACCTGATTGCCATTCAAAATTATTCAGGATGTTAAGCACTTCTAAAGTGTCTCCTACATAGGAAGGAAGGGAACGCAAAAGGGGTCTCAATTGAAAGTCTAGGAATTGGGCAAGTGATTCAGTCACTGACCCAATAGCCAAAACTATTGGGCGGCCCGGTGGGTGTTCCAAAGATTTGTGTATCTTTGGTATACAATACCACACCGGGCTACGTGGATGTTCTGGAAGTAATTTATTTGCCACAGCTCTATCAAGTGCTCCATCCTTCATTGCCTTGTCTAACAATTTTCTAAGTTCCTCTAAATACATAGGAGTTGGATTCAAAGGCAATTTAGAATATGTTGATCTGTCTTCCAACTGTCGTAAACATTCTGCATGATAGTCCTCTGTACGAAGTATCACTACCCCACCTCCTTTGTCAGCCTCTCTGATGGTTAAATCAGCATTATTCTGAAGCCACCACAGGGCCTCTTGTTCTGCCCTAGTCAAATTGGAGGGGGCTTTAGGGTAAATTAAAGATTTACAGTCACTTAAGACTTTTAGATAAAAAAGTTCCACCGAGCCTCCTGGAACTGACGGGGGATTAAATCGAGAGTTATTACCTATGTTGTGGGGTAGTGGGCGTTGGACCGCCACTTCATTAGGGACATTAGTCTCGGAAAGTTCACAAAGATCCCGAAGGGTTTGTTGGTCCCAATAATCATCAGAGGAACCCACCAACAGAGGAATCGTTTGTCTATTGTTGCTTTTCTTGATTTGTAAGTGTGGGAGATTTTGTTGCAAAAAACCTGTGCAAAGAAAGTTTTCTAACATTTAAAAAAAGTTCCCGTTCAAACTTAATAGAATCGAACTCAGCCGTAGGGCAAAAATTCAATCCCTTTGCCAACAAAGAATGCACGGATTGCCCCAATGGAACACCCGACAGATTGAATACTTTTATCTCTTCTTGTTCCTTTCTGATCGTCTGGGCTGGGGTTTGTTCCACGCAACTTGCTTCAAGATTCCCCTTTGGCCTCCTCTTGCCCCTCCTGTTTTTCTTTTTCCTAAAGGGACCTCCTCCTCAGTAGATAAACCCCCATTTTCTGTTGTAGCATATGTACTCCCAGGTGACGTTTGGGGAGAGCTTGCTCCTGAGCTATTGCCAGAGGGGTTGCGTCTCCTCCTCTTTTTATTTTTATTCTTTCTGTTAGGACTTCGATAATAATTATCCTGTCTCCATGTAAAGACTTTATGTTGTTCATAGTCCAAACGATCTCTAGTAAATTTAGCATTTTTATCCTTTTTGATTTGCTCCTGCACTGGAATAAATTTTTGTTCAAATCTGGCCACACATAACTTTAAATGATCCCCATCACTCACAGTAATAATTAATTGTTTGTTTTTTTCTATTTCGTCTGTAATTTCCTGATAATTAATCTCATCTTCCTCAATCACCAAGTCCAAGTATAATAGCACACATTTCTCAAAAAGTGCATCACATTTAACCTTGGCCGAGGGATGACTTTTTGATTGAATCAGATGTTTATAAAAACGAATCCCCCTTGGGGCTCTCTGTACTGCCTTGTACTTTTTTAAGGTAGCAACTGTCCAGTATTTTCTAACCTCTCTCCATAAGATTAAACAATCTGCTTTCCAGGCCTTTTAATTCTTGAGGTAAATGGACTTCCTGGATATCCAGGTTTTCCTCCAAATAGGCGTCCATATCCTTCCGGCCCTCCTTCAAAGCAGAAATTGCCATTATGGATTTCTCCAGTTCACAACACAGTCCGTTCACAAACAAGTAGAGCACAGAAATCCAGTCAATAACAAAGAACTTGTGCACAGGACTGTAGCTATTGCAGCCTAAGTGCAACTTCACAAGTATACTCACTGTACATTGATTGAAGAGAGAAGAAAGCGGTAGTGCACATCCGGCTAAAACATAGCATTTATTCCAAAATCATTAAAAGCTTTTCCAAGGCAATACAAATATGGAGAGAGGTACAGGCAGAGAGAAGGTCAACAGCCGTTTCGCGCCTATATAGCGTGGCGCGTCATCAGGACAATTTGCCCCATAATACATACCCCTTTATATAGCGTTTATCTTACCTATTGAGGTGGGCGGGTGATACTGGCGGCTATCTGGCTTCCGCTATTTGCAACGCACGCCACACTGAAATCCTCGGCTATATTCCCCCATAGGCTACATCCGGGTAGAGGGAAAACGTCACTTCCGGGTCGCGGTCAGTGTAGTTGAGCGCAGGCGTCGCGTCGTGGAACGCAGAAGTCGCATAACTGCCATAATACATGCGACACATTATGCGTGTCCCTCTACCCCTCTATATGCCTGAGCCATCTTGTGGCCATTTGGCTAACTGCACACTTAAACATCAAAATAAGGGGAAAATAACATCACCACCTCACGAGATAAAACAGGGGAATCATATCCCAAAGGTGTAATGGGTCTTAGTGGGTGGAAACAGGATTCATTAAACAACAAACTTTTATTACTCACCACCCCATAACATAGAACAGGACCCAGTACATCCCGGGATACGGTCCAGATCTATTCAAGAAAAATACAAAAATAATAC
Source organism: Hyperolius riggenbachi (assembly GCF_040937935.1). Taxonomy (NCBI): domain Eukaryota; kingdom Metazoa; phylum Chordata; class Amphibia; order Anura; family Hyperoliidae; genus Hyperolius; species Hyperolius riggenbachi. Next base: position 185,726,998 of record NC_090656.1, read on the forward strand.
AAAATATAATTAAAATAGAGGTATATACAAGGAATATCCTAAAATTTGACTTACAAAATAGGTATTCTTTAACATCTAAACCAGGAAAAAACCTTTTATAAGAATACTGCAAGGTTGTTTCTTTCATTTAGGCCCAATGGGCCAGTAGCCTCAAAAAAAGAAATCCAATAACTCTCCCGTTGCAACAATTTTTTATGCCAGTTTCCCCCTCTGGTATCTTTTTTCACTACTTCTAATCCCAAGAATCTAAGCCTGGTGACATCTCCCCCATGGGCACACCGCATGTGTTCAATTACTCGAGGGCAGCCTTCACCACTGTGGACGGACCTGCAATGAGCCTGGTAACGGTCCTTCAACATGTTTGTGGTCTCTCCAACGTAAATACATTGGCAAGGACACACCAGGGCATACACAAGTCCCCTGGTTCTACAGTTAATAAATTGCTTAATCTTACAGGCCCGACCACAGTGCACAAACCGGCCGCCCCCAACAATGAAATTACAACACGAACACCGCTGGCATCTAAAGTTTCCCAATGGACGAGAGGCACCAAGCCAAGACCTGGTGTGGGGACTTACAAATTCACTATGGGTTAATCTATCCTTTAAATTGGGAACTCTTCTGTAGGAAACACAGGGGGGCAATGAGCTCTTGCTACTAAAGAGTTTGTCTTGCTGTATAATCCACCAGTTCTTTTCAATTGCTTTTTTTATAGTTTCATACATTGATGAATAAGAGAAATGCATAAAAAAACGATTCTGTTCTCTATGTCTAACCTTGGGGGTCAATAATAATGTTCTGTCTCTACCTGCTGCTTTACCAAACGCCTGATTGATCAATTTGTCTTCATAGCCCCTAGAGCTTAACCTTTGTAACAAAAAATCCTCCCAAGTACTAGCATTCCTTCGCAACCGGAGAAACTGGCTATATGGTAAACTTCTGGTTGTCGTTGGGGGGTAGTAGCTCGTGGCCTGTAAAACAGAGTTGGCCGCCGTTTTCTTTCTAGAGGTTTTAGTTAATAAGCCTCCACCCCTAACGACAATGTCTAAATCCAGAAATTCCAATTGTTGATCTCCCCAATGATGAGTAAAAGACATGTTCACATCATTAAAATTCACAAACTCCATAAAAGCTACAAATTCCTCTTTGGTCCCTTGCCAAATCCCCAGGATGTCATCTATATAGCGGATCCAGAGTTTTATCCGCTCCAGGAACCCATTCCTCGATGAGTAGAACTGTTCGCTACATCTCTAAGCGTAATATGTTGGCACTTTATAAATACAATAAATAAATAAATTCATAAATAAATAAATACAGCAGCAGAAGGAGGAGGAGTGACGTGTGGCCTGGGTCGTGGCCTCGGCCGGGGACCCCCTCCACGCCTCCGGCCTCACCTCCGGTCAGCTTGCCTCGCGGCGCAGACTCTCCGGCCTCTGCCTCCATCTGCCTCTTAGGGGAGCAGGACCTCGGTGGCCTCTGGCCGGGGACCCCCTCCTCTGCGCCGCAGTGGCGGTGTGGAGGGGTCCCGTGGACCCATCCGCCCAAAGCAACTGCTCACTCCCCCTGCTCCTGCTATTCCGCCGGAGGGTGCTGAGCCCGGGTCTGCTGGGTTTGGAACCGGGGGAACGACACCCAGCCGGGGCTCCAAAGTCACCTGACCTCCTGGAACTCCGGGTCGGCCCGGGCGTTTAAATCCGCTCACTGGGGGGCGCCGGGGCTCTCAGGAGGACTGGTGCCCCCGTACTTAGAGGCGTTCAGTCATAATCCCACAGATGGTAGCTTCGCCCCATTGGCTCCTCAGCCAAGCACATACACCAAATGTCTGAACCTGCGGTTCCTCTCGTACTGAGCAGGATTACTATTGCGACAACACATCATCAGTAGGGTAAAACTAACCTGTCTCACGACGGTCTAAACCCAGCTCACGTTCCCAATTAGTGGGTGAACAATCCAACGCTTGGTGAATTCTGCTTCACAATGATAGGAAGAGCCGACATCGAAGGATCAAAAAGCTCCAAAGTCACCCGACCTCCTGGAATTTCGGGTCAGCCAGGGCGTACAAATCCAATCTGGCTGGCCGACACCTAAGCCTTCTCCCTCCCTGGGCCTACCCTCCCTCCCGTGCAGGGGCAAGCTGGCCCTCCCCTCTCTCTCTCCCCCCTGCCGACCCTTAAGGCCACCTCCAGACGGGGCAAGCTGACCGACCGATACTTAAGTCATCTCCCTCCCTGGGCCCGACCGGCCCTCAGGCCCACCCTTACTCAAGCGCGGGGGAGAGCTGGTCGGCTCCCGAGCCCTCTCACCCTACCCCCAGATGACCCTTAAGCCCGCCCTCCCTTCCTGGCGGGGAAAGCTGGACGACCGACACTTAAGCTCCCTCCTCGGCACGACCCTTGCCCAAAGATTAAGGACAGGATTCCCCGCACCTCCAGCAGACGCCGGCGCTCTTCTCCCTGTCTCGCTGGCGGGGCAAGCTGGCCGGCCGACTTTTAAGATCCCTCCGCGGCACGACCCCCGCCCGAGGATTAAGGACAGGATTTCCCACGCCTCCAGCAGACGCCGGCGCTCGCGCTTTTCTCCCTGTCTCGCTAGTGGGGCAAGCTGGCCGGCCGACTCTTAAGCCCTCCCCTTAACCCCTGCCCTCGCCCTCAATGGCCGGCGCCCTCCGGCGAGCCTAGCTGGTTTGGGGGACTTTGCCTCCCACCGCCTCGACCTCTGGCAGGCCAATTTGGCTGGGCCGCTGTCTCCCAACGGTCTAAAAAAGGGCTTGTTCTCGCCTAAGGAGCACCTCCTGACAATCTCCCCGAGGGTGCCTGGCGCGGTTCAGGGAAGGTCTGTTCTGACCTCCACTTATGCGAGCAAGTCTAGCCCGCTTGGCTTGACCTGTGGAACTCCGCCTGGGGGCCACGGAGGAGGCCGGCCGCCGCCAAAATTGGTTCGACCGCCCTGCGAGTACCCACCCGCCCAACCGCCAAAAGCAACTGCTCGCTCCCCCTGCTCCTGCTATTCCGCCGGAGGTTGCCGAGCTCGGGTCTGCTGGGTTTGGAACCAGGAAAACGACACCCAGCCAGGGCTACAAAGTCACCCGACCTCCTGGAACTCAGGGTCGGCCTGGGCGTTTAACTCCGCTCTCATCGGGGCTTCCAAGGGACCTCCGGGGATCTAGGCCCCGGATTCGCCAGAAATCATTGAGGGTTGAGCAGGCTCATTTGAGCCAGCTTCCCCCGCCACCTCCGGCAAGGGCCAAGCTGTCTAGAAAAACTTGACATTTTTTTCCCTAGCTTGTGGTCGAATTTGGGAAAGTTTCAGTAAAAAGCTTTTTCTCGCACCTCCCGACAATCTCCCCGAGGGTGAAGGGCTCGGGTCGGGGAAGGTCGGTTCTGACCTCCTCTTAGGCGAGCAAGTCTAGCCCGCTCAGCCAGACCTGTGGAGACCCGCCTGGGGGCCGGTCGGCCCGGCCGCTCTCATCGGGGCCTCCGCGACGGAGGAGGCCGGCCACCGCCATACTCGGTCCGACCGCCCTGCGAGTGCCCGGGTGGTTGCCTCGGCCGGGGACCCCCTCCACGCCCCCGGCCTCTCCTCCGGCCAGCTTGCCCCGCGGACTCTCCGGCCTCTGTCTCCATCTACCTCTTAGGGGAGCAGGACCTCGGTGGTCTCGGCCGGGGACCTTCTCCTCTGTGCCGCAGTGCCGGCGTGGAGGGGTCCCGCGGACCCAAACGCCCAAAGCAACTGCTCGCTCCCCCTGCTCCTGCTAATCCGCCGGAAGGTGCTAAGCCCGGGTCTGCTGGGTTTGGAACTGGGGGCACGACACCCGCTCTCATCGGGGCCTCCGTGACGGAGGAGGCCGGCCGCCGCCAAACTCAGTCCGACCGCCCTGCGAGTGCCTGGAGTTTGCGGAGCCCGGGTCTGCTGGGTTTGGAACCGGGGGCACGACACCCAGCCGGGGCTCCAAAGTCACCCGACCTCCTGGAACTCCGGGTCGGCCAGGGCGTTCAAATCCGCTCTCATCGGGGCTTCCAAGGGACCTCCAGGGATCTAGGCCCCGGAATCGCCCGAAATCATTGAGGGTTGAGCAGGCTCATTTAAGCCAGCTTGCCCCGCCACCTCTGGCACGGGCCAAGCTGTCCGGAAAAACTAACATTTTTTTCCCTAGCTTGTGGTCGAATTTGGGAAAGTTCGGTTCTGACCTCCTCTTAGGCGAGCAAGTCTAGCCCGACCTGTGGAGCCCCGCCTAGGGGCCGGACAGCCCGGCCGCTCTCATCGGGGCCTCCGCAACGGAGGAGGCCAGCCGCCGCCAAACTCGGTCCGACCGCCCTGCGAGTGCTCGGGTGGTGGCCTCGGCCGGGGACCCCCTCCACGCCCCCGGCCTCTCCAGCCTCTTGCTCCATCCGCCTCTTAGGGGAGCAGGACCTCGGTGGCCTCGGCCGGGGACTCCTTCCTCTGCGCCACAGTGTTGACGTGGAGAGGTCCCGCGGACCTATCCGCCAAACCGCCCAAAGCAACTGCTCGCTCCCCCTGCTCCTGCTATTCCGCCGGAGGGTGCCGAGCCCGGGTCTGCTGGGTTTGGAACCAGGAAAACGACACCCAGCCGGGGCTCCAAAATCGCCCGAAATCATTGAGGGTCGAGCATGCTCATTTGAGCCAGCTTGCCCCGCCACCTTCGGCACGGGCCAAGCTGTCCGGAAAAACGTTGACATTTTTTTCCCTAGCTTGTGTTCGAATTTGGGAAAGTTTCAGTAAAGGGCTTGTTCTCACCGGAGGAGCACCTCCCGACAATCTCCTCAAGGGTGCCGGGCTCGGGTCGGGGAAGGTCGGTTCTGACCTCCTCTTAGGCGAGCAAGTTTAGCCCGCTCGGCCGGACCTGTGGAGCCCCGCCTGGGTGCCGGTCGGCCCAGCCGCTCTCATCGGGGCTTCCACGACGGAGGAGGCCGGCCGCCGCCAAACTCGGTCCGACCGGCCGGGGACCCCCTCCACACCCCTGGCCTCTCCTCCGGCCAGCTTGCCCCACGGCGCCCACTCTCCGGCCTCTCACTCCGGCCGGATGCCTTCCCCGCGGTGCCGCTGCCCGCCACCGGGGGCGCTGGGCCTCCCGAGGGGCGGCCTGACCCCCCGTGCTACCGCCGCCCGCCACCGGGGGCGCTGGTCCTCCCAAGAGCTACGGCCGCTCGCCACCGGGTGCGCCAGTCCTCCTGAGAGCCCCGGCACCCCCCAGTGGCGGGCGGCGGTAGCGCGGGGGGCAGGCTAGCTCTCGGGAGGACCGGCGCCCCCTGGTGGCGGGCGGGGCAGGCGAGCTGGATGACACTATCCGAACCCTAATATAAGGTATCCGATCATCTCTAGTGGCGATCTCCATTCTCCACCACTTTCAGAAGTAGAGATGATCGGATACCTGATATTCGCCTCCGGAGGCGGGCGGTGGTAGCACCGCGGGTCAGGCCGGCTCTCGGGAGGACCGCCCCCCCCCGGTGGCGGGCGACGGTAGCGCGGGGGGTCAGGCCGGCTCTCGGTAGGACCGGCGCCCACCGGTGGCGGGTGGCGGTAGCGCGGGGGGTCAGCCCGACTCTCGGGAGGACTGGCACCCCCGGTGGTGGGCAGCGGTAGCGCGGGGAGTCAGGCCCGGCTCTCGGGAGGACCGGCGCCCCCGGTGGCGGCGGTAGCACGGGGGGTCAGGCCGGCTCTTGAGCCCTCTCTCTCCCTCTCACCCCTGGCCGACCCTTAAGCCCGCCCTAACTTCCCGGTGGGCCAAGCTTGCCAGGAAAATCTTTGTCATTTTCTCTAAATTGTGATCGAATTTGAGAAAGTTTCTGCAAAACGACTGACTACACACTTATGCAGTAACATTTTAACCATTATGGGTAGTAGGATAGAGATTTATTTATTTATTTTTTTAGTTTAAAGGTCGAGGCCCATGTCTTTGTGTATTCCTATCTTAGTCACAAACTGGGAATGTGATTAGCAGTAACAAAGTCATTGGCGAATGAATGGGAGCGAGCAGTGCTGATGTGATCTGAAAACTCCTTTGGTCCAGAAGTGGTGGAGAATGGAGATTGCCACACCGGGCCAATCTGGCCGGCTGACACCTAAGTCTTCTCCCTCCCTGGGCCCACCCTACGTCCCGCGTAGGGGAGAGCTGGCAGGCCGGCTCTTGAGCCCTCCTCCCTCTCTCTCCCCCCTGCCGACCCTTAAGGCCACCTCCAGACGGGGCAAGCTGACCGGCTGATACCTAAGCCTTCTCCCTCCCTGGGCCCGACCGGCCCTCAGGCCCACCCTTACTCCAGCGCGTGGTAGAGCTGGTCAGCTCCCAAACCCTCTCACCCTACCCCCGGATGACGCTTAAGCTCGCCCTTCCTTCCGGGCGGGGCAAGCTGGTCGGCCGACTCTTAAGCTCCCTCCGCGGCACGACCCCCGCCCGAAGATTAAGGACAAGTTTCCCCGCGCCTCCAGCAGACGCCGGCGCTCGCGCTCTTCTCCCTGTCTCGCTGGCTGGGCAAGCTGGCCGGCTGACTCTTAAGCTCCCTCTGAGGCACGACCCCCGCCCGAGGATTAAGGACAGGATTTCCCGCGCCTCCAGCAGACGCCGGCACTCGCGCTCTTCTCCCTTTCTCGCTGGCGGGGCAAGTTGGCCGGCCAACTCTTAAGCCCTCCCTGTGGCCTGAACCCCTGCCCAAGGACCAGGGCCAGCAGCCCCCGCGCTGCCGGCTTGTGCCGGCCTTCGCCACTAGCGGCCGGCACCCTCCGGCGGGCCAAGCTGGTTTGGGGGACTTTGCATCCCGCCGCCTCGACCTCTGGCAGGCCAAGCTGGCCGGGCCAGTGTGAAGGGGAGGGGGGCCCCCGCCCAGTCCCCGTTTCCTCCGGATGGGGGGGGGGAAGAGACAAAAGCTTGGCTCAACGGATGACTTTCAATAGATCGCAGCGAGGTAGCTGTTCTGCTACGCACGAAACCCTGACCCAGAATCAGGTCGTCTATGAATGATTTAGCACCGGGTTCCCAACGAACATGCAATGCGCTCTGGGAGAGAGGCGGCCCGTTTCCGTTTATGCTCCGGTCCCAAGGCGAGCGGATCTACGCGCCGGGTCCCCCGGGGGGTCCTGGCTATCCCAAGCTGACCTGGGCTCCTCGGCACTGCGGTATCGTCACGTTTAGGGGGGATTCTGACTTAGAGGCGTTCAGTCAAAATCCCACAGATGGTAGCTTCGCCCCATTGGCTCCTCAGCCAAGCACATACACCAAATGTCTGAACCTGCGGTTCCTCTCGTACTGAGCAGGATTACTATTGCGACAACACATCATCAGTAGGGTAAAACTAACCTGTCTCACGACGGTCTAAACCCAGCTCACGTTGGTGAACAATCCAACGCTTGGTGAATTCTGCTTCACAATGATAGGAAGAGCCGACATCGAAGGATCAAATAGCTCCAAAGTCACCCGACCTCCTGGAACTCCGGGTCAGCCCGGGCGTTCAAATCCGCTCTCATCGGGGCTTCCAGGGGACATCCGGGGAACAAGGCCCCGGAATCGCCCGAAATCATTGAGGGTTAAGCAGGCTCATTTGAGCCAGCTTGCCCCGCCACCTCCGGCTCGGGCCAAGCTGTCCGGAACAACTCGACAATCTCCACGAGGGTGCTGGGCTCGGGTCAGGGAAGGTCGTTTCAGACCTCCTCTTAGGCGAGCAAGTCTAGCCCACTCGGCCGGACCTGTGGAGCCCCGCCTGGGGGCCGCTCTCATCTGGGCATCCGCGACGGAGGAGACCGGCCGCCGTCAAACTCGGTCCGACCGCCCTGCAAATGCCCGGGTGGTGGCCTCGGCCGAGGACCCACTCCATGCCGTATAGTATAGTTAGGGATTGTTCCTTTTAGATAGGAAAAGGAAAAAACCTTTTAGTCCTTTTTTGGAGTCATATACTTGACCCAACCAAGACTGTTATAGATAGAAAGAACCAAAAAATTATTCATGCAGAGTCTTTTTGGTACAAAAATTATCAAAAATACTTTATTGACACAAATTCATTAAAAAAAATTCCAGAGATACTCTTAAAGTGAAAAGTTCCTAATTGATATACAATATCTTCCAAAGCAAGTTGTCATATTCCTGCTTTGGAAGATATTGTATATCAATTAGGAGCTTTTCACTTAGAGTATCTCTGGAATTTTTTAATGAATTTGTGTCAATAAAGTATTTTTGATAATTTTTGTACCAAAAAGACACTACATGAACTATTTTTGGTCCTTTCTATCTATAACAGACCCACTCCATGCCCCCAGCCTCTCCTCCGGCCAGCTTGCCCTGCGGCGCAGACTCTCCGGCCTCTGGCTTCATCCGCCTCTTAGGGGAGCAGGACCTCGGTGGCCTCGGCCGGGGACCCCCTCCTCTGCGCCGCAGTGCCGGCGTGGAGGGGTCCCGCGGACCCATCCGCCCAAAGCAACTGCTCACTCCCCCTGCTCCTGCTATTCCGCCGGAGGGTGCCGAGCTCGGGTCTGCTGGGTTTGGAACTAGGGGCACGACACCCAGCCGGGGCTCCAAAGTCACCCGACCTCCTGGAACTCCGGGTCGGCCCGGGCGTTCAAATCCGCTCTCATCTGGGCTTCCAGGGGACCTCCGGGGAGCGAGGCCCCGGGATCGCCCAAAATCATTGAGGAGTGAGCAGGCTCATTTGAGCCAGCTTGCCCCGCCACCTCCGGCACGGGCCAAGCTGTCCGGAAAAACTGACATTTTTTCCCCTAGCTTGTGGTCAAATTTGGGAAAGTTTCAGTAAAGGGCTTGTTCTCGCCGGAGGAGCACCTCCCAACAATCTCCCCGAGGGTGACGGGCTCGGGTCGGGGAAGGTCGGTTCTGACCTCCTCTTAGTCGAGCAACTCTAGTCTGCTCGGCCGGACCTGTGGAGCCCCGCCTGGGTGCAGGTCGGCCCGGCAGCTCTCATCGGGGCCTCCGCGACGGAGGAGGCCGGCCGCCGCCAAACTCGGTCCGACTGCCCTGCGAGTGCCCGGGTGGTGGCCCGCGGCGCGGACTCTCCGGCCTCTGGCTCCATCCGCCTTTTAGGGGAGCAGGACCTCAGTGGTCTCGTGCCGGGGATCCCTTTCTCTGCGCCGCAGTGCCAGTGTGGAGGGGTGCCGCGGACCCATCCGCCCAAAGCAACTGCTTGCTCTCCCTGCTCCTGCTATTCCGCCGGAGGGTGCCGAGCCCGCATCTGCTGGGTTTGGAATCGGGGGCACGACACCCAGCCGAGGCTCCAAAGTCACCCGACCTCCTACAACTCCGGGTCAGCCCGGGCGTTCAAATCCGCTCTCATCGGGGCTTCCAGGGGACCTCCGGGGAGCGAGGCCCCGGCATTGCCCGAAATCATTGAGGGTTGAGAAGGCTCATTTGAGCCAGCTTGACCCGCCACCTCCGGCACGGGCCAAGCTGTCCGGAAAAACATTTTTTTTCCCTAGCTTGTGGTCGAGTTTGGGAAAGTTTCAGTAAAGGGCTTGTTCTGGCCGGAGGAGCACCTCCCGACAATCTCCCCGAGGGTGTCGGGCTCGGGTCGGGGAAGGTCAGTTCTGACCTCCTCTTAGGTGAGCAAGTCTAGCCCACTCGGCCGGACCTGTGGAGCCCCGCGAGTGCCCGGGTCCGACCGCCCTGCGAGTGCCCGGGTGGTGGCCTCGGCTGGGGACCCCCTCCATGCCCCCGGCCTCTCCTCCGGCGAGCTTGCCCCGCGGCACGGATTCTCCGGCCTCTGGCTCCATCCGCCTCTTAGGGGAGCAGGACCTCGGTGGCCTCGGCCGGGGACCCCCTCCTCCCGCCGAACCGCCCAAAGCATTTGCTCGCTCCCCCTGCTCCTGCTATTCCGCCGGAGGGTGCCGAGCCCGCTTCTGCTGGGTTTGGAACCGGGGGCACGACACCCAGGCGGGGCTCCAAAGTCACCCGAGGTGATGGCACTATGGTGGCATCAGCAGCTGACATTAAAGGGCATGTTGGCTGGCTGTCCATAGGTGGCGATACATGGTGCCGGACACTGCCACCAGCTGTTTCTGAAGACGAGGTCCCCCTGATTCTTTCAGCAACTCGTCTCCTCCTACTCCTCTCTAAATCCCCCTCTAAACTGTCCCCTTGGTCATCTTGTCTGTTAGGATGCCACGTGGCATCCGTATCATCATAATTATCATCATAATCATCCTCCCCAGCTTCCATTGCCTCAGACACCTCATAAACTGCACCAACAGCAGGTACTTCATCATCTTCCTCCTCACACATTATGTCCATAGTGTCACCTAACTCAGACATATGAGGTGGTGTAACTTGCTTAGCACCTTCATCTGGTTGTAACAAAACTGTCTGTGAATCAATTAATTCCCAACCAAATAACTCCTGCCAAGTGTCAAATGCAGCGGATGTGGTGCTTGTAGTAGTGCTGGTGGCTGCGGGAGATGAGGTGTTCTGTGTTAAATAGTCAACCACGTCCTGACAATCTTGGGTGTTGATGGGACGTGCCTTCTTCTGAGCACTGTACTTTGGTCCAGGGCCACATGAAATCACGTCAGCACGACCTCGAACAGACCTGCCGGGTGGCCTGCCTCTGGGTCTGCCCCTGCCTGTTTTGTCCATATCGGGGGGGATGAAGTGAAAGGTATGCACTGACTTGACTAATACAATGTGCAGTCACCCAGGTGCAGTGAAAGGTATGCAGTGACTGGTATTACAATACATTGTGCAGCTGTCACACAGGCGCAGTTAACAGGTATGCATGGACTGGTATATTACACAGCATGCGGTCACACAGGTACTGTGAACAATTATGCAATGACTGGTATTACAAATTTGCAGCTAACACACACACAGGTCCCGTGAACAGGTGCAGTGACTGGTGGTATATAACACTGCGTGCGGTCACATAGGTAGGTAGGTAGGTGCACTGAACTACAGGTGGGTATGCAGTGATTGGTATTACAAATGTGCACATGTCACACACACACACAGGTACCGTGAACAGGTGCAGTGACACTGCGTGCGTTCACATAGGTAGGTAGGTGCACTGAACAACAGGTGGGTATGCAGTGATTGGTATTACAAATGTGCACCTGTCACACATACACAGGTACTGCGAACAGGTGCAGTGACACTGCGTGCGGTTACGTAGGTAGGTAGGTAGGTGCACTGAACAACAGGTGGGTATGCAGTGATTGGTATTACAAATGTGCACCTTTCACACACACAGGTACCGTGAACAGGTGCAGTGACACTGTGTGCGGTCACGTAGGTAGGTAGGTAGGTAGGTGCACTGAACAACAGGTGGGTATGCAGTGATTGGTATTACAAATGTGCACCTGTCACACACACACACAGGTACCGTGAACAGGTGCAGTGACACTGCGTGCGGTCACGTAGGTAGGTAGGTGCACTGAACAACAGGTGGGTATGCAGTGATTGGTATTACAAATGTGCACCTGTCACACACACACACACACAGGTACCGTGAACAGGTGCAGTGACACTGCGTGCGGTCATGTAGGTAGGTAGGTAGGTGCACTGAACAACAGGTGGGTATGCAGTGATTGGTATTACAAATGTGCAGCTGCCTGTCACACTCACAGGCAGTCACTGAATGTGCTGAGCCTGGCAGTGGCACAGTAGGAATTACCAAGGCTGTAAATGCAACACAAGTGTCTGTGGGACACAAAAAAAAATAGATCACAAGAACAACATTAGCTCTCAAAAGAGCTGTTGAGGATGAGGAGTGCTTTTTAGCAATAAGATCAGCAAGAAGGAGCAACCTAACAAGCCTAACACAAAAGCCTAACTAAGCTTTCCCTGTCAGCAGCAAGGTTCTCTCCCTTCTCTAATTACTGCAGCCACACGAGTGAGTGAAATGGCTGACGCTGCCTGCATTTTATAAGGAGTGGGGGTGATGAAATGTTGCCTGAATTTAAAGAATGTCTCATTTAAACATTAAGTGTATGTGGGGGTGAGAAAATGCTGCCTGAATTGAAAGATCGTTTCATCTAAACATCAAGGGCTTGATTCACAAAGCGGTGCTAACTGTTAGCACTCCTGTGAAAATCCTCTTAGCACGTCTAAACAGGCTTTTCGCGCATAAAACTTTATGCGCATAAAACTTTACGCGCGTAAAACTTTACGCGCGTAAAACTTTACGCGCGCACTGCACAGAGCGCAGGGAGCTCCGCGCGAAGTGCCCATTAAAGCCTATGGGACTTAGCGCGCATAAAACTTTGCGCGCGTAAAACTTTGCGCGCGCAAAGTTAGCGCGCGATCTGATTGAGAAATCCGGTGCTAACCTACTTAGCACCCTGGTTAGCACGTCTAAAGACTTTAGACGTGCTAAGTAGGTTAGCACCGCTTTGTGAATCAAGCCCCAAGTGTATTTTTATCCTCAAGATAGCATCTAAGAAGAAGTGGGGTCAGAAAGACACATATGCAGTAAAGCTTTGAAAAACAAATATATGATGTATACACTGCACTGCATAGCGCTGAATCGCCGTATGAAATGCACGAATGACCGGGAGGTACAAAGAGGGAGTGTGAGAGCGTCCTCCTAAGCTAATCCGTGCCTTGAGAAAGCCCCTAGGCTGGGCGAAACATCGGTGGGCGTGGCCTCAACATGACGCGCGGCTTACACATCACTGCTTGATGCTGCTACACGCCGGGACTAGCAGCGGACAATTTTAATAGCTGCAACGGGAGACAAGGATTCCCTGCACAGGGTAGCTGCGTATGGTGCTGATCAAAACATAGACGTGTGGAGACGGTCCCTCCCCCACTTCCCACGGGAGTCATCGATCCGGACCAAGGCTCAGACTTGGGGAAGAAACCGCTGGAGCCAAATAGACGGTGATCTACCAGAGAACTGGAAGTGGTAAGAGGAACTGCGATACTACAGGTTCAGATTGCCTAACACGAAGAGGGCTGTTTGCTGTCATAATTCAATCAAGTATATATTACAAGTGCAACTGACCTGAAAAGTTGAAAATCCTTTATGAGCATCCATACAATTAATATTGCCCCTAAGCTAGACGAGGGAAAGCTGCATGTCACTGTGTGGGGTGTAAACATCCGGTGGTGGAATACCAATAGGTCATAATGACAGCAGTGTGAACGATTTGCGTAGACTAACGCTGGGCGACCGTTACACACATAGACTGACAGGCCGTTGGTAATTGTACTATAGCGCGCTGAGCAAGAGTAAGCGTTTTTAATGAATTTAATATACAGTGTTATTAACCCTGCCATGGCAACATTAAAGTGGTTTTTTTATATGTGCTATTGAGACAGTTGTGTATTTTTGGTCAAATTATCCAGGAGGGAGTTGTAAGGCTTGGTGGTGTATTCTCCACAGTCAGCATGCAACGCATGAGCTGACGTGGAGGAGGTACACACACTAGCACAAGGAAACAGGCTATCCCTAGTATAGTGGAGGGGAGGACTGACTCCAGAAGGAGATTGTGGCGCACAGAGCCGGTGCAGATCCGACAGCCACAAACAATACTTTCGCGATAACGTCTCAGCGCAAGGTAGCGCTGAGCGCATAAGCCAGAACTGAGGAGATCAGGACAGGTAGACAGAATGAACGCTTGCTAGCTAGCCGCTACTTAGTGACAGCAAGCGTCCACAACCAGACAGACTGGAATGAGGCAGCCAATGCGTTGCAGCGATGGCGTGCCTCACAAAGACAGGACAGGATAGTCAGGAAATAGCAGGATCGAGATAGATGAACGTAACACAGACAAAAATACAATAAGTATGTTTTCCTAGTGTATTACAATTACAGCTATCAATGAAACTATTTGTAACGTCTGACTAACATATGTATATATCGGCAATGAACCGATATATGACATAAGCAGGAACTCCGACTAGGACAGGAGTAATACAGGGAACAGGACTCAGAAGGATTCGCTATCTCTTCGCAGAGATGAACGCAATCCACAAATGGTAACAGAACAGGATTCAGAAGGATTCGTTATCTCTTTGCAGAGATGAACGCAATCCACAAACGGTAACAGAACAGGATTCAGAAGGATTCGTTATCTCTTCGCAGAGATGAACGCAATCCACAAACAGAACCAGGAGCAGGGTAACTTACTCAGCACGGGTGATCACGAATACGCGCAAACTACCAAAACGTGCTGAAAAGCTGACTAACTGCACACACAGGATATAAACAGTTCGTGTACGTATACATCAGCGACACTGATGTATCAACGTAACACGAATACAAGGAAAATAATAAACGTGCTGGTATGCATATATATTGGCAATGAACCAATATATGATGCAAAGACCAGCAAAGTATCTTTAGAACAAGAAACACAATCGGGGGCTGAAGCAACAGCAAGACAGGCTTAAACTGAAGCTATGAAAACCCGAGGAGTCCTGCAGGAAGCAGATCTTTATACTGAGGTCATCCAATGGGAGCAGACATGCAGATTCCCACACAGGTGAATGATAATCAGTCACAAGCTGACAGCAGGGAAAGGCAGACAAAGCTATGCAGCTTGCATGGAAAGAGATCAGAACTACCTGAGCTGCAGCACTACTACTTCCAGCAATACCTGCTGCAGCAGCGATCATGACAGTACCCCCGCCCTTAAAAGCGGATTCCAGACGCTTTTCAAAACTGAAATTCCCAACAAAACAGTCTGACTGATAATTCATGATGACCGGGACAGCCCGGCAAGACCGAATTCCAGAATCAGTCCCCACAAGACTGGACCCATCAGAACCAGAACCTACAAAACCATGCCCATCAGTACTACAAGCCCCAGTGTGACACCCATCAGAACCATGATTTCCAGAAGAAAGCCCTCCGAAACTCCCTGAGCGATACCCACCGCCTTCCAGGAACCGTTCAAAAACGCCAAAGCCTTTGCAATGCCCACCGGACCCACTGTTGAACCAGTCCAAGGCACCAGGACAAGTTTTCTCAGAGACCTCCCAGAACACCTTGAAGCTCCAAAGAGATCCCCATAGGTCAGAACGCCCCTTAGGCTCACATGGAGAACTATCAAGAACCCCTATGGAACCTAGGGCAATTCCCGAGTCAGGGCCACAAGGACAAACATCAAGATCAGGGCTTTCAGGGACCAGAACCATCTCTGGGCATGCAGGCAGACTGGCAACATCAGAACATGTTCCCACTAAGGAAGCATCAGAGCACGCTAACACCTTAGACACACTTGGGCATTCTGGCACACAAAGAACATCAGGGCACACTGGCACAAGAGAAACCTCTGGGCATGTCAAGGAACTGTGAGCCTCAGGGTCAGCCAAGACAGGACCAAAACCAGGACTGGCCAAAAAAAAATCATCATGACTAGACTTCGCAACTACTGGACTTTTACACGAGAATGCAGGATCAGACTTAGATGTCGCTGATTCCAGCTAAGTCAGTAACAAATCAGATTCAGGGGCACTAACAAGACAGGACAAATCTTCTGATGTATGCACTGAACCAGATAGGGATTCCACAACTACCTCTGGACTGGACAGAGACTCATCTAATACACTGGATTGGAGCTCATGAGGCGCTGCAGAACAAGTCAGTATTGCAGCAGCCCCCACTGGACTAGGCAAAACTGAGGAATTCCCTGGACAGGAAGGGGACTCTGGAACCTCTGCCACAGCGGCCAGAGAACCAGAATCTTTCAGGATACAGGGCTGGGTTTCAGGAACACTCATCAGACCGGACTGAAATTCTGAGATTTCTATTATTTTGACCAGAGAATCAGAATTATCCATGTTACAGGGCAAGACTTCTGAAACATTCAGAGGACAGGGCTGGAGTTCCTCGGCTGTTACAACACTGGAGAGGGACTCAACAACATTGGTTAAATCAGACTGTGTACAGGGCAAGGTATCTAACACACTTGCTGACGAGGACAATATTTCAATGGCTTCTGCTTTGCTGGGCAGAAATTCATCAAGTTTTATTAGAGCAGACTGTAATTCCAAAACAGCTGCTAGACAAGTGAATATTACTGCAACACCAACTGAGGTAAGCAGTGCCTCAGACTCCTCTGCTAGCGGGTTTGAAGTATCCAAAGTACTGGGTGAAGCATAAGACTCTGCGACCACAGCTTCACTGGACAGGATCACTGAACAGTCCATATTGCAGGGCAAAACCATGGAAGCACCTGCTGGACAGCATAATGATTCTGTGACCTGAGTTTCATTGGAGAGATCTACTGCACAATTCATGGTACAGGGCAAATTTACTGGAACATTTTCTGAACAAGGTAATAATTCTGCGATTTCAGGTTCACATAGCAGATGCTCTGAGCTATTCACGATACAGGGCAAATTTACTGGAACATTTTCTGAACAAGGTAATAATTCTGCGATTTCAGGTTCACATAGCAGATGCTCTGAGCTATTCACGATACAGGGCAAATTTACTGGAACATTTTCTGAACAAGGTAATAATTCTGCGATTTCAGGTTCACATAGCAGATGCTCTGAGCTATTCACGAAACTAGAGCGAGGTGTAGAAACAGGAAGATCAAGACACAATGTTTGCGCATCTGAATCACCATTCATTTGTAAAATTGGAAAATTCAGATGCTGGGGTTCTGAGGTTTCTAGACAGGATTGCTGGGACTCGGAAACTGATGTAGTGCATCTATTGGCATCTGCTGGATCAGACAGGAGTTGAACTTTATTAACACAGGTAATTTCTGCAGAAGTGTTTGCAGAGGCAGGCAAGATTTTTCTGGTGTCTGTTTCACTGAACAAAGACTCATGAGTACTGGCTAGACTGGACTCGGAAGTCAGCAGGACCTCTGGATTCTCTGCTGAGAAATTTGTGCAGGGCAAGGTTAAGAAAGTATCAGTGGCTTCAGTTTTACTGGGAAGTAACACTGAGTTATCCATGGTACAGGGTGGAATTGCTGGAACTTCAATTTCACACAAAAAGAGCTCCGAATCACCTGCTGAATCAGCGAAAGGTGCTGAAGCAGGCGGGTCAGAACGCCATATTTGCGAATTCGGAGTCACATAAAAATCATCCAAAATCAGTTCCCACACATCAATCAAAGGAGCCACACAGTCATACCTACACACACCAGTCTCTATTAGGTTATAGGCCGACTTAATGCATGCATTCAATACCATTTCACTTTTTGCACTGTAAAATTGACAAAATGAACTTGAATCATTCTTCCATTCACAGACCAGGGCTTCCATCTCTCCCCTCTCGAATGGAGGATCCCATGCATACTTAACAGCGAAACATTTAGGCTGATCACAGTTGGCAGATATGATTGTGGCAGGCACATGTATAGGGTTAATTAGCAGGTGATTGGCAGATTCCTTATTCTTAAGAATCTCCAATACCTGTAGCAAGTGTTGAACTGTAGTGTATGCAAACTTCCCTTGGTTCACAAATAAGTTGATTTGTTCAATACTCTGTAATATCTCCTCATAATCATACTCAGATAATTCTTTTAAACAAAAATCTTTATTTTCCCTAGCCAGGGAGGAAAGTTCATTAGTAGTCTCATAAGTCCATTTAACTCCCCTGAAAGACAATTGCATTTCATTATCTGTTAATGTCAGAATCTCATTATAGGTCTCAGTCGCTAAGGATAACGACTCTGCAGATCGGACATGTTTCTTAGAACGTTTGCGTTTTGCCTTAGACCCTGCTGCCTTTGGCGATTTATTCAAAGCTGCAGGAAAATTATCAGGAACACTCTCTGCTTGCTGATCATTTTTGCAAACAATTGAAGGGGAAGCTGATTGGCCTGCTGCCAGGAGTTCATTTAGAGGAAAAGGCAATGGATCTATGCGCAACCAGTTATGGATCACAAACGCTAGAAATTCCAGCGGTCTCTCTTTCAAATCGGAATGATTGAGAACATCAAATGCCCACTGAAACAATTGCCCTTTAAACAAAATATAAACTAGCTGGAGTGCCCAGGTTGAAACAGGAGTCGCTTGGAGATCGGGATTGGCCAGGAACCTGGCACATTCAGAGAAAAACTCATTTTCTGTTTCAGAGTTAAGTTCTTCAAATTTCTTAAAGGAACAGGAACCATAATTAACAGTGTCATACTTTCTGGGAATCCCCCCCACATCGGGGATTGGTAATGGGGTTTTCATAATGTAAGGCTTGGTGGTGTATTCTCCACAGTCAGCATGCAACGCATGAGCTGACGTGGAGGAGGTACACACACTAGCACAAGGAAACAGGCTATCCCTAGTATAGTGGAGGGGAGGACTGACTCCAGAAGGAGATTGTGGCGCACAGAGCCGGTGCAGATCCGACAGCCACAAACAATACTTTCGCGATAACGTCTCAGCGCAAGGTAGCGCTGAGCGCATAAACCAGAACTGAGGAGATCAGGACAGGTAGACAGAATGAACGCTTGCTAGCTAGCCGCTACTTAGTGACAGCAAGCGTCCACAACCAGACAGACTGGAATGAGGCAGCCAATGCGTTGCAGCGATGGCGTGCCTCACAAAGACAGGACAGGATAGTCAGGAAATAGCAGGATCGAGATAGATGAACGTAACACAGACAAAAATACAAGAAGTATGTTTTCCTAGTGTATTACAATTACAGCTATCAATGAAACTATTTGTAACGTCTGACTAACATATGTATATATCGGCAATGAACCGATATATGACATAAGCAGGAACTCCGACTAGGACAGGAGTAATACAGGGAACAGGACTCAGAAGGATTCGCTATCTCTTCGCAGAGATGAACGCAATCCACAAACGGTAACAGAACAGGATTCAGAAGGATTCGTTATCTCTTTGCAGAGATGAACGCAATCCACAAACGGTAACAGAACAGGATTCAGAAGGATTCGTTATCTCTTCGCAGAGATGAACGCAATCCACAAACAGAACCAGGAGCAGGGTAACTTACTCAGCACGGGTGATCACGAATACGCGCAAACTACCAAAACGTGCTGAAAAGCTGACTAACTGCACACACAGGATATAAACAGTTCGTGTACGTATACATCAGCGACACTGATGTATCAACGTAACACGAATACAAGGAAAATAATAAACGTGCTGGTATGCATATATATTGGCAATGAACCAATATATGATGCAAAGACCAGCAAAGTATCTTTAGAACAAGAAACACGATCGGGGGCTGAAGCAACAGCAAGACAGGCTTAAACTGAAGCTATGATAACCCGAGGAGTCCTGCAGGAAGCAGATCTTTATACTGAGGTCATCCAATGGGAGCAGACATGCAGATTCCCACACAGGTGAATGATAATCAGTCACAAGCTGACAGCAGGGAAAGGCAGACAAAGCTATGCAGCTTGCATGGAAAGAGATCAGAACTACCTGAGCTGCAGCACTACTACTTCCAGCAATACCTGCTGCAGCAGCGATCATGACAGGAGTGTAGCCTGATTGGCTACCCTGTGCCTGCTGACTGTGATGTAGAGGGTCAAAGTTGACCCTAATGATGTAATATAGGGGGCGGGTCGGACTCGCATAAAGTTCACGGTTCACCGCGAACGCGAACTACCGAAGTTCGCGCGAATAAGTTCGTGGTCAAACCGTTCAGGCCATCTCTATTATCTGCCTTGTATCCTGACCACGGTTAACCTTGATTGATTCCTGTTGCCGACTCTGCCTTGTATCCTGACTACGTTTAGCCTCTGATTAATTACCTGTTGCCAACCTTGCTACTGTACCTGGACTACGCCTGCTAGCTGCCTGGATTGACCTCTGCTTTGGACACGGACTTGCATGAACGCTGCCTGGACCGACATTGGCTTGTCAAAGACCACGCTATCTCTGGAAAGTGTCCTGGACTGTTTGCTACTCTGAAGCCTCTGCAGTCATATGGTTCATTCGTCTGGATTGCCTCGTCCACCAGGCCTCTGGTGACTATCATATATACATACTTGTGAATATTGTGCCCATTGCATTGCTAGAAGTTATAAGTTCTGCTTGGTGGGTTACTATCTGTCAGTCTGTATGCTACATCTACCTGCAGGGTGTATTGTAGTATTGTGTTAGGTAGGAGTTTGCGCAGGTGTTACGGGCTGGGCTATAGGTCAGACATATGGGCATACAGCCTGACCTATAGTCATCGACCAGACAAGCCTGACACATCATGAGTTTTATTTCATATTAACATTAACATTTGAAAATAAGAAATATTGTAATTTAAAGGAGGAGAATAAAGTTTAGAGTCATTTTAAAACATTTTTCAGGAGACAAATACACATATTTACATAGATCTTCGTGTCTCGTGTCTGCACAGAGATACTGTTGCTCCTGCCTGTGTATATTTTTCTTTGCCTGAGGAAGCGGACTTGGGATCCGTGAAACGCGTTGCAAAAATTGTTTGTTTTTTATGAGGAGTAATAATTAAATTATATTTTACACTACACTGAATCAGTGTTTGTGCTTTCTGCTGGGTAGGCAAGTCCACCATTGCCTCCCACCATTTTATCATTTTAAAATTTGACTTTTTTATCCTTCTGGCGCCTCCACATATTTGAATACACATTGATCCACCTGGTGGATGGGTGTTGACACCCCTCTTTTTTTCTTCTACGGAGAGCGACTTCTTAACCTGAGCGAGGACAGGTCTAATCTCCTCGTCCGCGATTGAAGTGGTTGCCCTTATTCGGCAACCCAGACTTGTGAGTATAATCACATTGCCTTACATTTTATGCCAGTCACAAAAACAATAACACACTATTGGGGGCTCTCGATCTCTCCTTTTCTTCTCTTGTTACATTTACATAGATCTGTACATCAGTCCTGAAAGAGGGACAAATGAGGGAAAAAAAAGTTTTTGAAACATGCGCCAGAATAGAATAAAATTAATTAAAATCAGTTTAAAAGGGAGGTAGTGGAGGACTTACCTCCCCATGAAAGATTCAGATAGTCAGTAACCAATCAGAATTCTTTAATTGTATACTGCAAAGATTCAATGTGTTTCTCGGATATTCACCCGTTTCATCTGGGAGGATCAAACAAACAAGCTAAGAGTTCATACAATAATAGCAGGACATATGCCTATATAAAATATACGCAAACATATGAGCCATTCCTGGTGATGAATAATGCGAAAGTGGAAGCAGTTTAATTGTTTCCATGGAAATCAATCAATCAAATCTGATTGGCTGTTTGTGGCTCTGTATCCTTTTCTGAATTTGAACCCCAGTCATCCAATGACCAAATGTACCAGGTTTGATGCATCTGATATTAACAGTGAAAGAAAAGGAGATATTGAAATATTCACCTTGAAAATCAATAGGTGAATTTTGATGAGCTGTTGTAGGCTCGACCCACTTTCCTGTATATTAATGGAAGTCACCCTAACTGTGGTAAGTTTGAGAACCCTGCCATTTACAGTATAAGAATGGCTACAGTTACAATTTTCCGATTTATAATTTTGGTTGTTGTTGGCTCTGCTCATTTTGTGTACCAAGTTTGTGAGCTTTGGAGTCCTTGGTATCAATAATGTGATTGGCTGTTTGTGGCTCAACCCTCTTTTCTGAATTTTAACCCCAGTTACGCAATGACTGTCTGTAGCAGGTTGGAGGCCTCCGCCATTAACAGTATAAGAATGGCAGCAATTTAAATATTGCCCTTCAAAATCAATAGGTGAATTTTGATTGGCTGTAGGCTTCACCAACTTCCCTAAATATGAATCCCAGTGACAAACTGTGGCAAGTTTGTGAACCCTGCCATTAACAGTGTAAGAATGGCTGCAGTTTATATTTTCCCTTTGAATTGCTGAAAATTGATTGGCTGTGTTATGTTCCTCCCACTTTCTCTGAATTTTTAACCTTAGTCACCAAGTGACCAGCTGTGCCAAGTTTGGGGACTGTGGCTGTATTACTGTGAGAATGGAAGTGAAATCTGTTGGCTGTCTTTGATTCCACCCAGGTGTGCAGGCGGAGAGGGTATGAGAGACCCCCTAAAAATATATCTTTCTTTCCAGGTAGTTAGGGATCTGTATGCCAAATTTTCTTGAAATCGGTCAAGGCGTTTTTGAGTGATGCCGGCACTTACACAAATAAAAATTATTAAAAAAATTATATCATTTAAAAAACCCTAAAAGTCCTTAGGGACATTTTATATGTATATCATGAGTAGGGATGGTCGCTGCAGATTCCGGACGGAATTTGGTGATTCCGGTTCTGAAGCACCGGAACGGAATTGCTATAGCCCTATTTCAGAATTTACGCGGAACAAAATGGAATTCCGCTGAATTTTACGGAATTCAATTCCCCCCCCCCCCCCCCCTTACTGATTTCTGCCTAATAAGAAGTATTTCTACTCAATAGGCCCCTCTCCTCACTCCCTCCTCCCTTCCTCGGGTCTCATCTTCCAGGGAATTGTAGGATTTCAAAAACCAGCTTACAAACCTTGGCCGGAAATTGAATCCAGGTCTTGGCCAGGAATTGAACCCAGGTCTGGTGCTCGGTAGGTAGCTCTCTTCACCACTATACCACCACCAACACTACATACTGAAGCCAGCCTAGCATGTACCATTATGATATATCCAAGAGAAAAATGAGCTTGCTTAGGGATTTGTAGGATTTTAAAAGCCAACTCACATACATTGGCCAGGCCCAGGAAATGAACCCAGGCCTACCACTCTGTAGGCTGCTATCCTCACCAACACAACACACTGCAATGCTGTCACAGGAGCCCTAGTGGTCAGACCGCAAATTGCCTTCCAATCGGTTTCAGCACACAGACCATGCAAGCTTTGAAACCAAGAACTTTACAAGTTTTCCCACAAAAGGCTCCCAAATGCTCCTACAGAGGAACACTGACAGGCTGGATTAAAAAGAGGACAGAAGGATCCAGCACCACTGGAGCTGGTGTTAATCTTAAGCTCTGCATCTCTGGGTGTTGGGATGAGAAGGCTATAGAGAGAGAAAGCAGGACTCCTGCCATCATAGAAGGGTGCTTTAGTTATGCCAATGGTTGTGACTGCAGTTGGAGCAGCACTACCTCTAGGTTACTTGTGTGGCATCTTAGATTGCTCAGTGATGTCTGTGACCAGTGGAGGCAGAGGCACTGCTTAGCCCATGCAAACAAAGTGGATGCCACAGCAGGGGCACTGCATAGAGTGGCCAGAGTTAGGCTTCTGCGCAGGCGCTGGCCAGGCTGTCCATGGACGCGAGCCCACTGCGCATGCATATGACATCACTACACCATGCGCATGATGTTATACGCATGCACAGTACGCTCCCGGCCAGCACCTGCGTGGAAGCCTGACTTCAGTGACTTACAAAAAGATACCAGGTTGCAGTAAGGTAATTGCCAGGGCAGAGAGGAGAATGTTTTCTTAGGAGTTTCGGCTCTGGTATCCATTAACAAACACTGGGATATAGTCACAAAAGGCCAGTAAATGTTTGATGTGCACATAGCGTATATTACCATGGGCCAGTGAGGCAATCCCACCCTTCACCACACAAAAACTGCTTTGCTTGTGTCCGAAAAGAGGTTTCTTTCTGACTCCTCCTGCTTATATTGCACCCTAGCCCAGGGCACCCGACCTTTTATCGACACCTTGTGAACCTACGAATTCCAAGTCTGGTCACCTCTGGACCCACCCAAGGTCATGCCCCCTTTTCGCCTAAGCTACGTCCTGCTCTGGGGATCCTTAAAGTTAACAGGCTTTAAAAACTGTGTAATGTGTATTATGCAGACAGCGTAACTCACAATATACATGTATAATGTCCATTACTGGCAGATTTGCCAGCTATTAAAGTGGACCCAAATTAAAAATACAAGATTTCTGAAATAAAATCTAAATTATTTTCTAAATTATAATAATAGATAGCAGCCTTTTTTTAGCTGCATGATGACAAATATAAAATATTTTACATTTATTGGAGGAACCCCTCCCTTCCTTTCATATTGCCGGGACAAAATCCGGCAGACTGGTGGAGTAGGAGGTGTCTGGCAAAGGAGGAATTGCTAATGGCTGCCACCAGCATAACCCTAGTTATGAAAAGAGAAGGGTGAAAAGCATGCACTGAAATGCTCATAGGCTTGAAGGAGTGTTTATTTATCTTTGTACGTGTCAGAGTGGTGCAACTAAATATTTTAAATTAAAAAAATGTTTGGTTTGGGTCCGCTTTAACAAATCTCATACAAGCAAGCAACGTATCTGTTGCATATACAGGATCTTCTCAAAAAATTAGCATATTGTGATAAAGTTCATTATTTTCTGTAATGTACTGATAAACATTAGACTTTCATATATTTTAGATTCAAATACACACAACTGAAGTAGTTCAAGCCTTTTATTGTTTTAATATTGATGATTTTGGCATACAGCTCATGAAAACCCAAATTTCCTATCTCAAAAAATTAGCATATTTCATCCGACCAATAAAAAAAAAGTGTTTTTAAAACAAAAAAAGTCAACCTTCAAATAATTATGTTCAGTTATGCACTCAATACTTGGTCGGGAATCCTTTTGCAGAAATGACTGCTTCAATGTGGCGTGGCATGGAGGCAATCAGCCTGTGGCACTGCTCAGGTGTTATGGAGGCCCAGGATGCTTCGATAGTGGCCTTAAGCTCATCCAGAGTGTTGGGTCTTGCGTCTCTCAACTTTCTCTTCACAATATCCCACAGATTCTCTATGGGATTCAGGTCAGGAGAGTTGGCAGGCCAATTGAGCACAGCAATACCATGGTCAGTAAACCATTTACCAGTGGTTTTGGCACTGTGAGCAGGTGCCAGGTCGTGCTGAAAAATGAAATCTTCATCTCCATAAAGCTTTTCAGCAGATGGAAGCATGAACCCACTTTTGAACCAAAAACAGAGGCAGAAGCGCCTGACCTGGGCTACAGAGAAGCAGCACTGGACTGTTGCTCAGTGGTCCAAAGTACTTTTTTCGGATGAAAGCAACTTTTACATGTCATTCGGAAATCAAGGTGCCAGAGTCTGGAGGAAGACTGGGGAGAGGGAAATGCCCAAATGCCTGAAGTCCAGTGTCAAGTACCCACAGTCAGTGATGGTCTGGGGTGCCATGTCAGCTGCTGGTGTTGGTCCACTGTGTTTTATCAAGGGCAGGGTCAATGCAGCTAGCTATCAGGAGATTTTGGAGCACTTCATGCTTTTATCTGCTGAAAAGCTTTATGGAGATGAAGATTTCATTTTTCAGCACGACCTGGCACCTGTTCACAGTGCCAAAACCACTGGTAAATGGTTTACTGACCATGGTATTACTGTGCTCAATTGGCCTGCCAACTCTCCTGACCTGAACTCCATAGAGAATCTGTGGGATATTGTGAAGAGAAAGTTGAGAGACGCAAGACCCAACACTCTGGGTGAGCTTAAGGCTGCTATCGAAGCATCCTGGGCCTCCATAACACCTGAGCAGTGCCACAGGCTGATTGCCTCCATGCCACGCCACATTGAAGCAGTCATTTCTGCAAAAGGATTCCCGACCAAGTATTGAGTGCATAACTGAACATAATTATTTGAAGGTTGACTTTTTTTGTTTTAAAAACACTTTTATTTTATTGGTCGGATGAAATATGCTAATTTTTTGAGATAGGAAATTTGGGATTTCATGAGCTGTATGCCAAAATCATCAATATTAAAACAATAAAAGGCTTGAACTACTTCAGTTGTGTGTATTTGAATCTAAAATATATGAAAGTCTAATGTTTATCAGTACATTACAGAAAATAATGAACTTTATCACAATATGCTAATTTTTTGAGAAGATCCTGTACAACGCAAGTTCAGCTAGATGTGTGACATACCTTAGTTTGCATAACACCCAGTAAACTTTATGTGCGCTGTGCACACATATCATTTTCATCCAGGGCCGTTTCTGACCACTTTTCACTACAGGCAAGAAGTCCTGTGTCACCACCTTCCTTCCTTCCCCGCCCCCCCCCCCCCCCCCCCCCACCAAAAAAAACAACTCATGCACACACTAAAGAATGTGAACCTGGTGGATGCTAAACCACTGAAGGACCATATAAAACCCCTAGTGACCAGGCGATTTTTTTACAACTCAGCACACTGCAGCTTTAACAGCTCGCTGCAGAGCCATACAACTTAGCACACAAATGAATCTGCCCCCCTTTTGTTGCCACCAACAGAGATTTCTGTTGGTGGCATTGCAATGTTTGGTTTTTATTTTTTTATAAAAATATGTATTTTATGTCATCATTAACCCTCTCACCCCCCCGAGAGCCAATCAGAGTTGATCACCTCTCATAGGCCTCAGCCTATGAGAGGGATCTTCTTGTAACACACTGGAGGGGACAGCTCTGTCCCCTCCAGGGGGTAACACACTGGAGGGGACAGAGCTGTCCCCCATACAGCGCTCCGGTACTTCGCAGCGCTGTACATGTAAATAAACTTGGATTTTTTTCTGTGCAACAGCGTGCCGCTCGTGGGCAGACAGGCTGATCTCGGAGCTTCGCTCCGTCATTCATCTGCATCTTTCGGCGTTAGGCGGTCCTGGGGGAGCCATATTTACTTCCTTTTAAACAATACCAGTTGTCTGGCAGTCTTCTTGATCCTGTGTCTTAACTAAATTTAGCCACAGACACTGAATAAGCATTCAGCACATGCAGTCTTGCGCCTGCACAGTCCTCGTACTACATATGAATGCGTAGTACTACGTATGTACGTGTACTGCACAGGCTGGAGTGACCATACGTCCCGCTTTACCTGGGACGCGTCCCGCCTTCGGGGTCCGCTGTCCCAGGCTGCATGAGGTCCCGGGAAACGTCCCGCTTTTACCTGCGGGACGTCCCGGCCTCGGGACTCTGGCCACCGTACTGAATGAACTGGCCGCAGCGTCTGATAGACGCTGCGCCAGTTCATAGCCTGCAGCCCCGCTCCAGCCTGCATAGTCTCCGGCAGGCAGAGCAGGGCTACGGGAAGATGGCTGCCGAAACCCTGTACTGGAAACTATTTGTGTCTCCAGTACAGGGCTTCAGGCGCCATCTTCCCGCAGCCCTGCTATTACATTCCAGCGCGGGAGACTGCAGGAGGAGCAAGATGGTCCGGGAGCTGCGCGCCAGAGGCCGGAGACTTCTGTCAGGTGAGTAAATTCTTTTTTTTTCCAGGTGAAATATTGCCCTCAATGCGTTTATTTTGTGCTGACATGTTGCCCACAGTGCGTTTATTTTGTGCTGACATGTTGCCCACAATGCGTTTATTTTGTGCTGAACTGTTGCCCCCATTGCATTTATTTTGTACTGACATGTTGCCCACATTGCGTTTATTTTGTACTGACATGTTGCCCACATTGCGTTTATTTTGTACTGACATGTTGCCCACATTGAGTTTATTTTGTACTGACATGTTGTCCACATTGCGTTTATTTTGTTCTGACATGTTCCCCCCATTGCGTTTATTTTGTGCTGACATGTTGCCCACATTGCGTTTATTTTGTACTGACATGTTGCCCACATTGCGTTTATTTTGTACTGACATATTGCCCACATTGCGTTTATTTTGTACTGACATGTTGCCCACATTGCGTTTCATTTTGTACTGACATGTTGCCCACATTGCGTTTATTTTGTACTGACATGTTGCCCACATTGCGTTTATTTTGTGCTTTCATGTTCCCCATTGCATTTATTTTGTGCTGACATGTTGCCCACAATGCATTTATTTTGTGCTGAACTGTTGCCCCCATTGCGTTTATTTTGTACTGACATGTTGCCCATTGCGTTTATTTTGTGCTGACATGTTGCCCCCATTGCATTTATTTTGTGCTGACATGTTGCCTACATAGCGTTTATTTTCTGGTGTCTGGGGTAACTGTTGCTGCATTTATTATTTAATGGTCATAGTTGGCTATGTTTGCTGCTTTGGGGTTACGGTATACCATTAAATAGCATCACACAGTTTCTGCACGCCCATGATGCGAAACCTCGCTTGACCACATTATGGTGTAAACACTGCTTTCTTATGCCTGGCTGTTGCATCATTATGTTAGCTCCGCCCATACAATGTCATGGCCACCCCCATTTTTGGCGCTGCTCTCCCACCCCCCACGTTGAACCAACAAAAATCTGGTTACTGTAGCACAGGCACAAGACGGCCACAGGGACAGGAGCGTGAGCGAGGATGTGCACAGCCAGGGCTGTGCAGGCACAGTGCTCGGTGACTGATTAGTCGCTGAAAACTAAACTGAGCTACGGCGGGGGGCCAGGTGATGGGTGAGTGGCGGCACGGGCACAGGACGTCTGCAGGGGACTGGTGGAAACCCCAGGTAAGTGAAGCCTTTGTTTTAGGTTCAGTTAAGGTTCACTTTAAATGCCCCTTTCATACCTCCCAACTTTCTGAGATGAGAAAGAGGGACACTTAAGCCATGCCCCCGAGACACCCCTAGTCACGCATACCATAAAGATTTCATAAGAAAAATATGTTGTTTTATCATTCAAACCACACTGTTCCTTTCTATCCTGGTTAATTTTCCTTCATTTTAACATTTTAAAATTAGTAATATATCAATTTAAAGGATGGGAATAAAGTTTAGAGTCAAACACATTTTTTCGTAGAGAAAAACATATATTTACACAGAAAGAGGGACAAAGTTAAAAATGGCGCCAGCGCCTACAGTGTAAAAATGGCGCCGCATTAATTTGCATTATAAAACGATATTTATCGTTTTATGAGTTAAAAAATGGTGCCGCACTAAAAACGATATTTATTGTTTTATGACTTCCATAAAACGATAAATATCGTTTTGAACTGTAAGTCATAAAACGATAAATATCATTTTGAAATGTAAGTCATAAAACAATAAATATCGTTTTGAAATGTGTTGAATATGGGTTTTGCTCCATGTGTGTGTGTGTGTGTATATATATATATACACATATATATATTTGTGTGTGTGTTTATATGTGTATATATATTGTCACGGACGGTTGCGGGGCCGCAGGCGCGTCCTGGAACCGCCCGTGAAGAAAAAGCAATCGCACTCGATTCCCTGCATCGATTGCGCTTCAAATCGGTACAATCTGGGTTGAGTGTGTAGGGACAGCTGAAGTCCTTTTCTTAGCAAAGAGAGAGCACCCTCCTCAAGGCTGGATGGCTCTTTTGATATGCTAATGAGCCTGAGCCTAATCTGCCCCAGAGAGTCCCTGGCTTCAAGCTGTGCTGATGGCCCATCCATCAGGTATAAGGTGACAAGCACCATGGCAGAAGCAATCTAGTTGGGCTAAAAGCCAGACCCACTGGCTCATTCCCAGCAGGGGAGGCGACACCTCGCTGGCTGCTCCAAACTTCAAAGAGCCTTTGCCTGGGAATAACCTGAGTCTCATAGCATATCCATAACTTCCCAGATCTGTCATATTTCTGGGGTTCCTGAGATGGCAGCTTCGCCAAACGTGGGGGAAGTGTAGCATGAGCCCCGGTGCTGGTTCTGAGGAAGTTTCAGAACATTCTGAGGTAAGGACTGCCAGTTAGGCAGTTTGAAAATGCCCTGATGATACCACAGGGGTCCCACCCCTCATGTCTGGTATCAGGGCGCTGGGTAAATCGAGACAGACCTGAAAATGTTAATAAATCTGCCCTGACCTGTACGGTTCAGTGAGATAGAGCCCATATATGGGTAGATATGATTTCTAGCCCCCAGGATAAGGGGAGGGCTCATCTTCTAAGGGGGTGTATGGCTCCCCGCCCTCACTCCCTCCTACTGAAGCAGGGGCATAAGAATGGCAGAGGACCCAAACTCAGTGTCCTCCAGACTGAAACATCTTGCACTCATCAGATGCCAGCTTGAGGATATGCTGGCATCCACCTGGTCTGAACTCTGAACTTTGATTGAAATCCAGAACTGATTTTTCCCACAAAAAGGACATCTTTCCAGGAACTAAGTATTTTTCTCCCTTCTTTTATTTTTCATACTGGCTATTACTGTTTTAATAATTGTTGATTTTAATAATTGTCTGTATATATTAATTATTTATATTGCGTGAATAAACGACTTTCTCCAAGTCATTCACTGTCTGCTACCCTGCTTATCAGCACACACAGAACTGATCCCGGGTCTCTGAAGATACGCTACTGTTTGTTTGTTGTTGGCTAGACAGAATATCGTGTGTTTAACCGTTTTATTCGCAGGATTAGTCAGTTAATGGGCTCCACGGTCCCATGGTAACCGCGGTGGTGGCAGTTTACTCTGAACCAGTAGGTGACGTTGTAATTACCCGTGTCTCACAGGCTCCCTTCTGAGTTGTCTGCGGCTAATTCTTAACGGTTCCTGCGCATTGACTGCGACCAGAGTTCGCACGATCTGTGCGCTGGCACCGTTTAGAAGGCTAAGTGCGGTCAGCCACTAGGGTTCCTGTGACAGTGTTAGGCAGCGGTTGGGACCTGTGTTGTGCTGAAAGTATCTGCGATAGCGCTAGCGCTATCGAGAAACGAACTAATTCGTTGGTGTAGCTGGAAGGCAATATATTTTTTATATATACAGAGAGACTGTGTAGCCAGTACCCCTCCCCAAAAGTTTTATTTTATTTGGCGTGGAAATGTCCGGGAACTACAAGAAAATGTGCCTGGCGGACCTGCAAAATCTTTGCCAAGAGAGAGGCATTGATGTCGGCCGCAAGAAACAAGGGGACCTGGTAACGGAATTGTTTCAATGGGATACCCAGCAACTGCAGGAGCTGGATGTGTCTGCTGAGGTAGACGCTGACCCATCTGACAATCGAGGGGAACCAGAGACTGAGACTCCTGACCGTACAGAGGTTGTGCATCCTGAGGGCCCTGCATCAACAGTTACGCAGGAGAATGTCAGTGTGGACCCCAATCCCAGAGTTTCTGAAAGTACTCGCCTGGAACCGGCCAGTACTGGACTGTCCGTTTGTACTGATCCGCTAATGCAGCAGGCATTACAAAAGCTGATGGACACTGACCTGGACAAGTACCTGCAGTACATGCGTGAAGAGCGCCAAATGCGGGAGGAACGGGAGCGGCAAGCTGCTGCTGCTGCTGCTGCTGCTGCTGAACGCCACGCAGAGAGGGATGCAGCTGAGCGAGAACGGGAGCGCCAATCTGCAGAGGCGCGGGAGAGACGACAGCATGAGCTCAACATGGCAAAGGTTCAACAGGCCAGCCGGAGTTCACCGCCCAGCCTCCCTGCTGAAGGAGCTGCACCACCCGTAAGTGCAAAATTTAAATTTGCTAATATTGAAAAAGACACAGACATTGACTTGTTTTTGCGGTCTTTTGAAAAAGCATGCCGTCAGTATCGTCTGTCCCAAGACCAGTGGGCCAGACATCTGACACCTTTGCTGCGCTACAAAGCGCTTGATGCCTTCGCAGAATTGCCTGCGGAGAAGGATAATGATTATGCTGCTATAAAAGACGCTATCATTACTAAGTACCAGCTGACGCCAGAAGCCTATCGGAAAAAGTTCAGGGCCTGGCAGAAAAAGCCTTCTGATTCGTACCGAGATGTGGCCAGCAGCTTGCTCACCACACTCCGCCAGTGGACACTAGGCCTCACCAAAGGGTCTTATGATGTCCTGGAGGACTTGATAGTCCTGGAACAATTTCTGAACATTTGCCCTGCTGATGTACGCCAGTTTGTGCTAGAACGCAGGCCGGCTTCAGCAACTGTCGCTGCAGACCTTGCTGAGACTTTTGCAACTACCCGGGTGGCTGATACCCGCAGAACTGTCCCATCCAGCTGGAGAGGAGGTCAGCCCAATACCTCGGCAGACCCTCCTCCCCCTGTGAGCCGCCTGCCACAGAGGCCACCCAGCGCAGCTGCTGCACCCAGGCCTGCAGAGGTCACCTGTCACTACTGCCGCCAGCCCGGACACATGAAATTCGACTGTCCGGAGCGGAGACAGACACCACCAGCACCTGGATCATCTGCATCACCTGTACCTCACCCACAGCAGAGGCAACCCGCCAGCGAACCACAGCCTGGATCATCAGATTTTGTCCTGTTTGCCCGCGGAAAGGAAATCCGCGACCGAACCGACCAGCAGCAACTTGTTAGAGTGAACGGCAAAGTTGTCACCGGATTTCGAGACACCGGAGCTGACATCACGTTAGTTCACTCACATCTTGTGCCAAAGGAGAGCATCAGCTCCAGCCGATCCCTTGCCCTTACTGGAGTAGAGGGCACCCTTTTTCACATAGCCCACGCGACAGTGAAGCTGGATTGGGGAGTGGGAGGAATCCAAGAAAGGGTTGTTGGGGTTATGAAGGATCTCCCAGTCCCTGTGTTGCTGGGGACTGATTTGGGCAAGCTTGTGTCCTACTATGAACCTGCCACGACCGCCTTGTCGCTCACGGAAGGAGACGGACTCTCCACCCACCACCAGGTACTTTATACACTTGGGGGAGCACCAGGGGAAGGTGGGTTGAATGTGCCCAGTTCAAGGGTACCAGGTTCAATAGTGCCTGCTTCAAAGGCACCTGAGTTTGATGTACAGACTGTCTGTTGTGATGATGCTGTAACTGTACCTGAGTTTACTGTACAACCTGTCAGTAATGAAAAAATGTCTATACCTGTCCATGTCATTACTGCATGCAATGATGATTTGAGTAATGTCCGTCTGTGCCATTCTGACAGTGTACCTGTGCTAGCAGTACCGCGCAGCTGCACTGCTCAGAACCCGAGCTCAGAACAGGTGGAGGGGGTTCCGGCCTCCTCCCCCTCCTCTGACCGCAGGGATGAGACCTTTCAGCCGCTGCCCTCGTGTGACATGAGCCAGTTGGCTGAAACTGACAGCGCCGTATTCTCAGCCGCACTACAAAGTGACCCAAGCCTGGAGGTGCTCAGGCAGCAAGCCGCTGAGCCCCTCGCAGACGGGGCCGCTTTCAAGGTGTACTGGGAAGGTGGGAGACTGTACAGTGAGTCTGTATAGCCCCCTACAGGTAGATCCCACGCGAATACCAAATGGCTTGTGGTCCCGAGTGCGTTCAGGGGACATGTGCTGAAATCCGCACATGGTAATCCTCTGACAGGGCACTCAGGGGTCCGCAAGACACTTGCCGGTATTCGGAAACAGTTTTATTGGCCCCGGATGAACAGGGATGTAGCAAACTACTGCGGAGCATGTGCCGTCTGTCAGGAGCTGGGAAGGTCCAGGGATCCCCGCGGGGTTCCCTTAGGTCCACAGCCACTTAGCAGGGGAACCCTGCGTGGGCTGGCTGTTGACCTAACCAACCCACTGCCCGTTGTCGGCAGTCCCGGCAGACACCACGTCCGACTGCAGTGGCGCAAACGCCCTGTCCAGAATGGTCCATGTCGGGTCAACCCTGAGGGTAGCAGACCGCGCCCGGTCCAGGGGAACCGAGCCACAGGCTCCAATAGGTTTTCCCGCCGCACCGGCAACCCGAGACCCGTCAGCCAGGTTGGCCGACACGCAGCGGGCAGCCGACCCCAGAACGCCAACGGGGAACTAGATCAGATCTCGCAGGTTAGCGGCAACGACACACATCTTGCTGATGAATGTCTATCTGCCTTCTCCCCAGGGAGGGCTGTCACGGACGGTTGCGGGGCCGCAGGCGCGTCCTGGAACCGCCCGTGAAGAAAAAGCAATCGCACTCGATTCCCTGCATCGATTGCGCTTCAAATCGGTACAATCTGGGTTGAGTGTGTAGGGACAGCTGAAGTCCTTTTCTTAGCAAACAGAGAGCACCCTCCTCAAGGCTGGATGGCTCTTTTGATATGCTAATGAGCCTGAGCCTAATCTGCCCCAGAGAGTCCCTGGCTTCAAGCTGTGCTGATGGCCCATCCATCAGGTATAAGGTGACAAGCACCATGGCAGAAGCAATCTAGTTGGGCTAAAAGCCAGACCCACTGGCTCATTCCCAGCAGGGGAGGCGACACCTCGCTGGCTGCTCCAAACTTCAAAGAGCCTTTGCCTGGGAATAACCTGAGTCTCATAGCATATCCATAACTTCCCAGATCTGTCATATTTCTGGGGTTCCTGAGATGGCAGCTTCGCCAAACGTGGGGGAAGTGTAGCATGAGCCCCGGTGCTGGTTCTGAGGAAGTTTCAGAACATTCTGAGGTAAGGACTTCCAGTTAGGCAGTTTGAAAATGCCCTGATGATACCACAGGGGTCCCACCCCTCATGTCTGGTATCAGGGCGCTGGGTAAATCGAGACAGACCTGAAAATGTTAATAAATCTGCCCTGACCTGTACGGTTCGGTGAGATAGAGCCCATATATGGGTAGATATGATTTCTAGCCCCCAGGATAAGGGGAGGGCTCATCTTCTAAGGGGGTGTATGGCTCCCCGCCCTCACTCCCTCCTACTGAAGCAGGGGCATAAGAATGGCAGAGGACCCAAACTCAGTGTCCTCCAGACTGAAACATCTTGCACTCATCAGATGCCAGCTTGAGGATATGCTGGCATCCACCTGGTCTGAACTCTGAACTTTGATTGAAATCCAGAACTGATTTTTCCCACAAAAAGGACATCTTTCCAGGAACTAAGTATTTTTCTCCCTTCTTTTATTTTTCATACTGGCTATTACTGTTTTAATAATTGTTGATTTTAATAATTGTCTGTATATATTAATTATTTATATTGCGTGAATAAACGACTTTCTCCAAGTCATTCACTGTCTGCTACCCTGCTTATCAGCACACACAGAACTGATCCCGGGTCTCTGAAGATACGCTACTGTTTGTTTGTTGTTGGCTAGACAGAATATCGTGTGTTTAACCGTTTTATTCGCAGGATTAGTCAGTTAATGGGCTCCACGGTCCCATGGTAACCGCGGTGGTGGCAGTTTACTCTGAACCAGTAGGTGACGTTGTAATTACCCGTGTCTCACAGGCTCCCTTCTGAGTTGTCTGCGGCTAATTCTTAACGGTTCCTGCGCATTGACTGCGACCAGAGTTCGCACGATCTGTGCGCTGGCACCGTTTAGAAGGCTAAGTGCGGTCAGCCACTAGGGTTCCTGTGACATATATGTATATATATATATATATATACATATATATATATATATATATATGTGTGTGTGCATATATAGTTGTGTGTGTGTATATATGTGTATGTGTGTATCTATGTGTGTGTCTGTATATCTCGCATCCGTCCCTTTCTCACTCAAGACACAACCAAAATGTTAATACATGCTCTTATAATTTCTCGTCTGGACTACTGCAACGTACTACTTTGTGGACTACCTTCTAACAAACTGGCCCCGCTCCAGTCGGTACTGAACTCAGCTGCTCGTCTCATTCATCTTTCTTCTCGATCTTCCTCAGTTGACCCTCTGTCAAGCTCTTCACTGGCTGCCAATTAACCAGAGGATCCAGTTCAAACTCCTAACCCTAATCTACAAAGCTCTCCCCAATCTCTCTCCCCGGTACATATCATCACTCATTTCCAGATACAAACCCAATCGCAATCTCAGATCTGCACACGATCTTCTGTTGTCCTCCTCTAAAATCACCTCCTCACATTCCCGCTTACAAGATTTTGCACGCGCTTCACCCCTTCTCTGGAATCCCCTCCCACAACACATCGGTCACTCGCCAACCTTTGTTACTTTTAAACGCTCTCTAAAAACTCATTTGTTCCGACAAGCATATGCGCTACCCTAGGCCACTTCCCTTTGTCCTAAGACCAAATTGCACTCCTACTAGGTATCCTAAAACACACTGCCTTTATATATTTTATTGTATACTACCCCTCCTCTTGTTTCCCCCCATTCCCTTTAGATTGTAAGCTTGCAAGGGCAGGGCTCTCTCCCCCTTTTGTGTCTTGGAAATCATTATACATTTTATTAATCATGTTACTTTTATCACTGTCATTACCACTTCTGTATTTTGTATTCTGTATGCGGTATCATTTTTTGTATTTTGTCACTAATTATGTATCTTGTATATTAGTGTACACCATTGTCTGTATTATGTACCCCATGTTTGTTTCTTACTTTGTACAGCGCCACGCATAGCCGGCCTTTGATATGAGCGACCGGAGCGGTCGCTCAGGGCGCCAGCTTCCAAGGGGGCGCCTGTAGCCGGTTGCCTATACTGAGGGTACCTACACCTGATTTCCTATACTGAGGGCACCTATAGCTGGCTACCTTTACTGAGGGCTCCAACACCTGGCTACCTATACTGGAGGCACCTACGCCTGGCTACCTATGGGGGGGATGGAGACCTTCAACTGACTTGCTATACTGGGGGCACCTATGCTTGGCAACCTATATTGAGGGCACCTACACATGAGATCCTATACTGCGGGCACCTATACCTGGCTACCTACCTATACTGAGTCTGAGGGCGTTGGGGAGGCGCACTGCAGCTATAACGCGTGGTGCAAATTGTCAGTGCTGTGCTATCATTCTAAATGGGTGGGGGGTGGCTAACGGTCCCTTTGATTGTTTTTATTAATTTTCCTGAAAGGTTCTAGCCTTCATTTTTAAGTATATTCAGAATAATGCACTCTTTCCATCCATTTGTGGTTATTAATAGTATTATTTCTATTGCACATACGTGACGTGTCACAGAGATCTGAGCATTTGGCATGATGTGTGATGTGTCACAACGTCAGAAAGGTTGGGAACCACTGTTCTAGAAGATATCTCAGGAGAAAAGGGGAATTGCATATGGGCCTGTGTGTGTGTATATACATGCGTGCGTGCGTGTATATGCACGTGGGAAGAGGATGAAGGGGGGGGGGGGGTCACAAAAATTAGGTTTCGCTCAGGGCGCTGTGAAACCTAAGGCCGGCCCTGGCGCCACGGAATATGTTGGCGCTTTATAAATCAATAATAATAATATATACACACACACACATATATATATGTATATACACGCACACACACACACACACACATATATATATATACCGGTATATATTTACATAGAAAGAGGGACAAAGGGTATCATTCATAAAGAGGCTGTCGATAATGCGGGAAAACACCGTTCTTCTCCGCAACCGGTAATTAAGACTTCTGGGTGGTCATTCATAAAGAAGTTGCCTGTTGCGGTAGAAGTGCGGAGGTTTTCTGGAGGAAGCTGGCGGTAGCGTTGCGGAAGACATGCGGAAACATAAAAGCTGCCCGATTCCCTCCGTGCGCTCCTCTGCCTGATGCTGCTTGGGAGGTCCGTCCCATTCATTTATATGTAATCCGCCCGCCTATCGCTGTCGAGCAAGCGGTATTTTCCTTCCGGATACCGCTTGCTCTAATCTTTATGAATGGACGTGTTTGTTACTTTTTCTAGATTAATCTAGAAAAACTCCGCACAAGGCGGAAATGTATCGCTCTGCACGGGAATGTCATTTTTTCATGCGGAAAGAGCCTTTATGAATTGCTGACTTTGCCGAGTGGTCGGTAAAGTCAGCTGTTTTTAGCATTTCCGCATGCGGAAATGCTTTATGAATGATACCCAAAGTCCTGAAAGAGGGACAAATGAGGAGGAAAGAGGGACAGGGCTCCCAAAGAGGGACTGTCCCTCCGAAAGAGGGACAGTTGGGAGCTATGCGAGTCTTTTTTTATATCATAATGGCTATCATTCATGAACAGGCTGTCGGTAAGGGGAACCCGTGCGGGAGAATACCGCCGTCGGTAGTTTATCCTTCTGGGTGGTCATTCATAAAGTTTGTGCCTGGGGCGGTAGCAGTGCGGAGGTTTTCTGGAGAATGGTGTCGGCAGGCGGGCGGTAGGCATGCGGAAACAGAAAAGCTGGCCGAGTCCCTCCATGCGGTGCTCTCTCTGCTGATGTGTGGGAGGTCCGTCCCATTCACTTACATGTACTCCGCAAGCTTCCCGCTACATCCAGGGGATCGGTAATCCCCTTCCGCATACCGCTATGCGGAAATGTTTATGAATGAACATTTTGATACTTTTTCTGGATAACTGCGTATCCACACTGCACAAGGCGGTACGTTGTCACTCTGCACGGGAATGTCAGCTCCGCATATGGAAAGAGGCTTTATGAATACAAAACTTGCTGAGTGCTCGGTAAAGTCAGCGGTATTACGCATTTCCGCATGCGGGAATGCTTTATGAATGATAGCCAGTTGGGGTGTATGCTTAGCACACACACCCACCGCCACTCTGACGAGAAAAGAAAACACACGTTTTTGGGTGCCACCATAGGCGCCAATTGAAAAAAAATGGCTATAGAGGAAATGTGAGCAATGCTATCCATCATTTAGCAGTTTTTTAATGGCACTGGCAGTACCCAAACCTACACACTGCCTGCCCAAATTTCCTGTTTCCACACTCAAGACTTTTTTCATTCTCAGCCGTATACAGGTAGGAAAATATATCAGGAAGCACTTCCTAGAGCAAATCCTCAGCCGCCGCTTCCCTCCACCCTTCATTTCAATGGTAGGAAAATGTGACAAGCTAGCCACACTCTGCGTCACGGCAGCAGTCCCATCTGCGCAAGCCGGTGTCTGTGTTCCGACGCTGTCAATAAAGTTTCTTGTGGTCGTGGCCGTGCAGCATGCTGGGAGGAAGCGGACCAATCAGCGCTCAGTGAGCTGAAAGCGCGAGGAGTGTGGCGGATCGCAGGTGAGTGGGAATTGTGGTCATGCTCCGGTGTTCTGGGCTCAGCAGTGTGTCTGCCGCCGCTGCTGGGGGAGGGGCTAGTCAATGTATAAAACGTGAGCAATCCACGCACTCTTTATATACTTACAATAAGTCACGTGGGGCCTGCCAGCACTACATCTGTAACTAGTCTACAGCACATATCCTGACACTGATCTAAATATGACCATGTGATAGATCGGTAGTTATCACATGGTGCTTGAATGTCATTTTTATTCTTGCTGAAAGGTCCTGTTTTTAAAAAACAATTTGTGTCACCTGTTGCAAAGCAAATTAATTGGAAGAGTTGAGGAGCTCTGTTCTCCTAGAACAGTGTTTCTCAACATTTTATTGGTATGTACCATTTTTAAAACCCTGTACTTACCAAGTACCCCCTAGCATAATAAGCATTATGGGCTGGTGCACACCGAGCGGCTTTTTGGGCGTTTTCAGATCCGATTGCGGCTGCGGATCTGCTTGGTCAATGTATCTCAATGGGGTGGTGCACACCAGAGCGGCAGGCGTTTTGCAGAAACGAAAAATGCCTGGGTGAGGCATTTTTTGGATTGCGGATGCGTTTCTGCCTCAATGTTAAGTATAGGAAAAACGCAAACCGCTCTGAAAAACGGCACTTCAGAGCGGTTTTGCAGGCGTTTTTGTTACAGAAGCTGTTCAGTAACAGCTTTACTGTAACAATATATGAAATCTACTATACTGAAAACCGCAGCAGCAATCCGCAAAACGCTAGCAAAACGCCTCATAAAAATAAAAAAAAGCATTTAAAAATCTGCTAGCGTTTTGCGGATCTGCTAGCGGGTTTTGGTGTGCACCAGCCCTATCACAAGTACCCCTTGACAAATACATATTTAATCGTAGTACATGATAATTGGTTCTAAACAATTTCCAAGCATTTACCATTGCTTTTAATTAGTTAAAACACTAATTTGGTGTTTAAATAAGATTTATAATTTTCTATAACTCTTATGGCGTGTACACACTTGAAAGATCTTAGACCAATTTTACCCCCTTCCATGTAGTATGAGAGCCATACTCTACACAGTCTAGTCCAGGGGTCGGCAACCCGCGGCTCCGGAGCCGCAAGCGGCTCTTTTTCACTTTTGCCGCGGCTCCTAGACCGCGGCTCAGTCGCGGCTCCGGTGCTGCAGGGCTGCCCATTCTGACACTACACCGGTAGTGAGTGTCAGTGGCTGCGGCGCACTTGTTACATGTGCGCGTGTGACGTGTGCTGCCAGCTGGCCGGCAGCCTATCAGAGAGGCCGCCGGACCAGTGCAGGGCTTCGGGCGGCCATTTTCCCGTAGCCCTGCAGTGTAGTGCAGGCAGGACGTGACGTCGGGAAGGAAGGAAGAGGAGCCGAGGGAGTTGCGCGCCACAAGGAGGTCGGGACCGGAGGTCGGGACAGGAGGAGATCGTGACAGGAGTACTTCTGACTAGGTGAGTAAATGGGTTTTTCTTTTCAGATCTGCTGAAGGATTTGTGCATATTGGGGTCCATATCTGCTATCGATTTGTGCATATTGGGGTCATATCTGCATATTGGGGTCATATCTGCTAACGATTTGTGCATATTGGGGTCATATCTGCAAATTGGGGTCATATCTGCTAACGATTTGTGCATATTGGGGTCATAGCTGCTAACGATTTGTGCATATTGGGGTCATATCTGCTAACGATTTGTGCATATTGGGGACATATCTGCTAACGATTTGTGCATATTGGGGACATATCTGCTAACGATTTGTGCGTATTGGGGACATATCTGCTAACGATTTGTGCATATTGGGGTCATATCTGCTAACGATTTGTGCATATTGGGGACATATCTGCTAACGATTTGTGCGTATTGGGGACATATCTGCTAACGATTTGTGCGTATTGGGGACATATCTGCTAACGATTTGTGCATATTAGGGTCATATCTGTTTTATAATGGCTTTGCGGCTCCCAGTTTTTATTCTCTTTTCGGAAACGGGTCCAAGTGGCTCTTTGATTCTTAAAGGTTGCAGACCCCTGGTCTAGTCTATTGAGCTGAACTCCCCATCAGATAAAAATATTTGCAAGATGCTGCACACAAAGATGATGTACACATTCAAAAGATCAGTATCTGCAAAAGATCTGTTCCTGCAAAAGATCCGTTCCTGCAGAATGCATTCATAGTCTATGATATCTGCAGATCTCATACACACATTGTTTAACAGACATTCATCTGCATATCTGACAATCCTCTGAAGATCCATCCTGGTGGATCTGATCTGCAGATGAATGTCTGTTAAGCCGCATCTACACACGTAGTTGCGGCGGCGATGTTCCTAATCAATCGAGCCGCTGATGCGGCTCGATTGATAAGATCCGACAGGACGGATCTCCCCACCGCCGATTCCCTGCTCGCTCCCCGTGAGGGGACTATGGCAGGGAATCGAGCGGAAGATAAGCGGAGACGAGCAGGGAATGGAATCCGGCGAGTGGGGACGCAGCGGGCACAAGGAAGAGGCGATCCGGCGGCTAATCGAGCCGCCGGATCGGAGCCTCATCTACCCGTGTAGATGAGGCTTAAAATAAGGTGTATATGAGATCTGCAGATATCATAGACTGTGAATGCATTTTGCAGGAATGGATCTTTTGCAGGAACAGATCTTTTGCAGATACTGATCTTTTGAATGTGTGCAGCATCTTATGGTGGCCATACATGGTACAATTTTTTTCATACAATCTTACCATTTATATGTAGTATAAGGGTAAATTAAGTGAATATACTGAACGGATAATTTAGGCAGTTCCCTTATATTACATAGAAATGGTAAGATTGTATGAAAAAAATTGTACCATGTATGGCAACCATTACAAAGATTTTTATCTGATGGGGAGTTCAGCTCAATAGAATAGACTGTGTAGAGTATGGCTCTCATACTGCATGGAAGGTGGTAAAATTGGTCTGTGAGCTTTCATTAATCTTTCAAGTGTGTATGTAGCATTATAAAAACGTCCTGCTAGAGCCTCTTAACGGCTTCAGGACGTTTTTATAAGTCAAACAGTGCTGCTGTCGCTGTGCGCATGTGCACGCTCCTGCGCATGCATTCCCGCGCACGTGAGATTAGTGGGAAAAAACTGCCATAGAAAAAATACACCTTTATTTCCAAATAATATATTGTCACCATACTTTGTACTAGGGACATCATTAAAATCTTGTGATAACCAGGCCAAATGAGCAGACAAAATGTGTGGGTTTTATGTACAGTAGCAGTGTTTATATTAAAACTATAGGGGATGAAATTGGAGAAATAGTGTTTTTTTTTTTATTTTTTTCCCTTGTTTTTCCCTTGAAAATGCATAGAAAATAAAGTAATTACTGAAAGCAAATATCAACTCCAAAAAGCCTGATTGGTGGTGGAAAAAACAAGATCTAGATCATTTCATTGTGATTAGTAGTGATTAAGCTATTGGCAAATGAAAGGGATGAGCACTGAAAGGTGAAAATCGCTCTTGTCCGTTAGGGTAAAAACCACTTTGGGGTGAAGTGGTTAATTTGTTATTATTCGTAATGTATATCAAGCCCGAGTACCCCCTGGAACCATCAGAAGTACCCCCTGGGGTCCGCGTACCACACGTTGAAAACCTAGGTCCTAGAAGATCTTTTATTATTATTATTATTATTATTTTTGTTTATTATTATTTAGTATTTATATAGCCCTGACATCTTCCACAGCACTTTACAAAGTATACATAGACTTGTCATGACCTGTCCCTCAGAGGTTCTCAGAATCTAATCCCTACAATAGTCATATGTCATCTAGGGTCACTTTCTAGGAGGAAGCCAGTTAACTTACCTGTATGTTTTTGGGGTGTGTGAGGAAACCCACGCAGACACTGGGAGAACCAGGGCTGTGGAGTCAAGTCGTTGGAGTCAGGGCTCTTGGACACTACATGCGATTCCTATTTGCGATTTTGACTCGATTTTACATGTGATTCCGATTTACGATTTTTAATTGGTACTGCATGCTGCGATTTATTTTTTTTCTGCACTTTTCTTTTTGTTTGGATAGCATCCAGGGAAAATCTGAATCGCAAATCAGATTTGCAATGTGCGCGGGGCCTAAGAGAATTGTTTGGGTACCTGGAGTCGGAGTCGTGGTTTCATAAGCTGAGGTGTCGGATTATTATAATTTTTTTTTTTTACCAACTCCACAACCCTGGTAGATATTAGACTAAGGAGTCGGAGCAATTTTGGGTATGCGGAGTCGGTTGTTTTATAAACTGAGGACTCCACAGCTCTGGGGAGAACATACAAACTCCGTGCAGATGGTGCCCTGGCTGGGATTTGAACTAGGGACCCAGCGCTGCAAGACAAGAGTACTATACATTACGCCACGTTGTTATGATCTGTTACCATGTATGTACTGAGTCACTGCTTTCCTATCTGCCATTCAGGCTCGATCCCCACTAGTGCTGCTGTTATGTCTGATCGTGCTGGCCGGAAGCTCCCTTCCACAATGCCTTTCACTCATGTCCAGTGGGGACTTAAATGTAATTCCCCCCAAAAATATCTCCGCTTCCACATGTCCTACACTCCCTAAATTTTCAGGGTAGGAAGGACTACCTCTGTGGTAAATTGCAGCCCCCAAGCACCACTAGTCCCCGAGATAGATTACAAAAAACTTATCTCAGGAACCAGGGGGGCTGCAATTGGTCACAGAGGTAGTTCGGGGGGTCCCCTCCCTACCCTGAACATTTTGGGAGAGTAGGACGTGTGGACGCGAAGATATTTGGGGCAGCATAATTAAATAAGAAATGTGGCCACACAAGCTCCTACTATGCATGCAGGGCAGCGCAAATTTACAGGCAGCACGATCAGACACGACACAGCCCTACATCATTAAAGCTTACCTGAGGTGAGAGACATGTGGAGACTGACATATTTATTTCCTTTTAAACAATGCACATTGCCTGACTGTCCTGCTGATCCACTGTCCCTAATACTTTTATCTATAGACCATATGACAAGATTAGCTTCATGCTTGTTTCAGGTGTGATTCAGACACTACTGACCCAAGTGAAGTGTGGTCTGGTCGGGGAGCAGAAATGCAGACATTAAACAAACGTTGATTCCGGTGATACCTTTAATGACTAACTGTACATGGTTTATTGTAAGCTTTTGAATAATGCCTGAAGAAGAAACTTAACGTCTTGAAAGCTTGCAATGAACCATGTACAGTTAGTCATTAAAGGTATCACTGGAACCAACGTTTGTTGGTTTGATGTCCACACTACTGACCAGAAGAATCAGCAGAACTGCCAGGCTGGTATTGTTTAAAGGAGATAAATATGGCAGCCTCCTTATGTCTCTCACCTCGGGTTTCTTTTAAGCTGCTCAGAATCCTGGATGTGTTAAACTAACCTTTCCTTCCTATCCCTCTGCCTAACACTAACCTTCCCTTATCAGACGCTTAACACTAGTCATCCCTGGATTGTAGATGCCAGTGTGGAATCCTAGTGCACAGGCAGGACAGTGGAAGTGTGCATACTGGGCACCACAAGATGGTGGGCAGCACTAACTGACAATGCACCCAGAGCGGACCACACAGTAATGGATATGGTGGTCTATATGGAGTCTGGAGCAGATGCGTTTCCAGTATAGGCTTCTATGGGAAACGCACCTGCTTGTCTGGAATTATCCTGCAGGTTGGGACTTTGCCTTCCACCGACTGCAATGGATCTGTTGCAAAATTAGTTGTGACATTAATTGCGTGGAAATCATGGACAAAGAAATGTTCGTTTTTCAACTCAAGTATGAACTGAGCCTATGGCTACCCTCACTAAT
The DNA here is from genome assembly GCF_040937935.1 of Hyperolius riggenbachi. Classification (NCBI taxonomy): domain Eukaryota; kingdom Metazoa; phylum Chordata; class Amphibia; order Anura; family Hyperoliidae; genus Hyperolius; species Hyperolius riggenbachi. Next base: position 185,771,303 of record NC_090656.1, read on the forward strand.
TGAAGCTCTACTGGCAACTTTCTAAGATTTGGTGCTCTGAACCTCACCAAACCTTAGTCAAACCAAAGGCTCAGCTAATATCTGTCTCTACGTGTGGCTATCAAAATAAAGCAAAGAACAAGTTTTGAATGGGGTATAGGAGGGCAAAAAAAAGGACGGGAGGGAAACCAGGAGCCCAATCTGGTGTAGCACTGTGAGTATATGTAGACTTCTATCAGTGATATAAGCTGTTCTACTCACAAAGGTAGGATGCCAATTAAGCAACCACTGTAATCGCGTGTGGGGAAGTACCGTCCCCACTCGGCCTTGTCAACTGGTGGTCGCAGCTCCTTCAAAAAGTCCACTTAACACAGTGGTGACCCCAATTTAGGGGTGAAATGTCCGTAGAAGAGGTGAGGAGGAGCCCGATATGTGTGCACAGTAAGGGCTCTTTCACACCAGAGCCCTTTTTCGGCGTTTTAACACAAAGTCTATACTTTGCGTTAACCAAGGTAAAAGGAAAGTCCATCGACTTTTATTTTACCTTTCACACCCGACGCTGCGTTTCGATGCGTTGCGGTACGACGCACCCGGGCGAATTTTATCGTCGGGAATCGGCGTTTCCCCTTGGGGTTAATTAACTACTACCGCCGCTACTCAGCGTCGCACTGCAGATTCCCGACGACATGCCGCAACGCGTGCAGGAGCCGTTCTGCACGCTTAATGTGTAATCGGCCTTAGGATGTGTTCTAAACACTTATATACAGTATATTAGGAAGTTGGTAGTAGATGGTCCTACCTTAAAGAAATAGTCCATCGGGCGCCTCCTCACCTCTTCTAAAGAACAGGTTTTGACATCATCAGGGGTCTGCTAGCATCAGGGCTAGGCCAAGCTTCCGAACCAGGAAGTCCAGCCAAACATAAAAGGCTCTACAGAGCCTCGTAAGTGACAGCTATACTGTTTGATAGAAAGTCAGTAACCCACTACATGGTCAAGTTCAAATTAAAGAAAAAATTATTTAAGCTTAGAGAGATTTTTAAAAATATTTTATAGCACCTGAATTTAGCCCCAGTGTACTGTTTAGAGATGACGTCTCCTGCACCAATTGGCAGTAGTGGACAGAATTTCACCACACACACGATCCCTAGTGGTGACTGGAAACTGTTAAGACTGAATCCCAATAGCTGAGGTCTGTTTGTAGTTCTGCTGGCCATCACATGAATAGGGAAGTAGCAGAACCAAAATCATTTGGTCCTATTGTCATGCTGAAACCGAGTGCAGCCATAGCAATTTTCAAGAATTTTAGGAAACTGTGAGCTACAGTAGGTTTATTTTGCAACATGTTTGTATTTTACCTGGATCCATTTAAAGCATAAGTCTGGAATTAGGTTTTAAAAAACCCAAACAACCTGCAGGGGAGAAGTATATGCTTAACCCATGAGGAAGGTTTCCACTAGTCTAGTTTGCAGGTCTTTTCTCCCTCATTGTTGCTGTGATAATCCTCCAATTGTGTCCTCCCAAAGTTATTTAATTGTTCCGCCCCTCAGGTAACAGGAACTATGTAGAAGTAAGGGGAGTGGCTTGGAATGACAGGGCCACTACACACCTGTATTTCCTGTAACTTGATGGGGCAGACGAACAATTGATATATACCTTGGGAAAATAGGTCTGCAACGTTTTTTTGTGAGTTTTTGGGTTTCTGTGTATTCCTAGCATTATGGTCCTAGACTGACAATGACTGAACGCCTGAAACTAGAGCCTTGAGCATCAGCTGAAATTTTCTTTTAAAATAAACCTCCCCATAAGGGAGTTTCTAAATGGAGTGTGCTGTTGCAGGGGCGGGTATTGGGGTGAGTGTCATTACTTGTCTACGAGGGGCTGCTCATGTGGCCTCTTATCCGTATGGAGTGTGCCATGTTCCCCACACAGTGCCTCATGTTGTGGTTCCAAGGAGTGTAGGGTGCGTCTGACACAATGCATGGTGGGAGAAGTCTGCAGATATGAGTACAAGGATGTACCCTCCTAACCTCAGATTCTAGCACTATGTGATTTTAGTGATTTTATGTCATTGTCAGGATAATAGTGATTTTATGTCATTGTCAGGATAATATTGGATGAAGAAAGTCCCTGTAATCAGTTTGGGTATTTTACCAGCTATGAGCACAGTGTTCTCTCCAGAATTTTTTTTTCAGGTGGGGCGTGACGGGGGAATGCATGGTTGGCACACAACTCTGGTCACAGCATAGGAAGAGAATGAGGAGGTGAGCTGATGACAGCCGGGTGCTCACCAAAATTAGCTGGGTGGAGCACCCGGCTAAAAGAGCCTGGAGAGAACACTGGAGCACTGGGCACTGCATACGTTTCGTGTGTGTCCCCAAAGAGTGTGAATCAAGCTCTGAAAATGTTGGCTTTATAGCGCATATAAAATGTCATGCAATGCTGAACCCCGAAAACATTCTGGTAAACTGCCATAGGCATAATTTTCACACTACAAATTACAGAAACTGGCTGCTCTGGCATAAAAACTTCTTTAGTTTTTAATTTGTGTGGTTTAGTAGTATTTAGAGAGAAGACTAGTGCATAAACTGGTTGAAACTGACAAAACTGAGGTCCTTGTTCAAGGCCAGTGTCTGGCATCAAAACAGCTCTACTCAAAATCAACACCAATCAGCATAGGGTATTCAAACATAAATAGCTCCAACCTTGTGCGCAGCCTTGGCATGCTAATCTATGGGGATTGAGCTTCAGAAACCAAATCTTGGCTGTAGTCAAATATTCCTACTTTCATCTGAGGAACATTGCAAAAATTAAAAATCTCGCCTACAATTAGTATAGAATGCTGCTGCCAAATTACTAACAAACCAGCCTCGCCACTGTCCCATTACACCGATTCTTCGCTCCCTGCACTGGCTACCTGTAAGATGGAGAATGTTCTTTAAGATTGGACTGTTGATATTCAAATCCCTGCACAATGAAACTGCACCACACCTCTCTCAGATCAGCAGGATCCATAAACTTGGTCACTCCCAGGATGCACCTCAAAACTTTTGGAGTTAGAACTTTCTGCCCCTAACCTTTGGGACTCTTTACCATACCCAGTAAAGACAGCCCCATCCCTGGAGGAATTCAAATCCAGACTGAAAAGCCACGTTTACAGTGGCATAACTAGAGGGGTGCAGGCATGGCTCGTGCCATGGGCGCCACCTGCACCATGGGCGCCATGCCTGCTTCTACCCAACCAGACCGCAGATTCTTCCACCCCAGCCAGCACCCAGATGCTTCCACCCTCCCACCCCAGCCAGCACCCAAATGCTTCCACCCCAACCAGCACTCAGATGCTTCCAAGCATCCCACCCCAGCCAGCACCCAGATGCCTCCACCCTCGCACCCAGATGCTTCCACCCTCCCACCCGAGCCAGCACCAAGATGTTCCCACGTTCCCACCTTCCCACTGCAGCCAGCACCCAGATGTTCCCTCCCGCCCACCGTAGCCAGCACCCACATGCTCCCACCCCGGCCAGAACTCAGATGCTCCCACCATCCCACCCCAGCCAGAACCCAGATGGTCCCAACCTTCCACCCCAGCCAGAACTCAGATGCTCCCTGAGGCCTCCACCCCTTCCTCAGCCTAGCACCTAGATGCTTCCACCCAGAACTTAGATGCTCCCATCCACCCTGGCCAGCACCTAGATGCTACCTCTCACCCACCCTGGCCAGCACTTAGATGCACCCTCCCTCAAACCCACCCACCCCAGCTAGCACCTACATGCTCCCTCTCATCCCACCCAGCACCTAGATGCTACCTCTCACCCCACCCAGCATTTTGTTACTCCTTACCACCAAACCCAGCGCCTAGATGCTCCCTCCCACTCTCACCTCTCTGCATCTAGATGCACCCACTCAGCACCTTGATCAGGCATGGGCAAACTTGGCCCTCCGGCTGTTAAGGAACTACAAATCCCACAATGCATTTGCCTTTATGAGTCATGACTGTGGCTCTCGGCCTCCTGCAATGCATTGTGGGACTTGTAGTTCCTCAACAGCTAGAGGGCCAAGTTTGCCCATGCCTGACCTAGATGCTCCCTACTACCCCACCCAGCACCTAGATCAGTGTTCTCCCCAGGCTCTTTTAGCCGGGTGTTCCACCCGGCTAGTTTTGGTGGGCACCCGGCTGTCATCAGCTCACCTCCTTCCATTCTGTAAGCAGAGTTGTGCACAGAATCACCGGCCCTGCATTCTCTCATCTCGCCCCACCCGGCTACTTTTTTCATGCCACCCGGTTGGAAAAATTTTCTGGGGAGAACATTGTAGATGTTTCCTATTTGGCTACTTAATTACTTTATCTTGATGCACCTGGCTGTTTATTTGTTTTATTGTGTGGTACTTGGTTACCTAATTATTTTAACTGGAGGTGTGTGACTACTTTATTATTTTATCTGGATGATTGTGACTACTTGATTGATTATCTGGAGGCATGTGACTACTTGATTCTTTTATGTTTGTTGTTGTTGTAATTGTACCATAGTGATTGTGCTGCTGTTTCTCATTTGCACATATTGACTTTATTCTTTGACAGATCTCTCCTCACAATGGACAGTGAGGGGTTTGGAGAGTTGCTGCAGCAAGCAGAACAACTAGCTGCAGAGACTGAAGGCGTCACAGAGCTTCCTCATGTGGAGAGAAATCTTCAGGAGATCCAGCAGGCCGGAGAGAGGCTGCGCTCCCGGACTATGACCCGCACCTCCCAGGAATCTGCCAATGTTAAAGCGTAAGACCTCCCTTTCTTCCCAGCCCACACCAGGGATGATCAATAAGAGGCAAATTTTCCAGCGCTAGTCTCGTTTAGAGGACCCAACAGGAAACCTCATAGGGAACAGTTCTCCAATCACAGTACCCTCTACAGCACAAAGTGTTGTGATTGGCTGAATAGTGTAGGTGTAGTTTACCACAACCTATCTGAAACCTAAACGTTTGAGAGGCTGCTGTCCAACCAATCACATTAGTTTCCTGCTAGGTCCCCTAAACTAGACTAGCGATCATTTTCCTACTTTATTGCAAATAGGGAACAGCTTAAAACTGAGCCAAGCTCAGCAGCCACAGTGTTCAGTCGGTTCATTTTCAAATAGCATGCTATTTCCATCTCATTGAGCATTTCTAGTTTGCATTTAATTTGCTGACCTGCCTTCAAGTAAAACTTATAGTGTCTGGGAAAAAAAAAAAAAGTGCCCATATGGGGTACTTACCTCAGGATGGGAAGACTCTGCATCCTATTGAGGCTTCCTCTGTCCCTTCGGTCCTGAGCTGTCAGCGGCCAAAAATATGATGACAAGCTTGTTGGTGGTGCTGGGCTCCAGGATCATAACAATCCTGTGTGAGCCTTCCGCAGGCACAGTAGCAGCTTTCCTTTGGGCTCAGGTGGAAATAGCTAGGCCTGATTGGATCCACTCTACTGCTCATGCATTGAAAAGATCAGATCGGGCTCGTCTATTTCCGCCTGAGGCTGAAGGAAAGCTGTTACTGCTCCTCCATAAGGCTCACACAGGATGGTTATGATCCTGGAGCTCTGGCAGATGTTCAGCGGCTGACAGCGATGGGATGGAAGGGGATGGGGAAACCTCATTAGGATCCAGAGGCTTCTCCCTCCTGAGGTAAGGACCCCATAGGGGCAAGATTTTCTTTAAAGCAGCGCTGAAGCAAGAAAAGAAAAAAAAAACGTAGATACCTAAGAAGTGGCGAGTCACCCCAGCACCGCTGTCCTCCTGTTGAAATGCATGTGACCTGCAGGTTTAATACGTCTTCCTTAGGTGTCCCCGAGTACTTTTTCTGAATGTACTCTTACCAGGGACTAGTTTTGATTCCTATTTAACAGCTACTCTGCAGCTACTAAGTATAAAGTGCATCTCTGGTGTACATAAAAAACACAGAGGTACATAAATGCTTAAAAGTTAGAATGTCTGTATAATAGAATTCACTGGCACCCCATATCAGCTGGTTTCTGGTGCATAGATCTGCCCTCTTGCAGAAAATGGTCCTAACCTTTTCTATATCAGATATAGAAAAGGTAGAGGCCTTTTTTCTGCAAGGTGGCAAGGCTACATGACATAACTCGGCTGATATGGGGCTCCAATGAATGGTTTTATACAGACTATGTGCTAGAAAATTGAGGTTGGCAATAACAGGCTGGGATAATCAACAGGGTAGATTGTCAGCTTCCTGCCCAGGATTTTGTTGTTCCCAAAAGCAGATGCCATCTTAATATACAGTGGGATGCAAAAGTTTGGGCAACCCTGTTGATCGTCATGATTTTCCTGTATAAATAGTTGGTTGTGACGATTAAAACTGTCAGTTAAATATATCATATAGGAGACACACACAGTGATATTTGAGAAGTCAAATGGAGTTTATTGGATTTACAGAACGTGTGCAATAATTGTTTAACCACTTAAGGACCGCAGTCTTTTCGCCCCTTAAGGATCAGAGCTTTTTTTTTTTTTTTTTTGATTCAGACCACTGCAGCTTTAACGGTTTATTGCTCGGTCATACAACCTACTATCTGTAAGGGATAGCGGAGATGCTGCCGCAGAGAATGGCGGCTGTCTCCGCGTCTCAGCCGGCGGCCTCTGCCGCGCAGTTACATGCTGGTGATCTGCCTGGTCCTTCTATTGCACATAGATTGAGAGCTACACGCGCGCCAGGCGACAGGACCTTTATGCGAATAGAAGGGGAGTCAGCTGATCTGCCCAGTCAGCTGACTCCAACAGTACTTCGGATTGGCTGAGTGGCTGGGGCGGCGCTGCGGAGCAACTTTATATATAGTACCAGACTGTCAGTTGCTCCGTGTCTGCTGTTGCAAATGCTTACGTGTGAGCGCTCAGACCTTAGTCAGATCCCAAAGTGTGCTAGAACCAGCCGGAGCTGGGGATCCACACTTAGCCAGATTCTGTTGATAGCTTAAAGTACTAATTACATTGTATTATCTGTTATGACCTTCTGCTTTCATTGACTATTGTCACGTTGCCGACTCTGCCTGTACTCAACACTGAATCAGCCTTCTGTCTTTGTACCTTATCTGTCTGTACGTTGCCTACCCTGCTTGTCTGACCTCTCTATCCTTGCCAGTGGGCCTAGCCACTGGTGAGGGATCTGTAGCATTCGCCTGCCCCTCAGGTGAAGCTTTATTGCAGTACTGTCTGTAACACCTGCTCCTCAGGTGTCCAATAGCTGTAGTATAGTCTTAATCACCTGCTCCTCAGGTGATCACCTTTTGCAGCACTGTTTGTAACACCTGCTTCTCAGGTGTCCACTGGCTACAGTACTGTCTTAATCATCTGCTTCTCAGGTGATCAACCTTGCAGCATTACCTATAGCACCTGCTCCTCAGGTGTCCTTTAGCTGCAGTACAGCCGGACTCGCCTGCTCCTCAGGTGATCCTTGGCTGCAGCATTGTCTGTAGTCACCTGCTCCTCGGGAGACCTCCTCTTCCTCATTACTGTTGCACCAAACACTACTCACATTGGTAGTCCTGTGTCTGGCTATACTAGCATTATTGGTGATTCTGCAGATCACCACATAATCAGGTATAGCATCTGTATTATTGGTGATACTGCAGATCACCAATAATCAGAAAATCTGTTTAGCTGACACCAATCGTTACACTATCTAAATTAATTTTACCTCCTTTTCTTGTCACTAATGCAGCTTTCTTTTGGTGCTATTTGATTGCTGCTGCAATTTTTAGTTTTTATTATATTCATCAATAAAGACATGAATTTTGTCAAATAATGATTTTTTTTAACTTTCTGTGCTTACACTTTTCAAATAAAGTAACATTTGTATATACATTTTTGTCCAAATTCATTGTGCTACATGTCTTTGATAAAAAAAATTCCAATAAGTGTATATTTATTGGTTTGGGTAAAAGTTATAGCATTTACAAACTGGTGCGAAAAGTGAATTTTCCCATTTTTTTTTTTTAAGCATCTCTGACTCTTCTGAGCACCTGTCAGGTTTCATGAGGTGCTAGAATTCCAGGATAGTATAAATACCCCCCAAATGACCCCATTTTGGAAAGAAGACATCCCAAAGCAGCGCTGTCCAACTGGCGGCCCGCGGGCCGCTTCCGGCCCGCCAGGCCTCCTGTTGCGGCCCGCTCCTCTCTCAGAGATGCAGGCATGGCGTGCGCTATAGGCGCCATGCCTGCTCCCTCTTGTGTGGCCTCTCCTGTGTCGCCGCTGCCTCACAGCTCAGACCTCTCAGATCGCGGCGACTGAGGCAAACAGAGTGCGCATATTACCCGCACGGAGTACGTCACATGCGGAAGTGAAATCAGTCACTTCCGCATGTGAGGTTCTGCCGCGCGGGTGTTATGCGCGCGCTCTGCTTGTTTCAGTCGCCGCGATCTGTAAGGTCTGAACTGTGAAGCAGCGGGGCACAGGAGAGAGGTAACGGGCGAGGCAATGGAGGAACACCTGTCACTTACTGGGGGGGGGGGGGGGCACCTGTCACTATAACTGGGGGGAACATGTCACTATAACTGGGGGGGGGACATGTCACTATAACTGGGGGGGCACCTGTCACTATAACTGGGGGGGGGGGCACCTGTCACTATAACTAGGGGGGGGCACCTGAACCTGTCACTATAACTGGGGGGGAACCTGTCACTATAACTGGGGGGGAACCTGTCACTATAACTGGGGGGGGAACCTGTCGCTATAACTGGGGGGGGGGGGAACCTGTCGCTATAACTGAGGGGGGGGGACCTGTCACTATAACTGGGGGGGGGGGCACCTGTCACTATCTAACTGGGACACACATGTCATTATAACTGGGGGGGCACCTGTCACTATCTAACTGGGGGGACACCTGTCACTATCTAACTGGGGGGACACCTGTCACCATCTAACTGGGGGGACACCTGTCACCATCTAACTGGGGGGGCACCTGTCACCATCTAACTGGGGGGGCACCTGTCACTATCTAACTGGGGGGGCACCTGTTACTACCTCATCCGGCCACACCACAGCATCACCGCCAGCCCGGCCACAGCAGCACCGCAAGGCCTTTCAGCCCACACATCATAACCAATCTGGCCAAAAACACTATTGCCAGGCCAGCCAGGCACAGCAGCCAGTAGAGGAGAATACAGAAGCCAGGTGAGAGGTGTCTACCATATTAAAGGGGCATTCTGCCTATTTATGTGAAATGCTCTCTATTTATGTGCCTCATGACTGCTGAATTTGTCGTGTTGGGGGCCTCATGATTGCTGAATTTGTCTTGTTGGGGGCCTCATGATTTGTTGGGGGCATCACGATTGCTGAATTTGTCTTGTTGGGGGCCTCAAGATTGCTGATTTTGTTTTGTTGGGGGCCTCATGATAGCTGAATTTGTCTTGTTGGGGGCCTCATGATTGCTGAATGTGCCTTGTTGGGGGCCTCATGACTGCTGAATTTGTCTTGTTGGGGGCCTCATGATTGCTGAATTTGTCTTGTTGGGGGTCACATGATTGCGAACTGCGAGACTATGGAAAAGCTGAATCATCATCATGAGACAATAGCATTAAACGCTTTTTAAAACGGAAAATAAAACTGGGAGGTTCTTAAAATAAATACATTTTTCAGGAGTAGGATGGATGAAATTGTTTATCTTCAGAGTTTATTTTCAACTTGGATTTTCCATAATGTTCATGTATGAGTTAAAACGTTTGTATGTAGTTTAAATTGCTGTTGCCACTTTGCGATAGATAAGTGACTTTTGGGTTGCAGTTTGGGCATTCGGCCTCCAAAAGGTTCGCCACCACTGTCCTAATCTAAAGTCCCACATTGCTAAGTTCATGTAAATTTGTCTCCACCTTTGGCCACACCCACATTCTGGTCCATGGCCACACCCATTTTTGGCGGAAACCCCATGGGTTTTTTTTCCTATGGCGATACCACATGTGTGACACTTTTTTGCAGCCTAGGTGCGCTAAGGGGCCCATCGTCCTATGAGTACCTTTAGGATTTCAGAGGTCATTTTGAGGCATTTGGTTTCTAGACTACTCCTCACGCTTTAGGGCCCCTAAAATGCCAGGGCAGTATAGGAACCCCACGAGTGAACCCATTTTAGAAAGAAGACACCCCAAGGTATTCCGTTAGGAGTATGGTGAGTTCATAGAAGATTTTATTTTTTGTCACAAGTTAGTGGAAATTGACACTTTGGGAAAAAAACAATAAAAATCAATTTCCGCTAAGTGTCATTTTCCACTAACTTGTGACAAAAAAATAAAATCTTCTATGAACTCACCATACTCCTAACAGAATACCTTGGGGTGTCTTCTTTCTAAAATGGGGTCACTTGTGGGGTTCCTATACTGCCCTGGCATTTTAGGGGCCCTAAACCGTGAGGAGTAGTCTAGAAACCAAATGCCTCAAAATGACCTGTGAATAGGACGTTTCGTCCCTTGGCAAACGTAGGCTGCAAAAAAGTGTCACACGTGGTATAGCCGTACTCAGGAGAAATAGGATAATGTGTTTTGGGGTGTATTTTTACACATACCCATGCTGGGTGGGAGAAATATCTCTTTAAATGGACAATTGTTTGTGTGTGTGTGTGTAAAAAAAAATAAAAAAAAAAAATCGTCATTTACAGAGATATTTCTCCCACCCAGCATGGGTATGTGTAAAAATACACCCCAAAACACATTATACTACTTCTCCTGAGTACGGTAAAACCACATGTGACACTTTTTTGCAGCCTAGGTGCGCTAAGGGGCCCAACGTCCTATTCACAGGTCATTTTGAGGCATTTGGTTTCTAGACTACTTTCTAGTATGGTGCGTTCATAGAAGATTTTATTTTTTGTCACAAGTCAGCGGAAATTGATTTTTATTGTTTATGCAAAAAAAACAATAAAAATCAATTTCCGCTGACTTGTGACAAAAAATAAAATCTTCTATGAACTCATCATACACCTAACGGAATACCTTGGGGTGTCATTGTAAAAAGCTTTTACAATGTTATAGTTTATATATATTTATTTTAAAAGCCGAGTGCTGGTTACCACAGCAACGGACAATAGGTGTCCGTCACTGTGCCAGGGGTCCTCAGCGGGCAGCGTGAAGCTATAGAGCTGCTTCCTACACAGATCTCAGTAACGGCACGATCATGCCGTTACAGTTGGATTGATCCCTGCTGAGCGGTCCGGCGGGGGTGGAAACATTAGCAATATTGTGTGCAGTTACAGATGCTTCCTACATGGCAATGGATTATGCCAATTCGGCGTCGGGAAGGTAAATCTTCCGACGTGCCTTCTCAGGTATAAATGGCGAGTGTCAGTGTAAAAAAAAAAACAACAACTTTTAATCAGCCAAATTAAATGTCATTAACAATGCTCCACATACTAGTACTTATGTTAAAGGCACTTAAAAAATTAGCCATAGTGCCCCTTTAAGGATGTTGTCTTGTTGAAAGATCCAGCCCCGGCGCAGCTTCAGCTTTGTCACTGATTCCTGGACATTGGTCTCCAGAATCTGCTGATACTGAGTGGAATCCATGCGCCCCTCAACTTTGACAAGATTCTCAGTCCCTGTACTGGCCACACAGCCCACCAGCATAATGGAACCACCACCATATTTTACTGTAGATAGCAGGTGTTTTTGTTGGAATGCTGAGTTATTTTTCCTCCATGCATAACGCCCCTTGTTATGCCCAAATAACTCAATTTTAGTTTCATCAGTCCACAGCACCTTATTCCAAAATGAAGCTGGCACAGTGATTCCGTCTGCAGCAAGATGATGTTATAGGTCTTTGGTGATGGTCTGTGGGTTGGCTCTGACTGTTCTCACCATTCGTCGCTTCTGCTTATAGGAGATTTTTCTTGGTCTGCCACTTCGAGCCTTAACTTGAACTGAGCCAATGGTCTTCTATTTCCTCAAAACTGTAAGGCCCCGTTCACATCACAAACGCGGATGGCCACGCATGCGGAACGCAACGCATGCGAACGCAACGCATGCGAACGCACGCCATCCCCGTTTGTGTGCGTTGCGTGGCTGATCCCATCACTGAAAAGTGAATGGGACAGACACGCGTTTTTACAAAAAATGCGTGCAGCATGCGTTTCCGGACCGCACAGGTCCGGAACGCATGCAGTGTGAACATCAGACATTGCACTCTATGCAATGTCTGATGTCGTGCGTGTCGGCCACCTGCACGCGTTTTCAAAACGCGGCTGGAAACACGTGCAGTGTGAACGGGGCCTAAAAACAGCTTAAATCTCTGAGACAGCTTTCTGTATCCTTCCCCTAAACCATGATGGTGAACAATCTTTGTCTTCAGGTCATTTGAGAGTTGTTTTGAGACCTCCATGTTGCTACTCTTCAGAGAAAATTAAGAGGAGGGAAACTTACAATTGACCCCCTTAAAGAGACTCTGAAGTCATCCCCGCGGCAGATGACTGATTTATTACCGAGGATTAGTCCTGCAAAGCTCCCGGGCTCGCAGGGCTTCACTTCCTCAATGAGGCAGAGCTGTAGCTCTGCCTCCTCTGCCGTCAATCTCTGCGGATCACCGCCTCTCACATTGGTCCATTGATTTTACAGGGGGGCCCAGTGATGTCTAGTTACGCCCCTGTATGTAGGTCAGGAATCACTGAGCTTACCAAGCCAATTTGACTTCCAATAATTAGTTCTAAAGGTTTTGAAATCAATAAAATGACAACAGAGCCCAAATGTATGCACATTCCTAATTGTATTTAAACAATTATTGCACACTTTTTGTAAATCCAATAAACTTAATTTTACTTTTCAAATATCACTGTGTGTGTCTCCTATATGATATATTTAACTGACATTTTTTATCATAACAATCAACGATTTATACAGGAAAATCATGACGATTAACCGGGTTGCCCAAACTTTCGCATCCCACTGTAGCTTTAAAATTTGTCAGATTCTATCATTATGAATCAAGCAAAGTATGGGCACCTTTACGATTTAACAAAACAAAGACAATTACTTAATTTGGCCGTTCTCTTTGCTGGTAAAGAAAATAGAGATATGTAGATTTGTTTGGGAAAGGGACATACAATACATGACGGCTGCAGATTTATTAATACACTTCTCCTCAGGTCGGTATTGCTGGGCTCCAGAGGACTGGACATCTCTCACATATCCCAGAGACTAGAGAATCTCAGCGCAGTCACATCCTTTGAGCCTCTTGAGCCAGTGAAGGATACAGATATCCAGGTGAGCCAACAAGTGATTTTGTAATTGTGTGAGGCTGTCACTATTTTGTAGATGAAACCGATAAAACTTTGCTTGCCGTAGTAATCTAAATCCTGTGAAGCTCAATTCCAGACAGTCAAATAATGTACAGATGAAATATAGTACAGTACATGTAGAAGGTCCAGCTGAATGATTTGTAATCCTATCCAGCCAGTGCTGTGATTCTGATGGTACTAGATACCCCAACCAGCAGCCTGACCTCATGTTATCTGCCGTACACCAGTGTATGCAGTGTACTACATGCCTGGGTCCTGGACAAGAGATCTATTTCTCTATTATTTGGGTTATGAGGTTCAATCACTAAGCATTCAGTAATGTAGAAAACAGCTGATTTTACCAAACAGTTTGGTAAATGTCAATTCACTGTTGCTACATGGAAAAGTAAAATGAATTACTAGTGTGGTAAATACCTCAATAAATGTAAATTCGCAAAGAATAGAGCATGCTATAAAACAAGCGAGATGCTCTGTATTTTACTTCCAGCCTGGAGCTGTCGTTAACTCCTAATCAGCCATGCTGGATAGGCAAAGGAGACCGGGGAATAGGAGGAGCCACCCCATTCTACTCTGCACATCTAGCGACTGATACAGAAAGAAGAGGGTGCTCTAGTGGCATGCGTGCAGATCTATGCCAGCTGCTCTTGCAAAGTAACAGCTCATGTTTTAGGCAGACCACCTGAAGAATCAGTACAGCTCTAGCCAGAAGTGAGAGAACATCACCATAGCAGAACACAGCTTGCAGCCATATCACAGCTGGCTAGACCTCCACTTTTTACCGAATAGTTCTTAATGAATTAAAGCCATGTTTTTTTTTGGTAAATTTTCAAACTGTTACCATGTGTGAAAATCCTAGTGAATTCGAAACAAGTCTAAAATACCATTTTTACCGGCCTGTTTTTTTTGCGGAACAGGTCTTAGTGATTTGAGCCCATGTCCCTTTTTTAAAGTACAGTGGAACTTTTGTTTGCGAGTATAAATCACTCCTGAAGCATGCTTGTAACCCAAAGCACTCTTATATCAAAGCAAATTTCCCCATAAGGATTAATGGAACTTCAAGTGATTCGTTCCAAACGCCAAAAACAGTTATAGAAAAACATTTAATACAAAGCAATGTACTATATAAAATAAAGATGGCAACAAGACTTTCACTATAACTAACAGAATCATTGCCATCTGTTGGCTCAACCCAACCTTTTTTTTGTGTGGCTTTAACAAGGAACTTCTCCAATGAATTATGACATTGTACAGTCTCAACAGATTAAGTACAATCCTGCATCGTGAAAGGGAGAAGAACCATTGGCTCAGTTGTGATGACATGACACACGTATATGTTTTGTTTTTTTTTGCTTGTATATCAAGATATTTCTTGTATATCAAGTCAAAATTTCACAAAAATGTTTGCTTGTATTTCAAAGCGCTCTCAAACCAATTTACTCTCAATCCAAGGTTTTACTGTAGTGTGTACTGGGCAAGGCGTTCAGGAAGCAACGAAAGTAGGAGAGAAAGATTGATTTACCCAAATAAATGGATTTGCTTTATATGGACTGTGTCCTGCATGTTCAATATCAATTTATCAGCGTACAGGCCAGGACATGGTGACTATAGCATGTGGGGCGCATGTGTGATGTCACACACTCGCCCCATGTGCTATATTGCGGTAGTTACATGGTGCCAGAATGCAGAAGTATGGCAGACACCAGTGGGCGGTGTGACGGGTGACGTATAATTGCACAGGGCACTGGGAGAGGCATAAAACATTATGGGGATCAAGCCCGAGATTTTTCACCAAGTTCGATCGATACATACCAATTTCAGCCCTAAATTGGTCACATTGTTGAACAGGCATGCTGTTGTCACCAATTTTGATTCAATTATAATTATCGATCGGATGGTTGATCGGCCACTAAGTTAAGTAATCTATGGGCACCTTAACCCTTTGCAGTCTAGATTCTGATTTATCACAGGGTGAAATTGATAACTGCCTTGCTCCTGTGAACTCCACTATAGAGATAAGATCCACTGTAGAGATAAGATCTCAGTTCTATATATGATATACCAGAGTGCTTGAGTGAAAACCAAGGTTTATGTCCTGCTTCATGAAAACTTGTAAGATTTTACCCAGGAAGTGGAGTATTTTTTCAGAGAAGGGAGTGTTCTGGTCTAAAACACTTGTCAATCCATATCCATTCAATCTGAATATCAGCACTATGCATCAGGGCTGTGGAGTCAGAGTTGGAGTCGAGAAATCGGAGCAATTTTGGGTCGGAGTCGGTGATTTCATAAACTGAGGAGTGGGAGTCAGGTGATTTTGTATAAAATCCACAGCCCTGGTAAGTATTAGACAGAGACATTAGAGTCAGAGTCGAGGAGTTGGAGTCGGAGCCATTTTGGGTACCCGGAGTCGGTGGTTTCATATACTGAGGAGTCGGAAGATTTTTGTACCGACACCACAGCCCTGCTATGCATGATGCCTCTCACTCGGAAGTTTAAAGAAAATCATAACTCGTTTGAGGCTTCTGGAAACTTTCTATGATCTCTTCAGTAAAGATATCAACCAAACGGAATGAAGCAGCACTCAAATGACTGGAGTGTCAGAAGTAGGCCACTTTGCAGCTTTGTGCTAATGCCTCCATTGTGATTTATATTTTAATCCGTATCTAATAAAAGTGGATGTTTTACTGGGGTTGTGCCAGAACCCTTCTGGTGGAGTGCATGGATAAGGATACAACCTTTTGATAAGGAAGGGGATCCTCTTTAAATTTCAAGCCAACAGTTGCTTATACTGCCTGTTTTTTGCACTGCTAGAGATCAGGGCTGTGGAGTCGGTACAAAAATCATCCGACTCAGTTTATGAAACTACTGACTCTGACTCCGGGCATCCAAAATGGCTCCGACTCCTTAGTCTAATACTTACCAGGGCTGTGGATTTGGTACAAAAATCATCCGACTCCCGACTCCTCCGTTTATGAAACCACCGACTCCAACTCTGGCTACCCACAATTGTTCCAACTCCGACTCCACAACCCTGCTGGAGATATACATTTAGCAGATACACTTGGAGTGATTAGCCTACAATAATCCCCAGCATTGTTAACTGGTTGATTTAAAGGATACCAGAGCCGAAGGGCTCTGGTAAAAGCAGAATGTGCAGTGGGTAGAGGGTTAAAGGCAAATGCTTACCGTGCCTCCCATTCTCCCCGGTGACTGCGGCGACTACAAACCCGGACATACTGCGCTGCATGTCCGTTTTGCTCCCCTGTAGCTGCGCAGTGATGGGACAGGAGCGCTCTCGCTCAACCTGCTCTTGTCTCCCGTCGTCGATGCTGCGCATGCATGGCGCAGTATAGTCGGGTTTTTGGAGTCGCCGGGGAGAACGGCACTGATTGTTTATAGGAGAATGGCGAGTGACGGAGGTGAACGGGAGGCGCAGTATTTGTTTTTAACCTTCTACCCACTACACATACTGTTTTTTTTTTTTTTTTTTTTTTTACCAGAGCCCTTCGGCTTTGGTATCCTTTAAAACTGGATGATACTCTAGAAAGAGATTTTCAGAGATTAAAATAAAAATCTTAGAATAATATGCATTTTGGCTTTTGAGAGCCGAGAAGGCACTGGCTTAAATGACTTAAGAGGCCAGAGTAAAAAAAAAAAAGTTAAATACCTATGCTGATGCAATATCTTCAGGGGGTGCCATCCGCGGACCCCGTTTCATTCCGCGGTGTTTGCTTTCTAAATTACATGCTCCGGTGGGGTCCCGACCCTATCCCTCGGGTCGCCTTCACTTTCCGCAGTAAAGATGGCCGCCAGGTCTTGCCACGCTTGCGCAGTTCTCATAGCTTAAATTGCGGCTGCGCAGCTCTGCGTCCTCCTCCAGCCACTTCATGGCTCCCTGCAGTCTTGTGGATTTAAAGCGTGCCAGACTGCCGGGAGCCATGACGGGGCTGGAGGAGGACTCAGAGCTGCACATGCCGCACTCGTGGCTATGAGAACTGCGTCAAGACCTGGCAGCCATCTTTATTGTGGAAAGTGAAGGCAACCCGAGGGATAGGGTCAGGACCCCACTGGAGCATGTAATTTACAAAGCAAACACCGCGGAATGAAACGGGGTCCGCGGATGGCATCCCCTGGAGATATTGCATCAGCATAGGTATTTAACATTTTTTTTTTTTTTTTTTAAACTGGCCTCGTAAGTCCTTTAATGAAAAGAGAGGTAGGAGGAAGACTTGGGACTTGGATTCCCAGTAGAAGCGATTAAAGTACAGGTAGTCCCTCGTTAAAGAACGAGCTGGGGACTGTAGGTTTGTTCTTAACCTGAATCTGTTCTTACGTCGGAACATTGTGCCATCTCTGTCCCATGTACCTCCGCTGTGCCTCCAGTGTCACCTCTGCCCTCTGTACCTGCTTATACAAGTTTAAAAGTAATTTGTTCTTTTAATTTTTTTTAAATCGATTTTCTTAAAAACTACAAGTCCAATTTGAAAAAAAAAAATTGACTAGTTCCCATGGAAATACAGAATCCATGCCATTTGTATTGGCAGGTCGTTCGTAAATCGGGGACTACCTGTAAATCCAACTTTATTCTCTGTCTTGCTAATTCTGTTACAGAGACTCGGTAATGCCAAGTTTGCAGTGTGACAATTCTTATAATGGTGGGAGGATTTCAGGCTCTCTCTTATAATGGAAGACAGAATTCCTTGTGGATTACTCTTCCTTCCCAAGGTCTGTTCTACAGTAGAATTCCTTTATAGTAAACTCCAAGGGACCAAGAAAAGTAGTTTACTATATCAGAATTGGTCATACATTGTATATTTATACAGACACAGTTGCTGGGACCTGAGGAATGAGTTTACTGTATCCAGAGGTTTTCTATATCTGGGTTTACCAGAACAAGATTCTAGTGTACCATATGAATCCACTGATCTCAAATAATGTATCTACCTTCCTTCTGTACCTATCTGTAAAACAAAAGGATAAATGTACCCACTATCTAGATGTCAGATTTTGTATCATTTGACTCCTGAAGATTACATCTGTCTGGAGTAGATTGGCTTTAGACTTTCCATAAAATGAGAATTTCGATGGAGCTCAATCAAACTTCATAAGCCTCTGGGTTCGTCAGACACTTTCTCTAGCTTACAAGCTACATGGGGAACGGTCAACATTAGCAGTGAGTACCCATTTGACAAGAGCAGTTTCAACCTGCTAAGAGACCTGGAAACACTACTCAACATGTACAAGGTTGCCCCTAAAGTAGAAGGGTATGTTTTTGTAAGACACACTAAGGGCTCAGACACACTATAAGCGATTGATTTTTTTTTTTTTTGAGCGTTTGCAATTGCAATTGATTGGCGCTTTCTGAAAATCGCTTCCATTCACTTTCATTAAAATCTTGGGAAAAATTGCTTCGATCACGTACACGTAAAAACGTAGGCGATTTTTTTTTTTTTTTTTTTTTTTTTTTTTTTTTTGATTTTTTTTTTTTTTTTACTGCGATTTTATCTTTATCTCAAGCTTATAGTGTGTCTGAGTCTTAAGACATAATTAAAGTCATTTGGAGAGGGACGGCTTATTAGGACCCTGAGCCTTCCCTCTCCTTAGGTAAGTATCCGACACTTTTTTTTTTTTTTTTAATCACGATTCCCAATGATTTTAATATTTTGGTGCCAAGTGTTGCAAGTAATTGCCCCCCCAATATGTGAGTCTTGTTATGGGTGCTGTCCTGATATGACCTGGGAAAGATGACATGACTTACCGATAACGCCTTTTCCAGAAATCGAAAAGAGAGCACCCTAACAACCCGCCCATCATCAAACTGTGCAGTGTGTAGTGGAGAGTTTATCTCTTATGGGTGCTGTCCTTTCGGTTATTGGAAAAGACATTACTGTTAAGTAATGTTATCTCCAACCCCCCCCCCCCCCCCCCCCCCTCCTCAAGAGGCCTCCCAGAAAGTATATGTAACTATGCGCTGAGCTTCACACAAAAAAGATTACTCTGCCATGCCATCTGCCTTATTACATTTCTGTCTATTCGTGTCTTAGATTGTTTATATGTAAGATTGCTTATTATTGGACAATATCTGAAGGTTTCTTCTTTTTGTAGGGATTCCTGAAAAATGAGAAAGAAAATGCGCTGGTTGCTGTAATTGATGATTCCAGGAGAAGGGTGAGTATCAGTTGATCTGTTCCATGTTTTTTTCACATGTTGGAATTGTTACTTTTTCTTCTGAAACTGGGATAAGATTGTACATAGATAAAGTATATTTAGACAAATGTTTTTCTGTAGACATTTGCAATGGCAGAGGAGTATCACAGGGAGTCCATGCTTGTGGAGTGGGAACAAGTCAAAGAGCGGATCCTCCACACGCTGCTTGCATCTGGGACGGACGACCTGGGTTTCTCACAAGAGGCCGAGGTATGTAATCTCTCTCTTGCAAAGTTTTGGCTGTGTATTAAAGGGACTCTGGAGTGACATGTAACATGGTGAGATAAATATGTGTATGTATGGTCCCAGTCCTAGCTCCAATTAGCCTAGTACACACACACACACACACACACACACACACACACACACACACACACACACACACTCACACACACACTCACTCACTCACTCACTCACTCACTCACTCACTCACTCACTCACTCACTCTCATGCACACACACACTCTCTCACACACACACACACACACTCACTGACGCTGTCTCTTACACACTGGGCCAGGTTTATCAAAGCATTACCGACAGTTTTTCTTCTTAAAGGGGCAGTATTGCGAAAATAGTCCTTTTTACTTCATTACATATAAGTTATGTACAAGTGGAGTAATACTTTAAACACGTTTAGTGGCTGAACAAATGTAATTAGTACACTGGCATTACCTATTTGAAGCAAGGGAGCCACGTCAGAAGAAACATTTACTGACGTAGTAAAAAGGACTATTTTTGCAATACTGCCCCTTTAAACAGTTCTAACCAGCATTGGGACAGTTCTGCATTAGAAAAAGAAAATTCTTAAATCTTGGCAGTGTAGCGTGAATTTCTAAAACTGCACTAAAGATAAGAAAAGTGCAGATCCATTCCTAAACTGCTGCAAATTAAGAAGTGCTTGATAGCACTGCTATGCAGCTTGTGCAGTATAGACTAAAGCCCAATCTACACAATACGATTCTATTTACGATCCAATTAAATCCAACATGTCCGATCGGGATTCAATTAGATTTGCCATTGCAAAACAATGGCAAATCGAATTGAATAGAATCCCGATCGTACATGTCGGATTTAAACGGATCGTAAATAGAATCGTAATCGAATCGTAAATAGAATCGTATCGTGTAGATTGGGCTTAAGACATGATTTGTGAAGCGCCCCTGCTGAATCCTGTGAAGCTGTTATGTGCCTAACCCTTCCAGTGCTGGGCATTGATGCAATACAGCAGATGTATTGGTTACTTCAGCAACAGCAATTTCCCTCACACACTTCCCAACTCTTCCTATTTAAGAACAGTTTGTGAAGAAACTGCACTATTTGGCGATCTGAGACAGTTCTGCACGGATTTCTAAAAAAAACCTACCAATATTTTGTCTCAGACACTCTTGATAAATCTCTTACTCTTTCTCACACTTTCTCTCACACTCATTCTCACACACTCTCTCTCTCTCTCACACACACTTTCTCACACTCTCTCTCACACTTTCTCACACACACACTCTCACTCACTCACTCACTCACTCACTCACTCACGGTAAAGGTTAAGATTCTTTAGGGACAGTTTCTCTGCAGTCAGATTTCAGTGGACTGAAGAATAACTCTGACCCATAACTATTAAGAGGTTGTAACACTCTTGTGTATTTGGAAACTGAACAAACATGAAAACAGGCTGTTGCCATTCACCAGAGACAGTCAAAGGAAATTGACATGCTACTTTGTGTCTTCTCCACAGATTAGTTTTATAAGCGATCTTGGACCTCCTGGCCGCAGTTCTCTTGACAGTGTGGAAATGGCATATGCACGGCAGGTGAGGCAGAAAAAAAGCCATATCATGCCATGTACAGGTGTTTTTGATGTGCAGGTTCATCAATTAATGTTGTGAATCTGTGTTTTTTTTCCCTTCTGCAGATTTATGTGTATAATGAAAAAATTGTGAGTGGAAACCTGCAGCCCAGTCTGGTGGATTTATTCACATCAATCGCTGAGAAACTGGATGACAAGGTAGCCTGACAATTCAGCCTCTCCTTGCTACATTTATATAGTAAAGGGTTACTCCCCACCTGGCCTGGTTACTGAAGTACAGGAAGACTCAGCAGTTTGTGGCCTTTTCAAGACTGCAATAATTGGCAGTGTCGTGTATGCAGTTTTATAGACCAGAGCTTCTAAACTTTCCCGGAGCGTCAATCGGACAGCACCCCTGCTGAGACTTGTCTCCCTCCCTGACTGAGGACAGGAAGCTGAAAAACACTAAAAATTTGCATAGCAAATAGGCAGCAGCATAAGTAGGGAACAAGTACCTCCATCTTCAGTTCAGTTTCCTGTCCCCGGTCAGGATGCATGGGAGAGTCTCCTCTGGGTGCTATCCAGTCATGCGGCTGGGGCGGCGTGGGTTAGGACTCCTGGAGAAAGATCGTTCAGTGAACGATAGTGGGTCCTGCAGCGTGTTGGAGGCTACTCCTGAAGAGGCAGCGGCTTTATGGGCGCAGGCGCGCTACACAGGAAGTTCCGGTCTTCGGTACCGGAAGTCGTCATGCGCACGCGTTCCGCATGACGTAGCCACCCGGAAATGTGCAGACCAACAGCGCACAGGCCAATCAGGCGGCCGGGGCGGCGGAGATTATACACCTGAAGCAAATCAGGTAAATAAGTATTTAAAGCGGCAAATGTATCCATTCGTCATTCTGCTCTTTGAGTTTGACGATGGAGGACGCTGCAGGTTCTTCCTCTCTGCAGTCTGCAGAACCAGGCCTAGATCCCTCTCTGGCAAGTAGTATTGAAAATATTTACTTAGCCAGCATATATCTGTGTTAGAGGGAATATTGTATCTTACAGTCTTGTCTCTTATTTTTTCCTCTTTAGCCCAAAAGAACTGACAAAACTGATAAATTGGATAAACTCAATCCTCAGGCCAGTCAAGTGGGTGATTGTCTGTATTAATGCATGATGTATTTTTTACTATGTTACAGATAGGCTAAAAAAGGTTTATGTTTGTTTATATTATAGACAAAAAAGGACAAGACTGATAAGAGTGTTCATCAGACCAGTCAAGATAGACATACAAAGAATGAGAGAAAGTGTGTTATCTGCAATACTCGTTTTGTAACCTCTTCAGCAAGAAAATTGTGTCAGGCCTGTACTGAGAAAGTAGTCAAGGATGAATCTCCTGTGTTAATGAAAGGATTTATGGGCTGGATGCGGGCTGAGATGGCATCAGCCATTAAAGAAATTAAAGACTCAGCTATAGCCTCTACTTCTGCTTCTATTCCAACAGTGTCCTCAGCAGATATTCCACGGATTCCTGAGAATACAGATAATACGGCCTCTGTTAATACCATGGATCCACCTGGGTCCCCGGTATCCTTAATACCCCCTTTGGTTCAAAAAAGTAAAAGAAATAGGGAGGATTCAGAAGCTTCTGAATTATCAGAAGGAGAGATTTCAGAGTTAGAAGATCTTTCTGCAGAAGAGGAGGCTGTTAAATCAGATAATCATCAAAGATTTGCCTTCTGTCCAGAATTAATGAAAAGTCTTTTATCAGAAATGTACGAAACAATGGGTATAAAAGATGAACAAAAATCCTTGACACCGTTAGATGAGATGTATGTTGGTTTGGCGGATCCCCAATTTCAGGTTATTCCGGTTCATTCTTCCTTGAAGGATTTAATTAAGAAGGAATGGAGTAACCCTGAAAAGAGGGCTTTTTGGCCTAGGTCTCTATCTAAAAAATATCCCTTTAGTCCTGAGGATCAGGCTTTTTGGGGTCCTCCGCCCAAATTAGATCCTTCTCTGTCTAGAGTGTCAAGGAAAACTGACCTATTATTCGAGGATTTTGGTAATCTTAAAGATCCCATTGATAAAAAATTAGACAATATCTTACGCAGAGCATGGGAATCATCCTCTCTTACTTTCAAGCCTGCAGTAGCTTCTACAGCTGTGACTCGGTCTCTTAAATCCTGGTTACTAGAAGTACAGACTAAGATTGCAATGGGAGTACCTAGGAATGAGATCCTGAACGACTTTCCTAAATTATTTAATGCAACTAATTATCTTACAGACGCAGCCGATGATACAGTAAAATTAACAGCAAGAACTACTGCTTTGGTAAATTCAGCAAGGAGGGGAGTATGGGTGAAAACGTGGAACGGTGATAATGCATCCAAGTCTAGACTGTGTGGTATCCCATGTGAAGGTTCCTTGTTATTTGGTTCTAAACTCGAGGAGACTCTGGATAGAACCGCTGATAATAAAAAGAACTTTCCAAATAAGAAAAGACCCTATCAACCTAGACGGTCCTTTCGAGGACCCGTCAGGTCTGACCCAGGAGTTAAGCAGACCCAAAACAGGAAGAGATGGGCTCCCTATAGACCTCAGAAGTCCAAGACCAACTTTGCTCCCCCTAGTAGATCTGACAAGCAATGACGCCAGGATTCCGGTAGGAGGGAGACTGGCTCATTTTTTCGAGTTTTGGCAGATTCACATGACAAATCAGTGGTTACTAAAGATCATACTAGAAGGATACAGGATAGAATTCGATCAACCCCCACCACTAAAATTTCTGGTTACCCCCCTCCCAGTAGATCCAGAACGAGAGATATTTCTTCAACAGGAGATAATGTCCTTATTACAAAAAAGAGTTATAAGAGAGGTGCCATTATGTCAAAGGGGTTTAGGATGTTACTCACCAGTATTCCTAGTAAAAAAACCACAGGGAAGCTTCCACTTCATTCTAAATCTCAAGGTCTTAAACAAGTGCATAAAGTACAGAAGGTTCAGAATGGACAACATTCACTCTGTCATTCATCTCCTACAGAAAGACTGTTTCCTGGCATCCTTAGACCTCAAGGATGCTTACTGGCACATCCCAATGCATCTCTCATCCCAACAGTATCTGAGATTCGCAGTTCCAATCGGAGGGAAGGTAAGACATTTTCAGTTTTCTGTTTTACCTTTCGGAATATCTTCAGCTCCATGGCTGTTTACTAAAGTAATTGCTGAAGTATTAGCCATCCTAAGATCGAGGTCCATTAATGTACTTGGATATTTAGACGATTTCTTGTTTTGGGGTCCTTCTCATGAATTTGTAATTACTCAAAGTCAGATAGCCATTGAGTTCCTCCAAAATTTGGGGTGGCTGATTAACTGGGAAAAGTCTTCTTTAACACCGAGTCAGTCCATGGAATTTTTAGGGTTCACTATTTCCACTAGGGAGGAAAGGATTTTTTTTTTTGCCTGTTAGAAAAATATCTGTAATTACAGAATATATTTTTTCTTTTCAGAAAGCAAGGACAATTTCTCTAAGAAAGGCCATGTCTCTACTAGGACTTTTAACGGCCAGCTTTCCAGCAGTACAATGGAGCCAATTTCATGCGAGAATTCTGCAAATATGGATTCTAAAAGCTTGGAACAAGAAGTTGTCAATGCTGGACAAAAAGATATTGATACCCCACTATGTGAAAGTCTCCCTGATGTGGTGGCAGGATCAATCACACATCGCAGAAGGTCGTATGTGGAATTATCCGGTTCAGAAAGTACTGACGACGGATGCTAGTTCCTGGGGATGGGGAGCCCACTTAGATTCCTTGCCAGCCCAGGGTCAATGGTCCAGGACAATGTCTTTGAAGTCATCAAACAGCAGAGAGCTGGAAGCAGTTTATCAGGCATTACAACACTTCAGTACTCCTCTCAAGAATACACATGTAACAGTCAGAACAGACAACAGCTGTGTAGTAGCATATCTGAACAGACAAGGGGGGACAAGGAGTATGACCTTATGGACCCAGACTTTTCGGATCGTTTCTTGGGCAGAAAACAATGTCAAATCCTTGACGGCAGTCCACCTGAAAGGCACATCAAATTCCCTGGCAGATTCCTTGAGCCGTTCAAAGTTAGACCAGAACGAATGGTCCCTCAATCATCGGGTTTATCAGCAGATAGTGGATCAATGGGAACTCCCGGAGGTGGATCTATTTGCCAGGAGAACGAATATGAAATGTCTAAAATTTTGTTCCCTATATCCGCAGGACAATCCCTGGAAACTGGATGCATTCTCAATAAACTGGGGATCACATCTGATGTACGCTTTTCCGCCCATACCTCTTTTACCAAAGGTACTGAAGAAGATCATTCAGGATCAGGCCAAAGTAATTCTCATCGCTCCACTATGGCTAAAGAGACCTTGGTTCACATTACTTCAAGCTATAGCGGTCTCAAAACCGATCATACTCCCACTTCAAACAGATCTATTGAACCAGGGGCAAATTTTTCACCCGAATCTGAAACTCCTTCACCTCTCAGCATGGAGGCTGAATGGCGCATCTTGAAAGATAAAGGGTTCTCCAATAGGCTCACAGAAACTTTAATTCAAAGTAGGAAAAAAGTCACTCGGCAAATCTATAACAAAGCCTGGAAAGTGTTTAAGAGATGGTGTGCAGAAAGATCATTGGAAGCAACTTCATCATCTTCTGTATTGGAATTTCTTCAAAGTGGCTACGAAAAAGGTCTGAGTGCAAGTACGCTTAAGGTACAAGTTTCTGCATTAAGTGTTTTTCTAGAAAGAAAGTTAGCTCAAGAAGAGTTTGTTATTCGATTCTTTCAGGCACTAAAGAGATTGAGACCGGTGATGAGACCTAGAATTCCATCTTGGGACCTAAATACAGTTTTACAAGGACTTTGTGAAGCTCCGTTTGAGCCGATTGAAAATATATCAGACAAATATTTATCATTGAAAACAGCATTCCTTATTGCCATTACTACGGCTAGGAGAATAGGAGAGATTCAAGCACGATCAATAAGAGAACCATACTGCATAATATCGGATGATAGGGTTACGTTACGTCCAGATATTACCTTTTTACCAAAGGTAGTATCCAAATTTCATAGAACTCAAGATATCTTTTTACCCTCATTCTGTCAAGACCCAGCTAATGAGAAAGAAAAGAGGTTACACTGCTTGGATGTAAAGAGGTGTCTCATTCAATACTTGGAAATGACAAAACAGTGGAGGAAGTCCGACGCAATATTCGTTCTGTTTTCGGGAAAATTCAAGGGGAACAAAGCTTCTAGAGGAACATTATCCAGATGGATAAAACAGGCGATTGCTACTGCTTACAAGACTCAAAATAAACAGCTATCTTCCACAATTAAAGCTCACTCGACTAGAGGAGTCTCGGCATCTTGGGCAGAGAGGGCTGGGGCCACTATTGAGCAGATCTGCAGAGCTGCGACTTGGTCCAACCACAACACCTTCGTCAAGCATTATAGATTGAATATTTTAGCTAGCGCAGATTTAACTTATGGGAGAAAAGTATTACAGGCTGTAGTCCCTCCCTAAGAGAATAATCTTGCTTATCATCTCAGCAGGGGTGCTGTCCGATTGACGCTCCGGGAAAGATCAACTTACCTTCGGTAACGTCTTTTCCGGAAGTCAAGAGGACAGCACCCCTGCAACCCACCCTATGTTTGAGGGTTTATGAGGAATAAAGAATTACATTTTTTCAGCATCAATGGTTGTCCGTGTCTTTTTTATAACTGAAGATGGAGGTACTTGTTCCCTACTTATGCTGCTGCCTATTTGCTATGCAAATTTTTAGTGTTTTTCAGCTTCCTGTCCTCAGTCAGGGAGGGAGACAAGTCTCAGCAGGGGTGCTGTCCTCTTGACTTCCGGAAAAGACGTTACCGAAGGTAAGTTGATCTTTTAGGCCACTGAATGATCTCCCTGCACATGGAAGTCACTCTACTTGTTACAGTGGGATTGTCAGCCATAAAATTAAATTTCATTGACCCACTGCTCTGTGTTTATTATGTAGCCAACATGCAGTCTGCATTGCAAGCATTTCAAAATAATTATAAATGTGTCTGCTGTAATGAATCTTATCTGTTAGCCTGGCTCTATTCTGGTACATTGCCAGGGATAGGGAAGCTTGTTCTCTTTCCTCCCACATTCCTGCTCACTGATTGGCTGAGGGCAGTATAGTGTGACAGGAGGCTGAGAAGGAAAATGCACCTCACCCCTCTGCAGAAGCCGCTGAAATACGATCTATGCTGTGCTCACATGTTTACAAAGCATACAAGATATGACAGTGCAGTTGCTACAGAGATTAGTGGGGAGAAGGGCTGGCAATGCATACACCTTTTCAGGCAGGAGAAAAAAAGGAGTAAGGGAGGAATTGACATGGATTGGCTTCAGTCAGAGTGATTTAGAAAAAGCTTGGAACAATTTTCTCTTTATTTACTATATAAGCTCCACGGAAATCAAAATGTGGACAGTACAATACATATGTAAGTAGAACACTTATTTATCTAGTAAGGCCGTTCCTGCTGCTTTAAGGCCTATGAGTGCTTTTGCAGCACTTGTGCTCGCTTATCGATCGCTACACTAGTGGATCCCTATGGACGCTGCTTGCAACTTTTTAGGAGCGATCCTGAAGTGATCATGTCAGAGGCTGCAGTAGCCAAATCGTGATCGCTTCTGGACTCGCAATGAAATCGTGCTACGCATTGTGATTGCCACAAATGCCCATAGTGAGTCCCAGGCCTAACTCTGCTTTTTCAGAGAGGAAGTATGCAAAACTGAGAACTAAGAGCATGTTATGAACTACCTAAGGGAATGCATTATGCATTAAATTATATTGTTTAACCCCTGGTCTTCTAGTTTTGTTTTTTTAATCTGTCCTGTCGCCTTTAGGAGGAATTTTAGTAAGCTAATCGCTGAAGTGCCAAAGTTTTTAAAGCACTAGTGCAATACTAACTTAATGGTGGTGATCTCGCTGCAGTGATTGCTGCTGATCGATGGTGATTCGCGATTAGCGGCAATCGCAAAACGCGGTGCATGCAGCATTTTACTGCGATTCTACAGCAATTGCGATATAGTGCTTAAAAAGTGCTAATCGAGATCGCTCACAAATTGTGAGAGTGTACAGTGATTTTAGTGTGTTTATCATGGTAAAATCACCTGTGCAAACCGCTAGCACTAAGGTCTTGCGAATGCTAGTGTGAATGGGCCCTTACAGTGGTTGGAATTCTGCAGTTTGGGCACTTTTTATACTATTTATTTATTTTATCGTTGGTAAATGAATGCCTTACTCATTCAAGTTACTAGTGAGATTTCATGGTAATACTGTTTTTCTGGCTTCTTTGTTGTGTACCTGTCACATGATTAGTATACTCTCTCACCCTGTCTCTTTACAGAATGTATTAGATATTTGGATGATGGTGAAACCAATGACAGATGTTCTCCTGGTTCCCACCACCGATTCGTTGAAAAGTCGCTGTTCCTTGCAGATGCAGACGGCATTTGTAAAGCAGGCATTAAAGTTCCTAGAAGAGAGGTAACTCCAATCGACTGTCTACTATACCAATTTACGTGTCGCTTTCACCTACCTCAGTGAGGCTTGTCTGCTAGATGTGTATACACACACACGCACACGTACACGTACCTGGAAGGAGTCCACCTGTAGGGCAGAGTCAGAACACCTTATCTGCTTCTGGGTCGGTGACTCAGCAGTTGTAGAAGGAAGATGAACAGCACAACAGCCTGACAAGAATCATTTTCATCAGTGCACCACTGGAGTCAATAATGCCTGTATCGCTCTTGTGGTGCGTACACACGCAACCAATTTTGATTGGCCAATTATACTACTTCCATGTAGTAAGAGGTCCAACATATTTGGACCTCTTACTATATGGGGAGCATGATGGCATAGTGGTTAGCACTCTCGCCTTGCAGCGATGGGTCCCCAATTCCAATCCCAGTTAGGGCACTATCTGCACAGAGTTTGTATGTTCTCCCTGTGTCTGCGCGGGTTTACTCCCACATCCCAAAAACACACAGATAAGTTAAAGGGACCCTGAGCAATAGAAATAAATGAAATCGGTACTTACCTGGGTCTTCCTCCAGCCCAACGTAGGCTGTGAGGTCCCCCAGCGTCCTCCTGGCTCCTCTCCCGGTCCCGCTGCAGACTTTACTACCGGCGACACCCGTGTCGGCCCGATACTTCCTTAAGTACGCATCATCACGGCCGGCGGCGTGACAGTCCTGCGCATGCGCGGTTCAGAGTAAGAGAACCGCACCTGAGCAGGACTGTCACACTGGCTGGCGTGATGATGTGTAGCTTCACCGTTAAGGAAGTATTGGGCCGACACTCGGCCTGGGTGCCGTCAGTAGCAAAGTGTGCAGCGGGGACGGGGAGAGGAGGCAGGAGGACGCCGGGGGACCTTGTGGCCTACAGTAGGCTGGAGGAAGCCCCAAGTAAGTACAGATTTCATTCATTTCTACTGCTCAGGGTCCCTTTAATTTGCTTACCCCTTAATTGGCCCTAGACCACAATACATACTGTGTTTTTCAGACTATAAGACAGACCTAGGTTTAAAGGACAAAAACCAGTGGGAAAAAAACCTGGTGCATCCATGGTGAAGGGGCATCTTGTGGATTATGCCCCCTTTGTACCTTATGCCCCCTTTTACCTCTTGTCTCCCTGTGTCCTCCTCTGTCCCTCTTGTGTCCCCCATGTTTCTGCCTCTGTCCTCCTATATGCCCCTTTGTTTCCCCCTTGTTGTCCTATATGCCCCTTTGTGTCCTTCGTTTGTCCCCCTGTCCTCCTCTGCACGGGCACAGTACAGGGAGTCCCCGACATTGCGGCGGGTTGGAGGTTTGTATTGGCAGCGTTCACAAGTCAGGAACTCTCTGCATTTTTACTATAAGACGCAGTGACTTTTTATCCCCACTTTTGGGGGAGAAAAAGTGAGTCTTATAGTCCAAAACATACAGTACATACTAGGGTTGCAACGGTATATAATTCCACGGTATACGGTATTAAACAATTATTTGGACCGGGGCCCCACCCCCTTACATTAAATAATGTGCCCCCACCCGCCCAGTAATAGGTGGCTGCAGTATAGGTAGCCAGGGACAGGTGTAGCCAGTGGTAGGTGGCGCAGCATAGGTAGCCAGGGATAGGTGTAGCCAGTGGTAGCTGGCCACAGCATAGGTAGCCAGGGATAGGTGTAGCCAGAGGTAGGTGGCCGCAGCACAGGTAGCCAGGGATTGGTGTAGCCAGTGGTAGGTGGCCGCAGCACAGGTAGCCAGGGATAAGTGTAGCCAGTGGTAGGTGGTGGCAGCCTAGGTAGCCAGGGATAGGTGTAGCCAGTGGTAGGTGGCCGCAGCACAGGTAGCCAGGGATAGGTGTAGCCAGAGGTAGGTGGCCGCAGCATAGGTAGCCAGGGATAGGTGTAGCCAGTGGTAGGTGGCCGCAGCACAGGTAGCCAGGGATAAGTGTAGCCATTGGTAGGTGGTAGCAGCATAGGTAGCCAGGGATAGGTGTAGCCAGTGGTAGGTGGCGCAGCATAGGTAGCCAGGGATAGGTGTAGCCAGTGGTAGGTGGCCGCAGCACAGGTAGCCAGACATAGGTGTAGCCAGGATTGGTGCCCACAATATAGAGAGCCAGGGATAGGTGTAGCCAAAATAGGTACTCATATAATAGGTATCATTCTGCACTGCAGTGCAATTCTCTTTTAAAAATAACTTATCGGTGGCAGTCAGGTCAGGTGACACGAGGACTGGGAGTGATCAAATTACAATTTGTGATCAGTGTCAGACTTTGTCAAAATGAGCTTTTCTGCAGGTGGTAGTCAGAGATGACACATTGGGGAGATCAAATGACTGCTTGCTTAGTCACAGAGTGAGTGTGTCAGACAGGCTAAACTCTCTAAATACATGCAGGGGCAGCCAGGCAGGGTCTGCTTTCCTAGCTGGCTCAGGCAGGCCCAGGGCCCAGTACATAAGTTTATCCTACACAGTCCACACTACTCAGACACAGTGGGGGAGGCTCTCAGGTGGGGCTGGGTATATTAATACCCTTGATGAAGGTGGTGGCGATGCCCTTATTTTTTTTATTTTTTGGTGGCTCTAGGCATTTCCCGCATGCCTTACTTGTTGTTGCTGGGCTGTAAATATGGCTCCCTCCTGGGTCGTACAAGCTACGCAGCGGCAGTACGCAGCACTCGCAGACTCTGGGCGGCAACGCAGGACTCTGGAGGAGGAGTGCGTGGTGTGTGTGCGCTCCAGCCGCTAGGGGGAGCAGCGACTAAATTACAAGCCGCGGTCGCATCATCATTACAGGACGCCTGTACGCAGCGCCTGACGTCATCCAAGAAATAGCTGAGAGAAGGGGAATGATGGCGAAAACCAGTATTTCGTAAATGTGCACGGTACGGTTACCATGCACATTAAAACCGTGATATATCTTGAAACCGGTAAACCGCGGCAACCCTAGTACATACATACATAGACCTATGACTATGGTAAGGATTAGATTGTGAGCCCCTCTGAGGGACTGTTAAGTGACAAGACAATATACTCTGTACAACGCTGCGAAAAATGTCGGCAATATATAAATACTAAATTAAGAATAATAATTTTGAATACTATGAACAGATGTGTAGGTAAGCTCTCTCACTACATGGGAGTGGTGAAATTGGTCAAGCTTTGGGCAATCAAAATTGGAATTCAGGATTGTTATTATAAGTCAACTCGTTGAGAATGTTAGGGACTTATTTAAATGACGTGCTTTTCTTATGAAAGTCAACAGAATGACCTGCAAGTGGAGCTACAAAATAAAGAATTAAAGATTTGGATTATTTCATACAGTATATTCTTAAAGGGTATGTTAAAGTGTACCAAGTGCACGGATCGTTCCCATGCTGCCATCCTCTGCTGCCTGCAGCTCCGGTATCAAGTCCCGTTACTTCGGCCAGTCTGCGCAATGAAGTGCGTTCTCTACATATCGCGCCAGCAGCCATTGGAGAGATACATAGAGAGTGCACTTCGTCTTGCGCAGAGTGGGCGAAGTAAGGAGACCTGATACCGAAGCTGCAGGCAGCTTGTTCAGGGGCTGTGGCTGAAAGCATTAGAGACACAGGATCAGCAGGAGAGTCAGGCAACTGGTATTATTTTAAAAGGAAAAATCCATATCCTTCTCACTTTAGGTTCAGTTAATTTTCATGATTTTTTTTTGTCTAGTATACATTTTGAGTAGAATAAGAGTTTCAAACACAAAATCGTGTTAAAAAAAAAAAAAAGTTTAATTGTCCCTGTTTGTCAGGCCACAATTTCTCCACTCTTCAGCATTTTGGTAGAAAACCTGCAGTTTTTCGCATGCATTTTTTTTTCGCATTAAAAGTCACATGCAGGTTTCCAGGGCATGCAAAAATTTGTATAAGAATGCAAATTTTTTATGGGAAAATTTGCATATGCATGCAAAGAAACAGAACCCTGCAGTGGGCTTCTTTTACACTGCATATCTCAATTTGATTCTGATTTTGTGATTCTGATTTTCACTGGGTGTTAGCAACACAAGAATAAATCCACAGGAAAAAAATGCAGCATGCAGGAATTTTTAAAATCACATCAAAATTGGAATCGCTTTGGGATTGCATGTAGTGTAAAAAAAGCCCTTAGAACTGCTGGACAAGCCTGACTCATCTATACTGGTTTCAGCTGTTTTTCCCTGAGAAAGTTAGGCTCAACCATATTGCCTGGGAGGTTAAACAGTGTAATGTGCAAGTTTCTTCTGCTCATAATTTGTGTTCATTTCTTTTAGTTATAGAGACTATACCATGAAGAGTGTTTATGCAAACTTGCAGCAGGCTCAGCTGGGAGGCATTCCTTCCACCTACAATCTGGTGCGCAGCTTCCTTAATATCAGGCTTCCCGCTGCCATTCCTGGCCTGCAGGTAAGTGACCCCCACTGACGGCAAGTCCTGCCATGTTGTGTCTGCGCAAAGCAGCGTCTTCTCATTCTCATCTGCTGCTTCTAGGACGGGGAGCTGGAGGGGTATCCAGTTTGGGCCCTCATCTACTACTGCTTGCGCTGTGGGGATATCTCAGCAGCTGAACAGGTAGTGAACAGATTACAGCATCATCTGGGAGAGTTCAAGAACTGGTTCCAGGAATATGTGCTCAATGATCGCAGGTAAGCAAGCTAACTTGGCTTTTGGTTTGTGTGCACTATACTTTCATGACCAATCAGAACTGTGGTTGGTTAAAGCAATCCCGTATCAATAGAACATCATGAAATAGATTGGTGTGCTAAACACCCCAAGAAATGGAACTTTGTCTGCCTGCTGCACTTTTCAGTGTTGCATAGAAAGACTCCACGTTATCCTTGAAGAATAAACAAACACAGTGCAATCCTGCTTAGAATGTCTCTCATAGGGGTCCACCACCATCACATCCAACTAGTCTGTGACTTTATGGGAACACCAGCCATCACTACAATCCAATACTGGCAGGGTCATCCTTTGCAATCGCTTCCTGTCCTCACAGACAGTCGTACGCACTTGACACACTTCTGGCCACTTCCAACTCCCCTCCTCTCTCTGTTCAGAGAAACTCTTCCTTGTTACGTGCTGTCTTTTTTTTTTTTTTTTTAAGAGAATTTTTATTGAATTTTGAACAAATAGCAAAACCTAAATCAACAATCGTCAATTCAGCATAATTACAAAATCAGTGTTGTTACAGTGACGCATCTCAGACCAGTAATAGATCAGTATAAGTACATCAGTTAGTTAAAGGAGTGGATTATAAGAATGATACTTAAGTCAAGGGTATATATATCATGAATTAGTATTTGATATAATCTTAAAATATGTATTAGATTGGTCATGTTTGTATAAAGTCTTGTATTGAGGCAGTGATGTCGAGATTAGGTATAGTGGTATTTATCGCCTTTATCCATCTATTCCACACTTTATCGAATTTTTGAAATTGGTTTCGTGATTGATACGTCAGTTTATATAGGGGTAGGGCATCATTGATCAGCTTTTTCCAGTTGGATAGAGAGGGAGTTGTAGTGAGTTTCCAATTAAAAATTATTAATTTCCTGGCGTAGTATAGTAGGATGCGAATTAGGGATGTTACGTGCTGTCTAGCAGCATGTTTAGCTCTGACCAGAACTAGACATGCTGCTAAAATTTATTTTGATAAGGTGGAGTGATTCTTGTTAATACACCATTCACTGTTTTGTCCCTGACGAAGCCATGTTTCAAAGGTGAAACATGTTGAACAGGAAGTGTCACTATAAAATATGAGCACTTATTCAATGTCTTCCACGTAGCACTCCAATATTACGGGTTTTGTACAAGTGGGTGAGCCTTACTTAGCTACCCACTCTGCCCAGTAAGAGAAAAAAAACACAAATATATTTGTCCAAGTGCACAGCCAGTATTTATACAAACAGAGCACCTGGTTACACTGTTGTAACAGTTTCTGTGCTGCAAGCAATATGTAACTGTGGTTCAGTTTGTGGACTGCTTCGTCACCATTCAGCTGACTGGTCGTCCCAGACATTAGGGGACACTAAATATTGGCTGTGTGTGCAGAGTACATGAGGTTGTGCGCTTTTAACTTTAGATGGGAGTGATTGTCTTTTAACTTTAACTTATGCACATATGTGCTGGCTGGTAAATATATTTTAACTTGTTTATTTAGCTGTAGATGGGGCTTCTCCTGTTGGATTGTGTTCCTTGCAGAATATGTTTGACAATAGTGTTCCCTTAAAAACTGGAGGACAGATTATTGAAAAAGAATATCCTATTTCAGGCTACTTCCAGCATCAGAGAACAAACTCCGCCTACATTACAGAAGAGCTGTGAGGTCGAGCACTGACCCTTATAAAAGGGCTGTGTATTGTATAATTGGCCGATGTGATGTGGCAGATAATCACAGTGAGGTAGCAGACAAAACAGAAGACTACTTGTGGCTAAAGGTGAGTGATTGCGAATTTTTTTTTTTTTGTCTGTTATTTCTTTGCACTTTCCAATTTTTTTTTTTTTTCCTCTCTAAGTAAACATGACAACCACTTCCATTAGGGCCGCTTCACACGGATGCTTGGCGGGCATTTAACGCCAGCGACGAACTCATTGTTAAATGCTCCCATTCAAGTGAATGGAAGAGTTTGTATCTGGCAGCGTGTATCGTTTACTGGCGTTTGCGCGAATGCGACCTTCCAATCACTATTTTCCCTGTCGTTCCTGGTGACCCTGGACACTACATGCGGCATCTAGGGTCAATTACCGCTAGAGATGGCTCGAACCTCCGATTTTAGGTTTGCGAACCTCAAACGCAAACTTCCCAAAAAGTTTGCGCGAACTTCGTGATACGCCATAGACTTCAATGGGCAGGCGAACTTTCAAAACTTTAAACATTAATTCTGGCCAGAGAAGTGTTGGAAAATATGTTTCAAGGGGTCTATCACCTGGAGGGGGCATGGCGGAGTGGGATACACGCCAAAAGTCCCGGAGAAAAATTAGGATTTGGTGCACAGCAGGGTTTTAAGGGCAGAAATCACATTGCATGCTAAATTGGAGGCATAAAGTGCTTTAAAACATTTTGCATGTGTATACATCAATCAGGGAGTGTAATTAGTGTCCTGCTTCACACTGACAGACCAAACTACTGTGTAACACACCGCAAACAGCTGTTTGACTGTGTAGTGACGGCCATGCTGGACTGGTGCACACCATGGCGAGAGTGCAGGCGATAGCGGCTTTCCAGCCCATATGGTCGGGCGGAGGTAGCTCAATGATAGAACAGTGACTGTCCAGCTGATCGAATTTGGTCTGTCCACAATGAAGCAACGACCTTATTATCTTGGGTGTGCCCCCCAACACTTTCATATAGCTGGCGGTCATTGCTTCATTGTGATACGCAAGGTAATGATCACAAAGGGCAATTTACACATGTACATGCCTTTTGCTTTGTTGTTGCAGCCACAGTTCAGCCAGAAAAATTAGGCAGGCATGTACATGCACCAGAAAAAATAGTTTTTGTTAGCAGCCGCTTCTAGCATTCAGGTATCCACCTGGAGTCCTGGACCCCGTGCCTCATTCATTT
This sequence comes from Hyperolius riggenbachi, assembly GCF_040937935.1. NCBI lineage: Eukaryota > Metazoa > Chordata > Amphibia > Anura > Hyperoliidae > Hyperolius > Hyperolius riggenbachi. Next base: position 185,807,631 of record NC_090656.1, read on the forward strand.
TGATAAAAGTGAGGTGCTGTACACTTTTTTGACCTAGGCGACTTCTCTTCTCAGTGATAATGTCTCCAGCTGCGCTGAAGGTTCTTTCTGACAGGAGACTTAAGGCAGGGCAAGCCAGAAGTTGGATGGCAAATTGTGACAGCTCTGGCCACAGGTCAAGCCTGCGCACCAAGTAGTCCAAGGGTTCATCGCTGCTCAGTGTGTACATCTGCAGTTAAGGCCAGGTAGTCGGCTACTTGCCGGTCGAGGCGTTGGTGGAGGGTGGATCCGGAAGGTCTAAGGCGAGACGTTGGACTAAAGAATGTCTGCATGTCCGACATCGCCATCAGATCGCTAGAGCGTCCTGTCCTTGCCTGCGTGGACATGGGAGGAGGAGGAAGATTACTGGCAGTGGCACCCATTTTCCATTGTGCTGCGACATCACCCTTAAGCACACTGTAAAGCATAATTGCCGACGTACTATCCATCTCCTCTTGCTCTTCCTCAGTGATGTCAGGTAAGTTCTCCTCCTCCCCCCAGCCACGAACAATACCACGGGAAAGTTGAGCAGCACAAGACCCCTGCGACGCCTGCTGCAGTTGTTCCTCCGCCTCCTCAAAAAAAAAACCTTCCTCATCCTGCTCCTCTTCCCCACACGACTCTTCCTCCTCCTCCCCCCTCTTCTGTGCTGCCGCAGGTGTTGAGGAAACATCTGGTTCTGCTGATAATTGATCCCACAACTCTTCCTCCTGTTCCTGTTCACGCTCCTCCACAGCTTTATCCAACACTCTACGCACGGCACGCTCCAGGAAAAAAGCATATGGGATCAAGTCGTTAAAAGTGCCTTCACTGCGACTCACCATGTTTGTCACCTCCTCAAACGGATACGTTTCCAGTACTTCGGCCAGAACAACCCCATCTCCCCAGAGCATGTCCTTTTACTGTAGTTGTACAGATACTGGTTGATGGCTTTCTTCTGTTGTAGCAGGTGGTTAAACATCAGTAGCGTTGAATTCCAGCGAGTCGGGCTATCGCAAATCAAGCGCCTCACCGGCAAGTTGTTTCTCCGCTGAATATCAGCCAAGCGTGCCATGGCCGCGCAGGACCGCCTGAAATGTCCACACACCTTCCTGGACTGCTTAAGGACGTCCTGTAAGCCTGGGTACATACACACAAATCTCAGAATTTTTGATGTAGTATAGGGGGCGGGTCGAACTCAATGCGAACCACTGATGTTCACGCAAATAAGTTTGCATGGGAACCGTTCTGGCCATCTCTAATTACCGCAGCATCTTTGGGTGTCCCTGTGGGGAAGAAAAACGAAGATCGCGATGGGAAGCCACCGAAAGCCCCTGAATGAGACGCTGCCAAATGGGACGCTGCTCAAAGCCCGTGTGAACCAGCCCTTAAAATCAGTTGAATGCTTACAGGATGAAACAACTATAAGGTGTCTGCACGTGTTATGGTACCTGTCTAGCTACTGTAAAATCGTACTTCTAGCATTCCTGCACTGTCTTGTAACGTTCTGTCTCTACAATATATAGCACAAAACAGAAAGTTTAAGTGTAACTGTAGTGAAAAAAGTGCCCCAAATGAAGTAGAGACGGAAGCCTCTGGGTAATCCAGAGCCTTACCTCAACTACTCCCCCTCCCTGCCATTTTAGTGCAGTGACCCTGCAGGTACCCATCCATAATGGCTTGTTGATGGAGTTTGGCCGCATTGCGCAGGCACAGACGGCTCACGCTTGCCCAGTGGCACGCAGTTGAACAGGTTTGGCTTTTACCACCAAGCAGCGGCTCTGTGCTGGCGCAAACCGTTCTGTGCCTGCCCAGTGTGGCTATTCTCATCCACGTAATAAAGTGCTGCCACGAGTTTCTGGGGGGTCCCAGTACTGGAAAGGCGAGGTAGAGAGCGACTAGGGAAGCCTCTGGAGTATCCTTTACCGAGGTATAGGCTCTTGTAGAAGACAAAAAAGTACACCGGGAGACCGGGAGCCCGATCTGGTGTATTATCAAAGGGACACTGGCAGTATATGTAGAATGAGAGGAAATATACTCACAAAATTGGGTTGCCAAACACAAGCAACCACTCTTCTCGCATGTGAGGAAGTGCCGTCCTCACTCGGCCTTGCTTCTCATAGTATGGGAGGCGACCTGCAAACTCCATGCAAAAGACTGGTCACTAGGAAAACTTCCAAGTGTACGCTCCCCTGTACAGGGGTATAGAAGACTGGGAGAGGGTAGGAGGCGCCCGTGGACATACATCAGTGGTTTGTATCAATCATACAGTAGTTAGAGTAAGGTACTACAGTTCCTACCTTATAGCAGTAAAACTCACTCTTAAGGTAGGGGTAATTACTTCTCAAATTTTATTGGGGCACAAATGACAACGCGTTTCACGGTCAAAACCGCTTCCTCTGGTCTATAGATGTGCCTGGGGAACAGTGTCACAATCCTGGGCGCCAGAGAGGCGCCCAGGATTGTGACACTATTCCTGGGGCGGAGCGTGCGATCGCCGCTCGGAGACTGTTAGACGCCGAAACTGCCGTCTAATAACTGTGCACAACGCTGCGATCTAAGCTGGGGGGGGGGCAGGAGCGATCCGCTGTGATAGGCTAAAGCCTAAAGGGAAAAATATTTAAATATTTAAAAATAAAAATATTTGGAAGAAAAAAAACCATTGGAGGAGCGATCAGACCCCACCAACAGAGAGCTCTGTTGGTGGGGAGAAAAGGGGGGGATCACTTGTGTGTTGAGTTGTGAGGCCCTGCAGCGAGGCCTTAAAGCTGCAGTGGCCAGTATAGTAAAAAATGGCTTGGTCACTAGCGGGGTTTAACACCGCGGTCCTTAAGTGGTTAAAAAGCATTTATACAACACTGATGCACGTTTATAGCATTTTTTTTAAGCCTAAGTGTAATTCCATTTTAAGCATGAATCATACTTTTCTGTATTCAGTAATAAATGTAGTTCGATCTGTTTATTTCATCTAGCTAAATCAAATCTGCTTTGATGACGACTCCAACAGTTCGCCCCAAGATAAACTGACGTTACCACAATTTCAGAAGCAACTTCTTGAGGACTATGGTAAATATTGTTAACATTGTGATTTAAAGGGAAACTCTGCCCATCACCATTCATCAGCATGGGTGAAGATTAGTGCAGGGATGAGTAAAGGTGCCTGTGCATCTAGTGATGTATGAGTCCACAGTGCTTCCCAACCCTTTCCTCACTTACCACCAACAGTGATTGTTTTGCAGGTAATCACAAATATTCACTTGAGGTAATTGGTGTCTCAGTAGACCTGATTAACTACCTCTGAAGGGTTCCACAAAATATGCACTGTTGGTGGTACTTGAGGACTGGGTTGGAAAGCCTTGGACTAAGAAACAGATTTCTATGTGATTGTATCTGATCGGAGAGAGATCTGTTGGCTTCACCATACAACGCAGGCCGAATCCTGATTGATTTCAGCATGAATTCTCAGAAGAATCGGCCTCATAACTCTGCCTGGCCACTGTACCCCCCCCCCCCCCCCAAATGTAAATGTGTTCGCTGGTGCCTATGCATTGTACATCCCACCTGCTGCAGATGTCTATCCCGAGCACCATTGTCACACATGCTCACACAACCCTGGCAGCGCTAGGGGGAGTCAGCGGATGAGACCGGAAGGTGAGATTTGGTTTGGGGGCGCAGCAGTCGGGGGGTCTGTCAGATGTCACGATATCGCACGTTGTTACCGCTGCGCACCCAATCGACCATAGGGGACTTGATCGCTACATTCAACTGATGTTGGCCCGAAATCTGTCAAATCTCTGATCGACAAGCTTGATGTGGCACCGATTTTCATCAGATTCAATAAAATTATCTAATTTAGATGGTCGATCAGGCCGCAATATCGATAGATGTATGGCCAACTTAAAGAGGAACTCCAGTGACAATAATGTAATAAAAAAGTGCTTAATGTTTTACAATAATTATGTATAAATGATTTAGTTAGTGTTTGCTCAATGTAAAAAATCTTTCCTTTCCCTGATTTACATTCTGACATTTATCACATGGTAACATTTTTACTGCTGACAGGTGATGTCACTGGAAGGAGATGCTGCTTCCTTTTTTGCAGTTGGAAACAGCTGTAAACTACTATTACTTCCCACAATGCAACAAGGCTCCCACAGTGTGATGTCAGGACCTCAGAGTTTTGAGGCGCTGACATCACACTGTGGGAGGGGTTTCACCACAAAATCAGCTGTACAGAGCCCCCTGATGATTTGTTTGAGAAAAGGAATAGATTTCTCATGGGAAAGGGGGTATCAGCTACTGATTGGGATGAAATTCAATTCTTGGTTACAGTTTCTCTTTAAGACACATGCCTCGCAAACAGCCATTGATAGCTCTGCGTACGGGTAAAGATGGTCTCCCAGCAGGTGACATGGATGTACTGCACTTTCTGTTTCCGGCATCTTTTGCCTTTATTTGGTCAGCTGCCTCCTATGGAAGTGTTCCATTCAAATACACCACTCAGAAGCCGTAAACTGGATGTGCGGTGCGTATGCTTGTAGCACCGGGGAGACTGTATATTTGGAGAAAGTGAACTGCAACAACGGCTATCTGACTACTGTGTGTGTGTTATTTGTAGTCACATACACCTTTACTGCTGAATGGTGGTGGGCAGAATTTTTCCTAACTGGGCTCTTTTTGGTTATGGAAATGGTTAACGGTTCTGCTTTTATTTTTCAGGGGAGTCTCATTTCGCAGTGAACCAGCAACCTTACCTGTATTTTCAAGTACTTTTCTTAACTGCCCAATTTGAGGCAGCCATTGCCTACTTATTCCGTATGGAGCGGACACGGTGCCATGCTGTACATGTGGCACTGGCGCTTTTTGAACTTGGACTACTATTGAAATCATCTGGGCAAAGTGCGCAGCTATGTAAGTGTGCATAATTCTTTTCCCTAATGATTTATTATACCAGCGTCTGTGTCTTGCTAGCTCCTGTACAATATAGGATAACCAACTTATTTAGGAAGCATGACTGAATAAACCGCTACTTCTCCCAGAGTCAGTTGTACAGGTTTCTAGACCCCTGGTAGCTACAATAAAGATGTGGAGGTACTGACCTTGGGAGGAGGAAGCCTCATTAGGATGCAGAAGCTTCCTCCTCCGTTTCCCTCCGCTAGCCCGATGCTGGGCTGGCAGCCCGGAGGAGAAGCCAACAGTATTTACTTTTGTCTACCGAGGCAGTAGCGGCTTTCAGCGTCGCAAGTGGGAAGGAAGCAGGGGACTTAAAACTTACCAGTTCAGCGTCGTCTCCATGGCAACAGGGCATCACATGACTCGCCGTCAGGATGTGCCAGTGTATTCCTGAGTAGGAATTAGACGGGCTAAACTGTCTAAATACATACTGGGTGCATTTCTCTGTTTGTCTTCTGTTCTCTGCAAGAGTTCAGGTCCACTTTAATCCGTTTCTGATCTGCAGCAGATGCACCAAAATTCAGAATTGGCAGCCTGTGTGTGTATGTATACACATCCATAGTGTTCTTAGTAGTCCTAACAGTAAATCTTTGTCTTGCCCTGTAGTGGGTCAAGAAGCTGGAGATCCTGTTGGAGTCCGGCGTTTAAATTTCGTCCGTCTCCTTATGTTGTACACCAGGAAGTTTGAGTCCACCGACCCACGGGAAGCCTTACAGTACTTTTATTTTCTCAGGTAAGTAGAATTTATTTTAGATTACAGTACATGAACTCTTGTATTTGAAAACACTTGGTCTTTGTAAAGAAGCTGGTTGCAGACTTCAAGCTCAGACCGAGTTCACAGCTACTTAATTGCATGTCTGTTACATTTGGGTTACACATTAATGGTGGTTGTGATGGATTCTGGGTAAATTTGACTAGTGGACCAATATCTTGTAGGAATGAGAAGGACAGTCAGGACAAGAACATGTTCCTGAGATGTGTCAGTGAGCTGGTGATCGAGAGCAGAGAGGTAAGGACGTCGCTGGCCTGGTCAGTGTGATAGTAATGCTCTGCCTACCGCAAATCTCTGATTTTTTTTTTTTTTTTTTATCTTGTGTTTTAGTTTGACATGCTTCTTGGGAAGCTGGAGAAGGATGGCACCAGAAAGGTAAGCGCTAAATAAAGATGTCTTATTGGAATGTATATTTAGCACTCCCTACTCACCCTCCTGGATTTGTCATCGTTGTTATTAAAGGGAACCTTAACTTCAAAAGAAAATATAAAATGAGTTTCGCTTACCTGTTGATTCTACCAGCCCCCTGTAGCCATCCTATGCCCTCGCAGCCACTGACATCTCCTCTGGGGCACCACACGTACCTTTGCACACATTGCCGCTGGTGCAGGAGTCTATCGCAGACGTGAACACTTATCTTTACACACATTGCAGTGCACGGCGGGGGACTGGAGGAGCCGTCAGTGACTGCGAGGGCACAGGATGGCTGTAGGAGGCTGGTAGAAGCCCCAGGTAAGCAAAACTCATTTTTTTAATTTTGAGTTAAGGTTCCCTTTTTAAAGGTAAGTAGGAGAGTGTACCATTAATTATTAGTTTGCATATTTGTTCCAGAGAAATTTTCTTTGGAAAAAAACACTCACATGAGACCCAAAGTGTTATGTGCAAAGTATATACACTAAGTGGCCAAAAATGAGACACCCCTTATTTGAAAGTAAACCAGTCCAACAGTGACGTAGAGTGACATAACCATGCAGAGTTGCTTATGTAAGAATCGCTCCACTTCGAATGATGTAGTTCTCACGGAAGTTAATGTCAAAATGGGTAAGACGGACGGTTTAAGTGACTTTGAATGAGGGATGATTGTCAGTACAAGAAGAGCTGGTGCTAGAATCTCTGAAACAATGACTCAAGATTTTTTCGCACCCAACAGTACCTCGAGTGTTTAGAGAGTGGCAGTTGAGGAAAAAAAAACTTTAACATATAAGGACTATTCTGATTGAAAATGCCTGGTGAACAAGGGAGGTGAAAGGCGAGTAGCACGCATAGTCTGCAGGTGCCAAAAGCACAACAAGGCGGACTTCACAAATGATGGGCTTTAGCAGCAGGAGACCATCAAGAGTGCCTTTGGTATCATAGAAAAATAGACGCCCGTTTTGGGTCTTTGCAACCATGCTCGATCGATCTCAAATTGGTTTGAGGAACATCAATCTGAGTTTAACCTGCTTCTATGGCCAGGTCAGTCCCCTGATGTCAATCCTATTGAGCATTAGTGGGACAAAGTCGAAAGATCACTTCAAAGTTTGGAAACGCCACCATCCAATCTGACCCAAATTAGAGTTGCCATGTCAGCATTGGCCAACATTCCTCTGCAACTGTATCCGCATCTTGTTGAGTTCGTGCAGAGAAGAATATCAGCTGTGATCAGAGCTAAAGTTCGACCAACTAGTTATTAGAGGGTGTCTCTAATTTTTTTGGCCACTCAGTATAGCTGCCAACAGACATGGCAATTGGTTCCTTGTCACAGAGGTAATATCTGACTCCACCCACAAGCCTGATATTAGACTCAATAGGATTCCACTGTCCAGTGTTATGTTATCTGCTAATGTCTGTGATTTTTTTTTTTTTTTGCAGCCTGGTGCAATTGATAAATTCACAAGGGATACAAAGCCAATTATTAATGAAGTAGCTTTTGTGGCTGAACAGAAAGGCCTGTTTGAAGAGGCGGCAAAACTCTACGATTTGGCTAGGGTAATTATACTTTTCCTTCATTTGTTTGTAGCTGATGGAGTGTATGACACAGAGTTAAGCTACATGCACTATTTTAGATTTTCCTATGTAAGTCTCAACAGGAAATCTAGAATGGGTACAGGGGTTTCCTAATGTCATTGGCCTGACTTTCAGCAGCAAGGTGGACCTTACCTTTCTTGCCCTACATGGTTTGTATACCGTACGGCATATCCGTCTCTTCCATCCCTATGTGTATAATGGAGCATGCTGCTTGGACTGTACAGTGGTCATGCCAAAGCTATGATTAACGAGCATACAAAGCTATAGCAGACCCATGGTCTGTGTCCAGATTACAACGGAAGAGGTGACTGTTGGAAGATTCCTTTTGTACTTTAAGTATTGTTACTAGGTCCTATAGCTTAAAGTGGCATTATACTCTCAAAATAAAAATTTCAGTTACTACTGTTAGTTACATTAAAGAACATTTGAAAGCATTCCCAAGTATTCCCTGTGTGTAAAATTGTTTATTTTCACTGCTGAGAGCAGTATAAGCTTGCTTATCTCTTGTCATCAGCAAAAGCGTGCACGCGTCCTCCCGACCGCGGATTTGTTAGCCCAGGAATCAGTGAATCGGGCCATGGTGCCCGATCACTGATTCCTCTCCCCCACAGAAAAAGCGACAGCTTCTCTCGGAAGCTTTGCTTTTTCTGACTTCTATGTCCCTCTAAGCGTACATTGTACGCTTAGAGTAACGTCATGTAAACAAAATCAATCATCTTGTGGCCAAAAAGTAAAACTAGAGGCGCTATACATGCTACCTGAGAGCTACTGTTTTGTCCCCTGTTTTATTGCCTGATGAAGCGGGCTTGGTCCTGCGAAACGCGTTGCATCTATTGGGGTACTAATAAAGTGTTTATTTATGTCAGACAAGTAGTCTAGTCTGCTTTCGGAGGTAAGTCCACCACTGCCTCCCCAGCATATTTTAAAACTTTTAATTGTTTTTATTCTGCTGGCACCTCTGTTCATCAAAGTCATTCTAGTGTCCACCCTTGGTGGAAGGGGGACCCACCCCTACCTTTCTTCTATCTACAGAGAGCGACTTCTTAACCCTGAGTGAGGACAGGTCTAATCTCCTCACCTGCATACACAGTGGTTGCCTCAGCGGTAACCCTCGTTTGTGAGTATAACCTTCTCACATTACATTATTCACTATTGTCCTGAGCATACTACACCATATTTGGCTCCTGGTGTCTTTTTCTTAAAAAGTAAAACTACATCTAAAAGTAAAGAAAAAATTAAATACACATATATTTCCCCAAATCAAACACTATTTACATCCCACCCTCCCAAAAATACCCACATAAAATATTTAATAAAAAAACAAAACAAAACATTACAATAAAAAAAACCATAAATATTTACCTAAGGGTCTAAACTTTTTTTTAAAATATCTATGTAAAGATTACCGTATTTTTCGGACTATAAGACGCTCCGGACTATAAGACGCACCCAGGTATAGAGGACAAAAATCAAGGAAAAAAAAATACTAAACCTAGGTGCATCCATGGTCCAGAAGTGTTTTATAGACCTTTACCCCAAAGATATCTATGTTTAAATTACACTGTCCAGCTACACTCCGGATGCCTCTCCCCCACAGCTACACTGCACTACACTACACAAACCCCTGCTACCCCGTCCTCCCCCCAGCTACACTATCTAACCACTACAATGACATTTCATATCTTACCAGCCTGGGTGACAGCTTCTTCAAAAGTAGCCAGGTCAGTTGTGGGTGTCCAGGCTGTAAATGAAACTAATGACGTCCGCGGTGGGGATGTCAAAAACCTGAGCGGTTTTTGCCTTTTTCATGATTGCTAACTCAGTAAAGGACCAGCCCTTAAAGCGTTGCTATCATATTAATCCGGCATAGCGGGGTCTAAACCCTCTATAACAGTAATTATAGATTGACGGTATACCTTGAAATGAATCAGAGCACTCAGTATATTATTTTATATAAAAAATTGTATTTGCTTATCATACAGCATATATACAAAATATGAACAGTTCCAAGTAGTGTTTCCTTATACCAGTATTCCATCTTATCAAGGCTTTAGAGCCAAGCAATTATCAATCTTCTAAGTACATTCAAAAAGTAATATAACGGTTGTGTTATGTAGAATAAGATCAAAAGTAGTCTCATCTGTATCAATAGCTGTGTATCTAGTAGCTGTGTAAAACTTGTAGTAATCTTCTTAAAGAAATAGCATAAAAAATAGCTTCTAAAAAACTTCTTGCTAACATCTTAATAAAACTTAATGCTGAAAAATTAATAAAGTAAATCACCAGAATATTAAGCATATTACCCCTTCTCTGTCATCTCTTCAGCATCTAGAACCACTTGTGGGAAGGTAGCTTCTGCCTCATGTGTCTTCTCAGGAGATTGTTGGGCTTCTGCAAACTATGAGCTTTCAGGCCCTACTTTTTATAGGGGTTGGAGGCAATATGGCTGCCTAATCTGGACTTTCCCTGAATCCCAGACTCTGATTGGCTAAAGCTTCCGTGCGTCAATGCTTTATCATGTTTTGATTACCTAAGTCACAATATTATTGTTTATAAATTCTTAATTACCTTATCTTGTGGGAATTTACGTCATTTGGAGTGCTTGACACATTCTAATCAGGTCATTTCTGACGCGGTTAATTAAAAATGGGCGTCAACAGCCATCTTATCTGTTGGCTGACCCAGACATGGAGACTAAACAATGTCATTCATGACGCATTTCTGATAAAGTGTTCGCTGCTAATTATGTTGGAATGTCTTGGTACTTCCCCAGACATGAGATTGGTCAGGTTGACACTGTAACCATACCTGTGAGAGCCTTCAGCAATTTAAGGCTTATTAAAACATACAGGGCTTCTAATATACTTATTTAAATATAAAGCTTATTAAATAATTCTTCTTAAAACAATTAATCATAAAAGAAATAATTGCACATTAAATCTTGATAATATAAAATCCTTTTCCATACATTTGTCTTTCTGATGAAGAAATAAATATCTAATTTCAACCGGCAGAGGTCAGCCTTTCATAACAAATAACAAACCGTATTAATAATGTTGACGCCAGGTGGCATCATGGAGTCATGTTTAACTAATTGGGAAAACAACTTCTTTGTTTAATATTTATATAACTTGTTCCCAAAATATCATGTGTTATCAGCTTTCTGAGACTAGAGCACGTCAACAATTCTTCCAGAACCAAAAGAATCCTACGAGAATGTTTTACTTTCTCATCTTCCACGGGTAGACTACAGATTTTAAATGTCTTTCAGAGTAATAGATATATAGGGTTTAACAATAACTATTTCTTTCTTTAGAAGGACTGTATTGATCATTAATATTTAGATTAATAATATCTGTGTTAGGGCTGCACGATATATCGATTTTTTTTTTTTATCGAAATCGCGATGTGCGCTAAGACGATTTCAGTATCGTCAGAGTGGCGTGTTTTGTTTTTTTTATTGCGGCCGTTTTTCCGTGTTCAATGCGTCCATTGTGCAGGCTGGACAGCTGACTCTAATCGCTGTAATTGATTCCCTCTTACTCTCTCCGTTCGGGAGTAAAATGCTCCGGTATTCCTAGGTGACCCGGAAGTAGATTAGTCTGTGCATTTCCTCTATCAATGCACTTGTATGGGGCACAGCTGAGGGCAAGGAACACGTGGTGTTTGCCCTCACATTGCATCATTTCCACCCGCTATCTGTCTGCCTATTGCCTCCTCCCTGCAGTGTGCGAGCTTCCAGCAGCACAGCTTATCTGTGTCTGAGAAAGCGAGCAAAGTGTGAACGGCAGGCTTGTCCGAGCAGGGCTAAAAATAGCCCAGTGCTCCGAGACAAAAAAAGCAAAGAGAGCTGCCGATGCCTGTGTTCCACAAAATTCCGGTGTTCCGCGCTGCGTCCCACACAGTCATAAATTATAAACGGTGCCTGCGTTCCCTATATGGCTTTCTGGGTCAGTGCACCCGACCTCGGAGGTCGGGTGATGAATCGCCGCTCAACGCTGCTGTGGAGGGGGGACATGAATTACACAGGCATGACAGGCTGAAGATAAGGATTTAAGAAAGGTATGACATGACAAAAATATATCTGCTTGGACCTTCCCTTTAATTGTGTAGTGTTAGCTGCTTCTACAGTGCACTTCCTTCTTCTGTTGTGAAAAATCGTGGAAAAATCGAAATCGCAATTTCTAAGAGAAAAATCGCAATTTCAATTTTCCCTAAAATCGTGCAGCCCTAATCTGTGTGTAATAATTATGTGCATTTATAATTACTGCAGTAATGTGAGTTTAACTTGCTTCTCTGTCTTCACACAGAAGCCTCTTTAAATGTCAAGGCTACGCACTAGCATAAACAATAATGCTCTGGCTTTTTGTAACCAGTACGTCTATTATCTGCCAGCTTGCAAGTTTAAAATAATCTCATAAGCTTTACAGCCTAAAATATGCTCAGATGTCACATAGCAATATTTTAAAGAAGTAACCCAACTTTACAGTTTACAATGAAATTTTGCATAGAACATTAAAACTTAACACATATACATATGACATCTTTTCCTGCATAAATAAAACCGCTAGAATTCTGACATCCCCCCTTGCAGGAAAATGATGGCAGATGATTAGCGATCTCCGTAGTTGTTATATTTCTCCGGGAAAAAAAAATTTCTATATTTAAAATTAAAAGTAATGCAATCTTTCATTCTTGCAAAACCTTGCTCATTAAGTAGCGTTGTTAGCTGTGGTAGCTTGTGTAGATATGTAGGAAAATTCTAGGCAATATTTGTCACCCATTTTAAGACGTATGGTAAAATTTAAAATTCAAAATGTATAAACAGGAATTATACCGTTCATGTGGCCCCTAGGTTCTTTTGAACACAATACATTCAACATTTTATTGTTAGCTTACAACAGGTTAATTAGTTAGTTGGTTAGTATTATGTATTAATACAGTTAATTACACCTTTCTTATACCACAAGGTTTCTTTCACAAATGGTATGTAGTAAAATAAAGTATGTGTAGTTTACCAGCAGAATCCCATAAAATATCATCTTTCTATTTAAATATAGATATCATATTGAAAATGTAAGCATTAAAAGGTTTTTTAGCAATTCAAGTCGCTAGATAGCTAGTTGCAGTAGCTGTTTCAAATATGTTCTCAATAAAGCATATGTATTAACATCTTATTGTTGAAGTTGCTTCTCCACTTCATGTTTCCAGTATTAACCACCCTGGCGTTCTGATTAAATCGCCAGGGTGGCTGCGGGAGGGTTTTTTTAAAATTAAAAAAAAACTATTTCATGCAGCCAACTGAAAGTTGGCTGCATGAAAGCCCACTAGAGGGCGCTCCGGAGGCGATCTTCCGATCGCCTCCGGCGGCAAGGAATAACACGGAAGGCCGCAATGAGCGGCCCTCCGTGTTTCGCTTCCCTCGTCGCCATGGCGACGAGCGGAGTGACGTCATGGACGTCAGCCGACGTCCTGACGTCAGCCGCCTCCGATCCAGCCCTTAGCGCTGGCCGGAACTGTTTGTTCCGGCTACGCTGGGCTCGGGCGGCTGGGGGGACCCTCTTTCGCCGCTGCACGCGGCGGATCGCCGCGCTGCAGCGGCGATCAGGCAGCACACGCGGCTGGCAAAGTGCCGGCTGCGTGTGCTGCTTTTTATTTGGTGGAAATCGGCCCAGCAGGGCCTGAGCGGCAGCCTCTGGCGGTGTTGGACGAGCTGAGCTCGTCCAGACCGCTCAGCAGGTTAAGGAGTAATTCTCTCTCTTAAATTTATCAGGATCTTTATCACTGATTTAAAAGTCTCTTGAAACTTATGTAGTAGACTGTAAGTATTGTTGTGTATAAATCTTTGTATGTTTACTTTCGCAAAAAGTCAAATGTGATAGATTATCTTGTAGATTAAGTGTGATATACGATTATTTTCTTGTTAAGCACAGTCTCTTCTCATGGCAATATTTAATGCAGTTACACGCTTGATCCTGATATGTCATGTGTAGATCTTCTCTCTGATGGAAGTAATTCTCCGCACTAATCATTCATTAGTATTGGAATCAGTAGTCATTAGTATTGGAATCAGTAGTCATTCATATAGCTTTCAGTCAAGTATCTGTAATTCTTGCATACGACATGCAGTTCTCATGATAGGATCCCCCCTTGTGCCGCTTTACAACAATCTAGTATCAGTCCAGTGTTTTACTAGCAATTTAATTTGCCACTTTAACGCATTATTGACAGTTCAGGTTGTTTAGAACATTTCATCTGTAATATTATCAAATAGTCTCACATTTAACTCTATATTTTCTGAGTTGACTATGGCTAGTCATCTTGCATCTATACGTCTAGTGTGTAGGACAGTCTTTGCATACCATGGCATTTGAAGGCGTTTCACTCTCAGTTTCTTCAGTACTTCTCTTATATATAGGGATTAGGTATTTAATTGATATTTGAACTGTTCTTGCTCTTTAGGTCATGTAGTGGGTGTTCCTCTTGTTATGGTGCATCTTCTTTTTCCACCATCACGCAATGCTAGAACCAGTCATAGGGCAATTTTATTTGTCCCAGGATGCTTTCTTGAAAACTTTAAAAGGATGAGTAACAGTCATCTACAAGTTGTATTTTAAACGGAACGTCGTATTGTTTTCCCTATCAGTCGGGTTGCAATTTAGTACAGTTGCCATTCACTGTGCAGAGCTATGTGCAGATTTACGATAGTCCCTTGCTGAACATATCTTTTCATCATTTAGGATATTTTCATCTCTCTTGGAATTCAAACAAATGTTAAACTGTCCTTTATTCAGGTGAATTGGATTTTCTCTTTTAATTGTCCATGTATTGCATATTTGAATATTTCTGAAAAATATCCTTCTTTAACTTCATGTGAACAGCGCAGTGGCGTAGGGGTTAGTGCTCTCGCCTTGCAGTGCTGGGTCTGAGAGGAGTTTGTATGTGCTCTCTGTGTCTGTGTGGGTTTCCTCCGGACACTCTGGTTACCAACTCTTCAGATAGTACTGGAATGGCTAGGTTGGGCATCCTCTTCAAGGATAAAGGCTGTATGAGCAAATCCAGCAGTCACTCTTGTTCAGGCGCTGGGCATACTGTTGATGCATCAAGTTCAATTTATTTTGAAGTTTTCCTTGTTAGTTGCAAAGTTCAGCTTTTGTAGTCATCAAATGTATCAGATACAGCAAACCCCATTGTATGGGTATTTTTGCGGATAATTGATATTGTTCTCAGCACCTATGAGAAAAATAAAAAGGAAGAGGAGAGAAGGGGAAAACACAAAAAGTAATATGCAACATTCTGGTGAATTTTCAGCATAAAAAAAAAACTAAACTAACTACTACCTTCCCACTTGTGGTTCAAAAAGAAAAATATTATTGATGCTATATGGTGCTGGGTGCATTCTTACTAGTTTGCTCTAGTGTTCAAACTTATAACAGCAGGTTCCTTCTCTTCTTGCTTATGTCTTTTCTTAAGTTCATCTTAGTTTGTCTTGTAAAAATCAAAGTAGTATTATCCATTTTCTGTAAATGTTGAGATATGTCTTCTCTTTGAAAAGTGTTCATTTTCTTCTTCTGAAAATAAAAAACTTTCACGTTTAAGCTGTGCATAAAAATCCATTGATAGCATATCATACATGTCTTCATTGGTTGCTTCATGTGTGTCGTGGCTTTTATCATAGCTTGACATCAGTAAGTCCTTGTCCATGTACAAAAACATTTTTTCTTGTTATCTGTTCATCACTTTAGTTAACTGTTGTCCTCAGTGTTACACTTCTTGAATAGCGTATTCATCTTGAAACTGTTCTTCTTGAACTTCGTCAATCGATTACCTAAGGCATGGATTTTTTTTCCAGTCTCTTGGTGTACATAACTTCTTTTCTCCTTTATATATTTAAAAGTCTTCATCAATTCAGGCTTCATTCTTCACATTGGTCCTTTACTGAGTTAGCAATCATGAAAAAGGCAAAAACCGCTCAGGTTTTTGACAGGGAGGCAGCAGCAGTGTGATCCCAGGTGCTTTTACTGAGTGGCATACCGGCAGCCGCTTCTTGGATGTGATCCTGCCCCGCCAGCCCTGTATCAGTGCGATGCTCAGTGCTCCCAAGCGGCATAGCAGCAGCCGCTGTGAAGAATGGAAATACCGGTACTCTTGGCAGGCAATCCTGTCCCTTCCTCAGCCCCTTATCCAGCGCGATCCTCATTGTCCTCAGACAGCATAGCGGCCGCCACTGTAATGTCCGGGGATGCTGCGCTTGGCTGTGGGTCACGTATCTGCATAATCCGTACGCCTGCAGCCGCTATATCGGCAGAAACCTCAGAGGCTTCCGTACTGTGCCCTGTTTACTTGCGCCCTCTCATGACCACGTGCGTCGGGGTCATGAGAGGGTGCAAGTAAACAGGGCACAGTACGGAAGCCTCTGAGGTTTCTGCCGATATAGCGGCTGCAGGCATACATCTCTGCCGGGATTATGCAGATACGTGACCCACAGCCAAGCGCAGCATCCCCGGACATTACAGTGGCGGCCGCTATGCTGTCTGAGGACAATGAGGATCGCGCTGGATAAGGGGCTGAGGAAGGGACAGGATTGCCTGCCAAGAGTACCGGTATTTCCATTCTTCACAGCGGCTGCTGCTATGCCGCTTGGGAGCACTGAGCATCGCACTGATACAGGGCTGGCGGGGCAGGATCATATCCAAGAAGCGGCTGCCGTTATGCCATTCAGTAAAAGCACCTGGGATCACACTGCTGCTGCTTCCCCACCGCGGACGTCATTAGTTTCAATTAAGGCACAGAGGATACAATACGCTCAGATTTGTAAAACTGCCACATTCGGACTATAAGACGCACTCACTTTTCCTCCCCACTTTTGGGGGAGAAAAAGTGCGTCTTACAGTCCGAAAAATACGGTAAATATTTCTATATTTTTTTTTTAATAAACTTTAAAGATTGATGGATGCAAAACGGAAAAAAATGCTCTTATTTCCAAATAAAATATTGTCGCCATACATTGTGATAGGGACATAATTTAAACTGTGAAATAACCGGGACAAATGAGCAAATACAATACGTGGGTTTTAATTATGGAGGCATGCATTAATTTAAAACTATAATGACCGAAAACTGAGAAATAATGATTTTTTTCAGTTTTTTTCTTATTCTTACTGTTAAAATGCATTTACAGTAAGGTAGCTCTTAGCAAAATGTACCCCCCAAAGAAAGCCTAATTGGGGGGGAAAAACAAGATATAGATCAGTTCATTGTGATAAGTAGTGATAAAGTTATAGGCTAATGAATGGGAGGTGAACATTGCTCGGATGCATAAAGTGAAAACGACTGAGGGCTTAAAGGGATACTGTAGGGGGGGTCGGGGGAAAATGAGCTGAACTTACCCGGGGCTTCTAATGGTCCCCCGCAGACATCCTGTGTTGGCGCAGCCACTCCCCAATGCTCCGGCCCCGCCTCCGGTTCACTTCTGGAATTTCTGACTTTAAAGTCAGAAAACCACTGCGCCTGCGTTGCCGTGTCCTCGCTCCCGCTGATGTCACCAGGAGTGTACTGCGCAGACACAGACCATACTGGGCCTGCGCTGTGCGCTCTTGATGACATCAGCGGGATCGAGGACACGGCAACGCAGGCGCAGTGGTTTTCTGACTTTAAAGTCAGAAATTCCAGAAGTGAGCCAGAGGCGGGGCCGGAGCATCGGTGAGCGGCTGCGCCGGCACAGGATGTCTGCGGGGGACCATTAGAAGCCCTGGGTAAGTTCAGCTCATTTTCCCCCGACCCCCTACAGTATCCCTTTAAGTGGTTAAGAATTATGCAAGTGAACAGAGGCGCCAAAAGAATAAAATATAACATTTTTAAAACATGGAAGTGGCTGTGGTGGAAATCTAACCACTCCAAAGGACACTCGGAAACCAGTATGTTTCAAGGTATAACACAATAAAAATGTATTTATAAACTCCAAGATTTCACTGTGTGAGTATATAAAGTACCTATATAATAAAATTCTTATTGTGTTATACCTTGAAACATACTGGTTTCCGAGTGTACTTTGGATGGTTACATTTTCACCACAGCCACTTCCATGTTTTAAAAATTTAATCATTTTGTTTTATTCTTTTGGCGCCTATGTTCACTTGCATCAATCTTCTATCCACCCTGGTGGAAGGGCGGCAAACGTTATACGTTTCTTCCTATCTACAGAGAGCGACTTCTAATCCCTGAGTGGGGACAGGCTTAATCTCCCCACCTGCTGTTACAGTGGTTGCCTGATGCTGGGAATACACGGGTTGATCCGGCGGCCGATTAGCCGCCGGATCGACCCCAGCCGCGTGTCCGCGCATGCGCGCTGATCGATTACCGCTCGTCCCCGCCGGCGCTCCTTATCAGCCGCTCCATTCCCTGCCATTGTCCACCGACGAGGATCGAGCGGGCGAGGGTCGAGCAGCTCGATACACGGTACAGAAACGTACCGTGTATCCCCAGCATTAGAGGTAACCCTGGTTTGTGAGTATCCTGTACTTACTTTTCATCACCTATCCATTGTGTTCATACATACTACACTGTATTGGGCTCTCGGTGTCCCTGTGTTCTCTTTCCTGAAGAATGGAGAAATCTGAGATATCTTTATGCAGGAAAGAGAGGTTTGGATTTTCATGGGAATGGTAATATGTATTGCGTCACATCTTAACAATTCTATATTTACATTTTTTTTTAACAATAACCCAAGTTACACTGGGTTGATTACAAATACTTCTTTCCATTAATCGTTTTGGTTTTTGCTTCCTTTTTAGAACCCAGACAAGGTTCTTGAGCTGATCAACAAGTTGTTGAGTCCTGTCATTTCTCAAATCAGCACTCCACAGTCTAACAGGGAACGCCTGAAAAACATGGCTTTATCAATTGCTGAAAGGTATGCAGAGGCTTATTTTCTTTTTGCCATTTAGAAGGCTATTGAAGTGAACCTACCATATTTTTTGGACTAGAAGACACTCCTGACCATAAGACCCACCTAGGTTTAGAGGACAAAAATCAGGGGAAAAATATAATAAAGGGGAATCGTTTGTGGATTATGCCCCCTTTGTACCTCATGCACTCTTGTGGCGTAGTGGATATTGCTCTTGCCTTGCAGCAATGGGACTCTGTTTCGATTCCCAGCCAGGGTAACCTCTGCACAGAGTTTGTATATTCTTCCCGTGTTTGTCTGGGTTTCCTCCAAGTGCTCCATTTTCCTCCCACTTCCCAAAAACATACAAGTAAGTTAATTGGCTTCCCCCTAAATTGGCCCTAGACTACAATGGTAGGGATTGGATTGTGAGATTTTCTGAGGGACCGTCAGTGACAGGACTATACACGCTCTGTGAAGTGCTGCGAAAGATGTCGGTGCTATACAAGTACTAAATACAGTATAATCACATTATGGTAAACTTTTATTTCTCACTTGAGCCAATCACAAAGCCCCTCGTCAAAATGCAACCAATCATCTATTTTCATCTGCTCTTTTTGTTTACGTTCACATTATTCCTCATTTTCCCCAGGCTGCTTATTTGTACAGTATTGTACATCCAGCGTCTGTGTCATTCTTCCTGTCTTGCAAATATAATCAGGCATCAACTCACCTGCAACCAGCCTAAAGACAGCAGCAGACCATGGGTTTCACACTGACATATGACGCATGCACTGCCCACTTTTTACTGTATCCAGTGTCAGCGGCACATAGGGGCCTAAAAACATGTTTACTATAATAGAAGTTTTATTATATCAGGGTTTTCTTTAACAGACATTGCTCCCATAGACTTATAATGGAGACTGGCCAGGACCCGCAGAGGTAGTTTACTATACCCGAATGTTTACTATACCTAAGTTTATTATAACAACATTATACTGAAATAATTGTGGTTTCAGCAATGTTAACAACTCCATTTCAATTTTGATGTTTACTTTTCTTGTAGATACAGAACACAGGGAGTAAGTGCAGAAAAATCCATAAGCGGCACATTTTACCTTCTGCTAGACTTGATGACGTTTTTTGATAGCTACCACGCTGGTCACATTGATGTTGCATTTGATGTAAGTTGACATATCATTTAGATATATATTTTTGAAATAGACTTTGGGTTAGCCTTACGAGAAAATTCTAAAAAGTGACATTGAACTGCAAATTAAATAGATAAAAACATTTGTAATGTGTAAATTCAAATTTTATTTTTTATTAAATGTTTTTCTATTTGCCCTAAAAAATTACTAGATCATTGAGAAGCTGAAGATCGTTCCTCTCAGCCAGGACAGTGTAGAGGAGAGAGTTGCTGCATTCAGAAACTTCAGTGATGAGGTGAGTGCATGGGCTGAAGAGAGGGAGTTTATTTTGAATTTGAAATTAATTTGTCAGCTTCAGCCATGGCTGTAAGGTTTGCCCCCAGACCAAGACTGCAAGACTGGTGCTGCTGCTTTGCACATTTGTGCTTACATTCTATTTATACCTTTAACCACTTCACCTCTAAGGGGTTTCCCCCTTAAATACCAGAGCAATTTTCACATTTAAGCTCTGTCTATTCATTTGGCAATAACTTTATCACTACTTATCACACTGAAATGATCTATGCATTGTTTTTTTGCTACAATTTAGGCTTTCTTTGGGTAGTACTTTTTTGCTAAGAATTAATTACTTTTTATTTATTTTATATTTATTTTTTATATGCACTTTAAAGAGACTCCGTAACAAAAATTGCATCCTGTTTTTTATCATCCTACAAGTTCCAAAAGCTATTCTAATGTGTTCTGATTTACTGCAGCACTTTCTGCTATCACAGTCTCTGTAATAAATCAATGTATCTTTCCCTTGTCAGACTTGTCAGCCTGTGTCTGGAAGGCTGCCAAGTTCTTCAGTGTTGTGGTTCTGCTATGAATTCCCCCTTCCAGGCCCCTCTATGCACACTGCCTGTGTATTATTTAGATTAGAGCAGCTTCTCTCTTCTCTTTTACAAGCTGGATAAATCGTCCTCTGAGCTGGCTGGGCTTTCACATACTGAAGAATTACAGACAAGGGCAAAGCTGTTTGCAGGAGAAAAAAGAGCAGCCTGAAACTTCAGTGCATGAGAACTGCAGGGAGAAAGAAACACACAAATGTTCTCTTGAGATTCAAAAGGAAGGCTGTATACAGCCTGCTTGTGTATGGTTGTATTTTCTATGTGTGGACATACAGTACATCAACCTACTTCCTGTTTTGGTGGCCATTTTGTTTGTTTATAAACAAACTTTTTAAAACTGTTTTTAACCACTTTTAATGCGGCGAGGAGCGGCGAAATTGTGACAGAGGGTAATAGGAGATGTCCCCTAATGCACTGGTATGTTTACTTTTGTGCGATTTTAACAATACAGATTCTCTTTAAGGTGAATAAGAAGAAAAGAAAATCATTATTTCTCAGTTTTCAGCTAATTAAGTTTTAAAATAAAACGTGGTACTATAATTAAAACCCACACATTTTGTGTGCCCATTTGTCCCAGTTATTACACCATTTAAATTATGTACCTAGTACAGTGTATGGTGATAATATTCTATTTGGAAATAAAGGTGTATTTTTTTTCTATTATGTGATTTTTGGGTACACTAAACAAAATGGAAGCCCTTATTTGCAAAAAAAAAGAATACACCCTCGTAGCATACATGTTTTAAAAGCTAAGTCCCTAACGTAACAATTTATATATTGTCTTTAACCTTCTGTGGACCTCCTTACGCTGATGGGCGGTGGGAGAGTGGCGCTCTGTTAACTGTCTAACGCCGATTGGGGTCAAAGTCCTTGAGGTGGGGTTAGCAGGGAACACGCACGCCCTGTGGGAAAACAGAGTGGGGATCTGTGATCAGCCTGCCAGCCGCACTCATTGCTGGCAGACTAGTGTAAAAAAAAAAAAAATAAAGCTAATAAATATGTGTTCATCACTACGCTCTATCGTAGCGCTGTACAGGGGACTGCATTGTCACTTAACTGTCTCTCCAAACTGCTCACAATCTAATCCTTCTCATAGGCCGATGCCTATGAGTGTGTGGTTTAGTGTATGGATCTCAGTCTAGGGCCAATTTAAAGGGGGGGGGGGGGAAGAAATTGTATGTGTGTACACACACACACACACACGCGCACACACACACACTTGCTCTTTTTCAATTAATAAAAAAAATGTGATTGCAGGAGCAATCAGAGACCACCAAAAGAATGCTTTGTTAGGGGGTAGAAAAGGAGGTAAAATTCATTTGGGTGCTAAGTTGTATGACCAAGCAGTAAAAAGTTGTGAAGTGCTGAATTGTAAAAAATTACCGGGTCACTGGGGGGGTATAAACCTGTGGTCCTCAAGAGGTTAAATTTGATCACTTTAATTTTTTTCCCACAGTTGTGTTATATGGGGGCAGGGAGGGAGCATAATGAATTAATGGGCTTTTTATAGGCATAGTAAATGTATATTTACATTTTTTTATTGTAATATTCTTTTTTGGACATTAGATTTCCCCACGCATTTTCCTCTCACATTTGAATGCAGTTTAAGCAGCGTTCCAGCCATTTACAATGGAGTGATTACTGTTGCTCGTTGCAACAGCAATCATTTTAAGCTTTAAACACTTAGCTTGAGTTTAGGAACATATGTTCCTACTCCCCAAGCTGTGCATCACCGTGGGGGCAAACAGACAGGGACAAGGATCTACGCCCCCTGGGAGCTCAAGTGAGAATTTCAGGGACATCGATACTCATCCCAGGGTATGGGATGGATGTGATGGATGGTTGGTTGGTCAGTGCGTGGAAAATACAAGTCGTGTAGACAGTTGACGTGGGGTGTGCTCTTTGTTGGGCGTGTGCCTTTTGGGGCTGTTTTATACTTCATGCGACAGTATCCTCAGAAAACACAGCTGAGGGGGCCATTCCAAACTATTAATTTGCCTCTCACCACCCAACCCAGGTTCCTCCTCATCCATATCCAGCCACAATGACACAGCCTCAGCCCGCTCAGTACTCCTAGTAATTTGGGCACTCACTCCATTACTCCTTGTTAGTGTGTCCCGCTCCCTGCCCCCTGTCTGTACTTCCACAACACTTCCATGGCAGTGGTTCCGGCTACTACTTTCGCAGCCAATGTGCGCTGTTATGTCATGTATGACCCCGGAGGCACATGCACCCCCTGGTCACGCAGTGAGGACGCTGGTAAACCAGGAAGTACAGACGGGGGAGGGGGACACATCACCGAGACTCACTAACAAGACGTACCAGAGCGAGTGCCCGAACAGCCAGGAGGAATGAGCGAGCAGAGACAGTGTCCCCATGGCTGGAGATGGATGATGAGTGTGGGGCTTGATTGAGTGGATCAGCTGCATTGGTAATTCAGCTGTGCACTATGCACTGTGCTTGTGGACTATAAGACGCACTGAAACACAATACCCCCGCCCCCATCTGCAAAATACAATCGGTATCCCTCTGGCTTGAGTATTGAATGATTTGCTACAGTTTTCCTTTTCCGGAGGAATCTTGTCTTACACCAATGGCACCACCGCAGCTGCTAACTTTGAACGTTCTGAACCTTCACTCAAATACCACTTTCTCCTTCAGTATCAATTGCAAGAATATCAGTCATATCCAGTCAAAATTCAATGGATATTTTAATTATGTCACAATTAGGAGTTACTAATTTTTGGCAAAATTCCTTGCTTTTTATTTACTCAGACCGTCGTTCTTGGACAATCCCACAGTAGAAACAAGTATTAAAGGGGTACTGAAAAATATTGACCAGTTACTTACCTGGGGCTTTTTCCAGCCCCCTGAAGTGCTCCTGGTCCCTCGACGTCATCCTGCGCTGCTTCATCCCCTCAGTGTCACACTGAATGCACCCTTTGCTGTGGCGCCCACTCTAATGCACTCCCATGGCCAGGAGTGTTCTGCGCTTGCACAGTGAGCAAAAATTGTGCAGTGTTCTTTGACTTGCCAAGTTCTCCGGCTTGCGGAGTAAGACAGCCGGGAGAACCAAGCAGCGTGGAATGATGGCAAAAGACCAGAAGGACTTCAGGGGGCTGGAGGAAGCCCCAGGTAAGTAACTGGACAATTTTTTTTCCGTTAAGTACCCCTTTAATGCTTGCTTCTACTGTGGGATTGTCCAAGAACCATGGTCTGAGCACCCATGTTTATTTGGGCTTTAACACGCTGCACACAAATGGTGTATAAAACTTCCTCCATTTCTTTCTCCCTACAGATCAGACAAAACCTTTCAGAAGTTCTTCTTGCCACCATGAACATATTATTTACCCAGTACAAAAGACTGAAGGGCAGTGGGCCCTCCACTCTTGGCAAACAACAGAAATCTTTGGAAGATAAGGACTTGGTAAGTGGGAAACTTTGTTCCTGAGGTTTTTTGCAGTCTGTTTCCTCTGATTACTAACTGTTGTCTTTCTTCAGACCCTGCGTAGCCAAGCGCGTGCCCTCATCACCTTTGCTGGAATGATTCCATACAGAATGTCGGGAGATACAAACGCTCGACTTGTTCAGATGGAAGTTCTTATGAACTAAAGCAGATATACTTTTTCATAATTATCAAGTTACCACCGCATTTTCTGCTGATTTTTCTGTTAATACATTTTTTTGTTGTTGTTTCTATGTCTCGTGTGGTTATTTTATATTTGTATCCAACAAAACCTATTTAGCGGATTGTTGAACAAAAGAGTTAATTCTATCTACAGTGTGCTTAACCAGCTGAGCGGTCTGGACGAGCTCAGCTCGTCCAGTACCGCCGGAGCCTGCCGCTCAGGCCCTGCTGGGCCGATTTGGCTCAAATAAAAAGCAGCACACGCAGCCGGCACTTTGCCAGCCGCGTGTGCTGCCTGATCGCCGCTGCAGTGCGGCGATCCGCCGCATGCAGCGGCGAAAGAGGGTCCCCCCAGCCGCCTGAGCCCAGCGTAGCCGGAACAAAAAGTTCCGGCCAGCGCAAAGGGCTGGATCGGAGGCGGCGGACGTCGGCTGACGTCCATGACGTCACTCCGCTCGTCGCCATGGCGACGAGGTAAGCGAAACACGGAAGGCCGCTCATTGCGGCCTTCCGTGTTATTTCTGGCCGCCGGAGGCGATCAGAAGATCGCCTCCGGAGCGCCCTCTAGTGGGCTTTCATGCAGCCAACTTTCAGTTGGCTGCATGAAATAGTTTTTTTTTTATTAAAAAAAACCCCTCCCGCAGCCTCCCTGGCGATCTTAATAGAACGCCAGGGTGGTTAACCAGTTCACCCCCAAGGGTTTTTACTCTAACGGACCAAAGCAATTTTCACTTGTCAGTGCTCCTACCTTTTATTCCCTAATAACTTTATTACTACTTATCACAAGAAAATGATCTATACCTCGTTTTTTTCACCACCAATTAGGCTTTCTGTGGGTAGTACATTTTGCTAAGAATTTTTTTATTCTAAATGCATTTTAATGAGAAAAAAACAAAAAAATAGAAAAAAAATTATTATTTCTCAGTTTTCAGCCATTATAGTTTTAAAATTAAACATTCTCCTGTGGATAAAACAAACACATTGTATTTGCCCAGTTGTCCCGATTATTAAACCATTTAAATTATGTCCCTATCACAATGTATGGCGACAGTATATTATTTTGAAATATAGGTGTTATTTTTCTGTTCTGTTTTTTTTTGTTCTGGCCATAATTACAAGCCCCAATGTAATAAATTAAAATTAAAATTTTCCCCCATAAAATATAGATTAAAAAAAGCTGAGTCCCTAAGGCAAGTATTTATTTATTTTAAGCTGATTTTTTTTTTTACAAGTGTTTTCTTTTGGAGGGGGAGTGTTGGAAGTGGAATTTTATTAATTTTATTACTCATGTGCATGTACTTGTAAATGTATGTATTTTGTACGTGTCATATACTTTTTATAGTACTTGTTATAGTAAGTGTTCACTTTTTTTTTTTTTTTTTTTTTACACTTTATTTAATTGTTACATTTCCTGTTTTTGTGAATAGACGTAGCCGCTGTTCGCAGTCACGTCTATTCACTCCAGGCACTGCGATTGGGTAGAGGACCGTTTGGTCCTCTTCCCCAATCCCTCAGCACGGGATCCTGACGGAAACGGCGGCCGTAGCGGCGCGCACACGGCGGTAGCAGCGGCGGGAACGCGCGACTTATTAATACGTCATGTTGCCGTTAATAGGGTAAAGCATGACGTATTAATGCGTTAGGATGCCACTAAATGGTTAAAGTGGATCTGAACTCTTGTCATGAAAAGTAATTTCGTTGTGTTACACAATGACAGATACGCAGGCTTCATCACCAGCACCTTGGAGATCTGCTGGTGGTGGGGATAGGGAATGTCCCTGTCACGTTAGGGATGTTGAACTTCAGTCCTGAAGGGCCGAGGTCCTCACACACATGGCACAGATAAAATTAATTGATGTGACTGAATCAGGAAAGGTGTGGCTTATTACCGGTAAGTAGAACACATTTGTCCATTTTTCAGTCCATCCTAAATACAGGCATGGATATGGTTCTGGAGGACTGGAGTTTGACAAGTGTGTGTGTAAAAGGGTCTGGCACTTCTGATCCATTTCTACATAGGCTGCATACTGTTCCTGCTAGGGCTGTGGAGTCGGTACAAAAATCATCTGACTCCTCAGTTTTATGAAACCTCCGACTCCAGGTACCCAAAATTGCTCCGACTCCAGAGCCCTGGTTCCTAAGGCTAATTAAGAGACCAGGGTATTTTTTACAAAAACCTGCATTATTCTGTGTAGCCTCAAACATGCATCTAGTATTTAGATAGGTTGATCCGTGGTATGCTTGTCCCAACAATATGCATGTTACAGAGCTGTTGGTAGGACGCATACTAATCCAGAGACATTGGTGTATATGGCTACACGGTCCTGAATGTTTATATAAACTATAACCTCACTTGGCTGTGGGGACAGTAGCTGCGCCATGAATTGACTGTTAATGACTTGAGTTTAGTTAGTTTTTGTAAGTGTGGAAAGGGCTAGTTGCTTTTGCTCTGGTTCCCAGCCTGAGGCATGTCTAGAGCAGGGGCTCAGAGAGTTTATTCTGTCTATGCTTTTTACCAACTTTTTCATTAGAACAAGCACATTGAGTTCCTGGTGGCTAACCAGAAGGGCATCCTAGACCTCTGATTGGAAATGTTTTACATTTTAGGAATAACGTTTCCAGGGTGATGCAGGATTATGGAAACCAGGCCCGAGTGGTACACTTTAATATTGGTGTGGACTTATCATGGCAGATTGTTATTTTATTGAGAGGAAAGATTGCAATGTATTTTTCTCCTGTGGCTATAATTAACATTAGTATGCCCTGGATACTGCAGAAGTAGGCATTTTTTAATTTATTAATATTGACTTTTGGCCCATGATTGCTACTGTATAGATAGTCTCCGCTTTTCATTTTGTTTTTGCTATAGAATAACTCTAGCTAACTTCAACATTTACCGTGGGGTTCGAAAGTTCAGGCAACCTTGTTAATCGTCATGATTTTCCTGAATAATCCTTGGTTGTTACGACAAAAAATGTCAGTTAAATACATCATATAGGAGACACACGTAGTGATATTTGAGAAGTGAAATGAAGTTTATTGGATTTACAGAAAGTGTGCAATAATTGTTTAAACAAAAATAGGCAGGTGCATAAATTTGGGCACTGTTATTTTATTGATTCTAAAACCTTTAGAACTAGTTATTGGAACTTAAATTGGCTTCGTAAGCTCAGTGACCCCTGACCTACATACACTGGTGAATCCAATTATGAGAGAGTATTTAGGTGGGTCAATTGTAAGTTTCCCTCCTCTTTTAATTTTCTCTGAAGAGTAGCAACATGGGGGTCTCAAAACAACTCTCAAATGGCCTGAAGACAAAGATTGTTCACAATCATGGTTTAGGGGAAGGCTACAGAAAATTGTCTCAGAGATTTCAGCTGTCTGTTTCCACAGTTAGGAACATATTGAGGAAATGGAAGACCACAGGGTCAGTTCAAGTTAAGGTTCGAAGTGGCAGACCAAGAAAAATCTCGAATAAACAGAAGTGACGAATGGTGAGAACAGTCAGAGTCAACCCACTAACCAGCACCAAAAACCTACAACATCATCTTGCAGCAGATGGAGTCACTGTGCATCGTTCAAACGTTCGGCGCACTTTACACAAGGAGATACTGTATGTGAGAGTGATGCAGAGGAAGCCTTTTCTCTGCCCACAGCACAAACAGAGCAGCTTGAGGTATGTTAAAGCACATTTGGACAAGCCAGCTTCATTTTGAAATAAGATGCTGTGGACAAATGAAACTAAAATGTAGTTATTTGGGCATAACTAGGGGCATTATGCATGGGGGAAAAACACCGCAATCCAAGAAAAACGCCTGCTACCTACAGTAAAATATGGTGGTGATTCCATCTTGCTGTGGGGTTGTGTGGCCAGTGCAGGGACTGGGAATCTTGTCAAAGTTAAGGAACGCATGGATTCCACTCAGTATCAGCAGATTCTGGAGACCAATGTCCAGGAATCCGTGACAAAGCTGAAGCTGCGCCGGGGCTGGATCTTTCAACAAGACAACAACCCTAAACACTGCTCAAAATCCACTAAGGCATTCATGCAAAGGAACAAGTACAACGTTCTGGAATGGTCATCACAGTCCCCAGACCTGAATATAATTGAAAATCTGTGTTGTGAGTTAAAGAGAGCTGTCCATGCTCGGAAGCCATCAAACCTGAATTAACTAGAGATGTTTTGGAAAGAGGAATGGTCCAAAATACCTTCAGCTAGAATCCAGACTCTCATTGGAACCTACAGGAATTGTTTAGAGGCTGTAATTTCTGCAAAAGGAGGATTTACTAAAAATTGATTTCATTTCTTTTTTGTGGTGCCCAAATTGATGCACCTGCGTAATTGTGTTTGAACTATTATTGCACACTTTCTGTAAATCCAATAAACTTAATTTCACTTCTCTATTACTGCGTGTGTCTCCTATAAGATATATTTAACTGACATTTTTTCTGTAACAACCAACGATTTATACAGGAAAATCATGATGATTAACAAGGTTGCCCAAACTTTCGCACCCCACTGTATATCTTACCCACATCTATTTGCCAGTGATATACACTGAATGGAGAAAACATTAGAGATGCCCTCTAGTAACAAGTTGGTCCACCTTTTAGCTTTGGCATGGACTCAACAAGATGCTGATACCGTTCATGAGGAATGTTGGCCCATGCTGACATAATGGCAGCTCTAAGTTGGGTCAGATTGGATGGTGGCATTTCCAAGCTTTGAAGTGATCTTTCAACTTCATCCAACAAATGCTCAATAGGATTGAGCTCAGGGGACTAAGCTGGCCATGGAAACATGTTAAACTCTGATGTTCCTCAAACCAATTTCAGTCCAATTCCAATGAGACAGAGAAAGGGGCCTTGCACATCCCTTATAAAACTTGACTTTTAATATCAGATAAAAAGGCATACATTACATATCCATAAACATGCAAAGAGAGGTACAGGCAGGTAGGGAGGTCGACAGCCGTTTCGCGCCGATTAAAGTGGATCCGAGGTGAACTTTTACTCATTGCATAATTGTGTTCCTTTCCTATTGTTTATAGGGCATTCCTCAAGCCAAATACTTTTTTGTTTTTGTTTTAATGCTCTAATTCCCTATAAACGTAATAAGCCACTCCCACAGGTTTTCAGAGAGCCAAGGCACTTTCAGACAGTAGCAAGGGCTCATGGGAGCTCAGTCTGGGCAGGAGGAGGGGGAGGTATTACTAGCCAGAGATTTCAGAGGAGGAGGGGGGATTAGTTTTCTTTGCTCAAGATGCAGATAAGCTTGCCTCTGTGTAATGTTTACAAACAACATGGCGGCTGTCATTGTATCACAGGAAGAAATATTCTTATTCTATTAAAGCTGTTTGCAGCTAAATTTGCTGTGTAAACTATCTAAACTTCAGATAAAATATATATATATACAAGTTACTTGTTATAGTTAGTTTTTCATCTCGGATCCGCTTTAAGTACAGTGGCGCATCATCAGGACAACCACCCCTTGTGTCATCTTCCCTTATATAAAGAAACACTCACCCCTAATCCATATGGAGCAGCTGCCATTGCTAAGCCAGGGATGCGCCCATTGCGTGTGGAGCGCACGCTAGTGTGTGAAGAGACGCTGCACCGAGAAGCTTCCGCCCGGTGGAGCGCAAAAACCGGAAGTCGCATCCGTGTCACTTCCGGTAAGCGCCTCAATGACGCGCTACGTCAGACCGATGCGTCCACTGCGGCGCATCAACCCAAAATTACGCAACAACTCAGACTGTCCACCAGAGGGCAAACAGAGTGCTAAAAAGATGTATGTGAATAGCAGCAGCGTCCCAGACTATAGAAACGGCCCATCTGCTGCCATCAAGTGGCCAAATACATTAAGAGCATCAAATAGACATAAATAGTGATGGCAGCAGCAGATGGACAGTTCTAGTAATAATGATAATGGCAAATGCTCCCAGGAGGCCATAACCAGTCTGGAACAAATATGTGTATATAACATTATCTATGTAGATCTAATAGATTAAATTCCCAAACACAGTCCATCCCCATGGGGGAGAGTAATCCTATTTAATATAAATACTAGCACAGTTGTTGTTACATCCTATACTCGCCACCCACTGAGATGGACTGAATAGCAAGGCCTGTAACATTTTTGTTGGGGCAATTGAGCAATTAATTAATTAAAAACTAATTCAAGAGGAATAACAAAAACAGGATACTAATATCAGTTTAAAAAAAAGAAAACAAAAATCTCAGATAAATACAGCTAAATTATTCCTTTCCTTTAAGCCTAAAGGTGGGTACACACGTCAGATAAAAGTCTTTGGAAAATGAAAGATCACAGACCAATTTTACCCCCTTCCATGTAGTATGAGAGCCATACTCTACACAGTCTATTCTATGGAGCTGAACTCCCCATCAGATAAAAATATTTGCAAGATGCTGCACACAAAGACCGCTGTACACATGCAACAGATCAGTATCTGCAAAAGATCTGTTCCTGCAAAAGATCCATTCCTGCAAAACGCA
This sequence comes from Hyperolius riggenbachi, assembly GCF_040937935.1. Lineage (NCBI taxonomy): Eukaryota > Metazoa > Chordata > Amphibia > Anura > Hyperoliidae > Hyperolius > Hyperolius riggenbachi. The sequence goes on from NC_090656.1 coordinate 185,838,430, forward strand.
TTCATAGTCTATTATATCTGCAGATCTCATACACACCTTGTTTAACGGACAATTCTCTGTAGATCAGATCCACCAGGTTGGATCTTCAGATCGGCAGATAATTGCCTGATCTGCAGATGAATGGCCATTAAACAAGGTGTGTATGGGATCTGTAGGTATCATAGACTATGAATGCATTTTGAAGGAATGGATCTTTTGCAGGAACAGATCTTTTGCAGATACTGATCTGTTGAATGTGTACAGCATCTTTGTGTGCAGCATCTTGCAAAGATTTTTATCTGATGGGGAGTTCAGCTCCATAGAATAGACTGTGTAGAGTATGGCTCTCATACTACATGAAAGGGAGTAAAATTGGTCTGTGATCTTTCATTTTCCAAAGACTTTTATCTCAAGTGTGTACGCACCTTAAAGGTCCGATCGCATCAAAGTATGAAATCCAATAGCTCTCCCTCTGCGAAAGCTTCCGATGCCAATCTCCACCTTTTCTGTCATGTCCCACCTGTTCTAGACCCTAGGTACGTTCATAGCGGGGAGGGCTGCCCAAGGGTAATTGAACATATGCGGGAGGTCCATAATAGTGACCAAATTGAGATTCCTGGGTCTAGAACAGGTGGGACATGACAGAAGAGGTGGAGATTGGCATCGTAAGCTTTTGCAGAGGGAGAGCTATTGGATTTCATACTTTGATGCAGTCAGACCTTTAGGCTTAAAGGGAAGGTTCAGGGAAACCTGTAAAAAAATAAAAATCCCTATCCACTTACCTGGGGCTTCCTCCAGCACGTGGCAGGCAGGAGGTGCCCTCGCCGCCGCTCCAGAGGCTTCTGCTCGTCTTCGGCGGCCGACCCGACCTGGCCAGGCCGGCTGCCAGGTCGGGCTCTTCTGCGCTCCAAGGACGGGCTCTTCTGCGTCCCACGCGGGCGCGCTGACTTCATCGGACGTCCTCCGGGCTGTACTGCGCATGCGCAGAACTACTGCACCTGCGCAGTACAGCCCGGAGGACGTCCGATAACGTCAGCGCGCCCGCGTGGGACGCAGAAGAGCCCGTCCTTGGAGCGCAGAAGAGCCCGACCTGGCAGCCGGCCTGGCCAGGTCGGGTCGGCCACCGAAGACGACCGGAAGCCTCTGGAGCGGCGGCGAGGGCACCTCCTGCCTGCCACGGGCTGGAGGAAGCCCCAGGTAAGTGGATAGGGATTTTTATTTTTTTACAGGTTTCCCTGAACCTTCCCTTTTAAATGATAGGAATAATTTAGCCGTATTTATCTGAGATTTTTGTTTTCTCTTTTTAAACTGATATTAGTATCCTGTTTTTGTTATTCCTCTTGAATTAGTTTTTAATTAATTGCTCAATTGCCCCAACAGAAATGTTACAGGCCTTGCTATTCAGTCCATCTCAGTGGGTGGTGAGTATAGGATGTAACTACAACTGTGCTAATATTTATATTAAATAGGATTACTCTCCCCCATGGGGATGGACTTTGTTTGAGAATTTAATTAATCTATTAGATCTACATAGATAATGTTATATACACATATTTGTTCCAGACTGGTTATGGCCTCCTGGGAGCATTTGCTAGAGTTGGGCGAACTGTTCGGCTGCCCAACCTGTCATGTGGCTGTGGCTCTTACTACTTCCGGGTCGCAATGACCCGGAGTAGTACGTCTGCGCTGGCCCGGCGGAACGCGTCCTAGATCGCGCTCCCGTTGCCGGGCACTCTCTGCGCATGTGTTTGACGTCATGAGTGACGTCACACACATGCGCAGAGAGTGCCCGGCAACGGGAGCGCGATCTAGTACGCGCTCCGCCGGGCCAGCGCAGACGTACTACTCCGGGTCATTGCGACCCGGAAGTAGTAAGAGCCACAGCCACATGACAGGTTGGGCAGCCGAACAGTTCGGCTGCAGTTGCGCTAACAGTTCGCCCAACTCTAGCATTTGCCATTATCATTTATTACTAGAACTGTCCATCTGCTGCTGCCATCACTATTTATGTCTATTTGATGCTCTTAATGTATTTGGCCACTTGATGGCAGCAGATGGGCCGTTTCTATAGTCTGGGACGCTGCTGCTATTCACATACATCTTTTTAGCAAACTCTGTTTGCCCTCTGGTGGACAGTCTGAGTTGTTGCGTAATTTTGGGTTGATGCGCCGCAGTGGACGCATCGGTCTGACGTAGCGCGTCATTGAGGCGCTTACCGGAAGTGACGCGGATGCGACTTCCGGTTTTTGCGCTCCACCGGGCGGAAGCTTTTCGGTGCGGCGTCTCTTCACACACTAGCGTGCGCTCCACACGCGATGGGCGCGTCCCTGGCTTAGCAATGGCAGCTGTTCCATATGGATTAGGGGTGAGTGTTTCTTTATATAAGGGGAGATGACACAAGGGGTGGTTGTCCTGATGGTGCGCCACTGTATTTAATCGGCGCGAAACTGCTGTCGACCTCCCTACCTGCCTGTACCTCTCTTTGCATGTTTATGGATATGTAATGTATGCCTTTTTATCTGATATTAAAAGTCAAGTTTTATAAGGGATGTGCAAGGCCCCTTTCTCTGTCTCATTGGAATTGCTGCAATACGTTTTGGCTATCTGCACTCCCTCAGTAATCAGCATAGCAATCTTGTGCACGGTACAATATCTACCCTTTCTCAATTTCAGTCCAATTGTGCATGGTGGCAAGGGCTCGCAACAGGCGTCTCTTCATATTTTTCTGTGATACCACACTTGATGGTCTGCTGCTTAAGCCTCTCTTTTGCAAAGTCCATCTTTTTGTTAGTAGGGATATGCTTTGTGATACACCTGCATTGAATTCAGTTCCGCTGTAATTTGTCATGTTGTTGCCCTTCTGTTGCTGTGGACTAATCATGCTACTCACCTTTCACCTCCCTTGTTCATCAGTCTTTTTCGACCAGAATCGTCCTTACCACTTGACGTTTTTTTCTGCCACTTTCTAAAAACCCAAGATAGAGTTGGCGAGAAAATACTAAGCGTCATTGTTTCAGAGATGCTAGCACCAGCTCTTCTTGCACAGACGATCACCCTTCGTTCAAAATCTTAAAAACAACATTGCTGCTTAGGCATTGGCGCCCATATGCAATTAACGGTTTCTCCTAGGAGATCATTTTTCAACTTCTTTTTAACATACCCTTTTCAGCACTTTGCAATTAAAAACGTGCCAAGAAGTAGATGACAGAGTATTTCTTGCTTACTGGTGGTTAAAAAGGCATTTTATTTAGTTGTGAAAATATCACCTAGGAGAAAAAAGTTAAATCTCCTGAACGTTACGCCGCTCAGGAGATTTTGCCAGTTTGTGCCCCCCAGTATAATAAATGAGATCCCATGCCTGCAAACCCTTTAGCTAGCACTAGGCTAGTTAGTACAAATGCCCGGCACCCCCTGATCCCCGCCGCTCCCCTGTTTATGCATTACTCAGCCTGGATCCAGCGATTGGCACAGCCTCCCCGCACAGCTCTGGTCTTCACTATGGAGAAGATCGCACATGATGTCATGCGCAAACCCAATCCTCCCCATAGAGAGACCGAAGCTGTGCTGGGAGGCTGCGTGATCGCTGGATTCAGACTGAGTAGTGCATTAACAAGGGGGATCAGTTGGTGCCAGGCACTTGTACTAGCTAGCCTAGTGCTAGCTAAAGGGTTTTCAGGCATGGGATCTCATAAATTCTGCATGGGGGACTCCTGGGGCCAGGTAGCGGTATGCCTGACACAGTGTTGGGCAATACCGCTAAGGAGGTTAATTGCATATGGGCCTGGGTGGTTTTAAGGATCCGGCAAGATGGATTCTTAATTGACGCCAGAGCAGGATCGATTGTTGGCCGCTGTACATACAGAACAATTCACTCCAGCAGTCAATTAAGTCAAATTCTTATCTATGTAGAGGGAAGGCTCTGGATTCTATAGAGCCGTCCCTGCACCCTCTGTGTTCTCGTTCCAGAGCTGTACCCCATTTAAATTTGCTGCCTCTGGGTGCCTTCGAAAGGCTTTGAGAGCTCTCACGGAACCTCCACCCATCTTCGAGAGCACTTAGGGATATGAGTGCTTCTGATGGTCCCCGAAGATTTATTCGACCAGTTGGTTGAATACATGCAACCAGGTAACAGTGCTGGAACGAGGACACCGAAAGACGGCTCTATAGGACCCAGAGCATTCCCTCTCCATAGGTATCTTCAGCTTTATTTATTTTACGTATTTATATAGCGCCAACATATTATACAGTGCTGTACAGAGTATATTGTCTTGTCACACACTGTCCCTCAGAGGGGCTCACAATCAAGTCCCTACCATAGTCATATGTCTATGTGTGTATTGTGTAGTGCATATATCATAGGGCCAATTTAGGGGGAAGCCAATTAACGTAGATACGTATGTTTTTGAGATGTGGGAGGAAACTGGAGTGCCCGGAGGAAACCCACGCAGACACGGGGAGAACATACAAACTCCTTGCAGATGTTGACCTGGCTGGGATTCTAACCGGGGACCCAGCGCTGCAAGGCAAGAGCGCTGACCGCTATGCCACCGTACTGCATTCTTCTGCATGTGAGCTGAACGGGGAAAGGTTGCCTATTCCTTTAATGGTTTGCCATCTAGATCGCACTGCAGTGCAATTCTTGAGGACTTGCCGCAGTTTCTGCAGCACACACCCAAATCCTTATACCTTGCATGGCACAGCTAAGCAAATTGGGCTGCGGCTTCTCAGCAGTCAGGAGCCGAGGCCGAATCGGAAATGGCCGCAGCTCCTGTTCGAAATATACACTTTTACTTTAAAGAAAACCCGAGGTGGGATTTAATTATGCTAGTGGGGCACAGAGGCTGGTTGTGCACACTAACACCAGCCTCTGTTGCCCCATGGTGTGCCTCCAAGACCCCCCTGCGCGCCGCTATACCCCCCGCAGTGCTGGCGACAAGCAGCGTGTCGCCAGCACAATGTTTACCTCTGCTTGTCTGTTAGCGCCGCTCCCCCGCCTCCTCCGTATCGGCGCTACCCACCTGTGTCCCTTCCCTCCCGCTGATTGGAGGGAAGTGACGCTGGTGGGTAGCGCCGAAACGGAGGAGGCGGGGGAGCGGCGCTAACAGACAAGCAGAGGTAAACATTGTGCTGGTGACACGCTGCGTGTCGCCAGCACTGCAGGGGTATAGCGGCGCGCAGGGGAGGCACATCATGGGGCAACAGAGGCTGGTGTTAGTGTGCACAACCAGCCTCTGTGCCCCACTAGCATAATTAAATCCCACCTTGGGTTCTCTTCAAGCCTACAATATTGTATTCAAAAAGAGGACTCTGTTTCTCCATGTCTGCCTGGCTTTCTGTAGTACAGAGAGTACCATTCTATTAGCAGGTCTCACGTTACATATAAGGGCAAGTTCATAGATTGGTGGCTGGAGGATATACTAACTAACCAGGAAGTAATGTTCCTGTGTTATCTGTGTGGGATCTCTGTAAACAGCTAACAGGGATTTATTGCTCTCACTGGAGCCCCAGAGCAGCATTCCTTGTCAAGTGTGACTTATACACAGCCAGTATGTAAAAATGGAGAAAGTTACAGGAAGCTCATTCTTTCAGCGTTACTTTACAGACCCAATTCCCGCACCGTATGTTTAATATATGTATATTTATAGGAAAATAAAAGGGCGGATTGCAGCATACAATTTTGAGCTTGAGAAGGGCAGGGGTCACCTGAAATTGTAACTAATTGCAGCTATAACTCACACTTGTGAGTTTGCAACGGATCCGTTGCAAAAAGTGTTGAATGCTCTCGTGTGCGATGTGCAATTTTTTTTTTACTGAGAGTCGATGCATTTCCCTTATATCCTATGGTGGAAAGGTATCTGCCCTGGGCTCCAACCAGACCACCAACAGGCCATCGTTACACTGTTCTCTCTGCTGGCCATAGGAGACCTGCTCAAGTGGGAACCTACCCTTATTCCTAATAGAGCTGGTGTTCCGCAATCCACCATCATCTTTCTACATATCTTGTGCCGTTGGGGATTTCAACCAATCAATATAAATCAAATCAATATTTAGTGTGACCACCCTTTGCCTTAAAAACTATTTCAGTTCTTCTAGGGTCACTGGTACATTTTTTTAATAGACTATGCAGGTAGTTTGTTCCAGACATATTGAGAAACCACAACAGAAGGTAATGGCAGCGCTTCCAAACAGACGCTGCACCTGACTGACTAAGGGCCCGTTTCCACTAGGAGCGGTGCGATGCGGCTACATAGCCGCATTGCACCGCAGGTGTCCTGAAACACCTGCACGGCAATGGAAGAGTTTCCACTGCGTGCATGTTATGTGGAGCGATCAGAGAATCTGCAGCATGCTGCAGATTCTCGCACGGCCGCATCCGCCCGTAGCCGCGTCCCATTTCTTTAATACACTTCCGCATCGGGAGATGCGGAAGTGATGCGGCCGGCGTCGGAAGTGACACGGTGCTGCTACGTAGTCACATTTGCATCACTTTGCAGTGGAAACCAGCCCTAACTGCACAAGTGTGCAGAGCTTGAATAACGGGCAGATTACACACCTTGCATTCAAAACAGGTACAGTAAAAGGAGGGCATTAGCTTCAGCATAAATTGTGGCTTTCTTTAGACCCACCCTTCAAAAGCATCAAGTTTACTACAAGTGACTTTATTTATACAACTTTCAAAGCCATATGCTACTACTAGGAATCCAGTGATCTTTGTTGGTAAAGGAACATCTCTAGCCATTAAAATCTTGTCTAAACTTGCCATAGCTTTCCTTCCAAGTAACAAAGTGTATTTTAATCATGGCTGCAGTCACCATCTGCAGAGATCTTTGATCCCAGGAAGCTGAAATCTGTCACAGAGACAGGGGGAGACCGAGAAAGAGAGAGAAGGGAGGCTGGAGGCAGAAAGTACGTGCAGATAAGAAACTATACATGATGTACAGTTACCGGCATTCCTGCACACACGCTAGAGCAGCTCCCAAGCTCTGCCAGCCAGTGACAGTGCTTCCACCTGGTACATCCTTCAAGAGGCGGGTGTTGCCTTCCTTCCCTCAGGCCGTGGTTTAGTGTGCCGGCTCTCCCCTCTACCCGCCCGATCCTCCTGTGGCATCATAATGCAGTACCAGAGTGAAATCATGGTGGGCATGTTTTAGATCAGCAGTGGGCAGCTCTCATGCATAAGTGATGGATGAGAGCTGCCCCCTGCCGATCCAAAACACGTCCACCCTGCCTTTAATTACTTCGTTATGACCGACAGGAGGATCGGGCAGGTAGAGGGTGGAGCCAGCATGCCAAAGCACATCGCGAGGAAGGGTAACACCCGATTCTTGAGGGATGTTCCAGGTGGAAGTCGCTGCCGCATACTGCAGAGTTGCGCCACACCCTTTGCGCACTATTGTTCATACGCCACTGCACAGCAATCCAATATTGTCACGGTGCGGTCCCATCAGCCACTATGCGACCCATGTAAATATGAATTGAGGATCAGTGGTGACCAGCGATCGTTTCCCAATCCATCTTTACTACTGTGGTAATCATTTAAACAATCAGTAAAATTATCACATCGGGCAATGGGGAACTGATCAGGCAATTGCTCAGTAATCCGTCATGACAGTCACGATCACAATATCACAAAACTGTCATTAAAAAAAGTCATTCGCTGCCAAAAAAAGTAACCGCAAACATTGTATCATGGGTATGGACCTTCAGGCACCCCATGATCCCTTGCACCAATAATTGCCTTGGGGATACATGAACGCTGCTTCTTCTTTTTTTTCTTACTGTTTTTTTATTTTAAACATTTAAAATGTTTTCATTTTTTTTTCTAAGCAACAAACACTGTTACTTGGGGGGTTGATAGGACTCTGATTGGCCAATCACTTTAGCCAAAGAGGTCAAGGGATCATATGATCCTTTTGCCCCAACAGTGGTGCAGTATGGGGGTTATGTGCACGCACAAGCAATACAAGAAGTAAACTACTTCCTGTGCACAGTTTACAATAATCGCTGTTACTCGTAGCAGTGATCATTGTGGCTTTATGGGGCATCGATTGTGTAGAGGGACCATATAATCACTTGCACCAAACTGTGCCCGCGATCATCCTCGGCGTTAGGGGTTGGGTTCTCTCAGATGTAGTTCCTACGTCCTGGCGGCATAAATGGATATTTTTCGGGACTTAGAAGCTACATCCTAGCAGCATAATAGGTTAATAATATTAAATTCAAAAAAAAAAAAAAAAATTTTGCATTCCTGCTGGATCATTTCATGGTGATTTTTGAAATGTTTTTAATTTATATTTTGCAAGAGTGGAATTTCACTTTAAAGGACAACCGAGGTGACGTAACATGATAAGATAGACATGAGTATGTACAGTGCCAAGAACACAATAACAAGGCTGTGTTCTTTTTTTTCTTTCACTGCCTGAAAAAGTTAAACATCAGGTATGCAAGTGAGAGACAGTTTCTGCTTGGGTCAGACTGGGTCAGACTATAGCATGACCCTCACTGATAAGTAATTACAGCCATAAAACACTTTCCTGTCAGTAAATGGCTTCTGAAAGCAGGAAAGAGATAAAAAGGGTCAATATTTCATAGATTTGAACTCTGAAATGACATACTCCAATGAAGGTGTCATTGAGCGGAGACAATGAAACAGTAAACACTTAAAAACTAGATTTAAATATAAAATAAGATTGTGGGATGTCTAAAAAAGTCATTTTTAGGAGACTGAGGATAGATTCTATTGTTTTTCTCATCAGTTTATTTTCACCTCGGATGTCCTTTAAGTATGTCTAGTCCAGCAGAACTATAGTTAGTCCCATAAACTATTACATGTAGCTTGTAAAACTGAAAATGTGCCCCGAGGACAGACATCTCAGACTTTCCATTAACTTTTCTGAATCCAGCCAAAGCAAAAACACTACAAGTCATTTGTTTGCTATCTGAATTGCTTTTTGATACAGATTTTATCTGCTGCAGCTATTGCTGTTACATGTGACTCCAGCCTGCAATAATTTTAACTACCAGCACCAAAAGTCCTGCGCCCTACTAATAAATAAAGGTCAGTGACAAAGGTACACTTACAAAATCTGAGCTGCTCCACATGATTGTGTTACTGGCAGAATAAGGCTAATGATACAAGATATATAAAACTTAGCAATCCACATTTTTTTATATTTGGGTTTTGTTTTGTTTTTTTCTCTGTGAGGGCTACAGGTGCAATGAAACAAATTCATATTCATACTGAGTCCATAACAGGAAATAAAAAATGGTGTTTTAAAGAACATTTAAAAAGAAAAATCCGCAAAGCTATAAATTAAAGCACCACTAAGATTTTTATTTTTTCAGTCGTTCACTAATAATTTGTTGTGATGGATCATTTTTTATCTTTTTGTTATTTGGTTTCTCGGAGGGTATCTCTATATACCTCTTGAGGTATCAATATACTGTACTAAGAATTATATACAAAATACAGAATTGATATAAAATACAGATTTGCTAATGACAGTGACAAAAGTAACATGATGAATAAAATGTATAACACTCCAAGACACTGAAGGGCAAGAGAGCCCTGCCTTTGCGAGCTTACAATCCAAAGGAATGGGGGAAAACAAGAGGTGGGGTAATATACAATAAAAATACCTAGAGGCAGTGTGTTTTTAACCACATGACGACCACTTGGGGACAGAGAAGGGGGAGAGAGTGCACTTTTGAAGTTAAAGCGGAACTGAAGAACATATTAAAACAAAGTGTTTGATCAGTATTAGGCCTCTTGCACACTACATGCAATTCTGATTTGTTATCTGATCCGAATTTGGATTCCGATTAAAAAACGTACTGCATGCTGCTTAGATTTTTAATCGGAATCCAAAATCGGACGTATAAAAAAATCAGAATCGCATGTAGTGTGCAAGAGGCCTTATCAGGAAGGACTTAAGAATTGGGAATATTACTATTTTCAGATCATGCACCAGTATGGTTTGATCTGGAGCTTAGACAAAGGAATAGATGTATATTTTATGGAAAACACTCTCCGGCGCTGAAAATAGCAACTACTCTATAAGCTGCGTGTTCTGTGGAGGGATTCCCCAACCCTCAGAATTGTACAAAAATATTATATAAAGTGATTATATTATATTAGTGATTTATATAAAGGAATAGATGTGACTGGCATTGGAGACTCAATGGCAATCTGTTGGACGATCCTGAAATTAGAGACAGGGTGAAAGCTTCAATAATAGAATATTTTGATAAGAATTAATTGGAGGGCATGGACAAGTGCAAGTTGTGGCAGGCTCATAAGGCTGTGATTAGGGGGGTTCTTATTTCCCAGGGAGCCAGAAAAAAAGGGGGAATATTCAGAGAAAATTCTTGGTTTGCTGAGTGAGATAAGAGCACCTTGGATCAGGAAGTTTAGCGAGGGGTAAGTTATCTGATTTGCTGGATGGGAGATTAAGGGAGAAGAATAGGATTTTTTCTGTGGAATGGTTTGAGCAGGCGAATAAGTATGGTAAATGGCTAGCTAAATCCTTAAAGAGAACCCGAGGTGGTTTTGAAGAATCTTATCTGCATACAGAGGCTGGATCTGCCTATACAGCCCAGCCTCTGTTGCTATCCCAAACCCCCCTAAGGTCCCCCTGCACTCTGCAATCCCTCATAAATCACAGCCACGCTGCTGACAAACAGCTTGTCAGAGCTGGCTGTGTTTATCTCTATAATGTCAGTCTGCTGCTCTCCCCGCCTCCTGCAGAACTCCAGTCCCCGCCTGCATCCCTTCCCTCCCTGCTGATTGGAGTGAAGGGACGGGGGCAGGGACTGGAGCTATGCAGGAGGCGGGGGAGCAGCTGAGACTGACACTACAGATGTGAACACAGCCTCACAGCACGGCTGTGATTTATGAGAGATTGCAGAGTGCAGGGGGACCTTAGTGGGGTTTGGGATAGCAACAGAGGCTGGGCTGTATAGGCAGATCCAGCCTCTGTATGCAGATAACATTCTTTAAACACACCTCGGGTTCTCTTTAAAAGGACAGCATAAGAGTACATATATAACAAAGATTAAGGATTCTCAAGGAGGTCTGGAGTTGCAGGCACACAAAATTGCTAATTTATTTAAGGATTATTATTTTTCTTTGTATAACCTCCCTAAAGATAAGTCTAAAAATTAGGGATGGGACAAATCCACAATTTCTTTGAATCCGAATCTAAAAAGGTTCTCGAATATCTCGAACCTTTCGAATCACGAATCTAACGAATCCTGCACATAAGAATTATGCGATCTGTGGTATAATTGCCCGCAGTATAGGTACCCGCGGTAAAGGTAGTGAGGCAAAGGTGCCTTCAGTATAGATAGCTAGGTATGGGTGCCTTCAATATTGGTAGCTTTCAGTATAGGTAGCAAGGTATATGGGCCTTCAGTATTGGTAGCAGGGTATATGTGCCTTCAGTATAGGTAGCAGGGTATATGTGCCTTCAGTATAGGTAGCAAGGTATATGTGCCTTCAGCATAGGTAGCAGGATATATGGGCCTTCAGTATAGGTAGCAGGGTATATGGGCTTTCAGTATAGGTAGCAGGGTATAGGGGCCTTCAGTATCAGTAGCAAGGTACGTGTGCCTTCAGTATAGATAGCAGGGTATAGGGGCCTTCAGTATAGGTAGCTAGGTATAGGGGCCTTCAGTATAGGTAGCAAGGTATATGTGCCTTCAGTATAGGTAGGTAGGTATAGGGGCCGTCACTATAGGTAGCAAGGTATATGTGCCTTCAGTATAGGTAGGTAGGTAAAGGGGCCTTCAATATAGGTAGGTACGTAGGTAGGTATAGGGGCCTTCACGTAGGTAGGTAGGCATATGGGGTCTTCACATAGGTAGGTAGGTATAGGAGCCTTCACGTAGGAAGGTATAGGGGCCTTCACATAGGTAGGGAGGTAAAGGGGCCTTTAGGTAGGCTGGTACGTAGGTATAGGGGCCCTCAAGTAGATAGCCCTGTGCTCCTCCAACCCCCCCATGGCCTCCTCCGTCCCCCCTTGCCTCCTCCGCTGGCCCCCCTGCATAAATAAGTACCCACTCACCCTCCCCATGGAGTGCAGAGCGGCAGACCTCTTCCTTACTTCCCTGTTCCCTCTAGTGGCCGGACTGGCTTTTACTGATGACGTAATAGTAAAAGCCGGTCACTAGGGGGAACAAGGAAGTCGGCGAGAGGTCTGCCGCTCTGGATAGCTGAGTGGATAATTCTTAACTATGCTGGGGGCGAGCGGAGGAGGTGCAGAGGGGACGGAGGAGGACAAGGGGGAGCGGCGGATGCGCGGGGACTCATCGTCGGGATTCGGCGGATTCGATGAACGGTAAATGGCGTTGGGATTTGAATCCACGAATTTTGAATATTTCCCAATATTCGAGGGATTCGTGGACTCGCCAGATTCATCGTCCCATCCCTACTAATAATGTTATGACAGGGATTTGGAAATATTTGGAAGATTCTGGTATGCCTAATTTGTTGCAGAATAAAAGGGAGGAAATGGAGAGGGAAATTTCTGAGGAGGAAGTTGGTGCAATGATAATAATAGCAATGAAGTTGGGGAAATCGCCAGGTCCAGATGGATATTCAAAAAATGGTAGTACTTTGCCTACGGATACGCTGGAGGCACATATAACTGTTATTCATAAAAGTGGGAAGGATCCTGCTTTGTGTCAAAGTTATAGACCTATTTCTTTATTGAATCTGGGCATAAAGGTTTTTGTGCCAAATCAGAATCTCATGTCGGTGGACCCAGGCAGTCCAGCCTGGGGGGGTCTCGGCTGTCTTCAGGGGAGTTAGTTAGCAGAGTCTTTTCATGAAGCCTGTGCCCTGTTAGCCAGAGGTGTAAACTCAGTTTGTCTAAGCTGATCTCACATTCAGATGTTAATTAAAGGAACCAACAGGGCCTTTCATAGAGGGAGATCCGAGAAAGCTAGTCACAGCTGGACACCAGACACCCTGGCTCCAGCCTTACCAGGAAGAAATTAATGTACTATATAATCTTTTGCCCATTTACAGAATACAATAAATAGGGTAGCTATGAGAGCGGTATCATTGGATCCGTAGGGTCATGCTGAATCTATTGATACCAGTCAAGAGGGGCCCGGGGGCCCCTACAACCCAGGTATGAATCTTCTCAGGAACCTGATCCGCTGCACTAGCCATGTCTGATATATTAATCGGTAGGTTCTGGGGATCGATAATATGTAATTATTATTTGTGTGCCGGCCGCGTAGGTCGGCCTAGAGAACATGTCAGGATTATGAGGTTGCTGAAGCCCCTGCCCAGATGTGATTACCATAATCCGGCCTGGGGGCCGACTCTGGAAGCCCGCCTCTGAACTCAGCTCCATTAAAAGTGAATGAGCTGCCCGGACAAAGCTGTCCTCCACCCTGAAACATCTTGGACTCATCTGTGCCAGCTTGAGGACATGCTGGCATCCACCTGGTCTGAACTCTGAACTTTGATTGAAACCAAGAACTTTATGATTCTTCCCACAAAAAGGACATCTTTCCAGGAACTAAGTATTTTTTCGCCCTTCTTTTATTTTTCATACTGGCTATTACTGTTTTAATAATTGTTGATTTTAATAATTGTCTGTATATATTAATTATTTATATTGCCGTGAATAAACGACTTTATCAAAGTCATTCACTGTCCGCTACCCTGCTTATCAGCCGCACCACTGAACCAGACCTCTGGAGAGACGCTACTACTATTGTTTGTTGTTGGCTAGACAGAATAGAGTGTGTTTAACCGTTTTTATTCGCAGGACTAGGCAGTCAGCGGGCTCTTCGGGCCCATGGTAACCGAGGTGGTGGCAGTTATACCCTGAATCGTGTGTGAGTTGTAATTACCCGTATCTCACAGGCTCCCTTCTGGTTTGTCTGTGGCTAATTCCCAACGGTTCCTTCGCATTGACTGCGACCAGAGTTCGCACGATCCGTGTGCTGGCACCGTTTGGAAGGCCATTTGCAGTCAGCCACCAGGGCTCCTGTGACAGTGTTCCATAGGGTGAATTGGGATTTTATTATCTATAAGGAGGGGGAACACCGAGAGCCCAATATAGTGTAGTATGCACTGTAACGTATGGGTATAGAAGGAGAAGTATAATGTTATACTCACAAATCTGGGTTACTGTATCAGGTAACCACTTTGAAGGCAGGTGGGGAGTATTAGACCTGTCCCCACTCAGGATTAAGAATTCGCTCTCTGGAGATCGGAAAAAGGAAACCAAGTCCCCTCCACCAGGGGTGGACACACTTATTGTTCAGTTGTACAGAGGCGCCAAAAGTATAAAAGTAGGATAAAATGTTTTAAAAGAGAACAATGGGGGATTAGTGGTGGACTTACCTCCCCAAAATAGACAGAAAAATGTTGCTTTATTCAACAAAAGCGATTTATTTACATACTCCTGATAGATGCAACACGTTTCGTGGGCACATCCCACTTCATCAGGCAATAAAACTGGAGTACAATTGACTCATACGTTCTCAGTACAAGGCGCTAAGCTTGTACTGAGAACGTATGAGTTGATTGTACTCCAAATTTATTGCCTGATGAAGTGGGATGTGCCCACGAAACGTGTTGCATCTATCCGGAGTATGTAAATAAATCGCTTTTGTTGAATTGAGCATCATTTTTCGGTGTCTATTTTGGGGAGGTAAGTCTACCACTAACCCCCCTATTGTTCTCTTTTAAAACATTTTATCCTACTTTTATACCTTTGGCGCCTCTGTACAACTGTACAATGGGATTTTTATTATGGCTGCATAAAAGTATGTGGGGTTGGGGTCTAATATGTTAAAGTGGGTTAGTGCTTTATATTCTAATCCTACTGCTCAGGTTAGAGCGAATGGGGCCCTGTCGGATGCCTTTTCCTTGTCTAATGGTAAGAGGCAGGGTTGTCCCCTGTCACCGGTGATATTTATTTTGACTTTGGACGTTCTTTTGTGTACTATCAGGGGGGAGGGAAGTATTCATGTGGAAAAGGGTCGGAGAGGACGAGCATAAATTGTCAGCTTTTGCAGATATTTTGTTTTATGTTTTGGATCCATTAGTGTCCTTACTAAACTTGATCAAAGAATTTGAGAGGTATGAGGTTTACTCGAACTTCAAGACTGATTTGTCATAGTCTGATGCATTTATAGTGGACCCAAACTACAAGATTTCAGAAATAAAATCTATTTTTTAAATTATAATAATAAATAGCAGCCTTTTTTCAGCTGCATGATGACAAATATAAAATATTTTACATTTATTGGAGAAACCCCTCCCTTCCTTTCATATTGCCGGAAAATAATCCGGCAAACTGGTGGAGTAGATGGTGTCCAGCAAAGGAGGAATTGCTAATGGCTGCCACCTGTAAAACCCTAGTTATGCAAAGAGGAGGGTGAAAAACATGCACTGAAATGCTCATAGGCTTGAAGGAGTGTTTATTTATATTTGTATGTGTCAGAGAGGTGCAACTAAATATTTTGAATAAAAAAAATGTGTGATTTGGGTCCGCTTTAATGTCTCAATAAGCTCTTTGTTGTTAAATCAGATAAAGCTTAATTTTTCATTTCCTTTCAGAAATGAAGCAATTAAGTATTTGGGAATTATATTATCTAGTGACTTTGTTAAATGTTAAAATGAGGGATTTGTAACTTGAACACAAAGTCTTTCAGAGACCAGAGTAAATCATTTAAAAGGATGTGGTTGTTTATTTAGCATTATTGATTTTCCATGAATATTCAAAAATATAAATCAATAAAGGTACAAATCTTAGTTACGTTACAAATGATTACAAAAAATGAACAAATTGATTGTATGTCTGTATGTATGAAAGTATGTGTGTGTCTGTGAAGTGAAAATGGCAGAAAGACCCACTCCCGCCTAAAACTCCTTACATAAAGAAATGGGCTGGCCCCACAGTGTGTCCCAATGCTATCTATGATTGGTTTGTTCAAACAATGCTGTAGTCTCTATTTGCTGACTTCCATACCTAGCTGCTTCAGCTAACTCCTCATATATCACAAAGAGAGCACATGTTTCAATCCGGTTGAAACTGGTATTCCAACAGCCTCATTGTAACGCTATGGACTAGTGGCATAATTAGATACAGCTGTTTGACCAGCTTCTAGCTGGGGGGGATGGTTAAGCATAGAATTCCTGAGAGCAGGACTGTAGAATTTCCACTCCAGCCTTGTACGCCTATGCTAGATAATCAAAGATTTCTTTTCACTCAAGCTTATCAATATCACATATATAATTTATCTATAGCTTTGATATCTCAATCGCGTCACATCCAATATAGATAATTATTCCCTCCAACATGGCAGGGCCCTTGCCACGCAGAAAGCTCCAATCATCGTATATTTAGATTGTTCAGAGGTTAAAACATCAAAACTACTTATTACATTTCCCCCTTTTATAGAAGTAAAATCTTATATTAAAATTACTTTCACTTCTATAAATACCTTTTATATTTTAATCATTATCAAAATTTTTGTTAAAATATAACAGTCATATTCTGTCATCTTTCATTAATAATTACCTTCAAATTTTGCTACCCCTAAATTTTTAGACAAATTAATAACTTTTATTTAAACTAATTGCATGTATATGCTCTTCATTCATCCCTTGTGAATGAACTCTAAAAGAAAAAAAACTCTTAATCTCTGCCTTGCTGGACTTAACTTAAACAGCAACTACTTTTGTACTCTCATGTGTAATTGAAACAATGTGTGTTAACCCTTTCACATTTTGTTATAGAGGAAACTTTACCTTTGACAAGAATGGTAGATTCTTCATAAAATTAACCTAATACCCTTAAACTAAACATGCAAGCATGATGACAAATCTAAACTTTGAACTTCATTACTTTTTCCTTCCATTTTAAAATGATCACAAAACCCTTTTTTAATAAAACAATCATAATAATGTATATCATTAACTGGATTACCTAATAATGTTACATAATAATCAGATGTATTGCCTTACAACTACTAATATCATTAAAATATTCTTCATTCATCTTGGTGGAATTCATATCACTTATCCATCCCAAATCAATATGAATTAATGTATACCTGTATTCTTCAATTATGTCATACCTCCTTAAAAAGTTTGTATTACTGTTTGGAAATATCTATAAAATATATGCAGTTTGGAGTTTCAAACATATCCTAATCAAATATGGTTTCCATTATTAATCAAAATTAAAAATATTAAATCATAAAAATGTGTCATTTAAGGACATAATACTGATGCAATGTGTATAACAATACCTTCCCATCATCTGATTTACATTAACAGTTTATTATGCTATCTAACTAGCCCTTTGCTTTTTGACAAGCCTTTTGCTTTCTGACAAGCCTTATTATCTTTAAATCAGATTTCAAAGTTTCTTAATACAACCCATTAATTATATCAATGATCTTTGCACCATCTAAAATTCCTTTTCTAATATTTTGATCAAACTCTCAAAATAACTTTGCATACCAGATATATTATGGAAACCCCTTTCTATCAAAAATATCAATTTCCAAACATTAATCAAAAATTTACCTTATTATTATTATTTTTTTTTTTTTTAAATGAAAGGATCTATAAGCTATTGGATAAAAAAACTTTCCTTAAAAACCTTTTCTATTCTTACCAATATTTTTCCCTAAACTTTTCATTACTTTATGAAAATATCACATAAAATCTAATTCTGTTCTGTAACAAATAAAACAAACAATTAAACTCAAAACACCAAAAATGTCTTTTTCATGTGTGTCCAATTAAAAATTATATGTGTGTAAAGAGATTAGATTCTCAGTTCAGTTCATGAAAAGTGGGGAGGGAAAAGAAAAAAAAACTCTTCATGTCTTCAAGCACTTCTGTTCATTCCTTTATCAATGGAAGCATGGAATCTCCTCTCAATAGGCTCGTTAGCATGTGAAAGCCTTGTAATTTTCGCCATTTCTGCATGTGACCTTTTAGTCAATCAATCTTTAGAGATACATCTATAATTAGAAAAATATGGTATCAATGATCTTATTTCAAGAAAATAACTTTAAACTTTTGTTCCCCCTTTGAACAAACAAACTCATATGACATTGTCTAAATTGCAATCCTTTGATGAGGACACAAACCATGAACTTTAATAAATCTCGTTTATCTAATAAACATAACCTTAGACAAACCTGAGATAAAACCCAATAAAATAAAAAAAAAACACAATGTCATCTAAAAAATATCCTTCACACTTTAATTGTGAGGACAACAAAGTTATATTCTCTTATGTAAATGTGTAACAGCATGTTAATATGTGTGTGTGCGTTTATATAACATGCTAATCTCATGTGTATATGTCATTATTAGTATACCTGCTGTGTGTGTGTGCAAGTTGCAAGTAACTAAATGATACCCTTACATTTCTTTCACAATGATATCTCAAAAATGATCAATACATTATTTATAACAACTTCTGACGTATTTTTACTCATGCAGTTTGAGTGACAGCTAATGGCTTCAGATTACAGGACTCCAGCTGTTCTTAATTAACCCTACTCTCGCTTAACATAGATGCCACTGTTTCTCATACAAACAGAGGAAAGCATTTCCTAAACAGCTTCTGCTGAAACATTTCTATGTCACTAAAACTTAACTAGAAACCTTTCTTTAATTTTTACTTTAAAATGACCTCATCTTACTAAAATACATTGCAACTGATGTAACCAATTGCTAGTATCCAAAATAAACTCAAGGAAACATGAAATCCACTTTTCTATAAACAACTGATACTCGAATTACTTTTAAATCCAATATCCCAATTAATATTGTACCTCTATTTTCATCAATTTACAGAAAGGAAGGAAATCACCACCATCTCTGATTCTCTTCACATACTTCTTAGGAAACAAAATTTAATAATTAAGGAGATAGAATACATGTGTACACCAAATCATAAAAGGGGAATAAAAAAAATATTATCACATAAACACATATAGAATTCACAACCAATAACTTTTATCAGAGTTCTGCTTTAACCTGTTGTCCTTTAAACGTTTAATTTTTAAATTTCCTTGAATGTGAATATATTGTGTACAGTCTAAAATATCAGTGCATACATTACTGTATCAACAATCTACAGCAATGACCAAAGTATACAATTTTATTTCAGATATTTGATACACCAACACCAAGTCCCTTGTATACCAATAATTTGAACTGGCACAACTGATTTCACACCTCTGACCGGAAAAGATATGAAACCACCTGTCACCATTCATCAATTATATTTTTATAAATTCCCATTTCTCCTCCGGTAAAGAAAAACAGATCTTTACAAAAATAATGCATATATAAGTATAAGGATATACTTATTCATGACAAATCACTTATGAGACTGAGCATTCAATAAATATCATAATCTGATCATATTTCCCATCATCACTCACATTAGACTGAACACACATATTGTCTATTAAAAATATATCTTTACCTTCTAAAGTGTCAAACTCATCTATATATAATAACTATAGTCATGAGCTACCAAATTATTTTATACCTTACAGATCAAATTCTTATGTAATTGATGCAATCGTTATTTGCAACAATTCAGCTTTATTTAATCAAAATTAAACCAAATCTCTTTATTTCACCATAAACTCACTAAGAATATCCTCCTGACTAAACCTATAACTTAAAAAAACTTATTTTACCAACTTTTGTGTAAATCGATTGTCGAAATATATATCTATCATCTATGGACACCAGCAATCACATCTTACTTATGAATGCTGAACCTTATCACCATATCCTCATCAATCACTAATACAAGAACAGATATGTCTATCATCAAACTATGATTAACAATCTTATGCAAAATTATAATAAGCTCATTTTAATTAATTAAACATTTTTTTTTTTTTAATATCAATTATAATACCAATGACTATATTTTATACTTTTTATCAAAACTCAAATGGAAAAATAGGACAACAACTCTGAACCTTGAATGAAATTATTATAACATATATAGCTTGCAATACAAATACTTTTATGTGACATCTGCAATGATTTTACATTCCTACTAGAATAGCTGTCATATGAAACTACTGCTGCTGCAAAGAAAATGTCATTTTGGTAACCACACTTTTAAATACCCAGAAACATTTTTATTTTTCCTGGCTTTCAGGATTACTGCGCTTCTAATAAACCATTATTACAGATATATTTCCTTTTTATATAAACTGTCACTTATTCATGGTTTACACATTTTCTTTTACACAAGTAGCCAATTAGCATAAATACAAAACCCTTACTTTACTTATAGAAGCTAATATGCTAAATCTACTCCTATGATCCAATTACACTATCTTAAGCTTCAATTTAAACCATTTTTTCCCAAATTTAGCTTGCAGCTCTGTGAACAAAAATATCTGCCTCTTTAAATAAACATCATTAAGGAAGTCTGCATCCTGTCTGCTACCACTAAAGCATTTTACATAGGAATGAGAAGAACATTCCTTTTGCCTGCTATTCATTTTAGCAACCTTTAAGTAACTATTTCCCTAACTAACTAACAAATATTCTTTATTTCTTTAACAACTTCGGACAACGCAATCTGACTCTTAAAACTTTTAACCAATTCAACAGGAAATAAAACATAGTCACCTTATGCAAACAGACTTCTGGTATCACCCACAGATCTTCTGGAGGTCCATTCGCTTCTGGTCTGGTCTCCTCCCTTGCTTCAGGCTCAATCGCAAAAAATAGTTTCAAAAATACCCAGCTTCCTTTCTCATTCCCCCGTTTTGAAACGAGCTTGTGATCTATGGCTGAGTTAATTCTTCATGAAACATTTACGACTGGTTGGCTCGCCAATTGTTAAATGTTAAAATGAGGGATTTGTAACTTGAACACAAAGTCTTTCAGAGACCAGAGTAAATCATTTAAAAGGATGTGGTTGTTTATTTAGCATTATTGATTTTCCATGAATATTCAAAAATATAAATCAATAAAGGTACAAATCTTAGTTACGTTACAAATGATTACAAAAAATGAACAAATTGATTGTATGTCTGTATGTATGAAAGTATGTGTGTGTCTGTGAAGTGAAAATGGCAGAAAGACCCACTCCCGCCTAAAACTCCTTACATAAAGAAATGGGCTGGCCCCACAGTGTGTCCCAATGCTATCTATGATTGGTTTGTTCAAACAATGCTGTAGTCTCTATTTGCTGACTTCCATACCTAGCTGCTTCAGCTAACTCCTCATATATCACAAAGAGAGCACATGTTTCAATCCGGTTGAAACTGGTATTCCAACAGCCTCATTGTAACGCTATGGACTAGTGGCATAATTAGATACAGCTGTTTGACCAGCTTCTAGCTGGGGGGGATGGTTAAGCATAGAATTCCTGAGAGCAGGACTGTAGAATTTCCACTCCAGCCTTGTACGCCTATGCTAGATAATCAAAGATTTCTTTTCACTCAAGCTTATCAATATCACATATATAATTTATCTATAGCTTTGATATCTCAATCGCGTCACATCCAATATAGATAATTATTCCCTCCAACATGGCAGGGCCCTTGCCACGCAGAAAGCTCCAATCATCGTATATTTAGATTGTTCAGAGGTTAAAACATCAAAACTACTTATTACAGACTTAAAGGAATACTATCGATGTATGCATTTATTTTTAAATGCTGTATGTTGTAGCACACATTAGGACAAGTACTAGGAGCAATTTGATTCCTCACACAGCTGTTCCTCTCAGCTGTAAAATCCTCCTTCAGTTTTGGATACAACATGTATCTAAATACTGACGGCTCCCAGATGGATAGACCATGTCTCTGCACAGGGGAGTTGCTATCAACCAGTTTATAGTTTAATTATCACCTTGCTGAAAGAATCTTGTTGATATGGTGGAAAGGGGTTAAAGATTCTAGCAATGTGAGTTTATTATCTTTGCTTCTCTTGACTGATAAAGATACTAATAATGCTAATTGTAAACAGTGGTCTGCCCCTCTCAGCAGCTTGTAAAGTGGATGCAGCCTGTAGTGAATCACCACAAGCAGGCAGCCAGGCAACCAGTCTGAGTGTAAACACAGACTAGTGTTATAGCTAGTTATATTCCAGCAATATTACAGCTCATTTAGTTACCTGTTACCACCTCAGATCAGCCTATTTCTCCTCATGTCTCCTGCATGCTGTGAGTGACACAGTGAAATATATTAGTGAGCTGTGTGAGAAATGATTTTTTAAGCAGAAATAGAGGGAGAGAGACCTGGGTGAATAAATACAGTGCCCCTAGCACTAGTGGTAATGTGTACACTAATATAGAGTATTAAAAAAAAAAGTTGTTTCAATCGATAATATTCCTTTAAATTATTTTCTCTTAATTACCTTCTTTTGTTAAGTTCTATAAAGAAGGATTTGGAGGGATTTGGACGTATAGATATTATTAAGATGAATGTTTTGCCCAGGTTAGTGTTTTGTATGTCTATGTTGCCAGTTTGTGTGCCTGCGACTTTTTTCAGAGCTCTAAAATCTATTTTTTTCGGTTTGTTTGGCAAAACAAGGTCTCGAGGTTAGCATATGGGATTTTGACTCGTCCTAAGGTGAAGGGTGGTTTAGGACTTCCTGATATTATTATCGAGCTTGTATAATAGTTGGACCTTTTGATTGGATATATGAGGGTAGTGTGAAAGGGTGGGTTAACATTGAAAAGAGGCTAGTGGGAATAGAGTTGGCGGATGCTTTCTGGCTCCCTGGGATTTTTAGAGAGTTACCGAAATGGACCCCATTTTGGGTAAAGAATGTGTTTAAGATTTGGGACTTGGTTAATAAAAAATGTGGTTGGGCTGAGGGGATATCTCCTATGTCACCGCTTGTGGGTTCTCTTTTTTTCTACCAGGTAAGGTAAGAGGGTTTTTTGGATTGTGGGGAGGTGGAGGTAGATTGGGTTTGAAGGATATTTTGATTGATGGAACCCTGAAATCTTTGGCTAGGTTCCGAGAGGAATTTGGTCAGTTTCCATTTGACTTTTGGAGACATAGGCAATTGGAACATTTTGTGGCGGAGAAGAAGATAATTTTTCGCAGTAATATGAGACTAGCAGAGTTTGAAAAGCTTTTTGTGTTGGGGACTCTTCCCATGCATCTGATATCTTTATTGTATAAAACATTAATTTTGAATGAGATTATGGATTTTCCGGAATATCTAAATAAGTGACAGGAGGATTTTGACATTTCTATGAGTGACATCCAAAAAAGGAAAGTATGTGTTTTGGCCCATGCTAATTCTGTAAATTCTAGGATTAATGAGGTTAATTTCAAGTTGTTAACTAGATGGTATAAAACGCCGGATAGATTGGCTTCCATATATCCTGGTGTAAGTGATAGATGTTGGTGAGGTTTTGTGGGGAAGGGCACATAAATTCATTTGGTGTGGGAATGTCCTATAATTTCGAGTTTTTGGGATAATGTATTAGATTGTACTGGAAGGATAAGTGATTCTTGTATTAATTGGGAGCCATCTAAACTGTTGTTACATGATACGTTGAATTCTGTTAGTATTTATTAGAGATCGATTATTCCCCAATTATTGATAGCTGCTAAAAGCTTGATTCCAGTTAAGTAGAGATGTCTGGATCTTCCAACCCTTAGAGATTGGATTGGTAAATGTAATATGTTGAAGGATGCCGAAAATCAGATAGCTCTTTAGCAGGATAAATTGGGGGTTTTTAATGATAAATGGGAGAAATGGTTCCAGTTTCAAGATTCGGTAGAGTATGGAATTATGATGGAGATGTAGGGGAGGAGTCTCTTGATAGGGGGAATTGTGATTTGTTGTTGGAATTAGGCGGTATATTGTAACTTGTGGGACAGTTGTGTGGGTTTTTTGTCTGGTGAGGATCTTGTTGTAAAGAATAGGAGGGGGGAGGATGGAGGGGAAAGGGTTTTTTTTGGAATTTTTTGTATGTTAAAATGTGGGAGAAAGGGGGGAAAGAGGAATGTGTTCTACTTTTAATACTGTATATTCTTGATTGTATGTGAAAAAATTATTTTTTTCTCAATAAATTATATTTTTAAAAAAAAGTGTTTCACTTTGAGCTAATAGCACAGGAAAAAGCTACGCGTGGCTCGGGGTGCGCATGCGCAGTTGCTGTCTACTTACAAATCGACAGTAACGACACTAGCTGGCGGCGGGAGAACGGAGAATCGTAGAGAAGCGGCGCGGGACAGGAAGGCTGCAGAGGGCTGGCATAAGCCCCAGGTAAGTGAAACACTTTGTTTTAATACATTCTTTAGTTCCGCTTTAAGGCTTGTGTTGTTCCTCAAGATGTCTCTACTTTCTTTGGGATTTTACAGTCAAGCTATCTGCTACTGTAAATATCTCTAAAGGGTGCCATACACTGGTCGATTTGCCATCAGATTCGACCAACAGATAGATCCCTCTCTGATCGAATCTGATCAGAGAGGGATCGTATGGCCACCTTTACTGCAAACAGATTGTGAATCGATTTCAGCCTGAAACCAATCACAATCTGTGGAGCTGCTGCTGCCCCCCCCCCCCCCCCCCCCCTTGCATACATCTTCTCCGGACGGCGCGAGTTCCCGCTGTCTTCTTCTCCGCTCCGGCTACTGAACTTTCTGTCCAGGGGAAGTTTAAACAGTAGAGGGCGCTCTACTGTTTAAACTTCCTGCCGAGACAGGAAGTTCTGTGTAGCTCTGGAGCCCGAAGCGGAGAAGAAGACCAGGGGACTCGCGCCAGCTGAAGCAAGTAATGTATTAACGCTGTATTGCGTCGGTCGTCAGGCATTCGAACGCCGCTAACGACGCACTGACGACCCACCGGCGACCAGGATAAATCTTCCGCACGGATGGGTCGACGGGAACGATCGATTTCGGACCGAAATCGATGGTTCTGTCAGCGGTGTGCGCAGCGATTTCACAGCCGTTTCGATCACTGTGATCGAAACGGCTGTATATTGGCGGGAAAATCGTTAGGTGTATGGGCCCCTTTAGGTAAGGGTGTGTTCACAGCTCTCAAGCACTTTGATTCTGACAGGAGAAGAGTGCTAAACAATGTTAACAACATTATTATTACCAATGGATAGTAAGCACTACTGTTCTCGTTAACTTTGGTTTATGGAGATTCTCACAATATTTAAAGGGAACAAGAGTTAAAAATCATCTGATGAGATAAACAATTGTATCTATCCTCTTTCTCCTGAAAATGACTTTTTTTAGAATACCACAGTTTTATTTATTTTTTTAAGGTTAAATAGGAGGTTTAATGTTTTGTCTCATATGAATTATACAGTTTTTTACATAGTCTCAGTGTCCCAGAGCTAAAATATATGACCTATTGACTTTGTTATGTAACCCCTGCAGTTGGAAGTTTTTTTCTTCCAGGTATTATATTATTACTATTAATAGTAATTGCTTTATAAAGCGCTAACATATTCCGTGGCATTGTACAAACCAAGAGACAAAGATGGGGTATACAGTATAATAATACAGACAATTGTATACACTACATATAGACAGTGGTACAAAATATAGAATTGGTAGACATAGTAATTACAGTGACAAATGTAACATGATGAATAAAATGTATAACAAATTCCAAGACACAAATAGGTGAGAGAGCCCTGCCCTTGTGATCTTACAATCTAAAGGCTTTATGGCTGAAATGCTTCATTAATGAGGATTAGGCTATAGTCCACTAGGCTGAAGAGAAGCTGTCAGTTGCATATCTGAATGGTTAACTCTTTCAGACAGAAACAAAAGCACAGCCTAGTTAATTGTATGTTTGGCACTGTACATACACATGTCTATGTCATCATGTCACATGTCCCATCGGGTACACTTTGAGAAGTTTGAATAGTTAATAATGAGAACCTACAAAATATCTACTCCAAGACTGACTTAGCTTCAAATAGCAATAGTTGGGTTGAAAATAATTGTGTGGGGTTACTAGACACACACTAGCAGGCCACTGTGCAGAAATCATAGGGCCCCATAAAAACATTTTGGTTGTGCCCCTAAGTTATAAGTCAACTTTGTGCCCCTTCACCACACACCAATTTTAGGTAGGCAGAGGGCCCCCAGAGCATTAAGTAGCTCTTCAATAACGATAGCCAGAGGTAACCCCATTAGACCCCACTATAGGTAGCCAAAGACTTCCCCACCAGTACAGGTAGCCAGAAGTAGCCCCCCACCACCACCACCACCACCAGTATAGGTAGCCAAAGATGACTACTGTATAAGTAGCCCCCACAGTAAAGGTAGCCACAGAGTCCCCCTCCATATACAGTCGGTGTCCCCCTCAGTATAGGTAGCCAGAGGAACCCCAGGATATGTTTCCAGAAGAACCCACCGTGTAAGTAGCCCCTTTAGTATAGGTAGCCATAGGACCCCCAGGATAGGTATCCAGAAGGACCCCCAATGGAAGTAGCCCCTTCAGTATGGCACCCAGAGGGTCCCCAGGATAGGTAGCCAGAAGGACCCCCCCATATAGGTATCCATCTCAGTATAGGTAGCCAGAGGGTCGCCAGGAAGGGTAGCCAGAATAACCTCCATATAAGTCAGTGCTGGGCCAAAATTACGCATGAGCGTAATTACGCATCGTAATTCAATGCAAATTTTACGGTCTTACACGTAATTATTTACGCGTAAGCAGTAAAGTGGTATCGTAATTACGCTGTCTACCGTAATTGCTAGGTATGCATAATTTTACGAAGACTTGCGCGTAATTTTACGCGTAATTACTAACGTAAAAACTCCCCTTTTCTAAGAGTAGCCAATCAGTCAACATCCTAAGCAACCAACAGTACCTTCTCCCGTCCTTCAGTATATAGTGTACGTTTTGACCCATACGAATTATGTGTACACAATAGCTGTCACATTGACGGCTATTGCGTACATATCGTCTGTATGCGTCAAAAAGTACGCATTAATGGGTATTACGGCACTACGCGTAACATCGTAGTGTAAGCACCTACATTACGATATCCTTACACGTAACTGTGTAAGTTAACGCGTAATTACAGTGATGAACCGTAGATGATTTCCTACGCCGTAACCGTAATTGCGTAATAGCGTAAAATTACGCGTAATGATCCGTAAGCGTAGATTTTTCCATTACGACCAGCACTGATATAAGTATCCCCCCTCTGTATAGGTAACCAGAATAAACTATGTATAAGCATTTCCCTCTGAATAGGTAGCCAGAAGGCCCCCAGTGCAGGTGGGCAGAAGGACCCCCTTCCTGAAGTGCATAATAGCAGCAGCGGGCATGCAAAGATAAGTAACTCACCTCTCAGCTCCCATCTCTATGATAAGCTGTAGTCATGGAGATGGAGACACCAGGACAAGATAGATCGTCAGTGGAGCCCAGAGGTGACCCCTTTAGGAGATTGGCCTTGGGGCTTAACCCACATGCCTGTTGGATATGTGACGCCAACAATCTTGTTTATTTAGGGATGTTGTGTTAGCCGCTGGTGATCTGTGAGTTTTGAGTCCAGGCCCCTTTAAAAAAAATTTTTTTGCTAATATTCCTCGGGGCCCTTGGCCTCTACTCTAAGGCCTATATCACTTGTAACAGAGTAAAATCTTGCATGTTCCCATGACAGCCCCATAAAATGGCCGTTCCAGCAGCATAAAAAAGCTGTAGGGGTACCTCTGGTTATCTTTTTTTCTTGGCTTGTACAGTGTTGTGCAGAGCTGTGGTAGTCTTGACCTGCCTTTTAAAAATGTGTTTGGAGGCTGTATTAGCTGTACACAGTCCAGAAAACTAACCAGAACTTTCCCCCAATTGCCATGATTTACAAAGCTTTTTCACCCGGTTTCCTCTGTTTTCACCTCATCTACCGTATGTCACAATTTTAAGCTCACAAAGAGCAAGAATATAATATAATTGAGGTAAGAAAAGTAAAATTGAAATGAAGTTATTGAGGAACAACTTACTTTGAGTGATTATTTTGCTTGTAAATGTGCTGAAAGGTTATTTTTATCAATTAGGTGATAAGTACAGATGTCAAGAACGGTTCGCCTGCGAACGGTTCTAGACAAACTTTGGGGGTTCGCGTTCGTCTGCACCAGGTGAACGTTTACGGAAGTTCGATTCGCCCCATAATGCACTATGAGGGTCAACTTTGACCCTCTGCATCACAGTCAGCAGGCACATTGTAGCCATTCAGGCTACACTAAGCCCTGGAGCCCCCCCCCCCCCCCCTTATATAAGGCAGGCTGCGGCGGCCATTAGCCTCATTCGTGTGCCTGCTAGAGAGTAGAGACAGACTAGGGACAGCTGCTGCAGACTTGTTCTTCTAGGGACAGATTAGTTAGGTTCTTGGCTGCTTAGCTTGCTCCTGGCTGATTGTTATTGCTTTTATAGCACCCCTCAATAGCTCTTTTCAGAGCTCATCCTGTACTTTTTTTCTGTGTGTCAAACTGACACTTTTGTTGCATGCACAGCCTTGCTAATTGATAGTGTGTGTGCCACTGCCAGCAGCCCAGCACATTCAGTGACTACCTGTGTGTGTGTGACAGGGAGCTGCACATTGTACTACCCAGTACTGCATATACCCAGTACCTGTTGTGTTTACTTAACCCACCTCATCACTGCATATACCTAGCTTTGTGTTGAGCGAACCCAGCTCACTGCATCTAACTACCTGTTGTGTTGAGTGAACCCACCTCACTGCATCTAAGTACCTTTCTTGTTCAGTGAACCCAGCTCACTGCATCCAACTACCTGTTGTGTTGAGTGAACCCACCTCACTGCATCTAAGTACCTTTACTGTTCAGTGAACCCAGCTCACTGCATCTTACTACCTGTTGTGTTCAGTGAACCCACCTCACTGCATCTAAGTACCTTTACTGTTCAGTGAACCCAGCTCACTGCATCTTACTACCTGTTGTGTTCAGTGAACCCAGCTCACTGCATCTAAGTACCTTTATTGTTCAGTGAACCCAGCTCACTGCATCTAAGTACCTTTACTGTTCAGTGAACCCAGCTCACTGCATCTTACTACCTGTTGTGTTGAGTGAACCCACCTCACTGCATCTAAGTACCTTTCTTGTTCAGTGAACCCAGCTCACTGCATCCAACTACCTGTTGTGTTGAGTGAACCCAGCTTACTACATCTAAGTACCTTTATTGTTCAGTGAACCCAGCTCACTGCATCCAACTACCTGTTGTGTTGAGTGAACCCAGCTCACTGTCTCTAAGTACCTTTATTGTTCAGTGAACCCAGCTCACTGCATCCAACTACCTGTTGTGTTGAGTGAACCCACCTCACTGCATCTAAGTACCTTTACTGTTCAGTGAACCCAGCTCACTGCATCTTACTACCTGTTGTGTTCAGTGAACCCACCTCACTGCATCTAAGTACCTTTACTGTTCAGTGAACCCAGCTCACTGCATCTTACTACCTGTTGTGTTCAGTGAACCCAGCTCACTGCATCTAAGTACCTTTATTGTTCAGTGAACCCAGCTCACTGCATCTAAGTACCTTTATTGTTCAGTGAACCCAGCTCACTGCATCTTACTACCTTTATTGTTCAGTGAACCCAGCTCACTGCATCCAACTACCTGTTGTGTTGAGTGAACCCACCTCACTGCATCTAAGTACCTTTATTGTTCAGTGAACCCAGCTCACTGCATCTTACTACCTGTTGTGTTCAGTGAACCCAACTCACTGCATCTAAGTACCTTTATTGTTCAGTGAACCCTGCTCACTGCATCCAACTACCTGTTGTGTTGAGTGAACCCACCTCACTGCATCTAAGTACCTTTATTGTTCAGTGAACCCAGCTCACTGCATCCAACTGCCTGTTGTGTTGAGTGAACCCACCTCACTGCATCTAAGTACCTTTACTGTTCAGTGAACCCAGCTCACTGCATCTTACTACCTGTTGTGTTCAGTGAACCCACCTCACTGCATCTAAGTACCTTTACTGTTCAGTGAACCCAGCTCACTGCATCTTACTACCTGTTGTGTTCAGTGAACCCAGCTCACTGCATCTAAGTACCTTTATTGTTCAGTGAACCCAGCTCACTGCATCTAAGTACCTTTATTGTTCAGTGAACCCAGCTCACTGCATCTTACTACCTTTATTGTTCAGTGAACCCAGCTCACTGCATCCAACTACCTGTTGTGTTGAGTGAACCCACCTCACTGCATCTAAGTACCTTTATTGTTCAGTGAACCCAGCTCACTGCATCTTACTACCTGTTGTGTTCAGTGAACCCAACTCACTGCATCTAAGTACCTTTATTGTTCAGTGAACCCTGCTCACTGCATCCAACTACCTGTTGTGTTGAGTGAACCCACCTCACTGCATCTAAGTACCTTTATTGTTCAGTGAACCCAGCTCACTGCATCCAACTGCCTGTTGTGTTGAGTGAACCCACCTCACTGCATCTAAGTACCTTTACTGTTCAGTGAACCCAGCTCACTGCATCTTACTACCTGTTGTGTTCAGTGAACCCAGCTCACTGCATCTAAGTACCTTTATTGTTCAGTGAACCCAGCTCACTGCATCTAAGTACCTTTATTGTTCAGTGAACCCAGCTCACTGCATCTTACTACCTGTTGTGTTCAGTGAACCCAGCTCACTGCATCTAAGTACCTTTATTGTTCAGTGAACCCTGCTCACTGAATCCAACTACCTTTTGTGTTGAGTGAACCCACCTCACTGCATCTAAGTACCTTATTGTTCAGTGAACCCAGCTCACTGCATCCAACTACCTGTTGTGTTGAGTGAACCCACCTCACTGCATCTAAGTACCTTTACTGTTTAGTGAACCCAGCTCACTGCATCTAACTGCCTGTTGTGTTGAGTGAACCCACCTCACTGCATATACCTAGCATCCCCCCGAGATGGACAAAATGGACAAACCAGGTATAGAGTTGGGCCGAACGGTTCGCCTGCGAACGGTTCCATGCGAACTTCCGTGGTTCGCGTTCGCGTCCCGCAGGCGAACGTTTGCGGAAGTTCGGTTCGCCCCATAATGCACCATGGAGGGTCAACTTTGACCCTCTACATCACAGTCAGCAGGCCTAGTGTAGCCAATTAGGCTACACTAGCCCCTGGAGCCCCACCCCCCTTATATAAGGCAGGCAGCGGCGGCCATTACGGTCACTCGTGTGCCTGCATTAGTGAGAGTAGGGCGAGCTGCTGCAGACTGTCTCTCATAGGGAAATATTAGTTAGGCTTAGCTTGTTCCTGGCTGCATATCTGTTCTGTGAACCCACCACTGCATACCTGTTCATTGAACCCACCACTGCATACCTGTTCATTGAACCCACCTCTGCATACCTGTTCAGTGAACCCACCACTGCATACCTGTTCAGTGAACCCACCACTGCATACCTGTTCAGTGAACCTGCCACTGCATACCTGTTCTGTGAACCCACCACTGCATTCCTGTTCTGTGAACCCACCACTGCATACCTGTTGTGTTCAGTGAACCCGCCACTGCATACCTGTTCTGTTCTGTGAACCCACCACTGCATACCTGTTCAGTGAACCCACCACTGCATACCTGTTGTGTTCAGTGAACCCGCCACTGCATACCTGTTCTGTTCAGTGGACCCACCACTGTCCTGTCGTCCTGTCAGAAAGGACCTTCAGCGCAGCTGGAGGCATTGCCACTGAGAAGAGAAGTCGCCTAAGTCACAAAAGTGTTAAGTACCTCACCTTTATCAAAATGAATGAGGCATGGATCCCGGATGGCTGCTGCCGGCCCCAAGACTAAGTCAGTCCCCGCACACACAGCATCTCTGCCTGCACGCCGTGTGACTGGCTGCCTGGCCTGCCCCAAGAAGACTAAGTCGCTCCCAGTCCCTCCACACAGCATGTCTGCCTGCAGGCCGCTTGACTACCTTCTCCGCCACCACCAACAGGGTCCGGGACTCCAGGCGGATTGCTGAATTTTTTAGGCCGCTGTAATAATTTTTCTGGTGCGTGTACATGACTGCCTAATTTTTCTGGCTGCACTGCGGGCAGCTGCAACAACAAAAAAAAAGGCATGTACATGCGCCCATCCCCCTTCGTGATCATTACCTTGCCGTGGTGAAGGGGCTTGCGTATCACAATGAAGCAATGACCGGCGCCTAGATGAGTGTCTCAGGGGGCACACAAAAGATAATAAGGTCGTTGCTTCATTGTGGTCAGACCAAATTTGATCAGCTGGACAGTCACTGTTCTGTCATTCAGCTACATCAGCCAGGCGACCATATGGGCTGTAAAGCCACCAAAACCTGCACTCTCGCCATGGTGCGCACCAGTCCAGCACGGCCGTCACTACACAAACAGCTGTTTGCGGTGCGTTACACGGTGAGTTTGGTGTGTCAGTGTGAAGCAGTACCTTAATTACACTACCTGATTGATGTATACACATGCAAGATGTTTTAAAGCACTTTAGGCCTGTCATTTAGCATTCAATGTGATTTCTGCCCTTAAAACGCTGCTTTGCGTCAAATCCAGATTTTTCCCGGGGACTTTTGGCGTGTATCCCACTCCGCCATGCCCCCCTCCAGGTGTTAGACCCCTTGAAACATCTTTTCCATCACTTTTGTGGCCAGCAGAAATTTTTTTTCCAAAGTTCGCCTCCCCATTGAAGTCTATTGCGGTTTACGAACTTTTCCGCGAACCGAACGTTCCGCGGAAGTTCGCGAACCTAAAATCGGAGATTCGGCCCAACTCTAACCAGGTAGAGGAAGAGGTAGAGGCAGACCCAGAGGAAGGCCACCAGGCACCGGCAGGTCTGTGCGAGGTGGTGTTGCTGTGATTTCGTGCAGACCTGGCCCAAAATACAGTGCTCAGAAGAAGGCACGTGCCATCACTTCCCAAGATCAGGACGTGCTTGACTATTTAACACAGAACACCTCATCTCCCGCAGCCACCAGTGCTACAACAAGCACCACATCCGCTGCATTTGACACTTCGCAGGAGTTATTTGGGGGTGGTGGTGAAATCACTGATTCACACCCACTACTGCAACAACAAGAAGAAGGCGCAGGTACACCACCTCATACGTCTGAGTTAGGTGGCGATAGTATGGACGTAACGTGTGAGGAGGGGGATGATGAACCACCTGAAGTTGGTGCAGTTGAGGAGGCGTCTGAGGAAAGCGAAGCTGGCCAGGAGGATTATGATGACGATTATACAGATACCACATATGTTCCCGGTAGAGGAGATGACCAGGGGGACAGTTCAGAGGAGGAGTCAGAGAGGAGTAGGAGGAGACAACTCCATGATAGAAGCAGAGGGAGCTCGTCCTCAGAAACAGCTGGGGGCAGTGTCCGGCGCCATGTATCGCCAGCTATGGCCAGCCAGTCAACATGCCCTTCAACGTCAGCTGCTGATGCCACGGTAGCACCATCACCCCAGGGGGGCTCAGCGGTTTGGAAATTTTTTCACGTGTGTGTCTCAGATCGGAGCAAAGCCATCTGTTGTCTCTGCCAGCAAAAATTGAGCCGTGGTAAGGCCAACTCTCACATAGGGACAAGTGCCTTACGAAGGCACCTGGAGAAAAGGCACAAACAGCTATGGGAAGAACACCTCAGGAAAAGCAGCACCCCTCAAAAGACAAGCCACCCTCCTTCTCCTCTTCCTCCTTCAGGTGCATCGTCTTCATCCACTTTCTCCCTTGAACCTTCACAGCCACCCTCCTTCACACCGCCTCTTCCCTTCAGCGGTTCCTTCTCCTCTGCCCACAGCAGTACCCAGCTGTCCGTGAAGGAAGTATTTGAGCGTAAGAAGCAAATGTCTGCCAGTCACCCTCTTGCCCGGCGTCTGACAGCTGGCGTGGCGGAACTATTAGCACGCCAGCTATTACCATACAAGCTGGTGGAGTCGGAGGCTTTCCGTAAGTTTGTGGCCATTGGTACACCGCAGTGGAAGATACCAGGCCGCAATTATTTTTCACAAAAGGCCATACCCAAACTTTACCGTGCAGTTGAGAGGCAAGTGGTGTCATCTATTGCGAAAGAGCGTTGGGTCAAGGGTCCACCTGACCACGGATGCCTGGTCCGCCAAGCACAGGCAGGGCCACTACATTACATACACAGCCCATTGGGTCAACCTGGTGACCGATGGCCGCAAGCAGGGAGTGCGTGGCTGCGCAGCGGACCGACTTGTCACACCTCCACTGCTTGCAGGCAGGCCTCCAGCCACCTACTCTCCACCTGCTACCACCGCTTCGCTGTCGTCATCCTCCTTGGCTGGTGCCGTGATCTCCTCTCCAGCTACACAGCCCCAGCACCCCAGGGCCTATGCTGCATGCCAGGTACGATGGTGTCACGCAGTGTTAGACATGTCTTGCCTGAAAGCGGAGAGCCACACTGGAGCAGCTCTCCTGGCTGCTCTTAACAAACAGGTGGACCAATGGCTGACGCCGCACAAGCTTGAGATCGGCAACGTGGTGTGTGACAACGGCAGCAATCTCATTGCTGCGTTGAATTTGGGAAAGCTGACACACATACCCTGCATGGCACATGTGCTGAATCTGGTCGTGCAAAGATTTGTGTCCAAGTACCCAGGCTTAGAGGACGTCCTGAAGCAGGCCAGGAAGTTGTGTGGGCATTTCAGGCGGTCTTACAAGGCCATGGCACGCTTTGTGGACATTCAGCATAGAAACAACTTGCCGGTGTGACGCCTGATTTGCGATAGCCCGACTCGCTGGAATTCCACCCTGCTGATGTTCTCTCGCCTGCTAGACCAGGAGAAAGCCGTCACCCAGTACCTGTATCATTACAGTACAAGGACACAATCTGGGAGGATGGGGATGTTGTGGCCCAGTTTGGTCACCTTTGAGGAGGTGACCAAACTGGTGAGTCGCGATGAGGGTACCATCAGCGACTTGATCCCCTACGCCTACTTCCTGGAGCGTGCCGTGCGTAGAGTGGTGGATACAGCTGTGGAGGAGCGTGAACGAGAAGAGTTACGGCAGCAGGAGTCGTGGGAGCCATTTACACCCGAACCCGATGTTTCCACAACACCTGTGGCAGCACAGAGGGGGGAGGAGGAGGAAGAAGAGGAGTCGTGTGGGGAAGGAGATGAGTTAGACTCTGATGATGGTGATGATGAGGAAGGTGTTTCTGTGGAGGAGGAAGAGGCGGCGGAAGAAGAACAACCGCGGCAGCCGTCACAGAGGGCTTCTGCTGCTCCACGTTCCCGTGGTATTGTTCGTGGCTGGGGGGAGGAAGAGGAGTTGCATCCCGTCACTGAGGAAGAGCAAGAGGAGATGGAGAGTACGTCTGCATCCAGCTTTGTGCAGATGTCCTCTTTCATGTTGTCCAGTCTGTTGAGGGACCCCCGTATCAAAAAACTCAAGGCGAATGACCTGTACTGGGTGGCCACGCTACTAGACCCTCGGTACAGGCACAAAGTGGTAGACCTGTTACCAACTCAACAGGAAAGGATGCAGCACTTGCAGAACAAGCTGTCGATGATGCTTTACAATGCGTTTAAGGGTGATGTGACAGTACAACGCAATAAAGGTACCACTGGCAGTAACCCTCCTCCTCCCAAGTCCACGCAGGCAAGGACAGGACGCTCCAGCGATCTCAGGGTGATGTCGGACATGCGGACGTTCTTTAGTCCAACTCCTTGCCATAGTCCTTCCGGATCCACCCTCCACCAACGCCTGGACCGGCAGGTAGCCGACTACCTGGCCTTGAGTGTGGATGTAGACACTGCGAAAAGCGACGATGAACCCTTGGACTACTGGTTGCGCAGGCTTGACCTGTGGCCACAGCTGTCCTAATTTGCCATACAACTTCTCTCTTGCCCTGCCGCAAGCGTCCTGTCTGAAAGGACCTTCAGTGCAGCTGGAGGCATAGTTACTGAGAAGAGAAGTCGCCTAAGTCACGACAGTGTTCAGTACCTGACCTTTATCAAAATGAATGAGGAATGGATCCCGGAGGGCTACTGCACGACCGAAGACTAAGTCAGTCCCCACACACAGCATCTCTGCCTGCAGGCCGCATGCCTTCTCCGCCACCACCAACAGGGTCCAGGACTCTAGGCGGATTCCTGAATTTTTAAGGCCGCTGCTAGCAGCGGCCGTTACACTAATTTTTGTGGTGCGTGTACATGCCTGGCTAATTTTTCTGGCTGCACTGCGGGCGGCTGCAACAAAAAAAACAAAAGGCATGTACATGTGCCCATCCCCCTTCGTGATCATTACCTTGCCGCGGTGAAGGGGCTTGCGTATCACAATAAAGCAATGACCGCCGGCTATTTGAGTGTCTCGGGTGGGGGTGGCACACAAAAGATAATAAGGTTGTTGCTTCATTGTGGTCAGACCAAATTTAATCAGCTGGACAGTCACTGTTGTTCTATCATTGAGCTACCACAGCCCGGCGACCATATGGGCTTGAAAAACGCCACGGCCTACACTCTGGCCACGGTGCGCACCAGTCCAGCACAGCCGACACTACGCAAACAGCCTTTTGCGGTGCGCTACACAGTGAGTTTGGTGTGTCAGTGTGAAGCAGAACTCTAATTACACTCCCTGAGTGATACAGTACAGGTAGAACAGAGGCGCCAAAAGGATAAAAACAATGTTTAAAATGTTTAAAAGTAGTTGGGGAGGCAGTGGTGGATCCGCCTCCTTCAAGCAGACACAGAAAACTGTGCGATATAATCAGCATAAATTTATTAGTACACTCCAAGAAATATACAACGCGTTTCGCGGGTATGAGCCCGCTTCTTCAGGCAGTAAAAGTAGGAGTACACTATTGGGGGAAGAGACAAAGGCACGTATTGGTATATGATCTGACACATATGCTCAAAAATTAATTAAAATTAGTTTTTGTTCTGAGGTATACATTATGAACTGAAATAAGGTGTGGGGCCCTTTGGGATAGGTTCTTCTGAAGGTGGGTGGGGATTAAATGTGTGTTTTAACTAGAAAGAATGTGGAGGAAAGATGGGGGTTTTTTTGTATAACACTGGGAGTGATGGTTATTTATACTAGGGGAGGGACAAGAGCAGCCTTGGTGGTCGGTGAGTGGGTGGTCAGGAAAGGAGAGGGTTATAGATATTATTAAACTGAACTGTTAAATGTAGAAGGCCTTTGCAAGAAACTACATCCATATACTTAAATGTAAAACACAGAGGGAGTGAGTAATTTACATCAGAGTGAATTGGTCATAGAGAAAACGCATGTATAGGTGGATTAAGTGATAAAATCAAAGAAGAGCTTACCAGCAATCTGTCAGTAATACACCTGGCGCCTTGGTGCCTAGGTATTGCTTCCTGGTCGCTTAAATAGTGACTGCACCGCTCCCTATTGGTTGTGTGCTGAGCTCTTCTTTGATTTTATCACTTAATCCACCTATACATGCGTTTTCTCTATGACCAATTCACTCTGATGTAAATTACTCACTCCCTCTGTGTTTTACATTTAAGTATATGGATGTAGTTTCTTGCAAAGGCCTTCTACATTTAACAGTTCAGTTTAATAATATCCATAACCCTCTCCTTTCCTGACCACCCACTCACCGACCACCAAGGCTGCTCTTGTCCCTCCCCTAGTATAAATAACCATCACTCCCAGTGTTATACAAAAAAAACCCCATCTTTCCTCCACATTCTTTCTAGTTAAAACACACATTTAATCCCCACCCACCTTCAGAAGAACCTATCCCAAAGGGCCCCACACCTTATTTCAGTTCATAATGTATACCTCAGAACAAAAACTAATTTTAATTAATTTTTGAGCATATGTGTCAGATCATATACCAATACGTGCCTTTGTCTCTTCCCCCAATAGTGTACTCCTACTTTTACTGCCTGAAGAAGCGGGCTCATACCCGCGAAACGCGTTGTATATTTCTTGGAGTGTACTAATAAATTTATGCTGATTATATCGCACGGTTTTCTGTGTCTGCTTGAAGGAGGCGGATCCACCACTGCCTCCCCAACTACTTTTAAACATTTTAAACATTGTTTTTATCCTTTTGGCGCCTCTGTTCTACCTGTACTGTACTATACATCCACCCTTGGTGGAGGGGGATACCCCTTTTTTCCTGATCTACAGAGAGCGACTTTTTAGTCCTGAGTGGGGACAGGCAAAACTCCTCACCTGCTTATACAGTGGTTGCCTGGAGGTAACCCTGGCTTGTGAGTATATATTTTTACTCTTTCTCATTATACCAATTGTCTAAACATACTACACCATATCGGGCTCTCGGTTCTCCCTCTTTTTGTACTCCCTGAGTGATGTATACCCATGCAAGATGTTTGAAAGCACTTTAGGCCTGCAATTTAGCATTCAATGTGATTTCTGCCCTTAAAACGCTGCTTTGCGTCAAATCCAGATTTTTCCCCGGGACTTTGGGCATGTATCCCACTCCGCCATGCCCCCCTCCAGGTGTTAGACCCCTTGAAACATCTTTTCCATCACTTTTGTGGCCAGCATAATTTTTTCTATTTTTCAAAGTTCGCCTCCCCATTGAAGTCTATTG
Source organism: Hyperolius riggenbachi (assembly GCF_040937935.1). NCBI lineage: Eukaryota > Metazoa > Chordata > Amphibia > Anura > Hyperoliidae > Hyperolius > Hyperolius riggenbachi. The sequence goes on from NC_090656.1 coordinate 185,876,898, forward strand.
CAGTTCGCGAACTTTTACGCGAACCGAACCTTCCACGAAGGTTCGCGAACCGAAAATCGGAGGTTCGCGACATCTCTAGTGATAAATAAGACATTTATGAGAAGTTTAATGAATAGAGCCTATTGACTTTAATGGTGTTCGAATTCGCAGTTCGATTGACCTGATGAATTTGGCGTCATTCGATCAAGTGATGTTCAACTAACACTAGAGACTATGATGAGGAACTTTAAATTAAGTGCCTGGACAAGTGATCTGGTTGTAATATGTACAAAGAGAGTTTAAAAATTAACTGAAACACCAAGTATGTCGCATTCTGCAAGGGAAAATTAGGCAATAATGTACTGCGGTGGGATTGTTCGTGGGCAGAAGGTATGTTTTACAAGCGTCTAAGTTATTGGAAGTATGTTGTTAATTAGTGATTCACCTGCATGACATGAGCTTTACACTAATAGTAGCCTGAAGGTTAAAGGAAACCTGAGGTGAATTAAAAGGTTTGTTCTTATGTACTTCTTCCAGCCCAACGTAATCTGTTGGGTCCCTTGGTGTCCTTCTGGTCCCCTCTATTGTTCCACTGTCAGCTTCCCCACCGCCTAGCAAGGAATGGCGGCAGGACAGTGGCTCTCTCGTTCCTCCATGACGCATGTATGCGTCATCTCGCAAGGAATGAGATTTGAAGGGAACTCGCACGAGCGCTCGCTCCCGTCAGTTTACACAGTGGGCCCCAGCGATCAGCCTGCCAGCCAATGATTAGCTCTGGTAGGCTGTTTTTTGGGGGGGCAATGATGTATTTAAATATTTATATAGCGCTGACATCTTATGCAGCGTTGTACAGTGTGTAGTCTTGTCACTGTCCCTCGGAGGGGCTCACAATGTAATCCCTACCACAGGCATATGTCTATGTATGTATAGTGTAGTGTATGTATCGTAGTCTAGGGCCAATTTAGGGGAAAGCCAATTAACTTATCTGTATGTTTTTTAACAAAATGTAGGTCTTTTTTGATTAATATTAAAAAAAAACTACAAATAGCAGTAACAATCAAATACCACCCAAAGAAAGCTCTAAGGTAAAATTCATTTGGGTGCTAAGTTGTATGACCGAGCAATAAACCGTTAAAATTTTGAAGTGCCGATTTGTAAAAAATGGCCTGGTCACTAGGGGGTGTAAACCTCTGGGGCTCAAGAGGTTAAAGTCTACTGCGCATACGCTGTCCGGCTACTTGCCTCCTCAATCATGCTCCCATGGCTGGGAGCATTCTATGCTTGCACAGATGGTTAAAACTTGATTAGTGTATGGCCAGCTTTAGCGAAGGGATATAACATTTAACATATGAATGAACTGTCAAGATTAAGGTTATCTGGAAGCAATAATTGCATTAAAGGACCACTCCAGCAAAGAAAGAAAATAGTTAAAATCTGACAGGTTTTGAACTAGTCCATCTGCTCATGGGGGATTCTCAAGATTTTCTTTGTATTCAAGAGCATATCCTGAACAGCAGTTTAACTGCCAAAATAATAAGATACTGTCAGTTCTGACAGATTTTAACTGCTTACTTTTTTGTTGCAGTGGTCCTTTAACCTTCCTGGCGGTAACCCCGAACATAGTTCGGGGTAAGCCGCGCAGGAGGTTTTCTCAGGCCCTGCTGGGCCGATTTACTTACTTTTTTTTTGCTGCACACAGCTAGCACTTTGCTAGCTGCGTCAGCACACCGATCGCCGCCGCCCCGCGCTCGATCGCCGCTATCCGTCGTGCCGCTCCCCCCCCCCCCTCAGACCCCGTGCGCTGCCTGGCCAATCAGTGCCAGGCAGCGCTGAGGGGTGGATCGGGTCTCCCAATGACGTCGGTGACGTCATCCCGCCTCGTCGCCATGGCGACAGGGGAAGCCCTTCAGGAAATCCCGTTCTTTGAACGGGATTTCCTGATCGGAGATCGCCGAAGGCCGCTGAGCAGCGGCTATCATGTAGTGAGCCCTGGGCTCGCTACATGATTTAAAAAAAAAACAAAAAAAAACTGCTGCGCTCCCTCCTGCCGAAATTAATTAGACTGCCAGGAGGGTTAACAGAAGAGAGAACACTGGGACAAAAAAAACCTTGTCTGCCTTGCAAGTAATATTTTTGTCTGGTGCCTATGATAATTTTTTTGACAGTATAGTTTTTTCACATAAAGCTTCAAATGGGTTGTACCGTTGCCTGCACTTTTGACTATTGAAAATGGTTATTAAATCAGCCCCCTAGTGTTAGGACCCGGCCCCACGATAAGCCAGCAGAGACAGGACCTGACGGTTTTCAACCAAACTGAGAGGAGGAGCAGCCTTATTTTGGATAAAACAAAGCTGTTGCCCTCAGCAACAAATTGCAAGACTCAGCCACCACTAGCAGTCATCTGCAAACAAATCTGCTAGACAACATACACACACAGGTTCCAGTGCTGCAAGGAGATCTGTCCCTGCCTGTTTGGAAAGGTAGCTGGCCAGGGGAGCAAACTAGCAGCAGGACCAGTTTGGAAGGGGAGCTGGCCGGGGGAGCACAGTGGTAGCAGGATCAGTTTGGAAATGTTGGTGACCAGGGGAGCACATTGGCAGCAGAATGAGGTGGGGGTGTCTTGACAACCTATAGAAAGAGGCACAGGAGACAAAAGACGGGAGCCCAGTAGTGCAGTATTTCAATTACTGATTGTAAGAAAAAATGCTACTCACAAAGGAGGGTTGCAAGGGGCAACCGACCACTGGAAGCAGGTGGAGACCTTAAAGGATTTACCCGGGCAAAAATAAGAAAATAAACGCTACAGTAGTTCTGCGCCTGCGCAGTCCGCTCTGGTCCACGTGGCGGTGATTGACAGCGCTGCTCACACAGGCGCAGTACAGGCCGACCTGGAGGTCGGCCTGACATCATCGCCGGGGACCGGGACAGAGCTGTGGCGAACGGCTGTGGGCAGAGCTGCAGCGAGGGACATGCTGGGAGCTTGGGGCTGGAGGAAGCCCCGGGTAAGTAGCTTTTATTTTCTTATTTTTGCCCGAATAACTCCTTTAAAGGAGAACTGCAGTGGGAGGGATATGGAGGCTGCCATATTGATTTCCTTTTAAGCAATGCCAGTTACCTGGCAGTCCTGCTGAGCTATCTGCCTGCAGAATCACACCAGAAACAAGCATGCAGCTAATCTTTTCAGATCTGACAAAAATGTCAGCACCTGATCTGCTGCATGCTTGTTCAGGGGCTATGGCAAAAAGTATTAGAGGCAGAGGTTCAGTAGGATAGCCAGGCAACTGGTATTGCTTAAAAGGAAATCAATATGGCAGCCTCCACATACCTCTCACTACAGTTCTCCTATAAATCCGACTCCACTCGGGGAGGTCCTAGAAGGACCTGGAAGTGGTCGCTCTCTTGAAGAAAAAGGAGACAGGTATCCACCGTGGTGGAAACCACAGGTGTTCTGGCTCCACCCCTCGGACAGGGTATGTACAGGGGTGTACCATGCAGGTAAGGAGGGAGAAGAGGCGCCCTGGTAGTATAAAAGCTTCTAAAAACAGTTTACAAAACAAAAAGGGTAACGAGGTGTCTTACCTCAATGACGAAATCTTTGTAACATAACGTTACCCTTTTCATTTTTAAACTGTTTTTAGAAGCTTTTATACCACCAGGGCGCGTCTTCTCCCTCCTTACGTACACTGGCAGCAGGACCAGTTTGGAAATGGAGCTGGCTAGGCGAGCACACTGACAGCAAGATCAGTTTGGAAATGTGGGTGACCAGGGGAGCACACTGGCAGCAGGACCAGTTCAGAAATGTAGGTGACCAGGGGAGCACAGTGACAGCAAGATCAGTTTTGGAAATGTAGGTGACCAGGGGAGCACACTGGCAGCAAGATCAGTTTTGGAAATGTAGGTGACCAGAGGAGCACACTGGAAGCAGGACAAGTTAGGAAAAGGAGCTGGCCAGGGGACCACAGTGGCAACAGGACCAGTTTGGAAGGGGAGCTGGCCAGGAGAGCACAGTGGCAGCAGGACCAGTTTGGAAGGGGAGCTGGCCAGGGGAGCACCGTAGCAGCAGGACCAGTTTGGAAATGTAGATGACCAGGGGAGCACACTGGCAGCGGGATCAGTTTGGAAATGTAGGTGACCAATGGAGCACACTGGCAGCAGGATCAGTTGGAAATGTAGGTGACCAGGGGAGCACACTGGCAGCAGGATCAGTTTGGAAATGTAGGTGACCAGGGGTGCACACCGGTCTTGAAATGGAACTGATCAGGGGAGCACACTAGCTGCACGACCAATGGAGCACACTGGCAGCAGGATCAGTTTGGAAATGTAGGTGACCAGGGGAGCACACTGGCAGCAGGATCAGTTTGGAAATGTAGGTGACCAGGGGTGCACACTGGCAGCAGGACCAGTTTGGAAGGGGAGCTGGCCAGGGGACCACAGTGGCAACAGGACCAGTTTGGAAGGGGAGCTGGCCATGGAAGCAGAGTGGCAGCAGGACCAGTTTGGAGGGGGAACTGGTGAGGGGAGCACAGTGGCAGTAGGATCAGTGTGGAAGGGGAGCTGGCCGGGGACCCCAGTGGCAGCAGGGCCAGTTTGGAATGGGAACTGGCCAGATATGCACATTGGCAGCAGGACCAGTTGAAGGGGAACTGGGCAGGGGAGCACAGTGGCTACAGGACCAGTTAGGAAATGGAGCTGGACCGGGAAGCACACTGGCAGCAGGACCAGTTTGTAAGGGGTGCACACTGGCAGCAGGACCAGTTTGGAAGGGGAGCTGGTCAGGGGAGCACAGTGGCAGCAGGACCAGTTTGAAAGGGGAACTGGCCAGAGGTGCACACTGGCAGCAGGACCAGTTTGGAAGGGGAACTGGCCAGGGGACCACAGTGGCAGCAGGACCAGTTAGGAAGGGGAGCTGGCCAGGGGATCATAGTGGCTGCAGGACCAGTTTTAAAGGGGAGCTTGCCAGGGGAGCACACTGGCAGCAGGACCGGTCTTGAAATGGAACTGATCAGGGGAGCACACTAGCTGCACGACCAGTTTGGAAGGGGAACTGGCTAGGGACCACAGTGGCAGCAGGACCAGTCTGGAAAGGGAGCTGACCAGGGGATCACAGTGGCAGCAGAACCAGTTTGGAAGGGGAACTGGCCAGGGGAGCACAGTAGCAGCAGGATCAGTTTGGAAGGGGAAGTGGCCAGGAGACCACAGTATGAGGTCCCCTAATAGTCAAGTCAGATAGTCAATCAAATGCGGGACTCACTTTATTAAACAATGTATATGGGTAGGGTTTTCAAATAATTCTTTTTGTACAATATTTTGTAAAAAAATAGCAGAAATGTTACCTTGCTATGGCTATTGTGCTCAGGCCTGTATGTTTGCTATGTTATCTGATAGTATGCCTAAAGGGATTCTGTAAGTTATTTGGAGAGATAATGTAAGGAACTGAGTGGACATTGTTGTGACCCACAACCTATTATTTTTATCGACATTGCCAAAAGCTGTTATTATGGGTCATCCAGGCCACAGGTGTGAAGGTTTAAAGTGGATCCGAGATGAACTTTTACTCGTTGCATAGTTGTGTTCCGTTCCTATTGTTTATAGGGCATTCCTCAAGCCAAATACTTATTTGTTTTTGTTTTAATACTCTAATTCCCTATAAACTGAACAAGCCACGCCCACAGGTTTTCAGAGCGCCAAGGCACTTTCAGACAGTAGCAAGGGCTCATGGGAGCTCAGTCTGGGCATGAGGAGGGGGGGTGGGGGCTATTACTAGCCAGAGATTTCGGAGGCAGAGGGGAGGAGGAGGGGGATTAGGTTTTTTTGCTCAAGATACAGATAAGCCTGCCTCTGTGTAATGTTTACAAACAACATGGCTGCTGTCATTTTATCACAGGAATAAATAATCATAAACTTTTGAAGCTGTTTGCAGATAGATTTGCTGTTTAAACTATCTAAACGTTAGATAAGATATATAGACAAGTTACTTGTTATAGTTAGTTTTTCATTCCGGATCCGCTTTAAAGTGATGTCCGTTTGGCCAACACCATGTATTTTTATGTTTAACAAAGTCACCAGAAGACAACTTTTCTTTTTTTAACAGCATTTGTAAGCTATGAACTAATCTATATACCATAGATGAAAATGAGAATTACGTAAGGAAACTACAGAACTTTTTGTCTTCAGATAGCATTCTCTGTGAACACCATAGTATTAAATAAATTGTAGTTCTGAGACTGTAATGACAGACTAGGCACTACAGTACTATAGGCCTGCTTTGTATTCGCAAAAAACTGAGCGGGGAGATAGGCAAGAATTACTGGATCTCAGTCCATGGAATGGTGGTTACATCCTGGCTCCAGTTCTCCACCTACACAGGGAAATTTTCGCAAGGTGCTTAGATGAACATGTGACCTCTGTCCGGAGATGTATCTGATATGAAAGACTTAAACATTCAGGGCCCTTTTCCACTAGCTGTGATCTGATCCGAAAATCAAATGGCAACTTGGATTTCCAGCATGGGAATTTTGCAAATGGAAGCACTATAATGGTAAGCAACTGACATTTATTATAGTAAGAAAACTGGCAGAAAATTACAATTGACTTAAAGCTTTGTAGTGGCTTTAATGTATCAAATGGAGGCACACATGCATGGTATCCCATGGTGGATGTGTTTATTGGTACATAGAAGATCTGATACATTAACCCACTAAAAGGCACATTTGTCTTATTCTTTAAAGGGCAACTGTAGTGAGAGGTATATGGAGGCTGCCATATTGATTTCCTTTTAAGCAATACCAGTTACCTGGCAGTCCTGCTAAGCTATATGCCTGCACTAACACCAGAAACAAGCATGCAGCTAATCTTGTCAGATCTGACAAAAATGCCAGAAACACCTGATCTGCTGCATGCTTGTTCAGAGGTTATGGCTAAAAGTATTAGAGGCAGAAGGTTAGCAGAATAACTAGGCAACTGGTATTGCTTAAAAGGAAATCAATTTGGCAGTCTTTATATACCTCTCACTACAGTTCTCCTTTAAGTTTGTTGACATATTATAGTGGCGTCGGTACTGAGGACTGAAACCCACTAGAGCGTTTTTTTGAGCATTTAGACATTGCTTTAAATTGCTAGTGATTTCCCTAAATGCTTTGCCAATGTAAGTGGATGGAGTGGATCCCACTGGAGCGATTGTGATTAAGCAAATCGTAATCGCAGAACATTTGAGCATTTTGGGAGCGTTTCCATTCTAATGTATTATATAGGAGCAGGGAAATTGCTTCCAAGATCTCTTGCAATGCTCTACCACAAATCACTAGCGATTGCGACATCGCTTTGTGCTTTGTAGTGGTTCCCAGGCCCACTACTGCTGATCCATATTTATATACTATAAGTCAGAGATGACAACCACTGGCAAACTCCACAATTACTGTATTATGTAGTAATAAAAATAGTTTTAAATGGGTTAAGCTACTCAAAACAGCAATGACTTATTTTGGTGTTACATCCCGATCACTCTAGCTGGCCATAAATATATTGATTTTTTTCAGCCATTTTGATAACCTTCATTGTATCTGCCAGTCATCTAATGCCCTAAAAAAGCCAATCGATTTACTTTTAAGCAATTTTGGGCAGTTCATTGACTGGAAATGTGACCAGACAAGTTGGAAAATTTCTGTTCAAATGGGTGAGAGATGGCAGAGCATTGATGGTTGCTTAGTAAGCTGCACAGCTCTTGCAGATTGTCCAATGCTTGATAGATTTGTGCCGTATTCTATCAAGACTGAGTATGCCATGTAGTGTAGAAATAGATCAGAATCTGATAGATTTGTGATCAGAGGGATCGATCAGCATGGCATATCGGGCCATAATCCACCCATGTAAGGCAAGATTAAAGTGCTGAGCCAGAAGCTGTTGTGGAGTAATGGCCATTCCCAAAATAGAACACTGAGAATTCCATTGATCACAGTGGACAAACAGGACACAGGAGAAGAGAAAGAAATTGATGAGTAAACTACACAGGAGGTAAGTAAGAAATGTGTATGTTTATTTTGACTTTTAATTTTCAGTTCAGGATTGCTATAAACAAGACCTCTGCCCAGTTCCTACTTATGTTTCTCCTACCTTGAAGTCCCCATCCCCCTTACATAGCAAGGATGTGTCCCTGACAAAATTATGTTGACCTAAGAGATACAGTATAAAAAGCCTACCTGTAATTTCACCTGACTATACCTGCCAAGGCCCCCCTCGTTGTTTTTAATTGGATTGACCTTTCAAACAAAGGATGGAAGACTTCTTGAGGAAAGGGTTATGTTTGTAGGTTACACTATGTATTAGTTACTATGTAGCTTGTTATCATCCTTCTGATCAGAGCTTGCACTTGGAATCATTTTGTCTGGCCTTAGGCTATGATATTCTCAGCTACTTACTATGTGGTCTTTTGGTTAGTGATTTACAGGTTTGGTTCCTGCTGGTTTACCTGAGTATAAAACCTAAAAATCTGAAGATAATGGGACAAGTCGCTGAATCCCAATCTAGGAATAACATGGCTGAGAGCCGAGATGAGACCCCGGTGGACAGTGCTCCCTCCAGCGGCAGATTCACCATCCGCTCCCTGATCGGTACTGAGGAGACCACCAAATCTCAGTATGGGCAGCAAGAGACAAATTACGATACACTTAATCCTAATAGCCTCACCCATACTAACACCTTCTATATGAGAACTTTTGGATACAATACCATTGATGCTGTTCCAAGCTATGACCATTATGCCAATACTGAAGTGGTCAAAGGGATTAAAAAGGCCCGGCCTACATTAGAAGATCTTCACTCTATACTGAAGGTAAGATACTGATGACTATCACATAAGTCAAAATACATCGATCTTGTTGTATAACAAGGACATTCAAAGTTTATGAAAATACCACTGTTGTGAAAAATAGTAAAATTTTAGAATACAATTATACTCAAACTTATAAGAAGAACATTTCTCCTAAATGAATGCACTAGAAACAGCTTTTCTCTTATGTTGCTGTCACTTACAGTAGACAGTAAAGATCTGGCAGATCTGACAGGCTTAGGACCAGTCAATCTCCACTTTTCAAAGTTTCCTTGGAAAGGAAATCTTTGCAATGATGACAGCCAGCCGGCTTGCGCACACTATTTGCACACTATTCTGGCAGTTGGACTAACATTCAGTAAGTGCTTCTGAAAATCCAAAGAATCCCCCATGAGGAGATGGACTAGTCCAAAATCAGATCTTTTACTGCTTACAGTAAGCGACAGCAACACAGGAGAAAAGTAATTTATAGTGCATTTTACTCTGGGAGAAATGTACTTTTTGTACACATGTATTTTAAATTTTACAATTTGTTCATGCTAGTGGCCCTTTGAAGGACAACAAAGTGAGAAGAATATGGAGGCTACCATATTTATTTGCTTTTCCAGTTGCCTGGCAGCCCTGTTGATCTATTTGGCTGCAGTAGTGTCTGAATAACACCAGAAACAAGCATGCAGCTAATCTTGTCAGATCTGACAATGTTAGAAAACCTGATCTGAATGCTCGTTCAGGGTATGTGGCTAAAAGTATTAGAGGCAGAGGATCAGCAGGAGAGCCAGGCAACCCGTATTATTTAAAAGGAAATAAATATGGCAGCCTCCATATCCCTCTCGTTACAGTTGTCCTTTAACTGCTGTTACTGATTTCAAATGGTCGGTATCTGCAGCGGAGGGGACCGGGAGCGACTGGAGCTGTGACGAGGGCACAGGACAGATGCCAGGGGCTGGAGGAAGCATGTGGTTAACTCCTCAGTGTTATAAGTTGTAAGGAAGAAATGTTATTATGCTGTTGAGTATCTTTTAGAGCAGAGAGGAAGTTCTGAGTTTAGGTCCGCTTTAAAGCGGCACTGTAACGACAAATAGGAGAATGCAGTCAATTATTCAGGATATCCATTCTTATGCTAATTATCCTGGGTTCAGCATCAGAAATGCTTCGTATAGCGTTATATCGATGTATATTGCATGTAACACTGCCTTTCCAGTGATGCTTAGCCTATGCTGAATAAATATGCGTTATTCTTCCCCTACCCTCCCCCCCTTCCAACCCCGAGCATTCTGGGAGACCAAGTATGTTTTGTACTGGCTTTGGAATTCTCAGAAACAAACATTCCACAGAGATCACCTGCCAGTACTAAAGATGTTGCCACCTGAGTATAAATCAGCGAGAGGAAAGTTTTTACAACAGGCAAACACTAAGTAATTTGCAAAGCAGAATTGTAAAAAAAAAAAAAAAAAAAAGCTATTTTATTCATTATGTTATTGTCATTACAGTTCCTCTCTAAAGGACCACTATCACAAAAAGAAATTAAAATACATACATATAAAATGTATATTTCTCCCAGAGTTAATTGCAGTATACCGTGAATTAAAATGTTCCTATGTAGCTGTCACTTTCAGTAGGTAGTAGAGATCTGAAAAATGTTGGACTAGCCCAGCTCCTCATGGGAGATTCTTAGGGCCTGATTCACAAAGCGGTGTTAACAGTTAGCACCCTGGTGAAAAGCCCTTTTATCACGCCTAAACTCAGTTTAGGCATGATAAGTTTAGGTGTGATAAGTTTAGGTGTGATAAGTTTAGGCATGATAAATTTAGGTGTGATAAGTTTAAGCATGATAAGTTTAAGCACCAACTGCGTTAGCACCGCAATGCACAGCTGATCAAAAGTTTTGCACTAGCAAAGTCTGGTGCACTTCGCATAGAGTTTAATGGCGCTACTTTGCGTGCAGGACTTTGCACGCTATCTACACTTATCTAAACTTAGCATGCCTAAACTTATCACACCTAAACTTATCACACCTAAACTTATCACGCCTAAACTGGCTTTTCACCAGCGTGGTGCAATGGTTATCACTAGAGTTGGGCCGAACCTCCGATTTTAGGTTCGCGAACCGGGTTCGCGAACTTTCGCGGAAGGTTCGGTTCGCGTTAAAGTTCGCGAACCGCAATAGACTTCAATGGGGATGCGAACTTTGAAAAAAAAAAAAAATTATGCTGGCCACAAAAGTGATGGAAAAGATGTTTCAAGGGGTCTAACACCTGGAGGGGGGCATGGCGGAGTGGGATACACGCCAAAAGTCACCGGGAAAAATCTGGATTTGACGCAAAGCAGCGTTTTAAGGGCAGAAATCACATTGAATGCTAAATGACAGGCCTAAAGTGCTTTAAAACATCTTGCATGTGTATACATCAATCAGGGAGTGTAATTAAGGTACTGCTTCACACTGACACACCAAACTCCACTGAACAGAACAGGTATGCAGTGGCGGGTTCACTGAACAGAACAGGTATGCAGTGGCGGGTCCACTGAACAGGTATACAGTGGCGGGTCCACTGAACAGAACAGGTATGCAGTGGCGGGTTCACTAAACAGGTATACAGTGGCGGGTCCACTGAACAGAACAGGTATGCAGTGGTGGGTTCACAGAACAGGTATGCAGTGGCAGGATCAATGAACAGGTATGCAGTGGCAGGATCACTGAACAGGTATGCAGTGGCAGGATCAATGAACAGGTATGCAGTGGCAGGATCAATGAACAGGTATGCAGTGGCAGGATCAATGAACAGGTATGCAGTGGCAGGATCAATGAACAGGTATGCAGTGGCAGGATCAATGAACAGGTATGCAGCCAGGGACAAGCTAAGGCTAACTAATCTTTCCCTATGAGAGACTGCAGTAGCTCGCCCTACTCTAACTAATGCAGGCACACGAGTGGCCACGGCCGCCGCTGCCTGCCTATATAAGGGGGGGTGGGGCTCCAGGGGCTAGTGTAGCCTAATTGGCTACACTGGGCCTGCTGACTGTGATGTAGAGGGTCAAAGTTGACCCTCAGTGCATTATGGGGCGAACCGCAATGGGGCGAACTTTTCCGCAATAAAGTTCGCGTGCGGTACCCGCACGCGAACCACCTAGGTTCGCGCGAACCAGGTTCGCGCGAACCAGGTTCGCCGGCGAACCGTTCGGCCCAACTCTAGTTATCACGCCTAAAGTCTCTAACTGGGTTAGCACCGCTTTGTGAATCGAGCCCATAGGGTTCGATTTACAAAAGGGTGCTAACTTAGCATGCCTAAAAACTTTGGGCGTGCTAACTAACAGTGCTAAGCAGTTAGCACGGCCAAAGCTTTTATTGATCGCACGCAAAGTCTAGTGCTGTGCGGCACGCACGAAACGTTGCACCGGGTGCGCCTAAACCATCGCACCCAGTGCGCCCAAAACTGCGCACTGTGCGGCGTTTCGGGCACGCCCGGTGCGACGTTTTAGGCGCACCCGGTGCAGCGGTTTGATCGCATCCAGTGCGACGTTTCACGCGCACCGCAAACCTTGCAGGCTCTAACTTAGCGCGCAAAACGGTGTTTGTCCTAAAGGGCTTTAGGCGTGCTAACCAAGTTAGCACCCTTTTGTGAATCAAGCCCTTAGTATTAACTATATTCTTTATAAAAGCAATCCCTGGAGATCCCTGGATCTATACAAAGATGACTCGCCTCTTTACGTGTTGGCACACTATTTTGGCAGTGGGACTAAACATCTGCAGTTCAGTAAGCGCCTTTGTAAATTAACAAATAACTGAGAATCCCCCCATGAGGACTTAGACTAGTCCAAAACCTGACAGATCTGTCAGGTTTTCATCACCTACTGTGACAGTGACATAGGAAAAAAGTAATATATAACGCATTTTACTTGGGGAAATTGTATTTTACAGTATATGTATGTATTTTAAAGTTAAATGAAATAAAGTAGTCCCTTTAAAGATTGAACTGAATATTTTTCAAGGTGCATTGCCTTATATAAGTTGGCAGCTTTCACTCTTGTATTGGATAACTGTATAATCAGCAAAGCGTTGGGGAGACTATTTTTTAGGTGTATGTTATTTTAGACTGCAGTTCTGCTTTAAATGGCAGGCACACTAAAACAGGCATGCAGCACTTTATTGGATAATATAAAGGACAAATAGCAATCTGCCTACAATCTAATTAGGAGCTGCTACAAGGGCAAGTAAACCGAACTCACTGTGTCATTTCTTCCCTAGTGGTTCTAGTGATGCCCAGTATTCCATCCATGCTTTGCCTGGGGTAGCATTAGAGTAGGGCGTTACAGTTATCAAGGCGGGAAATGATTAGAGCATGTGCAAGCATGTAACACCCTACTCTGTGGCCTGCCAAAACACACTGGTACCTCTCCAGTCCCTACTGAACTCTGCTGCTCACCTCATCCACCTTTCCTCACGCTCCTCTGAAGCTGCCCCTCTTTGCCAATTCCTCCATTGGTTGCCAATCACCCAAAGGATCTAGTTTAAACCCCTAACACTATCATTCAAAGCTCTACATAGGCTATCCCCTTCATACAATTCCTTCATCCATCATCACTCCCAAAACCTTTGCTCCTCCCAAGAGACCCTCTTGTTGTCCAGCTTGGTCACCTCCTCTCACTCTCGCATCCAGGGCCTCTCACGAGTATCACGTCTCCTTTGAAACTCTCTACTACAGCCTGTCCGTCTTGCTACAAAGCCTGGAGATTTTCAAATGTACCCACACGGCAACCCTCCCGGGATCATCTAGCGATGAAATGCTGAATCGCGCACATAACTTCTCGCTTCAGCCTCTTCCAGTGTCCTCATCACCATGGCTCCAGCAACCTCTCTGATCACGTGACACTCTTGACACATACCCAGGCCCAGTGACTTCTAGCTACACACAGGGCCGGATTTCTGGCAAGGCCACATAGGCCATGGCCTAGGGCACCAGAAATTTAGGGGCGGCTCAGTGAGGGGCAGTAAAGCTGTTCTATGCAGCCATCCCTATCTACAAGGACAGATTTACCCTTTGAACCCTCTGTCCTGTACTTGTGTCGTCCCTGCAAGACCTGTAAGCTCTATCATGCAGGTACACATCAGCCTCTCATGGTGACACAATGGTTCCATCATTAACGAGATAGCAAGCATAACATAAAAGTTCTTAAGGAAAACATAACATAGTCTATACGCATATTACTAAAATAGTTATTGTCTGTGACATCCAATGATGAAAAGTAAGTAGAATTCTCATTGGGGCACACAGATATAAAAAACAAATAGACAGTATAGTTGGCCTTGGGCTGTAAAAAGTACAAATCCGGCCCTGGCTACACACTGCCTGGGATTGCTTATTATAGGTTTGACATAGTGTTGGGAGAATGGGTACAGGTGTGCTTTCACTCATAGACATGAATGATACACTCTACAACTATTCATGTCTACTGTATATAGACACCACAAATTCCACATTTATTTTAATAGCAGTAAACTGCCCAGGAGATCCACCCCAAATCAACAGAATTCCTCTGTCAACTGATGCCTTTTTCTGAGCTGTGATAACTTTGACAGCTATAGAGCAATTCACACAGGACATGAACAGCAGTGTATTCACCAACCAACTGCTCCTAGAAGAACTGCAGGCAGCCTGTAATCAACTGCAATATTCAGTGGTAGGTCACTTGTGATGTGCATGTACAACTGAGCAGGTGGCAGCCGCCTACTGGTCATTACTGGTCATTTCATTACAATGAGAATATCAAAGTATAATGCAAATTAAAGGCAAACCACATGCATAATCATTCTATATACAGGGAAACCACCATGCAAAGAAATGCAGTGTGCACACACAACCCCAAGCGCTAACTGCGTACCTAGCCGCCGGGAGATTTCGGCACAGGGGAAAGCCGATAAATGGCTTACCCTGCTCCTCCACAAGTCCCGGCCGCGTTAATTACTATTCCCACTCCAGGTCGACGTGAATGGTAGGGAAAGATGTCATTCGGCTTTCAACTATTGCCGGCGGACGAATTACAGTGTTCTTGTAGTGATTTGTGCTCCGTCTTCTGACGATTCTCAATTCAAATCAGTCACTGTGCGTGCTGTAGCCGTAATTTGTATTGTGGTCTATGGTGGCACCGGCTGCGCCCAAATCTCCTGCGCTGTTTTTCAGCACTCGGCCCTAACTATCTATCTAACTATATACATAGTATATTTATCTACACTGGAAATATATGAATGAAGTGTCGTATTGGAAAACGAGCACCGCGATTTACATGTTATCGCGGTACTGTAGCGATCAGAAAAATGGCTGTGATCCACTTTTTGAATCGGATTGCAGTAAGTGGAAAAGGGCTCAAACAGGTTTGGCAACAGCTCAGCAGATATAAGTAAAGGTACAGATTAAGATCAAGAAACAGATTCAAGAGGGTCCAGAGACTCCAGAGTGTCCGTAGGTTACACAGCACTAAATTCTTGCAACTGAATGGAGGAAAGAGCAGTCCTTAAAGGACAACTGAAGCGAGAGGGATAGAGAGGCTGCCATATTTATTTACTTTTAAACAATACCAGTGGCCTGGCTGTCCTGCTGATCCTCTGCCTCTAATACTTTTAGCCATAGACCCTGAACAAGCATGCAGCAGATCAGGGGTTTCTGACATTATTGTCAGATCTGACAAGATTAGCTGCATGCTTGTTTCTGGTGTTATTCAGACACTACTGCAGCCAAATAGATCAGCAGTGCTGCCAGGCAACTGGTATTTTTTTAAATGGCAGCCTCCATATTTTTCTCACTTCAGTTCTCCTTTAAATAGGCGATGCATAACACTTACGGTAACCCAAATGCAAATGGTGGTGAGTGAGTGATTGTTATGAAAGTTCTTTTTAGAGCCATCTGCAAGTTCTTTAAAAAAATCAGTGAAAGGCCACCTGCTGGTGTATGGCAGAAGTCCAGGGCAGTCAAGGTCAATACTGCCAGCAGTCGGCAGGAAATGACAGTACATGGTTCCTGACACTGACAGGTTGGTGGTCAAACCATGCAGCAACTACACACTACAGACATCCATGAGCATAAGCTCAGCTAGCTCATATGCCTAGCAGTTGCTAACTGAATCTGGAGACATTGATGACAATGATAGTTTGGTACTTTTCTACAGGTTATAGTTATCCTATTTACCGGTATGATGAAGATGCAGAATAATAATGCATGATAATTTCACCTTTGCGTTTCTACAGCAGGAAAGTCTACACCCTCCACTGTATGAAACCGGCACTGATCCTCCAGATGGGGACACTGAGAATGTGGTGGAAAAGCCAGCAGGAGAACCTGTCCGATTTGGCTGGATAAAAGGAGTCATGGTGAGCAGAAAAAAACACAGAAATATGTAGTATTCTCCTTGCCAATGCCGGATATACTTGCCACTAGACCAACTTTCCTGTGGCTCCCCTTTAATGTAGAGCAGCCCCTCTCCCATTCCATGTGCACCCCTCTCTCCATGTATTAAAGCTCTTCTTTTTGATGTATAGCTCCCTTACTTCATGTATTATACCCCATTTGCAGCCTTCTCTTCCCTATGCAACCACCCCTCTTCCATGTCCAGGTGCCCCATTAGGTAGCAGCAGCCCGAGGCCTTGGCCTATGTGGCCTTTCTTGGACTTTTTGGTTAAGTTTAGGTGGGAGTAGAGGCTCAGAGTAGAGGGCATAAGGCCCCTGCACACCCACCACACGCTAGGTACCCACCTAAGTTGCCTTGGAAATATCTGACTGTAAACAGGGTTGGCTGATGGAAGGCTCTTCTAATTCAGTAAAAGTCCTTTTTATTTCAGAAACACATACTTACCTAAGGAGAGGTAGGCCTTTGGATTCTAATGAGGCTTCTCTTGCTGTCTTCTGGTCCCCAATTACCGCTCACAGATCCTCCAGCTGATTGCAAACATGAACAGCTCCAAATACTACACAGGCACGGCTGTACTTGCCCAGGTGCAGTACAGCCATGCTTGTGTACCAGAGCTGAACGATAAAAAAAAGATTTATACATACCCGGGGCTTCCTCCAGCCCCATCCGCACAGATGGCTCCCACGCTGCCGTCCTCCTCTGTCTGCAGCTTTGGGAACTGGGTCCCGTCACTGCCGTCAGCCGGCTCCAGTCTACGCACGAGAAGTAAGCCCTCTACGTATCTCTCCAGCAGCTTGTAAGTAATCTTTGGAGGGCCTGTGCTCTGCTACAGGGGATAGGAGGACAGTGAGGGAAGCCTCATTAGGATCCAGAGCACCCAAGCTTTGGCTCAGGTACATTTTAACTCATGGCTTATCTCTTCTTCTCTGTTTATCTCATGAATTATCGCATGTTGTTTCTCTATCTCATACATTAGCTTTCATTACAAGTGAAAAATAAGTCAGATAAGATAAACCATGAGAAAAGCTTTGTGAATTGACCCCCATGTGAAAGGGCTGCGGGTGAGACAGTTTCTGGGGCTGATAACCTCAGACACAAAGTGGTCATTACTTGTATAAATGGCTTATGGAGGCTTCTTTGTGTCCAGATCCGCTGCATGCTGAACATCTGGGGAGTAATCCTGTACCTGCGGCTGCCCTGGATCACCGCTCAAGCAGGGATAGGTCAGTATTATGTCACATGTTCCTACTTTTGTGCTTACATTTGTCATCCTATATATATCATAGCTCTGATTACTCCACCTGCAGCGCTAACCTGGCTTATCATCGCCATGTCTGTGACAGTCACCAGCATCACTGGATTGTCCATCTCTGCCATTTCCACCAACGGGAAAGTGAAATCAGGTAACCAAAGTTAAAGCAATAAAGAAAGAATAGACAGGCAGTCCCCTACTTACAAACCACTCAAGTTTCATGCTGTACATATAACGCTGTCCTTATGCTCAAAATGTATTGTTTGTTTTTACACATTTTATTATTATATGTTACAGTATAAAACAGCTGTAAGTAATTTAAAGTACATTAAAAACAACTGAAAAACATTGTTTATACTCCTCGTACTGTATGTCCAAATCCAGAGTTGTTCGAAAGTAAATCATTTATTCACATCTAGCAGTATGTATAACAGATGCAATTTCACAAATCCGACTCAAAAACAACCTCCTGGCGTAATAGTGCAAAAGGATACTGGAAATTTGGGCACCGCTGAGCCCAAAAGTGAATTACGGCTATAGCAGTGCTCAGACAGTAATTTGGTTGCCGTCAAAAGACAGAACCCAAATTACTTTAAAGAGCAACTGTTAGCCATAATAAGCAGTGCACCCCCCAAAAATACACATATAATACATATGTAAGTAAATAAATACTTGCTCTGCTTACATAACAACTGTATTGTACTGTCCACGTACTGGATGCCATTTATTTTTCATTGTGTTCTCAATGTCTATCCTCCTCCTGGCAGTGGCCATCTTGTTGTCTCCATGGTAGATTTTCCCCCAGCCCGATCCCCCTTCTCCCCGCACTGATTTTGAGCACAGTGGGGAGGATAAATGCAGCTGGCACAGACTCACCTTCTAATGGATCCAAGCGCTGCCGTTTCCATCTATTCTCTGCACTATCGCCGGCAGTAGTGTAGAGAAAATACAAGGGAACTGCAGTGCCTGGAACCATTAGTAAGGGACTTTGTGTGCGCCACCTTTATCCTTCTCCACTGTGCAGCATGGGGAAAAGGGGGAATGCGGCGGCGGCCGGAGAACGGAGACAGGGGGACATGTCACTGGAGCAGGGGGGCCGAGGCCAGTGACAGGAGACAGCCTCTGGCCCTCCTAGCTGCCGCTGCAACCACAGAGAGAAAGGGAGAACAGGTGGCCAATAAGAGAGAGGAGAGTGGTGAGTGACAGAGGTTGCAGCCAATCAGGCTGATTCAGCCTGCATGTCACTTCTCTTTTGCGTCTGCGTATGCTGTTAGAGCCTAGGGGCATGAGGAAAGAAAAGCTAACTAGGAAAAAGGTAAAATTGATTTATACTTTTGAATTGCCTTGTTAGCAACCTTTTTAACAATTTAATAGCCTGCAATAGATAATTGGTTCAGTATTGTATGCCTAACAGTTAAGCTCAACACACACCATACAATCTTAGTTGTACAGATTTACCAAATCTATGTAGTATAAGGGCCAACAGATTGAAAATACCTTGTATAATTGATTGGATAAGCTCTTATACTACATGAAAGTGGTAAGATTGAACAACCAAGATTGTATGGTGTGTGTTGAGCTTTACTCTTTAAAAACAGCATCATTCTGCAGCCAGCAGCAGCTGGCAGCCAAATTACATTTTTCCCCTAAGTCCATAGCGGCCTGGAGGGGGAATAGTAATTAACCCCGCCTGGACTTTTGCGGGAGCAGGCTGAGACATTTTTCAGTTTCACCCTGCGCTCAAATTACCCGGTGCCATTTTTGTATGTATAGGGGACCAGCTGTAAGTCTGCTAAATGGTAGCCATATGTGATTCAATTCAGAGAAATCCAATCGATTTTTCCGCTTGTTTAAATATTCTGAAAAAAGTAACCAAAATACCATACATTAAAAAAAATGATTGGAAAAACATTTCCTTTTTTTATATATTTTTTTTCAGATTTTTAAAAACATTCTGAAAAATTAATGTTTTTTTCTTTTGGATCAAAAATAGAACATTTTAGATTTTTCTATAAAATTGATCATTAATATTGGGAAAAAAACTTTAAAATTGATCAGTTAGGTTTAATTGTGTATGGTCACCCTTACATTAAAAGTAAAAATAAGGTTATTGAGCAATCACATGTTTTTTCTGACTAACACTTAAAATGTTTACACACTGCTAGTCTTCAGCTAGCCCGGGAGTTGGAAACCCTGGATGTTACAAAAGCCCTTGTGCATGGGCGTCCACAGAACATTTTCCAGGGGGGTGCAAAAAGTCAGGGAAGAAGTGGCGCAGCGCGCCGAAGATTTTATGAGAAGTTGTGCAGAAAAATATGAGGGTGAAGTTCTGGGGCGAAAATGGGTGTGGCCATAGACCAGAATGTGGGTGAGGCCATGGGTGGAGACAAATTTACATGAACTTAGCAATGTGGGACATTAGATTAGGACAGTGGTGGCGAACCTTTTGGAGGCCGAGTGTCCAAACTGCAACCCAAAAGTCACTTATTTATCGCAAAGTGGCAACAGCAATTTAAACTAAATACAAATGTTTTAACACATACATGAACATTATGGAAAATCCAAGTTGAAAATAAACTGTGAAGATAAACAATTTCATCCATCCTACTCCTGAAAAATGTATTACATTTTTTAGAACCTCCCAGTTTTATTTTCTGTTTTAAAAAGCTAATTTCTCATATGATGATGATTCAGCTTTTCCCATAGTCTCGCAGTTAGCAATCATGTGACCCCCACCAAGACAAATTCAGCAATCACGAATGTCACAGGAGCCCTAGTGGTCGGAACGCGAAATGCCTTCCAAACGGTGCCAGCGCACGGATCGTGCGAACTCTGGTCGCAGTCAATGCGTAGGAACCGTTGGGAATTGGCCGCAGACAAACCTGAAGGGAGCCTTTGAGGTACGGTGATTACAACTTTACACACTATTTCAGGGTATAACTGCCACCACCTCTGTTTTCTGAGACAGAGGAACTCACTAACTGGTTATTATTCGACCTGCAAATAAAAACGGTTAAACACACTCTATTCTGTCTAGATCTCAACAATAGTAGCGTCTCTTCAGAAGTCTGGTTCAGTTGTGTGGCTGATAAGCAAGGTAGCGGAACAGTGAATGACTTTGATGAAGTATTTTATTCACGGCAATATAAATAATTAATATATACAGACAATTATTAAAATCAACAATTATTAAAACAGTAATAGCCAGTATGAAATAAAAAAGGAGAAAATACTTAGGGTTTGTGGAAATATGTCCGTTCTGGGAAAACTTGTAGAGTTTCTTTTGTTCAGTTCAGCAAAGTTTAAAATCCAAGCAATATGGAAAATGTCCTTTGTTCAGTTCAGACAAGATGGCCGATCAAGATGGCCGCTAGCCATGTGTCCTTTGTTTCAGCTCAGACAAGATGGCCGCCAACCACATGGTCCCCTGGCTGGCAGTGTGCTTTCGTGAAGGTGGAATTTGGAGGACTCAGGGCCCGTCTGCCGGCCATGTGCTTTTGTTTTCAATCATTTTTATTAAGGTTTTAAATTTTAACAGAGCATGTAAAACAGTGACATTTTCGTAACAAATAGTATGTACATAAGTGAATAGACACTCATGTGTAAGAGAGGAAAGCTGTTGACAAGGCATTACGATAAAGTTATAAGTTTACAATAACAGTTATTAAAACAGAGTAAAGCAGCCAAGAAACATGAAAACATTAATTGCAGTGGAAACAAACGTTACATGTTAGTGATCTCATAAGGAATAACCAACATTTGTCCCCTCGTCCAGGTAGTGAAGGTATGGTAATAAGCATTTTGTGTGCGGTGCATGGGGAGTCAGGAGCCACCCATTCATGAAACCTGAAAGGCCGGGTGGGGTCCGACTTCCTAAGACTAAAGATTTGTAAGCTCAGTTGGCCTAGTCACCTGCGTGACTAAGAACTATCTATTTAGTACATGTGTTGGGGGGGTATATTGTGGGAGGGTCGTAGCTTTACTTGGCTGTTTATAGAAAAAAGGGAATTAGGTCAATTAAGACTATTAGTCATATAGTGGATGGAGGAGTATTCATGAAGTGAAAGTACATAAAAGGTGGGAGAGGAAAGTGAAGAAGATGAAGGAGGAAGATAAGAGGAAGAAGTAAGAAGGTGAAGAGGTAGGGGACGGGGAGTGATCCACTTTAAGGCGATGAGATATATAAGGTCCTCCAACTATGTTGCTATACAGTCAAGTCATTTCAATCCATTTTTCGCAGTCCGGGCCATAGAGGTAATTTATCAGGGGATGCCATATTTTAATAAATTTCTCCATTCTATTTTCCACTCTGGCTCTTAGTTTTTCAAAGAATAAAATACGCCCGAGTCTGTTTTTAACCTGGTCCACTGACAATGATCTAGTGTTCCAAGCAGAAGCTATAGTGAGTTTGGTAGCTATAAAAATATAATTGACTAGGGAGTTTTGGGCATATGATAAGTCTGTGTAGGGAAGACTCAAAAGGGCATGTGCCGGGTGTTTAGGAACATGAACATGGAGTAAGGATGATATCCAGGTACATATCCTCAACCATAATCTCCTAACTATTTTACAGGACCACCAAATGTGACCTTGAGTGCCTAGAGAGGGACACCCTCTGAAACAATTAGGGGTACCAGACTTTTTGAACTTGGCCAGTCTAGATGGTACTAAATACCAGCGAAAGAGTACTTTGTAATTAATTTCTAGCAAATCTGCGTTGATAGAGGTAGCAGGGATGTTATTCCAGATAGCTAGAAGATCTTCTTTATCAATTGATATATTAAGGTCCTTTTCCCAGTTTTGAATATAAGCTGGCATACTAGCGCTACGATTTGATACTAGTTCTTTGTAGATTAAGGAGATTGTTCCAGGAGATAGTGGGTCTGTGGCGCAGATTTTTTCAAAAGCAGTCTGCGAGAGAGGAGAATCACAGTGTATAAGATGCTGTCTGACAAAGTGGATAATCTGGATATAATGAAAGGTTTCAGAAAGAGGAAGTTGGTTCTGTTCTCGGAGGTGTGTAATTGAAAGAGGACCTGAAGCTGAGGATAACTCGTGTATCCTAGTTCGGTGATTGTTTGTCCACCAGAGATATTGTTTCGGATTAGAAATCGCTGCAGGGAATTCGGGATTTCCCATAAAAGACCCTAATGGCCTATGTGGGGAGATTAGTCTAGCAGAATATTTGCAAGAGTCCCACGTTTTAAGGGAATGCCTAATTATAGGGTTTTCTATCTTTTTCCTAAACTGGGGAGACATCCATAGGAGATTACTTACATTGGTTGGTTGTGTTAGGTGATTCTCTATGTCTACCCATGAAGGAGCAGTAGTATCTGAGTGCCAACAAGTCAGTTGAGCAATTTGGGCCGCCTGATAGTAATGTGAAAGATTTGGGACACCCAGACCACCCTCAGTCTTCAGATTGTATAAGTATTTTTTATTAACCCTTGGTCTTCTAGGAAACCAGATAAAGTCAAGTACTTTTTTCTGTAAAGTGGCCAGAGTGGAAGGAGGAAGTGGGATTGGAAGAGCTCTAAAAACGTAGAGTAGTTTGGGTAGGAAAGTCATTTTAATCGCCGCTATCTTCCCCAACCAGGAGATAGAATACTTCTTCCAGCATTCTAATAATGAGGTAAGTTCCTTGAGAAGCCCAGAGTAATTATGTTGAAATAGGGTCTCATAAGCATTGGTAAGAAAGATTCCTAGATAGGGGAGTTTTTGTTGTTCCCAATGGAATTCAAAAGTGTCCTGGAGAGCCTGCATCAGGCGAGAGGGAAGATTAATATTTAAGGCTTTGGATTTGGTTGCATTTATTTTAAGTCCTGAAACAAGGCCATAATGATTGAGTAGGCTAAATAATGTGGAGAGAGACTTAGTGGGACGTGAAAGACAGACTATCAGGTCGTCGGCGAAGAGGGCAATACGGTGTTCTTTCCCTCCTAAATTTATGCCTTTAATATCCGGGGAGTTCCTGACAAGTATTGCGAGTGGCTCAATAATAAGAGCAAATAATAATGGGGATAGTGGGCAACCTTGTCGGGTTCCCCTTGTAATTGGAAAGGTGGAGGATTTAAAGCCATTGTATTTGATAAAAGCTGAGGGGGAATTATATAGAGCTTTGACCCAAGTAAGAAAGTGATTACCAAAACCCCATTTGCTTAATGTTTGTATTAAGAACGCCCAGGAGACCGAGTCGAAGGCTTTCGTAATGTCTAAAGACAAAAGCAAAGATAGTTGATGGCTAGATTTAGCATGATGAATTAAATGTAATAATCTTCTAATGCTGTCACTTGCTTGCCTGTGAGGCATAAAGCCCACTTGATCATTGGATATTAGACTAGTGATATCTGAGGATAAACGTGAAGCTAAAATTTTTGCTAGGAGTTTGAGATCTATATTGAGCAATGAGATTGGTCTGAAATTGGACCAAAGAGATTGATCTGTACCGGGTTTAGGAATCATGCTTATACTGGCTGTAGTGGAATCTGCATGGAAATGGGCATCATGAAGTATGCTATTAAAAGCTTTTACTAGCTCTGGGGCTAAGATGTCTGCAAATTTTTTGTAATAAGTAGCCTGAAAGCCATCAGGACCAGGTTGTTTATTAATTTTAAGGGATTTGATTGCCTGATGCACTTCAAGAAGGGTTACCTCTGCTTCTAATCGTTCGTTGAATCCTAATGGGAGAGGGGGGAAAGGAATAGCCGATAGGAAATCATTGATTTGTTTAGTTGTAGCTGATTCTGGGGCATTATATAACCGCTCGAGGTTAGCTCGAAAAGTGTCTACAATTTTAATTGGGTTCGCTGAGCACTGGTTTTTTCCTATTTGTAGGTTGATTGGCTTAAAAGTATTATCTGATTGGCGTAATCGTTTTGCTAGAAGGGTATCAGGTTTGTTACGCTTTAAGTAGAATTTTAGTTTGGTCTTTGATAAATGCCTGTCTGCTAATTCAGTTAAACATAAGTTGAGTGCCTCTTCTGCTCTGGATAGTTCACGTTTGGTTGTTGGATTAGGAGAGGTAGTGAATTGGTCAAATTTGAGTCTGTGTTCATTTTCTAATTTTGTGAGGATTTTCTGTTTGTCTTTCTTTCGCCTAGATGCAAGCTGTATCAGGAGACCCCGAATTACCACCTTGTGAGCTTCCCAGATAGTCAAGTCTGAGAGGCCTTCACTTTGAGCATTTAACTTAAAATAATCAGTTAGCTGGTCTTTTATTTGCTGGGTGATGGTATCATCTGTAAGAAGATATTGGTTGAGAATCCATCTATATTCCGAGGGGCGCTGTATCAACGAGTGAATGGAGAGAATATTCATGTCGTGATCCGACCACGGAATTGGCAGGATTGTTGCGGAGCGTATGAGGGGGATAGCAGTATTTATAGTCCAACAGTGGTCTATCCTAGAAAAGGAGGAGTGTGAGTGGGAATAAAATGTGTAGTTTCGTTTATAGGGATTACATTCGCGCCAGATATCAATAAGGTTATGGGAATGAAAGAGATTACGTATCTGCTCAGATTGTTTAGCCTCAGAGGCATCATTTAAAGATTTATTAGATTGCTTATCCCAGTAGGTATTGAGGCAATGGTTAGTGTCACCACAGATTAAAGTTAACCCTCTAGAATGAGTAGCTATCACTTTCAGGAGGTGTGAGAGAAAGGGGGTCTGTTTAGTATTAGGAGCATAATAGGATACAATAGTAATTAGCTCATCCTGAATAGTGCCAGTAATTAGGAGGTATCTACCTTCTGGGTCGCTAATAGTTTTAGAATGCGTGAAGTTAAGTGTATTCTTTAGGGCAATTAGGACTCCGCGTTTTTTAACGGTAGCACTAGCATAGTATATTTGTCTGTAATTTTTATGCAGAAATTTAGGCTCTTTAGTGGAGATAAAATGTGTTTCCTGGGCACATATGATATCAGCTTGGAGTTTGTGGAAATGTAAAAAGGCTTTTGACCGCTTTAGGGGGGAATTAAGGCCTTGGACATTTATAGAAATAAGTTTTATAGGTTGAGTCATGGTGGTTGGAAATAGTATGCCATCGGATCACTCCACGTCCCAAGAGAAATTGTGTAGGAGAGAAATGAAAGAAGAGAAGAAAAGGGAAAGCGAGGGGACAGTCCCTCTTTAAAAGGTGTCATAGGGTATTAAACTCCAGTAGGAGCTACCCTAACGTCAGTACTTAAATACCCGAAGGTATCCAGGTGTTGTGTTCCCCAAATGAACAGTTGGTTGGGGAACAATAGAGGAGCATGGAACTAACACAGAGCAACCTTATGCTCATGAGTAAATAACGAAACGGGTCACAAACTATAAACATGTGTTTATGCAAAGGTAATTGAAACCAAAGAAGTTCGTAAGTAACATATAGTGTACAGGGGGGTTGCAATATCATAGGGTGATCATAGGCCAAAGAAACAAAGGTTCGCCTGAGTAACATCAAAATAGGGGTTGTGGTTTTGGTGTCGTTGTTATACCAGACTGAATAAACACAGCTGTGATATGCATAATGTCAAAAGAGTAAGTGTTATGTCATTGAGTTGAGTATCACAAATAAGATGTATCCCAACATTAGCATCTCTATATGTGGCATAGGTAGCGGCCAGTACCATATATGTGGCATAGGTAGCGGCCAGTACCATAGCTTAACAACAATGCAATGAGAATAATTTCGGAATAAATAGGATGCTCAAGGGATTGTGCTAACTTTTATCTGGGAGCTTAGATATGAGACAAATGGTGTACTGGCACCTGCTAGTGGATTACAAAGGTAAGGTGCTTATAATTATTAGTAAGGCGGTGGGAGGTGGGAGCTACCGGGAAACAGATTCAGATTGGTGTATTAGTTAGATTTGTGTTATAGGGTAATGAAGGATCCAAAACATGGAATTAGTCAGATGATACATGGTTACCAACTAAGGTGGGGTTGGGCATGGGAGGAACCAATCTAATTTTCTGCAAAGTTCCAGTATATTGGTGGACCGGCTAACTGGCACATTAATCTAAGCAAACGAGCTGTAAACAATATCATGTAAACCCAACAAAGTAAACTACTTTGCTGATAAATCTTGACATCAGTTGCGAGAGATGAGTCACAGCTATGCCTAGTGGTAAGCTTAGAAGCACGTTGTTGTGCAAAGCGAGCTAAGTGAATAAGTTTGATTAAATCTTCACCTTTTGAGTTATAAATGATAACAAGTACAATGACAGTGTAATAAAAAGGAGTTGAGCACAGAATACATTTTGATTATTTGAATGTGCTTGTATAAAGGGAGAGGAGTGATGACTCTCTCTCGCAGGCTATAAGGATATCGTTAAAATGTTGAGACCATAATAGGAAGAAATTCAATAACAACTGTTGCAGGATGTCACTGTAGAAGTATCTGTAATTACAGGGTCGGCCTGTTGTACCAGTCTGCGTGGGACAAAATGATAACATAGAGGGATATAAAGGGAGGTACTGTAAGGCAATTCTTTCCTTGTACATTGCACCTTCTTATGAAACCAATGGCGGCCACACATGGCACAATTCCCCCACACAATCCCACCACCTCCATGCAATACAAGGCAACTGCCTAAATTATCCTTTCAGTATATTCCCTTAATTTACCCCTACACCACACAGAAATGGCAAGACTGCACGAAAAAACTGCACCATGCATGGCCACCACAAGACAGAATAAATAGATCTGTCAGGATAATACAACATTAAGAGCAATGGGGAAATCATACTATGCGTATTAGCATAGGAGGATGGTTCGGTATAACGCAATGTTCTACTGAAGAACATAATCCTCCCTCATAACCCAGTTATATGTCTCAGGTAATGGTTAGCACAACGGCATTGCAGCTGTAAAGAGTTTGTATGCTGGAAGAATACTTGAAAGTTATGTGTGCAAAGTAATAGAATCTATAGGGTAACAGCACCCTCTAGCGGGCTTAAAGAGGAACTCCAGTGAAAATAATGTAATAAAAAAAGTGCTTCATTTTTACAATAATTATGTATACATGATTTAGTCAGTGTTTGCTCATTGTAAAATCTTTCCTCTCCCAGATTCACATTCTGACATGTATTACATGGTGACATTGTTACTGTGGGCAAATTATGTAGCTGTTTCTAGCTAGTCTGGCTTTAACAGATAGCTGTAAGCAGCTATTTCCTGTCTGAACATTGTTACATTGTGGCAGTTTGCCCAGAGTACCGTACGGTACCAGAGCCTCTTGTGGGAGGGGTTTCAGCACAAAATCAGTCATACAGCGCCCCCTGATGGTCTGTTTGTGAAAATCATTATTTTTCTCATGTAAAAGTGGGTATCAGCTACTGATTGGGATAAAGTTCAATTCTTGGTCGGAGTTTCTCTTTAAGTAGTAAAGTGCACTTGTTAATGGGACAATGAAAACATAACAGAGGATCGAGTAATAAATTACTGTTAGCTAAATTTAAAGTTTAGGGCAATGTAAAATCGGGAATGTAGTGTTAGCTTATAATTAGTAGGTGCCAATTAATTTGGGGCAGGGTGGGAAAGGGTTCATCGTTAATAACTGCAGAGTGCCATTGTGCTAATGTTTAATGTTATACTGCTACTATACACATCTGTATGCAATAGATTAGCCATCTAGAGAAATATCAAGAGATGTGTCAGACAGTAATTCACTCAGGCTAGCTGTGATCTCTATTATAGGGCCATATCAGAATAAATTGATTCAGCAGAGCCCTATAAGGGAGATATCTATTTGCTGTCTTCAAATAATAACAAGTTAACATGTCTAGCATACAGTAAAGGGAGAACATGTTGACATAGTTTATAATGACGATAATATAGAGGACACAGTTTTGTTCTTAAACAAAAGCACGGCAGATGGCGTGAGCATAGGTTGTAAGGCACACTGCATCAGTGAGAACGAGCAAACATGAAAAGAGTGGGTGGTGTTGGATCCGGTGTGCTGTGTAGATAAAGATATAGGTTGAGCTGTGCGCTTAAAGGGATACTGTAGGGGGGTCGGGGGAAAATGAGCTGAACTTACCCGGGGCTTCTAATGGTCCCCCGCAGACATCCTGTGCCCGCGCAGCCGCTCACCGATGCTCCGGCCCCGCCTCCGGTTCACTTCTGGAATTTCTGACTTTAAAGTCAGAAAACCACTGCGCCTGCGTTGCCGTGTCCTCGATCCCGCTGATGTCATCAAGAGCGCACAGCGCAGGCCCAGTATGGTCTGTGTCTGCGCAGTACACTCCTGGTGACATCAGCGGGAGCAAGGACACGGCAACGCAGGCGCAGTGGTTTTCTGACTTTAAAGTCAGAAATTCCAGAAGTGAACCGGAGGCGGGTCCGGAGCATTGGGGAGTGGCTGCGCCAACACAGGATGTCTGCGGGGGACCATTAGAAGCCCCGGGTAAGTTCAGCTCATTTTCCCCCGACCCCCCTACAGTATCCCTTTAAGTAAAAATATCCTTAAAATTACGGCTGACAGGCGGTGAGGTACATGGGGTAGAGTACAAGGAGAAATACGTCTGCTCATGGTGACACAAGAGGCGGAGAAAAGTAGGCATTGTGGGACTAGAAGTCTCTGTGCACTGAAGACGATAAATTGAGTACTTGAAATGTGCTTAAACAAGGGCTCCGCCTCCCAGACGTTTAGCTAGAGCGGGAAAAATTAGCGCTCCGGAATGAACAAGAAGGGAGGAACAACAGTCAAAGTTAACTGGGCAATGTGTATAACAGGCTCCATTTTTCCTGCACGTGGCGGCTATAAATTGCCGTTTAAACTTGTAAAAAGTCGAACAGTAAAACCATATAAAGGTTCAACAGGGTTTAGGAACTTTAACATAAAGCATAAACTCATGCAGAACATAATATTTTAACTGCAAGGTAACAGCTTGCCAGAGGGCCATAAGTGGGAGAGACCGATCTTCAGTGATAAGTCCGAGGGCAAATAAATCAAAGGGAGGGCGAAAAATGGACCCTCATGACTCTAGGTAGGTAGTAGTGTACTTACACGATCGGCAAATCGGCTGTAGTGGATAGTAGTAGAAGGTGGTATGTGGGTACTCATCTGCTTAGTCACTGTACATCTTGAAAGGATTGGGATGAGAGTTGTCGCAGCGCTTCTGAGCGTCTTCTTTTCTGTCGTTGTTCCTTGGGGCTGAGTGAAGAGGTGCCTGGTTCAGCGTTAGAATCTCGTTGCGAGGAAGGCAGAGAAGGAGGATCTGTTGGAGATGGGATCTTTGGAGCCGGTAGGTTCAGAGCCTGGAAGTGATCTTGCAGCTCTTCCAGTGTGGTTGCAATTAATTGACGGTTGTTGTATGTAAAGATGAGGGCAAAAGGGTATCCCCATCTGTATTTAATTTGGCGTTCCCGTAAGATCAGCAAGTGAGGTCTCATCTCCTTCCTCTTCTGTAAAGTAACTTGAGCCAGGTCACCATAAATCTGATAGGAATGACCCTGGAAGGAAAGGGAGTTGTTAGCTCTCGCAGCTGTCAGGATCTTCTCTTTCGACTGGTAGTAAAGGAATTTCATGATGATATCCCTCGGGGGACCACCAGGCAGGCGTTTGGATAGAGCTCTGTGCACCCGTTCAAGCTCAAGGCGTTCCACTGGAATGTCGGGAACCAGCTCTTGCAGGAGCGCTGTGACAGTGCCTGGGAGGTCAGTAATATCCTCTGGGAGACCGTGAATGCGAAGATTGCTTCTTCTAGACCTATTTTCGCTATCTTCTGCTTGCCTCTTGAGCTGTAGCACTTCTTCTTGAAGCTTTAATACATCATCCTCATGTGCTTCTAGGACTGTGGTAGCACTGTCCATCCGATCTTCAAGAGAGGAGGTCCTTTGAGCAAGGAGTCTAATCTCTTTTAGAAGCTCGCACCCCGGCCATGTGCTTTTGATGAAGCTGGTTTGGGAGTGTGGCAGTGCCGGCCCCCGGCCCCCTCTGAGTTACCCACCAATGACAATTCATTCCCTCTGAGAGATTTTAGGGCTAAACTTATAAAATGCCGTAACTCATGAACGATACAGGGGGATAACAGATTCATACTTGTCGAAAAATACAGATTAATATGACATCAGACATGGCTAGGGCAGCGGGTCAGGTTCCTGAGAAGATTCATACCTGGGTTGTAGGGGCCCCGGGCCCCTCTCAACTGGTATCAAGAGATTCAGCATGACCCTACGGATCCAATGATACCGCTCTCATAACTACCCTATTTACTGTATTCTGTAAATAGGCAAAAAATTATATAATACATTCATTTCTTCCTGGTAAGGCTGCAGCCAGGCTGTCTGATGTCAAGCTGTGACTAGCTTCCTGGGATCTCCCTGTATGAAAAGGACCTTTTGGTTCCTTTAACATCTGAATGTGAAATCAGCTTGGACAAGCTTTGAGTTTACACCTCTGGCTAACAGGTCACAGGCACCAGGTTTCATGAAAAGAAATCTGCTGCTCTTATGAAGACAGCAGAGACCCTCCAGGCTGGACTGCCTGGTATCCACAGACATGAGATTCTGATTTGGCAGCGCAATGGCAATCGAGGCAGAAAACCGATTGCGGTTGCGTTTTCGTTTCTCACAGCTGTTCCGTGACAATGAGGCCCCATCAAGACATATTCAGCAATCATGAGGCCCCATCAAGACAAATTCAGCAATCATGAAGCCCCCAACAAGACAAATTCAGCAATCATGAGGCCCCCAACAAGACAAATTCAGCAATCATGAGGCCCCCAACAAGACAAATTCAGCAGCCATGAGGCACATAACTAGTCAGCATTTCACATAAATAGGCAGAATGCCCCCGTAATATGGTAGACACCTCTCACCTGGCTTCTGAATTCTCCTGTACTGGCTGCTGTGCCTGGCAATACTGTTTTTGGCTGGATTGGGGATGATGTGTGGGCTGAAAGGCCTTGCGGTGATGCTGTGGATGGGCTGGCGGTGATGCTGTGGCCGGGCTGGCTGGCGGTGATGCTGTGGCCGGGCTGGCTGGTGGTGATGCTGTGGCCGGGCTTGGTTGGTTGAAGTAAATGCTGGCCTCACTGGTGGTGATGCTGTGGCCTTTTTGACGGTGATTCTGGGCTGGTTGGATGGTGGTGATGCTGGGCTGGCTGGCCTGGATAGTTTACGTAGCGCCAGGAGCCCCCCAGTTTACGTAGCGACAGGAACCCCCCCCCCAGTTTAGATAGTGACAGGAGCCCCCCAGCTCAGGTAGTGACATGAGCCCCCAGCTCAGGTAGTGACAGCCTGGAGCCCCCCAGCTCAGGCAGTGACAGGAGGCTCCCAGCTCAGGTAGTGACAGGAGCCCCCCAGCTCCGGCAGTGACAGGGGCCCCCCAGTTCAGGTAGTGACTGGTGCCCCCCAGTTTAGGTAGAGACAGGAGTCCCCCAGTTTAGGTAGTGACAGGGACCCCCAGGTTAGGTAGTGACAAGAGCCCCCCAGGTTAGGTAGTGACAGATACCCCAGGTTATGTAGAGACAGGAGCCCCCCAGTTTAGGTAGTGACAGGTGCCCCCCCCCCAGGTTAGGTAGTGACAGGGACCCACAGGTTATGTAGTGACAGGTGCCCCCCAGGTTAGGTAGTGACAGGGACTCCCCTTGAGGTTAGGTAGTGACAGGCGCCCCCCCCCCAGGTTAGGTAGTGACAGGAGCCCCCTCAGGTTAGGTAGTGACAGGAGCCCCCTCAGGTTAGGTAGTGACAGGAGCCCCCCCTCAGGTTAGGTAGTGACAGGTGCCCCCCAGGTTAGGTAGTGACAGGGACCCCCAGATTAGGTAGCGACAGGTGCCCCCCCAGGTTAGGTAGTGACAGGCGCCCCCCTCACCGTTCAGTGTCAGACCTCAGATGCAGCTGGCGACCCGACTAGTTAGAGCGGGCACATGGACGCACCACGCTCTATATGCAGAAGTGATTTCACTTCCGCATATCAGTGCGGTGCAGAGGAGTAACAATAGACCCTGCAAGGGATGCAGCCGCAGAGGAGCCCAGAAGCCTCAGGGGGCCCTGTGGGGGGAGAAGTTTCCTTTCCCTGTCCTGAGAGACTGACAACTAAGAGCACAGAGAGAAAAAACGTTCTGCTCTTGTAACGATCGGTGTCAGCACACAGAGAGAATCTGATCGTTGATGATCTGCAGAATCATCAGCGATACAGATGTATACCTGATTATGGATGATCTGCAGAATCACCAATAATACAGATATGACTAAATTCTGGACGCCTAATGAGTAATGTATTTAATGAACTGTAGGCCATCTCCTGAGGAGCAGGAGATATATGTGACTCAGCCAAGAGCCACCTGGGAGAGAGGTGGCCCTGGGCAGTGCAGAAACTATCTCTTAGATAGAAAGGACCTGGCAGCCAGGGAAGCAGTATTAGATGGTGAACTGTACTGCAGCCAAAGGAATAGACCACTGGCTGCTAACAGACCGGACTCTCTGAGGTGCGGGAGTCCTGGTTGCAGCTGACACCTGGTGGAATGGTGTCACTGCTAATACTGATCAACTGAACACTCAGGGAGAGTGACAGCTAGGATGGTCGGGCAGGCCAGGTCGGCAACACACAAGCAGATGAGATACAGAGACAGAAGACTGATTCGGTAACCGGGTACAGGCAGGGTCTGGCAACAGATAGACAGATATACAAGGTACCGAATCAGAAAGCAAGAGAAAGGTCGACAGAGCAAAAGGTCATAACATATAAATATCACAGTATCCTAGACTGGGGTGTGAGCTCCTTGATCTTGACACCCGGGAACTAGTATAGAGTATAGCACAGTATAGACACAGTGTCCCTAAGCTTGGGTGTGAGGTCCTTGGTCACAACACCCTGGAACTGGTCTAAAGTATAACTCAGCAATGACACAGTATCCCTAAGCTTGGGTGTGAGGTCCGTGGTCTCAACACCCCGGAACTGTTCTAAAGTATAACACAGCAATGTCACAGTATTCCTAAGCTTGGGTGTGAGGTCTGTGGTCTCAACACCCTGGAACTGTTCTAACATGTAACACAATAGTAATGCCTCACCGTGGCGCAAGTGTCTAGTATAATATACTTTGCATGCAAACCATATTGGAAGCTAAAGTACCTCCTAGTTTAATAAATGTTAGCACTTGTCTTGGATGCAGGGCATGCATTTTTCAGTCTAGCAAAGGCAGTGTATGCCTGTGCGATTAACCATTCAATTGCAGCATGTGTTTGGGGACGCGCAGCCTTTCCCCCCACCTTTTCTTAACTTTGTAACTATGTAACTGTCAGGTTAGCTGCTCCCAGACCCTCCTCCTGAGTTTCCTGTTTGCATAATAAATAGTAGAAGATTTGCATATCATTTGCTTCTGAATTGAATGCAAAGTGTGCAGAAAATCTATTTAGGTGCTGCACACTGAGCTGGTGGTCATTTCGGATGCGGCCTTGGTGGTGTGCGCTGGCATTCTCCTCGCTGTTCAACCAAATGTAAGTTACACATTTTTTTTGCTTAGCTGCTCACAAGGTTTTAAATTTAGGTTAGGTCACTTGCCCGGAGGTTTGCCTCACCGTGGCGCAAGTGTCTAGTATAATATACTTTGCATGCAAACCATATTGGAAGCTAAAGTTCCTCCTAGTTTAAAGGGGAACTTCAGCCTAAACAAACATACTGTCATTAAGTTACATTAGTTATGTTAATTAGAATAGATAGGTAAAACAATATTTTACCCACCTTGTTTTAAAAGAACAGGCAAATGTTTGTGATTCATGGGGGCTGCCATCTTTGTCTTGGGGGCAGCCATCTTTTTGGTTGAAAGGAGGTGACAAGGAGCAGTAGACACAGTTCCAACTGTCCTGTGTCCTGATCGCCCCTCCCAGCTGCCCACACTAGGCTTCAAATGTCAAATTCAAAATGTAAAAAAAAAAATTGCACCAAAACATCAGAACGAGAAGAACAAAATCAGAAATCCCATCATGCTTTGCACAGCATCAGGGAAAAAAAGCCCGGGCAGTTTTTTTCTGTGCAGCTAAAAATGAGGCTTGTATAAGAGAAACAAAGTTTTGAAGCTGTGAAACTGTTAAAGAAACACCAGGCCTTTTCAGTGCTGCTGAGTCGATTTTTAGTCCGGAGGTTCACTTTAATAAATGTTAGCACTTGTCTTGGATGCAGGGCATGCATTTTTCAGTCTATCAGAGGCGGTGTATGCCTGTGCGATTAACCATTCAATTGCAGCATGTGTTTGGGGACGCGTAGCCTTTCCCCCCACCTTTTCTTAACAATAGTAATCTGGCTCAGTGTGAATTCCCAGGTCCTCCTGGGGACTGTGGTATCTGGTGCTCACACGTTAGTATTCGCAACGGCAGACAACCAGCCACTGACAGGCAAGAAGTATATATAGAGCAGCGCTCCTCAGCGCCGCCCAGCCCCACTCAGCCAATCATCTGCTGCGCTGGAATCAGCTGATTGTCCTGATCAGCTGATCCCTCTCCTATTGGCATAAAGGGCCTGCCTCCTAGCGCGCGCGCAGCTCTCCATCTGTGTGCACTACTAGGCTCAGACACACCAGACGCATGCTGCTGTGCGGAAACCGCCGGTCTGAACGCAGAGACAGCGGCCCCGCTGCCAGACCGCGCGGAGGGGTCTACGCAATCCTTTACAGCTCTCTGCACAATTGGTCTAAAGACTGCATCTGCTCAGCCACTGATAAGTTGAAGTTAACTTATATCATACAAAGATTTGTAGACAGTCCCTATCTAGTGTGCAGCAGGCTCTTGTGTACAATTACCAGCCCCCAACCTCTCTACCCCTCCCCAAGTGCTTTGTACTGTTGTGATGCTGGAGCGGTCTGCAGAGCCAGTTCTGCTCCATCAGACTTGGACAGAGTGAGTGTAATAAGCTGAGGCTGGGAGCACACTCCTCTGTCAGTTTTCTATAAGTATTTTCTACACACCAATATTGTCTGTATGTGTGAAACATGCACATTTATCACAGAAGCTAATGTAATTGATAGGGAAAATGCCTGCAGTGCTTCACTGCTATCAGTTTTTACACATTCCAGTGTGCACTAGCCAGCTGAATAACATTGGTTCTCAGTTTACCTGTGCAGAAAGCAAGGGAGGGGGGGAATCAAGGTCTTGCAGGGAGGCCCAGGGATTTCTAGTTACGCCCCTGGTGCGGTGTGCTAGGTCTTAGTGCCCGCACCATTGGTCACCGGGCGGCTGATCGAGGTCTGACGTCGGCCGGGGGGAGGGGGGCAGCGGCAGCCAGGGGGGGGCAGAGGGGCATCCAGGGCAGGGCAGATGCCTCAATTTGCCTGACATGCGGACGCCCATGCCCTTGTGGCCTTAATACGCGGTAATCCCCTTCTGGCTGACAGCCAAACAGAAAGTGACACTCGCTTGTGCTCACTTCCTGTTTTTCAGAAATACAGAAGTGCAGGGAAGCGAATTGTAAAATGATGCTTCCGTGCTTGCATGCTGCAATGCCACCGCATGAATTTTTTAAATTCCCTGCGTTGCCATAGACTTACATGACTTCTGGTCCACCGCAGGTTGCCGCAGAACCGCGCAATAACGTAGATCTGGCCTTGCGTCGGGGATGGGGCAGAAAAGTCACTACCGTTGTATCACATTGCACTATGTCGGTATGTTAAAACAAGGGAAAATGAGCATGCATAATTACAGCAATTAATATTGCTAATGAGACCACTGTACAAAAAGCGGGGGAAGTAGGTCATAGACCTCAATAAATAACTTGAACCACCAAAGAAAAAGAACACCCTTATATTATCAATATATGATATATGTACAATCCGAGAAAATAACTGGTTGAAAGGCCAAAAAGTAAATGCAAAAAATCTTTATTAAGGCCAACTACAAAAGGTTAAACACAATGAAAAACCAGACAGCCGTGCCCGTCCCTAGGTCATAGGCCCCAATATAATTAATGACCTTTCTGAGCCTTGCACAATATAAGATTTGAAAAATGTAAAATATGCAAGCTCTCTCTCAAGAGACTGTGGTTAGTGTTGGGCGAACACCTAGATGTTCGGGTTCGCGAACGTTCGCCGAACATCGCCGCGATGTTCAGGTGTTCGCGCCGAACTCCGAACATAATGGAAGTCAATGGGGACCCGAACTTTCGTGCTTTGTAAAGCTTCCTTACATGCTACATACCCCAAATTTGCAGGGTATGTGCACCTTGGGAGTGGGTACAAGAGGAAAAAAAATATTTGAAAAAGAGCTTATAGTTTTTGAGAAAATTGATTGTAAAGTTTCAAAGGAAAAACTGTCTTTTAAATGTGAAAAATGTCATGTTTCTTTGCACAGGTAACATGCTTTTTGTCGCCATGCAGTCATAAATGTAATACAGAGAAGAGGTTCCAGGAAAAGGGACCGGTAACGCTAACCCAGCACCAGCAGCAGCACACGTGATGGAACAGGAGGAGGCGCAGGAAGAGAAGGCCACGCTTTTTGAGACGCAACCCAGGCCTTGCATGAGGACAAAAAGCGTGCGGATATAGCAATGCTTTTTGCCGCCATGCAGTCATAAATGTAATACAGATGAGAGGTTCAATAAACAGGGACCGGCAACGCTAACCCAGCAGCAGCAGCACACGTGATGGAACAGGAGGAGGCGCAGGAGGAGAAGGCCACGCTTTTTAAGACGCAACCCAGGCCTTGCATGAGGACAAAAAGCGTGCGGATATAGCAATGCTTTTTGCCGCCATGCAGTCATAAATGTAATACAGATGAGAGGTTCAATAAACAGGGACCGGCAACGCTAACCCAGCAGCAGCAGCACACGTGATGGAACAGGAGGAGGCGCAGGAGGAGAAGGCCACGCTTTTTGAGACGCAACCCAGGCCTTGCATGAGGACAAAAAGCGTGCGGATATAGCAATGCTTTTTGCCGCCATGCAGTCATAAATGTAATACAGATGAGAGGTTCAATAAACAGGGACTGGAAACGCTAACCCAGCAGCAGCACACGTGATGGAACAGGAGGAGGCGCAGGAGGAGAAGGCCACGCTTTTTGAGACGCAACCCAGGCCTTGCATGAGGACAAAAAGCGTGCGGATATAGCAATGCTTTTTGCCGCCATGCAGTCATAAATGTAATACAGATGAGAGGTTCAATAAACAGGGACCGGCAACGCTAACCCAGCAGCAGCAGCAGCACACGTGATGGAACAGGAGGAGGCGCAGGAGGAGAAGGCCACGCTTTTTGAGACGCAACCCAGGCCTTGCATGAGGACAAAAAGCGTGCGGATATAGCAATGCTTTTTGCCGCCATGCAGTCATAAATGTAATACAGATGAGAGGTTCAATAAACAGGGACCGGCAACGCTAACCCAGCAGCAGCAGCAGCACACGTGATGGAACAGGAGGAGACGCAGGAGGAGAAGGCCACGCTTTTTGAGACGCAACCCAGGCCTTGCATGAGGACAAATAGCGTGCGGATATAGCAATGCTTTTTGCCGCCATGCAGTCATAAATGTAATACAGATGAGAGGTTCAATAAACAGGGACCGGAAACGCTAACCCATCACAGATGGTCATTGTTCATGTTACTTGGTTGGGGTCCAGGAGTGTTGCATAGTCGTTTCCAATCCAGGATTGATTCATTTTAATTTGAGTCAGACGGTCTGCATTTTCTGTGGAGAGGCGGATACGCCGATCTGTGACGATGCCTCCGGCAGCACTGAAACAGCGTTCCGACATAACGCTGGCTGCCGGGCAAGCCAGCACCTCTATTGCGTACATTGCCAGTTAGTGCCAGGTGTCTAGCTTCGATACCCAATAGTTGAAGGGTGCAGATGGATTGTTCAACACAGCTACGCCATCTGACATGTAGTCCTTGACCATCTTCTCCAGGCGATCGGTGTTGGAGGTGGATCTGCACGCTTGCTGTTCTGTGGGCTGCTGCTGCATGGGTGTCAGAAAATTTTCCCACTCCAAGGACACTGCCGATACCATTCCCTTTTGGGCACTAGCTGCGGCTTGTGTTGTTTGCTGCCCTCCTGGTCGTCCTGGGTTTGCGGAAGTCAATCTGTCGGCGTACAACTGGCTAGAGGAGGGGGAGGATGTCAATCTCCTCTCTAAAGTCTCCACAAGGGCCTGCTGGTATTCTTCCATTTTGACCTGTCTGACTCTTTCTTCAAGCAGTTTTGGAACATTGTGTTTGTACCGTGGATCCAGAAGGGTATAAACCCAGTAATTGGTGTTGTCCAGAATGCGCACAATGCGTGGGTCGCGTTCAATGCAGTCTAGCATGAATTGAGCCATGTGTGCCAGAGTCCTGCCAGAATCCTCATCATCCTCTTGTGAGCGTTGTGATAGTTGTTGTGATGCATCATAGTCGTCACCTTCTTCCTGGTCTGCTTCTGCTGACTATTCGCGCTGAATTGTGGAAGTCCAACGTGTACCGCTCTGGCCCTCGTCAGTGGTGGCATGAAATTCCTGCTCCAACTCCAGCTGTTCCTCCTCCTCTTCTTCGTCATAGCTGCTGGAGCCAGCGTTTCCTGAGGCGGATGGCCTGATGTTGGTACCATCACGCTGATCGTTTTCTCCTTCAGATTCCCCCAGTTGCATCATGACAGCTGTTTCCTTGATTTTCAACATTGACCTCTTCAGTAAACACAGCAGTGGTATGGTAATGCTGACTGAAGAGTTGTCACTGCTCACAAGCAACGTGATTTGCTCAAAATTTTGGAGGACTTGGCAGAGGTCCAACATGTTGGCCCAATCGGATCCACAGAAGCTTGGCAGCTGTCCGGATGCGCCTCGGTACTGCGCCGTCATGTACTGGACCACTGCACTCTTCTGCTCGCAAAAGCGGGCTAGCATGTGCAGCGTAGAATTCCAGCGCGTAGGGACATCACACAGCAAGCGATGGTGGGGGAGATTGAAGCGCTCCTGCATCTTGGCGAGTGCCCCCGAAGCAGTACTGGAATTTCTACAATGTTTGGCCACTCGTCGCACCTTCAACAGAAGATCGGCCACACCTGGGTATGTCCTCAGGAACCGCTGAACTACTAGGTTCATCACGTGCGCCAGGCAAGGGATGTGTGTCAGCTTAGCCAACCTTAAAGCGCGAATGAGATTACTCCCATTATCACACACAACCATGCCCGGTTTCAGGTCCAGCGGTGCCAGCCACAAATCCGTCTGTTCCTTTATTCCCCTCCAAATTTCCTCCCCTGTGTGCTGCTTATCCCCAAGGCAGATCAGCTTCAGCAACGCTTGCTGACGCATGCCAACAGCTGTGCTGCACTGCTTCCACGATCCTACTGCTGCTGGGTTAGCGTTTCCGGATGAGGTACAGCTTTGAGATGCGTTGGAGGAGAAGGAGTCAGAGAGGTAGGTGCTGCTGTTGTTATCCAGTGGGAGGGACGGCGGTGCAGCTGTTTGCGGCGTGGGCAACACCCGCGCCGTAGCAGGTGAGGAATCGCTGCCAGGCTCCACAAGGTTCACCCAGTGCGCGGTAAGAGAGATGTATCGACCCTGGCCGAACACACTCGTCCAGGTGTCAGTGGTGAGGTGAACCTTGCAGGCAACAGCATTCTTCAAGCTTCGGGTTATTTTGCTGACCACGTGCTCATGCAACTCAGGCACTGCAGAGCGCGCAAAGTGGTAGCGGCTGGGAACCACGTAACGTGGGATGGCCACTGACTCAGTGGCGTAGCTAAGGAGCTGTGGGCCCCGATGCAAGTTTTACAATGGGGCCCCCCTAAGCACTCTATACATAGCAATTGATATGACTCACCAGAACCTTCCAATGACAACTACAGTGTAAGAGGTGCAAGAAGGGGATGGGGAACAGTTTGTTAATAATTACCACTATTCAAAGTATCTATAGAAGTGATTATTATGAGCACAGGACCAATAGAGAACTAATACTGCAGTTGAGGGAGGGCCCTTCGGGGCCCCTCTGGCCCAAGGGCCCCGATGCGGTCGCAACCTCTGCAACCCCTATTGCTACGCCCCTGCACTGACATCATGCCCTTGAAGCTGTTTGTCTCCACCACTCGATATGGCAGCATTTCGCAGGCCAGAAGCTTGGCTATGCTGGCTGTTACTGCCACGGCCCGGGGGTCATTTGCTGGCAATTTCCTCTTGCGCTCAAACATCTCCGAGACAGACAACTGAACCGTAGGGCTGCACACTGAAGGGCTGTTGGTTGTTGTGTTTGATGAACACTGGGAGACCTCAAGAGCACTACTCCGGAAAGTGACAGTGTCAGCGTCGTCTGATGTTTGTGAATGTTGTGAACCACGCAAT
The DNA here is from genome assembly GCF_040937935.1 of Hyperolius riggenbachi. NCBI lineage: Eukaryota > Metazoa > Chordata > Amphibia > Anura > Hyperoliidae > Hyperolius > Hyperolius riggenbachi. Next base: position 185,917,571 of record NC_090656.1, read on the forward strand.
GGCTGGGCTACTGCTGCTGCTGAGGCGGGTCTGGTGGTGAGTCTGGTGACCCCAAGGGAGGCAGTGTTGCTGGTACCCTGTCCTGCCGCGTTTGCCCACAGAGTGGGATGTTTGGATAGCATGTGGCGGCTCATGCTAGGGGTGGAGAGGTTGTTAATACTTTTCCCCCTGCTCAGGCGGGTCTTGCACACCTTGCAAATCGCCATAGTACCATCCTCAGTGCAGTCTTCAAAGAAAGCCCAGACTTTGGAGCACCTGCCTTGCTGGCGATTTCTGTTTGCGCCTCTTTTGCCTCTCACTTGAACTTCCACGCTTGTGGTGCCTGAAATTGCGCGCCGCCTACCTTGTGGCACAAGGCGAACTCGTGCAGCAGTGGGTTCTTCAACAGACTCATCTGTGCTGCTGCTACGACGGCGATGTTCTCGTTCACAAACAAAATCTGGGTCTATGTCCACATTGTCCATACCCTCCTCTTCCATCTCCTCAAACTCGTCATATGTCATTGTGGGGGGCCGCCGCCGTGGAGTAGAGCTCCCCAGAACAACCTCTGCGCAGCTCACTCCAACGTCGTCTTCCAGATCTTGTCGGCCGACCTCCTGCAATTGCAACCCCTCCTGCCCAACTTGCTCTGGGATTTGGGTTTCAAAGTCCTCGGAATCGCCTTGTATTTCAGTGCGCGGTGCATTTCCCACAGTTAATGGTCATGAATCCGGGCACAACATTTCTGGCTGTTCCTCCATTGACCTTTCAAAGGTGGAATACCCCATTGTGTCCTGAGGTAATTCATCGGACTGGTTATCAGGCAGTTGTGTGCGTGGTGTCGCTGCCGGTTGTGTCAGCTTTGTGCCCACTGGCTCCTTGTAACTGGCTGAGGACTCGGACCTCGTGCGTGATGTGCTGGTGCTGCTTAACCCACTGCTGGACGCTTGAGAGGTCATCCAAGTAATTATCTGGTCCTGTTCTTTTGGATTTGTGAGGGTTGTTGTCCTGGACAACATGGGGGGTATTGAGTGGGTTTTCTTGGGTGCTCCCCTGTGGCCTGTACGTGAACCGTCAGGGGAAACACCTCTTCCCTTGCCCCTCCCTCTTTCACCGGATTTCTTCCTCATTTCACTTATCCTTAAAGTACACGCTGACTGGCAGCAGTACAGTGGCATTACAGAAATGCTATACAGTGGTGGGTGAGCGGTGTACCACTATTCCCAGCAGTGACACAGAGCACAATGCTATACAGTGGTGGGTGAGCGGTGTACCACTATTCCCAGCAGCGACACAGAGCACAATGCTATACAGTGGCGGGTGAGCGGTGTACTACTGTTCCCAGCAGACACAGAGTGGCAGTAAACACAATAATGCTATATAGTGCTGGGTGAGCGGTGTACACAGAGTGGCAGTAAACACAATGCTATATAGTGTGGCTGAGCGAGCGGTGTACTACTGTTCCCAGCAGACACAGAGTGGCAGTAAACACAATAATGCTATATAGTGCTGGGTGAGCGGTGTACACAGAGTGGCAGTAAACACAATGCTATATAGTGTGGCTGAGCGAGCGGTGTACTACTGTTCCCAGCAGACACAGAGTGGCAGTAAACACAATGCTATATATAGTGCTGGGTGAGCGGTGTACACAGAGTGGCAGTAAACACAATGCTATATAGTGTGGCTGAGCGAGCGGTGTACTACTGTTCCCAGCAGACACAGAGTGGCAGTAAACACAATGCTATATAGTGTGGCTGAGCGAGGTACACAGAGTGGCAGTAAACACAATGCTATATAGTGTGGCTGAGCGAGCGGTGTACTACTGTTCCCAGCAGACACAGAGTGGCAGTAAACACAATGTTATATAGTGTGGCTGAGCGAGGTACACAGAGTGGCAGTAAACACAATGCTATATAGTGTGGCTGAGCGAGCGGTGTACTACTGTTCCCAGCAGACACAGAGTGGCAGTAAACACAATGCTATATAGTGTGGCTGAGCGAGGTACACAGAGTGGCAGTAAACACAATGCTATATAGTGTGGCTGAGCGAGCGGTGTACTACTGTTCCCAGCAGACACAAAGTGGCAGTAAACACAATGCTATATAGTGTGGCTGAGCGAGGTACACAGAGTGGCAGTAAACACAATGCTATATAGTGTGGCTGAGCGAGCGGTGTACGACTGTTCCCAGCAGCGACACACAATGACTGGGAGGACCCTGGCTAGCGTGGCTGGAGCGCAAACTACCCTGCCTGCCTACCCAAAGCTAAACCCACAGACAAATGGCGGAGATATGACGTGGTTCGGGTATTTATTTACCCGAACCACGTGACAGTTCGGCCAATCAGAGCGCGTTCGGGTCCGAACCACGTGACCCGTTCGGCCAATCACAGCGCCGAACGGTTTGGCCGAACACCATCAGGTTTGGCCGAACACCATCAGGTGTTCGGCCGAACTCGAACATCACCCGAACAGGGTGATGTTCTGCAGAACCCGAACAGTGGCGAACACTGTTCGCCCAACACTAACTGTGGTCTAATTATACCAGTGTCAGATATGGTATAAAAAAAAGTTTTAGATAAGTAAGCTGACACTGTACCACAGTCAAATCAGGGGAGAGGTGCGCAGAATATCCTATATCGATAATAAGAATCTCTCTCAACTTCCAACGTCTGCACCAATTTGATTACAAAGTGCTAGTGATAGGTGTGCTTGAGTACTATAAAAAAAATGATTTTTTTTTTAAATATAAAGAAATAAAAAATCTAATATATATATATATATATATATATATATATATATATATATATATATATATATCGTGCACACACCACAGAATATGTGAAAACCTTGTGAAAATAACTTAATATGATAATAATATCATGACATTAAATACTAAAAATTTAAACAAAAATGTGGACAAGCACCATCTAAATTCAATGAAATAAAAGTATTATGCAGAAAGGAATGTGCTAATTGGGCAATTAGAGTCACAGGAGAAACAACAAAAGAAAAAGCACCCAAAATATGCAGCACCAGACCAGTCAATTATATCACAAAATATCACAAATTTTATTAATAAAATAGTAATCATATAAAAACAACATTAAAATCACCAATGGTGACTGCAGCGGTAACATATATTGCATAAATTATATAAAAAGTTAATAATGGGTCCAAGGGGTATATGTCCCTCACACAAAACCTCAATATTGTATAATAGTACTCATAAATAACATCTCCATAGTCATACATAAATTACAAAGCCCATGGGCAACCTTAAATTATTACAAGTGTAAGTGACCAAAATGATCCTATAAGTAAATTGCACAATACCCAAAGAGGCCTCTTCCTGAAGCGGGTTGAATCCGCGAGATGCATTAAGGCGAGGAGCGGCGGTTGCATTCACAGTCCTCCTACCTCCTCCATGTAAGTCCTCAGCCTCCCCTTTACTTTGCACAATTTTTTCTTTTTTGCACTAGCATCTGGGTGTTTAATTCATAATCTACTCATTGTTATTTTTATTGACTCATTGGTCTCTCTATCACCTTGTTGTGACATTTGGGTATTGTGCAATTTACTTATAGGATCATTTTGGTCACTTACACTTGTAATAATTTAAGGTTGCCCATGGGCTTTGTGATTTATTTATGAGTACTATTATACAATATTGAGGTTTTGTGTGAGGGATATATACCCCTTGGACCCATTATTAACTCTTTATATAATTTATGCAATATATGTTACCGCTGCAGTCACCATTGGTGATTTTAATGTTGTTTTTAAATGGTTACTATTTCCCAATAAAATTTGTGATATTTTGTGATATAATTGACTGGTCTGGTGCTGCATATTTTGGGTGCTTTTTCTTTTGTTGTTTCTCCATTAAATACTAAAAAAAACCATAATGCTAAACACTGTTGCTAATACTCCCAAGAATGGTAATAAAAATGTGAGGTAAATAAACACTAGATATAGTGCTAAGACACTGTAGCTAATACTCCCAAGAGTGGGAATAGGAATGTGAGGTAGATAAGGATGTGAAGTAGGATCAAGTAAGTGACAAATTCAAGTTGTGAAGTTAGATGAAAGCAGAGAATAGGAGGAGATAACGCAAGGCTCACCTAAATAATTCAATGTGGAGACCCAGGAACGGCTGTGTCGGCGATATCTGCGCCGTCCGACTACCGGTAGTTCCACCAAAGCTGCAAAGGGACCAGAGAATGTAGGGGTGTTCTTTTTCTTTGGTGGTTCTCGCAATGTCGGTATGAACGGCCCCATAGACTTTCATTGGGCTGTAGTGGGGTGCGGTAAAAATACTGCACCATACCTCCCCAGTGTAAAAGCGCCCTGAATTGCATCGTGCTATGTGTGTCTTTGTTACAAACATTATGGAGAGCACTGTAGCAGTTTGTAAAAAATATATTTAGGAAGGCTCCTTTCAAAGGAAAGGGCAAAAACACTCAGTCCTTTATAGGTTGACCCACTCCACCCACTTTTAACACTTACAGTATATGTTTAAAGGGACAAAAAAGATTTTTTTCTAGTGAGGAACCACAACACACTTTTGCAGTATAAAACTTGATACAACTTTATTGGTATAGTGCTTCCATAAAACTCTTATCCATATGTTTAATCTTCCTGAATAACAATAGGGTATATCAAAACACCTTAATGAGATTGATACAATAAGATTGATACAATAAATAAACTGACTTGACGTAATGAGCAGTTATAGTTTCTCACAACGACACATGATAATTTCAGGCAACTTATGCCCTTCATCAGGCCTCTGTATACATAGCAGTATACATGGCAGAAACCTGTTAGATTTCTACTACCTACTGTAAGCAACAGAAACGTAAGAGAAAAGTAATTTATGCCCCATTTACCCTGGTAGAAATCTATTTCTTATTTGTATGTGTTTACATGTATTTCACATTTTACAATTTGTTGCAACAGTGGACCTTTAAGCCTTGCACACACACTAGATTAAACAGGGTCAGGGTGGGGAATGACAACTTCCTCTGCTGAGAATCTAGCATGTGTACATTGGCCCCTGTCCTGATCACCCTTGGTGAATTGGCAAACGTTCTACCCGGCAGATCGACACAGCCAAGCTTTGACCATGGGCATTGTTCTCACCATTCACCCTGCCCACTTTTTGCCACTCCTTGTGCACCGCTCCATCAGCCTTTTTCCTCCCCACATAGCAACAGAATGCGTTGCTAGCCTAGAGTCTAGCAATGGGTCTGTGCAGCCTCGGCTCCTTACTGTCCCCTGAGGGATGGAGTCACAATCCCTCTCAGCGCCTCTGTATGAGGATTTACATGTAAGTTCATATGTTTTGCATGCAAAGGTCAGAGCCATTTTAATGAACTCAGGCAGCTGATAAGAAGTCAGGGAATGTCCATATTAAGCCTAAAATGTATTTTATACCATATAGGCGGCACCTATTTCCTCATCTCTAGAAGTCTGGGCCCTGAGCTCGGAGGATCCATTGGACTGATATTTGCATTTGCCAATGCTGTGGCGGTGGCCATGCACACGGTTGGTTTTGCGGAGACGGTGCGGGATCTTCTGCAGGTGAGAAAGCCAGGAAGAAATGTTCATTCTTAGGCTATAACTCTATTGTACGATAATTAATGTTTAAAATGTTCCTCTCACAGGATTATGACTCAGCCATTGTGGACCCGGTCAATGACATTCGTATTATTGGCATCATTACTGTCTTTGTACTACTAGGAATCTCGCTAGCAGGCATGGAGTGGGAGGCAAAGGTAACCTGAATTACTTCTGAGTTACTTTAAAGTGTACAGCTCTATAGGATGACCATGTTTGTTGTAGTTTGCTTGTCTAAGGGCCGGTTCAGACGGTGCTGAACTGGCGTTATAGGACAGCCGTTGTGCTCCTCGCCTAAACGTTATCCATTCAGATGAATGGACAGCTGGTTCTGGCTTTTACTGTTGTCCACACAAACACCGCACTTAGTTTTGTAGTTTCCTGTCATCTCGTTTCATACGTTAAGCTACATGTAGCGCCCAAGATCTGCTAAGCACGGTACTCCCATGTCCTCCTTCGAGAGTCAAAATGCAACGTATTTGCCGAATGACGGGAAGCGACGCTAAAGCTTGCCAAATGCTTTTCTGCTCGCTGGCAGAAAAGTATTTGAGTAAGACACCACACTGCTGGTTCAGACGCTGAACCAGCCCTGAACCAGCCCTTATGCACAAAAACAATATAGAGGCCATTTGATGGTTTCAAAGGTATCAAAACATTCAAGCCAAAATTTTTGACCTGGTCTTGAAGATGCAAGTTCCAGTTTTGTAATCCTCTAACACATTGCATCGCAGCCTAAGGGGGAGAAGGGGGGAAGGGACGTGGGAGAGTTCAAGAGTTTGACAGAAGAGGGGAAGAAAGTGTTCCTGGGCCTTGAGGTCCTGGTGGAGATAGCCCGAAATATCTGGCCTAATGGGAGCCGACTGATGAAACAAAATCCTGGTATTGCTATCTGTTTATTATATCATGTATGATAATTAAGTGCCAAAATGAAAAAAAAAATATAATACATATTGTTTAACCACTATGACCTGGAAGCTTCTGCCGAAGGCCTTTGTAACAAAAACCATGGTGCCCATTACTGAGGTCCAAGTATCAGCAGAGCGGCAACTTAGACATGAAGGCCCCAATACAATTTGCTTTTTCTCCTAAGTTTCTGCAAGGAGATAATTTTTCATCTTCTGTTTAACCACATAATCCTATCTGGATGACTCTTGTCGTCCGTGTAGGAGCTGCTGAAATCTAACTGGACGCATATTCGTTCCTGGCGGCATTTACGTGCCGGCAATTGGTGGGGGAACAAGTGTTCCCCGAGCCAATCGTAGTGATGATGGCCAATCAAGGGCCAACCCTATTCATAAAAAAATATGTTAGGGCTTGTTCACACTAAGGGCGCTTTCGGGTTTTTTTAAGCGCCAGAGATTTTTAAAATCGCCCTAAAAAGCGCTTGTGCAATGATTCCCTATGAGAGTGTTCACATATGAGCGGTTCAATTCCAATCCGCTCACCAAAGCGCTGCCTTACCATTTTCGGGCCAATTTGCCTCAATGGAAGGTATAGCGAAAAAAAGCTTGAAAAAGCGATTTGTATAGAGATTTCCCCAGCGAATTCATGAATAAATGCATTATATTTATTAATTTCCGGCTGAAAGAGTCAGTCAGGAAGTGAAAAAAATAACGATTCGCTCTGAAAAAGTGCTTAGAAAAGCATTTTACAAAAAATCACAACTTGCAGGTAGCTAGAAAAATTGCGCACAAAATCGCAAAAAGCTGGCAACAGCAATTGCGATTTATGATGTCAACAAGGCCTAAAGTAAAGTGAAAAGAAACTGAACACTTCTTTGTAACCCAGAATACTGTTAGAAAAGTAAAATTACAGTCACCACACATTTTTAGTAAATAATTAATTAAATGAATCCCTTCTAAAGCCCCCAAAGGTTAACCCGCTCTCCTCTCCCCTGCTAGTTAACAAACAAACATTTGTAAAAAAAAAAAAACTTAAAAAAACAAAAACAAGCCTTAGGGACTCAGCTTTTTTTTTTTTTTTTTTTTATATATATGCATGCCATGAGGGTATATTATTGTTGTATTAGTAGATAAAGGCTTGTAATTATTGACCGGACACAGAAAAAAACACTGAAAAAATACACCCTTACTTCCAAATCATATATTGTCGCTGTACATTGTACTAGGAACATAATTTATATGTTGTGGTAGCAGGGACTAATGGGAAAATAAAATGTGTGGGGTTTATGTATAGTAGCATTGTTAATTTTAAAACTATAGGGGATGGAATTGGAGAAATAGTGTAGTTTTTCCTTTTTCTTTCTTTTTTTTTTACTGTTTTTCCCTATAAAATGTATAGAAAATAAAAATAAAGTAATTAGTGAAAACAAGTATCGCCCACAAAAAGCCTAATTGGTGGTGAAAAAAAACAAGATATACTGTAGATCACTAAGTTTCTGGGTGCTGACAGGGGAAAATTTCTTCCGTCCTCGTAGGCTAAGGTGATTAAAATAACTTTTCAGCACTCTGTAATTTAAAAAAGTACCAAAAAGTGGGTTGAAAAGAAAAATTATCCTGAGTATTGTCTTGCTTACTGGTCACTTAAAACGCATTTTATTGATTATAAGATGTGAAAATAGCACCTAGGAGAAAAAGTGAGTTGGATCGGGCCCGTAGTTTCAGTGGTTCGACAGGTCCTTTGTTTTCCCATCAATGTCAGAAATGTCTGTTTTTTACCTTTTGTTATGGTCAGAACATGGTATGATATTGCTTCAGACTTATGTCATCAGCAGTATGATTCACCATATCTCTATTCCCTAGGCCCAGATCCTCTTCTTCATTGTCATTATGATCTCATTCGCAAACTATCTAGTTGGGACGGTGATTCCTGCCTCAGATGAGAAGAAGGCAAAGGGCTTTTACAGCTATCGAGGTGAGTGATGGGAAAGTCACCTGATCAGATCACGCCATTAGGACAGTATTTTCATATTGTTAAAATATATGTCCTCTTGCGAATAAGGCAGAGCTCACCCAGAAATCACAAATTAACCACACCTTCAAATTGATCACATGCTTCCCTATCACTTCTACTATGGGTCGTCTATTAACCTCTATTGCCTTTTCCTATCACTAGTGTTAATTGTAATCTGATCATTACAATTCTGCAAAAATGTATGTGAATTTTCGAAAGTAGGGCCATACGTAATTATGATTTGCACATTCAATTAATTTCATGTAATCATTCGTAATGTTGCAAAATTTTAGGTACGTTAATCGGAATAGTAGGAATAAGTCAAAAAAGAATTTTAGAAAACCTTCTAGTTTTTAAGAAAATTAATTTTAAAAATACAAAGGAAAACGTGTTTTGTTTTTTTTAAACTCCAACCACTAAACTAAACTAAAACTATTTTTCCTTTGCATTTTTAAAATCAAGGTTCTCAAAAACTACAAGGTATTTCCTTCCTACTATTCCTTGTAACAAACCTAGCAATTTTGGTGTCAATAGCATGCATATGGGCTTTGCTATTAACAGCTAAATTGGGCACAAAATGATGTGAAAATTAAGCGAAAATTGTGAAATTACGATTCCTGATTACGTTTACATATGAAATTAATTACAATTTTACACAAAATTTTGCATTCTTGATTTTGCATCTCAATTGCGAATTACGATGCAAAATTACAGTTATGTGAAATTTGTGCTTATCACTACTTACCACATAAATAGCCTGAATCTGTTGCATATTTTGAGAAAAAGCGCTCTTCTTGGGGCTTCAACCATCCAGCTTTATCAGTTAGGCTGGGTTCACATCAGCAATGCCCGTCATGGCCGTGTCTGATGTGAATCTAGCATGTGCGCTGCAACCCCCAACAATCCATAGGTGCGCCGGCAGGCAATCTGCCTGGCAGATAGTCTCGGGATGCGCATAGGCCAAGGGAATAGTTCTTCTATGCAACCTGACTGCTCCTTGCCACTCTGTCGTACGCTGCCCTCCATCCCTCTTCCATAGTAGGTGGACGAGTCGCTAGCCTTCAGGCCATCAATTGTTGCCCATAGGATCAAAGCCTGATCCCTGCTGTGCGACAGTCTTTGTACATATGTACGAAGCTTTAGGTGTCACATCTGGCAGATTGAATCAGGATGATATCAAAACTTCTTGCTTTTATTGATGGCTAACACAGTACAATACTCTACTGCTACATCTGGCAGATGGCACATACAATGTTTTGCCCGTTTCTTGGGGATTGTTTTGAAAAATATGGTATGCTCTTAATTACCGTAGAAAACTGGGCATCACTAATACTGTAGTCAATAGTGCAATACTGTTGATGCGCCATCTGATTTTTTTTTTACCCTCAAAACCCCCTGTTGTGGGTGTGAACGTATCCTAATACTGACACCTAGACAACTACATTCTACATTTTTATTTATTGTGAACTTTTTTTCTATAGCTGACATATTTGCTCAGAACTTTGTGCCCGATTGGAGAGGACCGGATGGCAGCTTTTTTGGAATGTTCTCCATCTTCTTCCCGTCTGCTACCGGAATCCTTGCTGGAGCCAACATCTCTGGTGACCTGAAGGTGACAGTAGTTCCATCATGCAAGACCATTGAGTGACATGTTAACTATCATGGGTGATAAACAATAGTGTTGGTATTTGAATTCGGTAGGGCATGAGGAGAGATTGGCCATTCTACTACTCTAAAGGCAGCCATACATCTAGTGATGATGGACAGATTCGACTAAGAGACAAATCTCTCTCTGACTGAATAGAGATCTGTCAGCTGCCCATACACCACAGGCCGATTCCCAATCAATTTCATGCTAAAATTGATCAGAAATTGGCCTTGTGACGCCGCATCTAACCGCCTCACCGCCCCGATGCTATCCCCCTAATATTAAATGTCTCCCCAGTTCCTAGAGCACGTAATACATAACCATACACAAGCACCACGTGGTTGCCTAGTAACGTGGCTGCGTGTATGACGTCTGACATCACACACTCTCCCTTACTGGGCAACCACGTGGCGGGCGCTTGTGTATGGAGTGCGGAGTGCACCCGGAGCCAGCGGAGGCCGTGGACAGGTAATGTATCACCTGTTCTTGGCACCTAGGGGGGACATTTAACATTAGGGGGGGACAGTGTCGGGGGCTTCGTTGTGTTCGTTGATCATCCCGAAATTGCACACTGTTACTGCCGTGCACTGGATCGAGCAAGTTGGCCCTACATCTTGTAGCATGTGCAATTAACTTATGCACCGATTTTCATCTGATTCGATTATAATAATTGAATCGGATGGGCCACCAAGTCGCCTGGTGTATGGCTATCTTAACTACTTTAGCATTTAGGACGTAGCTCCTACTTCCAAATATGCATGCTGGACGTAGGAGCTACGTCCATGAAAAACGGAGCCACTGGGGTTCGCAACCAACGGGGTGCAGGGGCCGCCCGTTAGCCTGGAGATCAATGAATGGGAACGCAGTTCCCATTCCTTTATCTAAGTCCCGTTAGAACGATTGCTGGCTTCTATGGAGAAGCCAGATTGTTCTGTTACACATCCCCTCTTCACCTCCTGTAAGTACGCTTACAGGAAGACAAAAAAAGTGACTGTAGCCATCTTGTGGCCAAATAGTAAAACTACATCTACATAAATTTTTTTTTAAATGAATAGACATTTTTATATTTAAAATTAACTGTTTACCTCCCACACACCCAAAAATACTCAAAGAAAGTTATTTATTTAAAAAAAATTACAATAAAAAAAAAAAAGTAAATAGTTACCTAAGGGTCTGAACTTTTTTCATATGCATGTCAACAGGTTATATTGCTAATATTTTTTTAAATTATAACCCTGTAAATAGTGATGGACACAAAACTGAAAAAAATGCACTTTTATTCCCAAATAAAATATTGGCGCCATACATTGTGATAGGGACATAATTTAAATGGTGTAATAACCGGGACAAATAAGCAAATAAAATATGTGGGTTTTAATTATGGTAGCATGTATTATTTTAAAGCTATAATGGCCGAAAACTGACAAATAATGAATTTTTTCCATTTTTTTAATATCCCCGTTAAAATGCATTTAGAATAAAATAGTTCTTAGCAAAATGTACCACCCAAAGAAAGCCTAATTAGTGGTGGAAAAAACAACATATAGATTATTTCATTGTGATAAGTAGTGATAAAGTTATTGGCCAATAATTGGGAGGTGAAAATTGCTTGGATGCATAAGGTGAAAAAACACTACGGCTGAAGTGGTTAAGTAAGTTCTCACTGTGTTTTTCCATTTACTATGGATCCGAACTCAAAAAATCATAAGAATAAGTCTACATGGGAATGAAAGTAAGTGCTTAAAGAGACACTGAAGCAGAAAAAAAAATATGATATAATGAATTGGTTGTGTACTATGAAGAATTTCTAGAAGATTAGCAGCAAAGAAAATATTCTCATACTTTTATTTTCAGGTATATAGTGATTTTTCTAACATTGCATTATTGTATAATATGTGCAGATTACACAACACTCAGCATTCAAAATGATTCTTTCAGAGCAGTTTGTGAAGTAATGACCTCTCCTCTGGCAGAGAAAAAGTAAACAGTTCACTTACAGTTGAGATAATAAAAGTCAGATAACAGCCCTCTCCACGACTAACTTAGTCGGAGAGCTTAATGGCTTGTTTGCATAGAGATAACAACTGGAGTTTCTCAACTCTTCCTGTACTGGAAACAATTAGACTGATGTATCTGATCTTCATGTTTTATTTCTTAGCTGTACTACACATACAAATCATAATATCATAATTTTTTTTTCGCTTCAGTGTCTCTTTAAAGAGAATCTGTATTGTTAAAATCGCACAAAAGTAAACATACCAGTGCGTTAGGGAACATCTCCTATTACCCTCTGACACAATTTCGCCGCTCCTCGCCGCACTAAAAGTGGTTAAAAACAGTTTTAAAAAGTTTGTTTATAAACAAACAAAATGGCTACCAAAACAGGAAGTAGGTTGATGTACAGTATGTCCACACATAGAAAATACATCCATACACAAGCAGGCTGTATACAGCCTTCCTTTTGAATCTCAAGAGATCATTTGTATGTTTATTTCCCCCTGTTCTCATGCACTGAAGTTTCAGGGTGCTCTTTTCTTCCTGCAAACAGCTTTGCCCTTGTCTGTAATTCTTCAGTATGTGAAAGCCCAGCCAGCTCAGAGGACGATTTATCCAGCTTATAAGAGAGAAGAGAGAAGCTGCCCTAAATAAATAATACACAGGCAGTGTGCATAGAGGGGCCTGGAAGGGGGAGTTCATAGCAGAACCACAACACTGAAGAACTTGGCAGCCTTCCAGACACAGGCCGACAAGTCTGACAGGGGAAAGATACATTGATTTATTACAGAGACTGTGATAGTAGAAAGTGCTGCAGTAAGCCAGAACACATTAGAATAGCTTTTGGAACTTGTAGGATGATAAAAAACAGAATGCAATTTTTGTTACGGAGTCTCTTTAAGAACAAAAACTTTAGCAGAAATTAAAGGACACTTGAAGAGAGGGGGATATGGAGGCTTCCATATTTATTTTCCTTTAAAGGGAACCTGAAGCGAGAGGTATATGTAGGCTGCCAAATTTTTTTCCTTTTCAGAAATACCAGTTACTTGGCTGTCGTGCTGTTCTCTTTGGCTGCAATAGTGTCTGGATGACACACCTTAAACAAGTATGCATCTAATCTTGTCAGATTTTTGTCAATAACATCTGCTCTGCATGCATGTTCAGGGTCTATGAGTAATAAGTATTAGAGGCAGAGGATCAGCAGGACTGCTAGGTCTGGTATTGTTTAAAAGTAAATACGGTAAATATGACATCCTCCATGACTACCTCTCACTTCAAGCCACCTTTAAACAATACCAGTTGCCTGGAAGTCCTGCTGCTTTTTGTGGCTTCAGTAGTGCCTGAATCACATACCTGAAACAAGCATGCGACTAAATCTGGCCATACATCTATTGACTTGGTGGCCAAATCTACTAGCCCATTAGATAATTATCGAATCAGATGAAAATTGTTGTTTCCAAGAGCATGCTTGATAGATGATTCGACTAATTTCAGGATGAAATTGGTTGAATGTATCGATCAGATATGCCAGGAAATCTCGGGCCAACGTGGTCGATTGGGTGCGCGGCGTTAACGGCGTGTGATGATCTCAAACAACAAACCATACTTTACCTGTCAAGCTAGCCCCTAGTGTAAGCCGTACTTCTGCATTCAGGTTTCACGTGACTACCGGCACGTGGCACGCGTGTGGGATGTCACACATGTTATAACGCCAGAACCGCTGTGGGGCACCAATGTGGAAGTACGCATTTCATGTTTTTAAATAGTTTTTGATCAGTAAGGTTTTTGAGTTTTATTTCTTTCTATACCAACCTGTATAGCTGGATATCCACATTTCATATATAACCTCTGAAAAACCACCCTAAGACACCCTAAGATGAAAATCAATTACCGTATTGATCTTTTTATGCATTTCCTTTCCATGTGTAGGACCCAACTGTGGCCATCCCCAGAGGCACCCTGATGGCCATCTTCTGGACCACTGTCTCCTACTTGGTAATTTCAGCAACCATTGGTAGGACATTTTCTAAAATAATAATAATTTGAACATTTGTATAGCGCTTTTCTTCTGTCCGACACAAAGCGCTGCCACAAAGGGTACGCTCAGTGGGCCACCCTGCAGTGTCAGGGAGTCTTGCCTATGTACTCTTTTCTCTGTGAATCATTACTGCACTGTGAATTACAGATAACTCATAATGTTTTGGAAACACTACAAAAGGTGTAGGTAAGCATGAATACTGTTTGGGTATACAGCTAGGACTGTATCACGTGATGCTTCAACAAACAGGGTTCTTGCACACATCATTGGCTAATTGCGTCACCTAGATGAAAACTTTGTAAACCTTCTTCAGTTGCCAATATTGAGGCCGGTTTCACATGGGATTGGTGGCAGCGGTGCGGCCCAGGGGCTGCAACCCTGAAAACACGCCTTTATACTTACGGTAATCCCTGTCTGGCAGCTAGCCAAGCAGGAAGTGACGCTCATTTCCTGTGGATCACATGCATGGAAGCGCATTGCTAAAATACGCTTACGCACATCTGCAAAGTGTAAAACTTGCGGCCGGCATTTTAACACACAAGCGTTGTGTATGTTACTGAGCGGGGGGGCACAGTGATTCCCGTGGGGTTGGGGAGGCAGTGCGCAAGCATGCCCTAGTGTAGCGCCGCCCCAGGATGTGCATATCTAATGATCTTTGTGTGATTTTACTCGACTGGAAGCAAAAACATGTGAACGATCATCAGCTTATTATTGACTTGCTTGGTTGAAAACTGAAAATGTCATCTCTGCTCTTAAAGGGAAGGTTTAGGGACTATCCCAAAAAATAAAAATCTCCATCCACTTACCTGGGGCTTCCTCCAGCCCGTGGCAGGCAGGAGGTGTCCTCGGCGCCGCTCCGCAGGCTCCCGGTGGTCTCCGGTGGTGCGCCCGACCTGGCCAGGCCAGCGGCCAGGTCGGGCTTCTTGCGCCTCACGGAGAGCTACTGAGCCTGTGCAGTACAGCCCGGAAGACGTCCGATGACGACAGCGCGCCGCTGTGAGGCGCATTTTGGAGTGCACAAGAAGCCCGACCTAGCCACCAGGGCGCTCCACCGGAGACCACCGGGAGCCTGCGGAGCGGCGCCGAGGGCACCTACTGCCTGCCACGGGCTGGAGGAAGCCCCAGGTAAGTGGATGGGGGTTTTTATTTTTTTGGGATAGTCCCTGAACCTTCCCTTTAAGGTTTAACCACTTGAGGACCGCCCCCAGCCGATGGGCGGCGGCAAAGTCCGGGCCCAAACGACCGCAATACGCCCATCGGCGGGGGCGGCTGCGGGAGTGGCTATGCGGCGATCGCGTCATTCGTGACGCGATCAGCCGCCGGGGACTGGCTCCGCCCACCGCTCGTAGTAACCCGCCGGCCGTTCGGAAGCGCCGGCGGGTTACTAGCACCCGGATCGCCGCTGCACATATGTATAATAGGCTTTGTAATGTATACAAAGCCTATTATACTGGCTGCCTCCTGCCCTGGTGGTCCCAGTGTCCGATGGACCACCAGGGCAGGCTGCAGCCACCCTAGTCTGCACCCAAGCACACTGATTTCCCCCCCCCCTGCCCCCTGATCGCCCACAGCACCCCTCAGACCCCCCCCTGCCCACCCCCCAGACCACTGTTTGCACCCAGTCACCCCCCTAATCACCCATCAATCACTCCCTGTCACTATCTGTCAACGCTATTTTTTTTTTATCCCCCCCCCTGCCCACTGCCCCCTCCTGATCACCCCCCACCCCTCAGATTCTCCCCAGACCCCCCCCCCCAGACCCCCCCCCCCCCCGTGTACTATATGCATCTATCCCCCCTGATCACCTGTCAATCACCTGTCAATCACCTGTCAATCACCCGTCAATCACCCCCTGTCACTGCCACCCATCAATCAGCCCCTAACCTGCCCCTTGCGGGCAATCTGATCACCCCCCCACACCAATAGATCGCCCGCAGATCCGACATCAGATCACCTCCCAAATCCATTGTTTACATCTATTCTCTCCTCTAAACACCCACTAATTACCCATCAATCACCCATCAATCACCCCCTATCACCACCTGTCACTGTTACCCATCAGATTAGACCCTAATCTACCCCTTGCGGGCACCCAATCACCCGCCCACACGCTCAGATTGCCCTCAGACCCCCCCCTTATCAATTCGCCAGTGCAATATTTACATCTGTTATTCCCTGTAATAACCCACTGATCACCTGTCAATCACCTATCAATCACCCCCTGTCACTGCCACCCATCAATCACCCCCTGTCACTGCCACCCATCAATCAGCCCCTAACCTGCCCCTTGCGGGCAATCTGATCACCCACCCACACCAATAGATCGCCCGCAGATCCGACATCAGATCACCTCCCAAGTGCAGTGTTTACCTCTCTTCTCTCCTCTAAACACCCACTAATTACCCATCAATCACCCCCTATCACCACCTGTCACTGTTACCCATCAGATTAGACCCTAATCTGCCCCTTGCGGGCACCCAATCACCCGCCCACACGCTCAGATTGCCCTCAGACCCCCCCTTATCAATTCGCCAGTGCAATATTTACATCTGTTATTCCCTGTAATAACCCACTGATCACCTGTCAATCACCTATCAATCACCCCCTGTCACTGCCACCCATCAATCACCCCCTGTCACTGCCACCCATCAATCACCCCCTGTCACTGCCACCCATCAATCAGCCCCTAACCTGCAACTTGCGGGCAATCTGATCACCCACCCACACCAATAGATTGCCTGCAGATCCGACATCAGATCACCTCCCAAGTGCAGTGTTTACATCTCTTCTCTCCTCTAAACACCCACTAATTACCCATCAATCACCCCCTATCACCACCTGTCACGGTTACCCATCAGATTAGACCCTAATCTGCCCCTTGCGGGCACCCAATCACCCGCCCACACCTCAGAACGTCCTCAGACCCCAGCCCTGATCACCTCGCTAGTGCATTGCTTGCATCTATTTCCCCCCTCTAATCACACCTTGAGACACCCATCAATCACCTCCTGTCACCCCCTAGCACACCTACCCATCAGATCAGGCCCTAATTTGCCCTGTGTGGGCTCCTGATCACTCGGCCAAACCCTCAGATCCCCCTCAGACCCCCTTCCGATCACCTCCCCAGTGCATTGATTGCATCTATTTTCCCCTCTAACCGCCCCCTGAGACACCCATCAATCACCTCCTGTCACCCCCCTAGCACTCCTATCCATCAGATCAGGCCCAAAACATCCTGTCATCTAAGAGGCCACCCTTCTTATGACCGGTTCCACAAAATTTGCCCCCTCATAGACCACCTGTCATCAAAATTTGCAGATGCTTATACCCCTGAACAGTCATTTTGAGAAATTTGGTTTCCAGACTACTCACAGTTTTGGGCCCGTAAAATGCCAGGGCAGTATAGGAACCCCACAAGTGACCCCATTTTAGAAAGAAGACACCCCAAGGTATTCTGTTAGGTGTATGATGAGTTCATAGAAGATTTTATTTTTTGTCAAAAGTTAGCGGAAATTGGATTTTTATTGTTTTTTTCACAAAGTGTCATTTTTCACTAACTTGTGACAAAAAATAAAATCTTCTATGAACTCACCATACCTCTAACGGAATACCTTGGGGTGTCTTCTTTCTAAAATGGGGTCACTTGTGGGGTTCCTATACTGCCCTGGCATTTTAGGGGCCCTAAACCGTGAGGAGTAGTCTAGAAAACAAATGCCTCAAAATGACCTGTGAATAGGACGTTGGGCCCCTTAGCGCACCTAGGCTGCAAAAAAGTGTCACACATGTGGTATCGCCATACTCAGGAGAAGTAGTATAATGTGTTTTGTGGTGTATTTTTACACATACCCATGCTGGGTGGGAGAAATCTCTCTGTAAATGGACAATTGTGTGTAAAAAAAATCAAAAATGTGTCATTTACAGAGATATTTCTCCCACCCAGCATGGTTATATGTAAAAATACACCACAAAACACATTATACTACTTCTTCTGAGTACGGCGATACCACATGTGTGACACTTTTTTGCAGCCTAACTGTGCTAAGGGGCCCAAAGTCCAATGAGTACCTTTAGGATTTCACAGGTCATTTTGAGACATTTGGGTTCAAGACTACTCCTCACGGTTTAGGGCCCCTAAAATGCCAGGGCAGTATAGGAACCCCACAAGTGACCCCATTTTAGAAAGAAGACACCCAAGGTATTCTGTTAGGTGTATGATGAGGTCATAGAAGATTTTATTTTTTGTCACAAGTTAGCGGAAATTGATATGTATTGTTTTTTTTTTTCACAAAGTGTCATTTTCCGCTAACTTGTGACAAAAAAAAAAATCTTCTATGAACTCACCATACTCCTAACAGAATACCTTGGGGTGTCTTCTTTCTAAAATGGGGTCACTTGTGGGGTTCCTATACTGCCCTGGCATTTTAGGGGCCCTAAACCGTGAGCAGTAGTCTAGAATCCAAATGCCTCAAAATGACCTGTGAATAGGACGTTAGGCCCCTTAGCGCACCTAGGTTGCAAAAAAGTGTCACACATGTGGTATCGCCGTACTCAGAAGAAGTAGTATATTGTGTTTTGGGGTGTATTTTTACACATACCCATGCTGGGTGGGAGAAATCTCTCTGTAAATGGACAATTGTGTGTAAAAGAAAATCAAACAATTGTCATTTACAGAGATATTTCTCCCACCCAGCATGGGTATGTGTAAAAATACACCCCAAAACACATTATACTACTTCTCCTGAGTACGGCAATACCACGTGTGGCACTTTTTTGCACCCTAAGTGCGCTAAGAGGCCAAAAGTCCAATGAGCATCTTTAGGCTTTACAGGGGTGCTTACAATTAGGCACCCCCCAAAATGCCAGGACAGTGAACACACCCCACAAATTACCCCATTTTGGAAAGTAGACACTTCAAGGTATTCAGAGAGGAGCATAGTGAGTCTGTGGCAGATTTCATTTTTTTTTGTCGCAAGTTAGAAGAAATGGAAACTTTTTTTTTTTCTTTTTTTTGTCAGAAAGTGTCATTTTCCGCTAACTTGTGACAAAAAATAAAATCTTCTATGAACTCACCATGCCTCTCACTGAATACTTTGGGATGTCTTCTTTCCAAAATGGGGTCATTTGGGGGGTATTTGTACTATCCTGGAATTTTAGCCCCTCATGAAACCTGACAGGTGCGCAGAAAAGTCAGAGATGCTTGAAAATGGGAAAATTCACTTTTGGCACCATAGTTTGTAAACGCTATAACTTTTACCCAATCCAATAAATATACACTGAATGTTTTTTTTTTTATCAAAGACATGTAGCAGAATAACTTTCGCGCTCAAATGTATAGGAAATTTTACTTTATTTGAAAAATGTCAGCACAGCAAGTTAAAAAAGTCATTTTTTTGCCAAAATTCATGTCTTTTTTGATGAATATAATAAAAACTAAAACTCGCAGCAGCAATCAAATAGCAGCAAAAGAAAGCTGTATTAGTGACAAGAAAAGGAGGTAAAATTCATTTAGGTGGTAGGTTGTATGACCGAGCAATAAACCGTGAAAGCTGCAGTGGTCTGAATGGAGAAAAAGGCTCTGGTCCTTAAAGAGAATCTGTATTGTTAAAATCGCACAAAAGTAAACATACCAGTGCGTTAGGGGACATCTCCTATTACCCTCTGTCACAATTTCGCCGTTCCCCGCCGCATTAAAAGTGGTTAAAAACAGTTTTAAAAAGTTTGTTTATAAACAAACAAAATGGCCACCAAAACAGGAAGTAGGTTGATGTACAGTATGTCCACACATAGAAAATACATCCATACACAAGCAGGCTGTATACACCCTTCCTTTTGAATCTCAAGAGATCATTTGTGTGTTTCTTTCCCCCTGCAGCTATCTTCCACTGAAGTGTCAGGCTGTTTCTTCCTGCAGAGTGCAGTACAGCTCTGCCTGTATGTAATTCCTCAGTATGTGAAAGCCCAGCCAGCTCAGAGGAGGATTTATCCAGCTTGTAAAAGATAAGAGAGAAGAGAGAAGCTTCCCTAATCTAAATAATACACAGGCAGTGTGCAGAGAGGGGCCTGGGGGGGGGAAGATGCATCACAGAACCACAACACTGAAGAACTTGGCAGCCTTCCAGACACAGGCTGACAAGTCTGACAAGAGAGAGATAAGTTGATTTATTACAGAGATGGTGATAGTAGAACGTGCTGCAGTAAGCCAGAACACATTAGAATAGCTTTTGGAACTTGTAGGATGATAAAAAACAGGATGCAATTTTTGTTACGGAGTCTCTTTAAGGGGCGAAAAGACTGTGGTCCTGAAGTGGTTAAGAAGAACTTCTAGGGGAAAAAAAATACTTTTATAAAATTACTGGAAGGGTTAATAACTTCACGTGGAAGTGACGGTGCCTTACAAAATTGTCAGCTTGTCTTGTGTTTATTATTTGCAGATCAAACAAAGCAGAGAAGCTTCCCCTGTATCCACTTTACGTTCCTGTGGAGCATCTTTACACTTTCCCAACTGAACACATCTCCCATTCTCCTTAAAGTGTACCAGAGCTGACTAAAAGAAAACGTTTTAGGCATACCTGGAGCTTCCTCCAGCCCCACCCTCTCGGATTGATGCCACGCCACTGTCCTCTGCTGTCTGCAGCTCCGGTACTGGGTCCCATCACTTCAGCCAGTCGGGGGCAGTCTACGCAGGAGAAGTGCGCCCTCTACGTATCTCTCCAGCGCCTGCTGGAGAGGTATGCATAGAGCGCACTTCTCTTACGTCAGACTGGCCACGACTGACAGAAGTGACGGGACTCGGTACCGGAGCTGCAGACAGTGGAGGATGGTGGCGTGGGGGCGATCCGAGCGGATGGGGCTGGAGGAAGCCCCAGGTATGTATAAAACTTTTTCTTTTAGTCACCTCTGGATCTCTTTAAAACACAATTCCACAATGAAAAACCTTTTGTCATTTTGTTTTAGATAGTGAAGTTTAGAGCCACTTTGGATGTTTATTTCTGTATTTGTCTCCATCTGCAAAAATTTCCATCATTTCCTGTCCAGACAGTGGGGGCGGGGCAATCTCTGAAAAAGTGACTAATATCAAATAAATTGAAGCGTTTTTTAAACGACGGGTACAGATTTTCACGCCGTAAACACCGCGGTAGATCCCCTCATCTCATCTTGCCCTGGATGCTACATGTAGCATCCAAGACAGCTACGCTCAACCATTTCCTTGCCCATCTAGGTGCTCAAAATGCAACAACAAAATGCCGGGAACTGATGCTGAACACTTTTCTGCTTGGTATCAAAAAAGCACTTGCAGGATAAACAACACGCCACAAGCCTTCCCACCAGCCACTTCTGTGAACTAAGCCTAAAGTTATTAGCAGGAATGAGAATATATGTTGAGCACCACCAAGTGGCCATAATATCATGAAAACATGTTTGCTCTCTCTGCAGGCTCTTGTGTAATTCGGCAGGCCTCTGGAAATGTAAATGATACAATTATTGAAGGAGGCATGAACTGCATCGGACTGGAATGTGGATATGGCTATAACTTCACTGACTGTGCTCTAAAGCAGAACTGCAAATATGGCCTTATGAATCAATATCAGGTATACACCTTGTTCTAGTGCCTGGATACAATATAATGGCCTGTATGCAATTAACTTTTTCTTCTGAGTTTTCTCCTAGGTGATAATTTTTCAACTTCTTTTTAAAATAACTTTTCCGCACTTTGCAATTGAAAAAGTACCAAAAAATAGATGAAACAGTGCTATCAAAATTATTTTGAGTACGTTCTCGCTTGCTGATGGTTTATAAGCCATTTTATTGACAAGTTGTGAAAATATCACTTAGGAAAAGTGAATTGCATGTAGGCCTGTGTGTGTACAGGTGAAACTCGAAAAATTAGAATGTTGTGCAAAAGTCCATTTATTTCAGTGATTCTAAAGATTTTGATTTTGGGCTTATTTTGGTGTTTTCATAAGCTGTAAGCCCTAATGATCAAAATTATAACAAAAATCGAACTCAATTATCTAATCGAAAAAAAAATGTAAAAATTGTACCATGTATGAGCACCGTTAGTTTAAACTTTTAAAGATAATCTGTACTCTAAATTCTTACAATAAAAAGCATACCATCCTATTCATTATCTTCATTATGTTCTCCTGGGCCCCTCTGTGCTGTTCCTGCCACTCCCTGCTGCGATCCTGGCTTGTAATTGCCAGTTTTAGGCAGTGTTTACAAACAAAAGACATGGCTGCTAAAAGCTTGTGATAGGCTGAGAGTAGCTCAGTCTGTGACTCATACAGAGCTTGCAGGGGGCCTGGAGAGGGTGTGTATAGCCTCTATCCTTTCACAGCAGAGTAGCACATTCCAGCCTGAGTGCCTGAGCCCGACAAAGCCGTCAGAGGAAAGAAGATTAGATAATACAGAGATAATACAGCCACTATGCAACTAGGAAAGGTTGCAGTTAGAGCACATTAGAACAGGTATAGGAACTTGTAGGATAGAAGAAATAAGGCTGCACATTTTGTTACAGAGTCTCTTTAAATTGAATTACTGAAATAAATTAACGAATGCACGATATTCTAATTTTTCCACCTGTAATTTTGTACAGAAGGTCATTTCCTAGCATTTATTAGGAATACTTTTCAACTAATAAACTGTTATCTTGTTAAAGGGGTTCTCCAGTCTAATAGAAGAAAGAGCATTTTTACCTGTATATTTGCTGTATTTATAAAGCATTTTTTTATAAAGACAATTTAGAACCATTTACATAAGTACCTGATCCTAGCACAGCCTAATCTCCACATCATAGAATTTCACATGTTCTAGGTCAGTTCGGTCACATAGCAAATAATATTATCGTTAATCATGTACTCTAGATTGAACTGACATATTTTTCACAATGCTGTACATGAAATAATTGTCATCACTAGCTGTCCATTAGTGAGGTTCACAATGTCATTGCCCTACCACAGTCTAGGGATGACAGTCAATGGTGAAAGTCAATAAAGCTACCAGTGTGCTTTGGGGTGCAGAATGATAAGATTGTGTAATTCTGTTCTACAGACTATGAGCATGGTCTCAGGATTTGCTCCTCTGGTGACTGCAGGAATTTTCGGTGCTACATTATCATCTGCTTTGGCTTGTCTGGTCTCCGCACCCAAAGTGTTTCAGGTATGTTGTGTGTAATTATCGGATGCATGTTAAAGGTCCTCCGACCATCTCACCAAAAAGAAAGGGGCTGCAGGCACTACTACTGGCTGAAGAAGAGCGCTAATCATGCACTCTGGAGCATGAGCACTTGCTGCAATTGCACCATCTGTGATACCTGTTCTTGGGGCAGTGTGTGCTACCCAAACCATTTCCAGCTCGCTGGCCACGCCTTTCCCTCCATAGGCCCATACATTAGAGGGACCGAGTGGCATGCTGGGCTTAATCCCCTCCTGTGCACTGATTGGGATGGGGTGGTTAGGGGTATTTAATTCACATCTCCCTTCCCAGAAGGCAGTATAACTTAATTGTGCTACAAAATATGGGTTCTAAAAACAGTAACAGTCATGTGGTTACTGCTGTGTTATTTCTTAAATTAAAGTGTGCCCTCCCCTAAAAGTGTGTGTGTGTGTGTGTGTGGAGAGGGGATAGATTGATAGATTGATCTCCCCTCTCCTATAAAGCATTCCCTGGTGTTCCCCTCTTCCGCGTACAGAGTTCCCTAGTGGTCCCCCCTGCCTCCCTCCCCTATAGATTTCCCTGGTGTCTAGTGCCCCCTCCCTCCCTTATAGATTTCCCTGGTATCTAGTGCCCCCTCTTCCTCCCCTATAGATTTCCCTAATGTCTAGTGGCCCCTCTTCCTCCTCTATAGATTTCCCTAATGTCTAGTGGCAGTGCCCTCTCCCTCTTGGGTGCAGGGAGGGTGTTAAAACCTCTATCCTCCTTCCCTCTCCTTGAGCACTGTGCTCCCCCTTCCCCACCTGCAGAGTTACAATGCAGCGGGCAGGTATAGACAGACAAAAATTACAGCTTCCCTCCTCCAGGATCCAACTGCAAGAGGTCCAGGTACCTTCTGTCTTCTCTGCAGAGCTGCTCATTCTACTTCCTGATTCTCAGATTGAGAACTTGAGCAGCGCTGTTGAGAAGACAGAAGGGATCTGGAACTCCATCAGCAGGATCCTGGAGGAGGGGAGCTGGAATCCCTCTCTGTCTGTACCCACCCACCCATGGCACTGTAATTACTCTGCATATGGGGAAGGGGAGCACAGTGACAGAAGGGGGGGGGCTAAGGAGAGGGACGGAGGATAGAAGTTGCTCCCCCCCCCCTCCCCACGCCCTTGAAGCTCTGCGCCCAGAATCTGGAGCCTATCCAATCCCGGCCCTACCCTGATGTTTAGTATGATTTTTAATTATTTATAGATTGTTGAAGTTGTGAGGCTACAGCAATAAATGCAGGACTGCTCAATATTTACCAGCATGTCTGAGCGCTCAGTGACTGATAAAATTATAATTTATGAATCATTTCCATAAATGCCCAGAGAAGTAATAATTTACCTATGTTAAAATCGTCTAGGTAAAACTCTGCATTTCCACAGCAGTCATGTGTGTGCTTCTCTCTCTTTTTGAACAGTGTCTCTGTAAGGACAACCTATACCCACTGATTGGCTTCTTTGGAAAAGGCTATGGAAAGAATAATGAGCCTATCCGTGGATACCTCCTGACATTCCTGATTGCATCTGCCTTCATCCTCATAGGTCTCTCTAACTTCTATCATCTTTATAACAGTTAGTGCCAGGATGCCCACAAACAAGTTTTCATTTTCTGAAACAGAGGGTAGTTTCATATGAGCCAAAAGCAACTCCCACAATGCATCACTTCAGGGCAGTGAATATGTAAATCATTCCTTTATGTCTCTGACAAACCAATAATATTATATAGCACATCTTTAGCATATTAATTTTACAGAGGTATATGATCCATCTAGGCGATGGCAATATCAGGGCTTCTGTAGCGCAAGCTATGTAATGGCGTAGAGTTGTCATAAGCAAGGTATTTTTAAAGGAAGCCTCTATTTAAAGAGAACCCGAAGTGGCATATTGTAATCCTAATAGGACCCAGAGGCATGTTGTGTGCACAATGACATGCCTCTGGGTCATTGTATCGCCTCTGCCGCCCCCAACCGACCCTCCCCCCCCCCCGGCGGCGTGCTGTGCCGGGGCCCCCTTAAAAGATCGCCAGGCTAGCGACAATCTACTTGTCGCTAGCATGCTTTATTTATGTGAGGCTATCAATCAGCCTGCTCCTCACCGCCGCCTCCATGACAGGCTCCCCTTTGCATTTAGCTTCCTCCAATGGGTCACGGCTTGGCTTCCTATTGGAGGAAGCTAACAGAGGCGGATAGCAGCGGCGGTGAGTAGGAGGCTGATTGACAGCTTTACATAAATAAAGCAGGCTAGTGACCAGCAGATTGTCACTAGCCTGACGATCTTTCACTTAAGGGGGGACAGCAGAGCGCAGGGGGCGCTGGCAGCGGCGATACAATGACCCAGAGGAATGCGATTGTGCACACAACATGCGTCTGGGTCCTATTAGGATTAATATGCCACCTCGGGTTCTCCTTAAAAAAAATCTTATGTGGGATGATGAGATAGATGTGTACATACATTGGCAAACAAATAAATGTGCTGTGCTCATTTTCTACTTTTTCTGTCTAAAAGAATTAATATTCAGTCTGGAACTGACCGTTTCTTTTCAGTGAGAACCTAGGCAGACTATAGACTATTACTGATAAGGAATTACAACCATAAAACACTTTCCTGACAGAGAACTGTGCTTCTGATTGCAGGGGATAGATACAAAAAAGGTCAATAGTTTATATATTTTACATCTTTGAGACACTGGGCAGACTTTGTTATTGAGCTGAGACCAAACAATAAAATATATATATTTTAAGTTTTAATCATAGCATAAGACTGTGGGGTGCCTAAAAGTCATTTTTAGGAGTAGGAGGATAGATATAATTGTTTATCTCATCAGATATTTTTACTTTACGTTCACTTTAAAACTATTAAAAGTCTTCCACAAGCAATTATTCACTCTTTCAGCTTCCTTTCCCTCCCTGTAGTCTATCAAGATACATTACTTAAATGCCCGGAAATTTATCTCTTAACCACTTCAGGACCAAGCCAATTTTCATAATTCTGCTATGCCTTTGCTTAAAGGACTACTGTAGGGGGGTAGGGGGGAAAAGAGTTGAACTTACCTGGGGGTTCTAATGGTCCCCTGCAGACATCCTGTGCCCGCGCAGCCGCTCACCGATGCTCCGGTTCACTTCTGGAATTTACGACTTTAAAGTTGGAAATTCCAGAAGTGAACCGGAGGCGGGGCCCAGAGCATCGGTGAGTGGCTGCGCGGGCACAGGACGTCTGCGGGGGACCATTAGAAGCCCCGGGTAAGTTAAACTCCTTTTCCCCCTAAACCCTACAGTAGTCCTTTAAGTTGAAAAAGCAGTAAAACTTTCAAAAACTGATTATTCTATATGTTGTCTATGCAGAGATGTCAAAATTATGGAGATTATTTATTTTTTATGTACACTGCAGGGGATTTTAAGAGTGAATAAGTGATAATTATGCAACCCTAGTGATCAGGCGATCAGGAGCCAATCAAAATCACTCCTCATCAGGGCCGGATTTAAGCCAAGGCCATGGCCTAGGCCATGGCCTAGGGCACCACAGGAGCAAGGGCACCAAAGCAGAAGACTAAACTGGTGCAGCATTTGCAAGCTTGAAAATGCTGCAATGCAGAGAGATCAGGCGAGTACCTGACCACAATTTGCATTGTGTCTGGTGGCTATGGACTTGGGCAGCTTTGGAGACGGAAAGGAAGAGGAAGCTTCTGCACTGGAGACGAGTGGAGAAATTCGTGACATTAATGGCTGCTGGGGTTTGAAGGCGAGTTGGCTACCTATACTGAAGGGGAGTGGGAAAAGGAGGGATTAAGGGAGTCATCTGGCTACCTATACTGGAGGGAAAGGGGGGAGGGTTCATCTCGCTACCTATACTGAAGGGGGGGGGGCGGCTGGTGACAGTGGCCTTGGGCGGTAAAAAGTACAAATCCGGCCCTGCTCCTCATTCATTCCAGAAGGTGCCAGCTGTCAAAGTACAGAAGAATGGTGGAGTAACAATCAACAGTGTGCCAGAAACTAGCATGCAAAGACAAGACGTAGATTATAGTATGCATGGTCCTGAAGTAGTTAAATCCCTGCTGCACGTTGTTGTCCCCCAGTGAATTTCAGGTCCCCTCTGACATCTCCAGGGGACTTGGCACACATAGCTCCTCCCACCCCCACTGTCGATACAATTCCACTGCATTGTCTCCAATAGAAAGTGGGTGGAGTGGCGGCACATACTGATTGGTGGGTGATGGCCAGGGGAGCACGGGATGGTGAATCTAGTGAAGGAGGGAAAAAGGGAATCTTGGAGCCCCACATGTAACACTGGAAGGGGGCCGCACAATCTGTAGTTCCGCCCCTGATTAAGACAAATTAGGCAGCCTTCAGACCTCCTTCAAGCAGACTTCCCAGTAGTGTATCAGTCCACCGGTAGCGCCCTTTAAAAGATGTTCAGCCGAGAAAAGCATATATAAACCTCTGCATGTTACACTCACCTTTGTCCGATTCTGATGTAGTTCTGCATCAACTTTGCAAGAAAACTATGTACAGTTAGGGCTGGTGCACACCAGAGTGGTTCTGAAGCGTTTTTTAAAACGCTTGCAGGGGGAAAACCGCTTGGCTAATGAAAGTGAATGGGATGGTGCACACCAGAGCAGGATGGTGCACACCAGAGCAGGTCGTTTTTACCACAAACGCAAACTCGGGGGCTGCAGCATTATTTCGATTTCTGAGGCGTTTCTGCCTCAATGTTAAAGTATAGGAAAGTGGAAAACTGCTCTGAAAAACGCTAGATTAGAGCAGTTTTCCAGGCATTTTTGTTACATTAGCTAATCAGTAACAGCTTTTACTGTAACAATATTTGTAATCTGCTACACAAAAACGCTCCAAAAAAACGCTAGGCATGTTTATAAAACGTCTAGAATCGCTCTGAAATCTGCTTCAAAAACCTCTAGCGTTTTGTAGATCTGCTAGAGGTTTTTGGTGTGCACTGGGCCTTAGTGCTGTTGGATTGTTTGTTGCACATGTCAAACCAATGCAACTCATTTAGTGGTATATTCACAAAAGGTCGTTAAACTTAACGTGTGCAGGTAGTGCTCGGTAGGTAAACCGGATTTTATGCAATTTCCGTAGCAAATTATGCAAATATCGTAACTCGCTTGATGAGGACCATTTGTTAAAAATACAGAGTCTGCAATGTAAAGCTGTCTATTACTGCTGCAAGGGTGGTTGGGTTATTAACTCACCTGCTGGCCTGTAATTCATTAGATGTTAGAAACTCCACCCCCCTCCTAGGCAAAGACACCAAGGTAGGTTTTTTTTTGAAAGTCTTCTGTGGCTATCCCCACCTGCTTGCTGTTGTCTGCCCCAGCTTGGCAGATGTGGCCTAATTGGTGTCTGCCAAGCTGAGGGTGGGCCGTAGCACTCACTCACTCACTCACTCACTCAAGATAACAGAAATCGGCAGCAGAGATCAGAAAACCATCAGACAAGCTAGACTAAGAAACTTGGAAATCTCAAATATAAATAGCAGGGAAATCGCTAGGAGAAAAGCCACAAGTAGGTAAATGTGGGGCAGACAGACAAAACAGGCTGACGGGGAAGTAACGACTTGGAGAGTGACAGCCTCAGTGCATGGATCACTCAGTAGTTACTGTCAGAAATGGATTAAGATGAAATGGGGCACTAGGCAAGATAGCAGTTTTTGGCCAACACTGATAGCTTTTTTAGTAAGATTTGGTAGGGCTAGCATCCACCAGGCCCCTAGACTCTCTTATGGCCCTAGGCAACTGCCTAGGTTTGCATTGTGGATGATCCGGCTCTGGTTAACATAATGATTTTCTGGGTATGAATGTGGTGCTAGTTATGTGTCTTATCTCTCTGTTGTAAAGCATAGTAATTGAGCGCTTTGTTACATGTCTATTCTGTCTTCTGCAGGTGAACTGAATACCATAGCTCCAATCATTTCAAACTTCTTCCTGTGCTCCTATGCCTTGATTAATTTCAGCTGCTTCCACGCATCTACAACTAATTCCCCAGGTAAGTTGTTTCTTGTTTTTCTTTACCAGTTTAATGTGGGGTTAATCCCATGTTAATCCAATACATCGAAATAGAGAGGTAGTGTGTATATTTAACTGTTATGCTGGAAGTGCTATCTAGCATTTATTTGGGTGCAAGATATCATTCTGTTATGCTGGAATTTTGTGCCTTACCCAGGGAGGTAGCTAGAAATCACTGCCCCCCCCCCCCCCCCGCAAAACTTTGGATGCCCCCGCCCCCAGGAAAACTGAGTACCAATGTTATTCTCAATGGGCTAGTGCACACTTTAATGTGTTTTCACTATGCAGATAATAACAAACACAGCAGTGAAGCACTGCAGGCATTTTCTCTGTCAATTGCATTCCTTTTTGTGATAAAACGTGCATGTTTTCACACATACAGACACACATGGGGCTTGATTCACAAAGCGGTGCTAACTGTTAGCACGCCTGTGAAAACCCCCTTAGCAAGTCTAAACAAGCTTTTCGCGCGCAGAACTTTACGCGTGCACTGCACAGAGTGCGGGGCGCTCCGCGCGAAGTGCCCATTAAAGCCTATGGGACTTAGCGCGCGCATAGGACTTTGTGCGCGCAAAATTTTGCACACGGTACTTAGCGCGCGATCTGATTGAGAAAACCGGTGCTAACCTACTTAGCACCCTGGTTAGCTCGCCTAAAGACTTTAGACGTGCTAAGTAGGTTAGCATCGCATAGTGAATCAAGCCCATGGTGTACAGAAAACGCATACAGAAAAACACACTCAGAAAACTGACAGATGAGTGTGCCCACAGCCTCAGCTTTACACTCACTCTGGGCCAGTGCACACCAAAAACCGCTAGCGTATCCGCAAACACTAGCGGTTTTTGAAGCAGTTTTTCAGAGAGATTCTAGGCATGTTTGGAGCGATTTTCTAAACATGCAGTTTTTCGAGCGTTTATATGTAGCGTTTTTTATATTTTGTTACAGTAGAGCTGTAACTGAACAGCTACTGTAACAAAAACGCTTGGAAAACCGCTGTCATCTAGCGTTTTTCAGAGCGTTTTTTCACAGCGGTTTTTCACTTTCCCTTTACTTAACATTTAGGCTGAATCGCCTCAGAAATGAGCAAAAATGCTGCAGTACCCGAGTTTGCGTTTGGGGAAAAAAACGAATCGCTCTGGTGTGCACTATCCCATTGAAATACATTAGCCAAGTGATTTTCAAAGTGCAAACATTTTTAAAAACGCTCAGAACTGCTCTTGGTGTGCACCAGCCCTCAGTCCGTCTCTGATGAAGCTGAACTGGCTCTGCAGACTTCTCCAGCATCACTACAGTACACAGCACTTGGGGAGGTGGTGGAGAGGTTGTGGACTTGGCGTTGTACACAAGATCATGCTGCAAGCGGAATAGGGACTGTCTACAAATCTTTAGCTACAAAACTTTATATGATTCCTTATCAGTGGCTAAACAGATGCAGTCATTAGAACAATTGTGCAGAGAGCAGAACATTTTTTTTTCTCTCCATGCCCTTAGTTGTTAGTTTCTCAGGACAGGGAAAATAAATTTCACCCCTGACTGGGCCCCTCTGCGGCTGCATCCCTTGCAGGGTTTATTGTTATGCCCCTGGCCACACCTCCTCCACGGTGGCGTAGTGGTTAGCTCTCTCGCCTTGCAGCGCTGGGTCCCTGGTTCGAATCCCAGCCAGGGCACTATCTGCAAAGAGTTTGTATGTTCTCTCCGTGTCTGCGTGGGTTTCCTCCGGGCACTCCGGTTTCCTCCCACATTCCAAAAACATACAGATAAGTTAATTGGCTCCCTCTAAAAAATTGGCCCTAGACTACAGTACTTACACTACATAATATAGACATATGGCAATGGTAGGGATTAGATTGTGAGCTCCTTTGAGGGACAGTTAGTGACAAGATATATATATATATATATATATATATATATATATATATATATATATATATATATATATATATATATATATATATATATATATATACACTGTACAGCGCTGCGTAATATGTTGGCGCTATATAAATACTAAATAATAATAATAACTAGATGAACCCCAGTACGCCACACCCCAGGTAATGCCTTAAAGGACAACTGAAGGGAGAGCAATATGGAGTCTACCATATTTATTTATACGTTGCCTCAATATCTTGCTGATCCTCTGCCTTTAATACTTTTAGCCATAGACCCTGAAGTAGATCAAGTGTTTCATTACTGTCAGATCTGACAAGATTATCTGCATGCTTGTTTCTGGTGTTGTTCAGACATTACTGCAGCCAAATAGATTGGTAGGGCTGCCAGGCAACTGGTATTGTTTAAAAGGAAATAAATATGGCAGCCTCCATATTATTCTCACTTCAGTTGCTCTCATTCTTGTGTGTTTAAAGGATAACTGAAGCGAGAGTGATATGGAAGCTGACATATTTATTTCCTTTAACACAATACCAGTTGCCTGGCTGTCCTGCTGATGCACTGCCTCTAATACTTTTAGCCACAGACCCTGAACAAGCATGCAGCAGATCAGGTGTTTCTGACATTATTGTCAGATCTGACAAGAATAGCTGCATGCTTGTTTCTGGTGTGATTCAGACACTACTTCAGCCAAATAGACCAGCAGGGCTGTCAGACAACTGGTATTGTTTAACAGAAAATAAATATGGCAGCCTCCATATCCCTCTTGTTTAACTACTTTAACTACTTCATGTTATAGGCTGGAGGGGGTAAAATGCGCACACGCATGCACGTTCATTCCTGTTTGCACTAATGGTGCACTAATAGATTTATATATATCCAGTTTGCATGAAGTGGTTAATGTAATACTGCAAACTCGTATAAGCTGTCTGCTAATAGCTCTGTTGCTTAGTGGTTTATTTGTGTATCAGGATTACAAACCTTGGTGCATCTCCCCTGGTATAGTGTTCTCATTGCTATCCTACCAATAATTTATGGTGGCCAGCGGAAGTGTGATTTAGACTTCCCTTGAGATGCAAAGCATCATGGGAACCTCATTTTAACACTGTTTAAATAATGGAGGTGAATGTTTTTAAATGTAAAATACATATGCAAAGCCACTGTAGGGAGAAACAGCATCACCATGACTAGGGGACTCCTCTTTCACTATAGAGATTATTACTATTTCAGCAGGCACCTAGACTCTCACACAGAAGCAGGTGATAGAACACCCGTGGGGGTGGGGCTTAGTCAGGGGCAGGGATTTGTTCAGGGCGGAGGTTAATTCAGGGGCATGGTGCCCTCCAGGATCAATGGCACTCCAGGCAATGGCCTGGAATGCCTTTGATTAAAAAACGGCCCTGGCAGAACTCCTAGGAGTGTGTAAGGGGCTTAAAAAGAACCAAAAAGTCCTTACTAATACTGTATGCAAAACAGAAATTAGCATCCTTACTAAAATGCTTTGCAAAACAGAAATTTGCCTTCTTAAAACAGAAGATATTTGTGATTATTCAGGTTGGAGTGAGCATATGATGTTACAATAAAGTGATCTTCAGCTTTTGATACAGAAACCCTTTTATTTCCAATACCAAGGCATGAACAAGCATCACAAACACACAAGAATAAGATTCATTGAATGAGCCTCCAGTAGGTGGCAGCAATGTACACAAATACTTCAAGCAGATCTCCAGTTAAAAAGTTACAGAAAATTATACCAAGAACTTTCGAATCAGAATGATACCATTTATTACTTAAAAAAATATGAGTAAGCTTTCCGCTGTTGTTCTTTCATGAGACTTGAATCCTCACATGCAACATCAATAGGGGATACATGGGATTTTTGGGGGTAACAAATACTTGTCATTACAAAACCTTGAGGGCTGGACCCACAGGAGCGCTTTTGGCAGCGTTTTGGCAGCACTGCGATACGCTAGCAGTTTGCCAAAACGCTGGGCTAATATTAATGGATGGGGCAACTTCCACAGGAGCGTTTGCGTTTCTCAGAAACGCAAACGCAGGACATGCAGCATTTTGGGAGCGTTAGCGCTTCAATGTAAAGTATTGAAACGCTAGCAGAAACGCTCAGCAAAACCTAAACTGAGCGGTTTTGCTAGCGTTTTGCGGTTCAGCAC
This sequence comes from Hyperolius riggenbachi, assembly GCF_040937935.1. Taxonomy (NCBI): domain Eukaryota; kingdom Metazoa; phylum Chordata; class Amphibia; order Anura; family Hyperoliidae; genus Hyperolius; species Hyperolius riggenbachi. Next base: position 185,951,029 of record NC_090656.1, read on the forward strand.
ACTGTAACAAAATGAAAAATAATTCACAGGACCAATCAGGATAAAAACGCAAAACGCTGGGCAAAAAAATACAATGTTGCAAAACACGAGCAAAAACGCGCAGGAATCCGCTTGCAAACCGCTCAGACAAAACGCTAGCGGTTGCGGTTTGCGTTTGCGGATTTCAGTGGCTTCCAGGCCTAACTCAGTGATCTGCAAACTTGGCTCGCCAGCTGTTAAGGAACTACAAGTCACACAATGCATTTGCCTTTATTAATCATGACTGTGGCTGTCAGACTCCCGCAATGCATTGTGGGACTTGTAGTTCCTTAAGGCCTGGAACCCACTGCACAACGCAATCGCTAATCGCAAGCGCTAGCGTTTGGTATGCGCGTTTTACCAGCGATAACTGAAGCGTTTTCCGGCGTTTTTTGGAGCGTTTTTTGCAAAATGATGAGCGTTTTGTCAGCGTTTGCGATTAGCGATTGTAGCAAAGCGTTTTGCTATTTCATTGGTTGTTTCAAATGATGTCAGGTTTGGCCAAGATTTAAAGAGAAACACAGACCAAGAATAGTACTTTATCCCAATCAGTAGCTGATACCTCCCTTTACATGTGAAATATATTCCTTTTATCAAACAGACCATCAGGGGGAGCTGTATGGCTGATATTGTGGCTGATATTGTGTTGAAACCCCTCCCTCAAGAAGCAAGAAAAGTAGCTACTTTGTGAAGTTTACTGTATGTCAACCTTGCTGTATTGTGGGCAATAGCTGTTTAATTTCCTTTGCAATGTGCAAACAAAAAAGGAGGAACATCACCTACCAGCAGTGAAACTGTCACCATGTGAGAAATGACATAATGTAACTAATGGAATAAACACACTTGACAATGGTTACTCAATATATGTCATCAATATATCGTATAATTTAACTGGAAATACACTCAAAAAATAAAACAGGCCAATATGTTATTCTTCTTTTTAATGTCATGTCAACTAACACAATCACTAAAACAGGAGTTCAGTTTACTGTAACAACTGTACAAGAAAAGTTGTAAACAAACCAGCAGTTTGTGGCCTTACAGGAAGTATAACATGCATGCTTACTTGCATGCTTGCATAAAGTAGTAATTGTTGTTCATATCGATTGTTCATGCATAATAGAAAGAAAGATATCTGTTTAACATTGCAACAGTAATAAAGTTGAAGTTACGTGAGAGGTATACGGAGGCTGCCATATTTATTTTGTTCTAATCAATACCAGTTGTCTGGCAGCCCTGCTGCAGTAGTATCTGAATAACACAATAAACAACCATGCAGCTACTGTACTGAAGTCTGATATTAAGGTCATCAACCCCTGATATGCTGTTTGTGTGTTTATGGGCTATGGTTAATAGTGTTACAGGCAGATTATTAGCAACTGGCATTGATTCGTTTACAATAAAAATGGCAGCCTCCATATCCCTCTCACTTCAGTTGTCCTTCCATGTCAAACATTGTTTTGTGTACCAATATGTACGTTAACATATGTTATTTTTTTATAACCATGGCTTTCAAAACACTAATTATTGTGCCCGATGTCATATATACAGTATTGATTGGTATTACAATGTTATATTAATAAATAATAGAACAGTAACATCCAAAAAAAAAAAAGTCATGGGCGTCATATGTACGCCCATGAAGGCCAAAGCAATAACATTGTAAACACATAGCGATTGTGTCAAACTCCTTACACATAACTAATTTTCATCTCGTGATAGCAAATCCATAAAACATGGTGCTTTTGGGCCAGTATTGTCACTTGTTGGTTGAGGCCTTCTTGGTGCAATATCTGTATATAACAGTGGTTCTTGGGTTGGCTCATTATTGGTTGGTTGTCCCTGGTAAGGGGGGAAATAGCCCATGTTGCTTTGGGGCCTATATGGATAATTTTGGTAGGCATACTCATTTTCAGCCGGATAATAGCTGTGATGGTATGGAAAGGTGCCATATGGTGCTTGCTTGTGATATGGTGGAATTGCCACTGGAGGGGATGGTGAGGGTGTTGAGGATGAAGAAGAGCTCTGTGATTGTTCAGAAGAGGTAGAGGGTGTATTTTTGATAGCTTTTTTAACTAGATCTATGATCGCCTGTCTGAGATCTAAAATTCTATCCTCTGGTACTTTTTTCATGTATGGGACAAGACTTACAGCAAAATTGTAGTGATCGCAGCTAGCATGATGTAAAACACCTACAGCTTCCTGCATAGAACTTAATACACCACTTTCAAAACTGCTTTGTGATCTGCCACCTCCACCTTGTCGCCTTCCTCTGCTTATTTGTTTTGTCTGTTTTGTAGTGGAGGTAGTAGGAGGCGCAGGAGACAATACAGTAGCACTGCTACTATGAGACATATCATCACTTGGTGTGTCTGAGGTGCTTAATAAAGATACAGTAGTATTTCCCCTGTCTTCTTCTGCATCTTCGTCATCAACTGTCACCACAGGATCAGCCGGCATGTTATCTTGTGTCCTATGGAAGCAGGGGCGTAGGAATAGACCCTGCAGCCCCTGCAGTTGCAGGGGGGCCCCTAGCAAGTCAGGGGCCCGGAGGAGGAAAGGCTGTCACCACCGGCGTACCTACCGGGGATGCGACTCTCTCAGCCGCAGGGGGGCAGGCCGCCCGGGGCTGCTCTGGGGCTCGCTCACTGTGCGTGGGGGGAGCGCTGCTCTGGACCCCCCAGCAAGGTGCTCAACTGGCCGCAGCGTCTAATAGACGCTGCGCCAGTTCATTCCCCGCAGCCCCGCTCCAGCAGCAGCCTGCATAGTCTCCGGCAGGCAGAGCAGGGCTACGGCAAGATGGCCGCCGAAGAAGCCCTACACTGGAGACTATTTGTGTCTCTAGTACAGGGCTTCGGCAGCCATCTTGCCGTAGCCCTGCACTCTGCCTGTCAGCGCGGGAGATGTGCTGCAGGAGGACTCGGGGAGCTGCGAGCCAGATGCCGGGAGAGGAGAAGACTTCTGTCAGGTAAGTGAATTGGTTTTTTTTCACAGGTGCATTTTTTTTTTCTAGTGTCTGCTGCCCACATTGTGATTTTCTGGTCACTGCTGCCCACATTACGATTTTCTGGTGTCTGCTGCCCACATTATGATTTTCTGGTGTCTGCTGCCCACATTACGATTTTCTGGTGACTGCTGCCCACATTATGATTTTCTGGTGTCTGCTGCCCACATTACGATTTTCTGGTGACTGCTGCCCACATTACGATTTTCTGGTGACTGCTGCCCACATTATGATTTTCTGGTGTCTGCTGCCCACATTACGATTTTCAGGTGTCTGCTGCCCACATTACGATTTTCTGGTGTCTGCTGCCCACATTGCGATTTTCTGGTGTCTGCTGCCCACATTACGATTTTCAGGTGTCTGCTGCCCACATTGTGATTTTTCAGGTGTCTGCTGCCCACATTACGATTTTCAGGTGTCTGCTGCCCACATTGCGATTTTCTGGTGTCTGCTGCCCACATTGCGATTTTCTGGTGTCTGCTGCCCACATTACGATTTTCTGGTCACTGCTGCCCACATTGCGATTTTCTGGTCACTGCTGCCCACATTGCGATTTTCTGGTGTCTGCTGCCCACATTGCGATTTTCTGGTGTCTGCTGCCCACATTACGATTTTCTGGTGTCTGCTGCCCACATTACGATTTTCAGGTGTCTGCTGCCCACATTACGATTTTCAGGTGTCTGCTGCCCACATTACGATTTTCAGGTGTCTGCTGCCCACATTACGATTTTCTGGTGTCTGCTGCCCACATTGCGATTTTCTGGTGTCTGCTGCCCACATTGCGATTTTCTGGTGTCTGCTGCCCACATTACGATTTTCAGGTGTCTGCTGCCCACATTGTGATTTTCAGGTGTCTGCTGCCCACATTGTGATTTTCTGGTCACTGCTGCCCACATTGCGATTTTCAGGTGTCTGCTGCCCTCATTACGATTTTCAGGTGTCTGCTGCCCACATTACGATTTTCAGGTGTATGCTGCCCACATTAGGATTTTCTGGTGACTGCTGCCCACATTGCGATTTTCTGGTGACTGCTGCCCACATTGCGATTTTTCTGGTGACTGCTGCCCACATAAGGATTTTCTGGTGACTGCTGCCCACATTAGGATTTTCTGGTGTCTGCTGCCCACATTACGACATTCTGGTGACTGACTGCTGCCCACATTAGGATTTTCTGGTGACTGCTGCCCACATTACGATATTCTGGTGACTGCTGCCCACATTAGGATTTTCTGGTGACTGATGCCCACATTGCAATTTTCTGGTGACTGCTGCCCACATGGCGATTTTCTGGTGACTGCTGCCCACATTGCGATTTTCTGGTGAACTCTGCCCACATTACGATTTTCTGGCCCACATGGCGATTTTCTGGTGAACACTGCCCACGTTACGATTGTCTGGTGAATGCTGTCCACGTTACGATTTTCTGGTGAACGCTGCCCACATTACGATTTTCTGGCCCACATTACGATTTTCTGGTGAACACTGCCCAAGTTACGATTGTCTGGTGAATGCTGTCCATGTTACAATTTTCTGGTGAACTCTGCCCACATTACGATTTTCTGGCCCACATTACGATATTCTGGTGAACGCTGCCCACATTACGATTGTCTGGTGAATGCTGCCCACGTTACAATTTTCTGGTGACTGCTGCTCACGTTACTATTTTCTGGTGACTGGTGCCCACATTACGATTTTCTGGTGAACTCTGCCCACATTATGATTTTCTAAAGGCCCACATTACGATTTTCTGGTGAACTCTGCCCACATTACGATTTTCTGGCCCACATTACGATTGTTTGGTAAAATGCTGCCCACTTTACAATTAATTTACAGTGAAACGCTGCCCCATTACGATTATTTGGCACCTATGGGGGGGGCCCCATCCAAATATTCGCAGGGGGGCCCAGTGATTTCTAGTTACGCCCCTGTATGGAAGGACAAAGGTTGTTAAGTATTGCAAGTGTGAACAAGAAATGTGTTGATAGATGTGTGTGTTGGCCTGTACAGAAAGTGAATGGATGTTAAGAATAGTCAAAAATAATTATACACTTAAGCAGCCCATACACTCAGCCGATTTTCTGGCCGACCGATCGATCGCGGTCGATCGATCGATCGCAAATCGGTTGGCCAATCGACCGATCGACGGCCGATTTCGATCGATTTCGATGGATTTCCATCGAACTTGCAGGGTGGAAAATTTAGGTCGATCTGATGAGATTGCTTATCAGTTTGCATTGGCCTTAATGGAAATCTGATGGCAAAAAAATGCCATCAGATCGAATTTCATCAGATTTCAAACTGAAATCTATTGGAATTCTATTCTGGTAAAAAATGTTCTAAAAACGCATCAGATAGATCATCAGATGCATTTCTTATCTGTCTGCTGCCAATCTGACGAGTGTATGGGCACCATTACTCGTCCAATTCCATACATGGTCTTAAGAATGCTAGTTCTGCAGTGAAGCTATATTTTGTCCTATTGGATGCCCCCGAACCACTTTTGCTTTCCACTTTCTCTTCCAGCAGCTCCCTTCTAAAGTTATCCTTTATGGACTTCCAGCGAGTTTTCACTTGTTGTACTGTAAAATAATATAAAAACAGTATTAAAATATGTTATTTTGTGACAGGTTTCGCGCTATTGTACATACATATGTGTCATTGCACTACCAGTATCAACCGGGCAGGACAACCATTATAACACTGCAAATGCTGTGACAATTGTAAAGGCTGCATGTGTCCTACATAATTGTGTGCGGGATAAATAGGACATCATTGTGCATGAATAACTTCCACCTGCTCCATTACAACCTCACACACTATCCAAAAAGAAGGCAATGTAACATCATCAATCGATTGTGTGTGTGTGTGTGTTTGTGTGTGTGTATGTGTATATATATATATATATATATATATATATATATATATATATATATATATATATATATATATATATATATATATATATATTTATATATATATACAAACAGACAGAGAGAGAGGGACTCTTGACATCATTTATACATACAAAAGGTACTCACTTTTTGTATCCTGAAGTTTGGGTGACAGCATATTCCATGTCAATCCAGCCTCCTCATACAGCTCCTTTGCTATTTTTGTCCATAATTCGTTGGCTAGCTGGTTCACTTTGTAGTCTCTGCTCGTTTTCTTGTACAGAACTTCATGTGGCTGCACTTTGGAGATGACATCCTCCGTTGTAAACCATTTTTTTCGAGACATTGCCCTGAAGAAGCCACTTTTCACACAGCCTGCAGCTCTGTCGCACTTCCGTTGTACCACAAGCCGTCAAAAGGAAACAGAAACCTTATCTTATAGCATTCTGGGAAGCTGTAAGCCTTCTGGGTACTTTCTGAATTTTGAAAACGCTCACAAAACGCGCGCCCTTGCGTTTGCACAGCGATTGCGCAGCGCTTACATACTTAACATTGAAGCGCTAACGCTCCAAAAATGCTGCATGTCCTGCGTTTGCGATTTTGGGAAACGCAAACGCTCCTGTGGAAGTTGCCCCATCCATTAGCATTAGCTGAGCGTTTTGGCAAAACGCTAGCGTATCGCAGCGCTGCCAAAATGCTCACAAAACCGCTCTTGTGGGTTCCAGCCCTAACAGCTGGAGAGCCAAGTTTGTAGATCACTGCCTTAACTGAAACAAGACTTTCACATAGGGTCTTGGGAGTATGTTAGCTGATTAATGACAAATAGATAAGACCCTTTGTTTACTCAATCCTCACATAACTGAGACACTGCACTGCTTTGTAAATTCAGAGTTCAAAAGTTAGCTGCAAGCAGAATGAGGCCAGGGGTGTCAAACTCAAATACAAGAGGGCCGAAATTGAACACTGGGGCCAAGTTGCGAGCCAACCTCAATGTCAATGTGAGCACCTTCCTCACTTATAAAGTTCCCTAGTGTCTAGTGCCCTCCTCTCCCCTATACGCTTCCCTGGTGTCTAGTGGCCCCCATCCTTCCCTATACAGTTTCATGGTATATAATGCATTCTCCCTCCCCTATACTGTTCCTTGGTGTCTAGTGGTCCCCTCACCCAAGGACGTACGGTACTGTAGGGAAAAAAACAAAGACAAACGGGAGCCCAAATGGTGCAGTATGTCATGAGTATTGAGTATTAAAAATACTTCTAAGAAGGGTACTTACAAAGGTGAGTTGCACAGGGGGCAACCGACCACTTCAGGCACGTGGAGTGTATTATACCTGACTCCACTCAGGTCTGCCAGCGGTCCTGGACTCGGTCGCTCTCTTAACAAAAGAACCTGTGCACCTAGATTAGGTGTGCAATGGCCCCCCTCCTGGATAGGTGGGGGAGTGGGGTACTGCAGGGTGAAAAGGCAACCAAAATATATAAAACACATATTAAAATCAATAAAATAAAGAAAATTGAGGTGGCTTACCTCATAGGTCGACAAACTCACTTTAGATAAGGACGTTTAATAGATGATTAAGCACAGGCAACACGTTTTGTGGGACTAGGCCCACTTCCTCAGGCCAAATAAAAGTGCCAGAGCCGTCTATATGCCAGACTCGGGGCGTCTCTAAAGGCAGCGCTGGCCCCTTCGCTCTTAAATAAAAACAATTTCCTGGTGTTCCTGCTTTCGCTCTCCCTCCAACATATGGCTTCCCTGTTGATCTAAGGCTTAACCTCAAATACAGCTTCCCTGGTGGTTTAGAGTGGGCCAAACATAATGCAAAGTGGGGAAACCACTTGGGGGCCAAATTTGATGGCTCTGCGGGCCAGTTTTGACCCGCGGGCTGGAGTTTGACATGTATGGTCTAGGCTGAAAAAGAATTAAGCCATTAAATATCATCATCAATCTCATACCAATTTAAGAAATATCCTTGTTCAATATTTTAACAACAGGTTTGAACCAATGTATACATTTTGTTTGTGCTGTTAGTATCATATTGCTACAAATATCACATTGCTACAAGTATTTGAACCCTTCACTCAGTACTTAGTTGAAGCAAGTTTGGCAGTCGTTAGATTCTCTGCGTGCCTCTGTGGAATTAAGACTCTATTCATAAAAGGCTTTGCGGTAAAAAAAATGTTGGAGGGAAAATACCGCATTGTTATTTTAGACTTTTGTGTGCTCATTCATAAAAAAGTTTACAGTTGCGATAAAAGGTTTGGATTTCCCGAACTAGGCTGGCGGTAGGCTGGCGTAACATGAGAAGCTGCCTGAGTTGATACATTTTCTCTGTGTAGAGACAGCCTTACAATAAAAGAGGCAGCCCCAACTACCCTTTAGATGTGCATTTTTTTAAAAACTGCCTCTGTTTGCCCTGAATCTGCGCTGAATCTGTCTATGGCCCAGTGCACACCGAGCAGTTTTTGGAGCGATCTGCCGGCCGCATCCGCCTGGAATAATGCTTGGCTAATGTATTGCAATGGGATGGTGCACACCGGCGGTTTGAGGTTTTTGCCAAGCCGCAAACGCGCCTCCTGCTGCGCGTTTGCGGTTTGCTAAAAAACCTCAAACCGCCGGTGTGCACCACACATTGAAATACAATAGCCAAGCGTTTTCACTGGCTGATGCGGCTGGTGGATCGCATACAAAATCCGCTTGGTGTGCCCCCGGCCAAATATCTGCTCTCTGCTCCCAAAACCGCTAGCGTTTTGACGATCTGCTAGCGGTTTTGGTGTGCACTGGGCCTATTAGTCTTTTTAAACAATCTATTTAATTGCCACAGCTTAGAAGAACTTCAAGAAATGTTACACATTCAGGCTTTCTGATGTAAAAAAACATATGAAAACAGGTACCCAAGAGGTAAAAAAAACACAGCCTGGGTATTCTGGAAAGCCTTTTTTGTTCCCTCCTCTTTGCTGCTTCCTGGGAGATCTGTCCCCATTAGCTTTGCTGTTATCCACATCCTTATCACCTTTTCTAAACAGACGGTATTCTCTGTCCCAATTCCGCCTGCTCTAATCTTTATGAATTGACATTTAGTGACGTGTGTTGAGATAATCACTGCACAAGGCGGTAATTCACTGCTCTGCTCGGGAATGTCAGCTTTTCATGCGGAAACAGCTTTTATGAATTTACACTTTGCTAAATGGTCGGTAAAGTCAGCTGTTTTGAGCATTACCGCATGCGGTAATGCTTTATGAATAGAGCCCATAGGGTTTTCTCCTAGAAGATAATTTTTCATCTTCAAATATTAATATATTAAATAACTTTTCAGCACTTTGCAATTGATAAACATGCCGAGAAGTAAGTGGAAGAGTACTACTAAAATTATTTTGCATCTTGCTTGCTGGTTGTTTAAAATGCATTTTATTGAAAAGTTTGAAAATATCACCTAGGAGAGAACTCAGAAGAAAAGGTTAATTGCAAATGGCCCCGGTGGTAATGCAGATCTTTTTGTCAGTACACTGTTATTAACTGGACAGAATATTTTAGTTTTTACTGAGGCTTATATATTTTTTATTTCTTTATGCTAGATTTATTTCATAGATCTTTTGGTCTTTCTATAAACTAAAGATGTGAAACTGGTAAAAGTATATTTGATGTCATTTTCCCATCAGGTTGGAGACCCTCATTCAAGTATTACAGTAAGTGGGCGTCGCTGTTTGGAGCAGTCGTGTCTGTTATCATCATGTTCCTGCTGGCCTGGGAGTCGGCTCTGATCGCTATCGGTATTGTCATCTTTCTGCTGGCCTACGTCTTGTACAAGAAGCCCGGTATGTTCACATTGGCTCATTATTATTTCATTTGGCTGACACATGCCCTGGTGGGAGGAGTTAATGTGATCAGGCATAACTACTGGGGGAGAAGATACTACAGCTGCACAAGGACTCAGAGCCATGAGGGGTCCCAGTTACACACCATCTCCATAGCAGTTGCTGCAGTTCCCACACTTATTATGGACGCAGTGAGTCATTGTGGCTCCGCGATTATGGGAGAGGACCCTGGTGGCCACAGTGGTTATATAACTCCCACCAGGTAGGCTCCCAGGATGTGGGGTCACTGCAGAGGGTCGGGGAAGGGAGTATGACTGTTGTAAGAGCCCATCAAAGTTTATTTGCAGGGGGGATCCCTTAATTTGTAGATATTCCTCTGAATGTTATTATTTAACAAAAGGGATGTACCTTTTGATAAATGATCAAAAGGTAGACATTTGTGGGGCCAGTCAGTGCACTTTATTTGGAGATACAGCTGCCTTCCTTTGTCCCATTACCCACATAAGGTAGTTAGGGAAGGTGCCACTAGACAGTCTTTCCCTGTGAACATTGCTCATCCAAAAAAGCACACCTCCTCCCTCTCTATGGCCAGCAGTGCAGCTGAGCAACAAAGGTGCGTACATGCACACTATTAGCATTTAGCACTATTACAGCTCTGTCATGCATTAAATGCTAAAAGGAATGGTTGATATACAGATAGGTTTGTCCTGTATTTGTGGGGGTGGCACATGATGGAGCAGCTTCTGGTGGTCGGTGTAAGGAGGGGAACAATGCATTTGGTGGTTGCTGTTGTTTAAAGATAAGCATGCAGGTTCAGAGGACATTTGTACACACAGTGTCAGCCGAGAAGGCTCTGAACTGACACTTTGGCCAAGTTCTATTTAGCCTGTGCACAAGGCTTTAAAGAGAATCTGTATTGTTAAAATCGGACAAAAGTAAACATACCAGTGCGTTAGGGGACATCTCCTATTACCCTCTGTCACAATTTCGCCGCTCCCCGCCGCATTAAAAGTGGTTAAAAACAGTTTTAAAAAGTTTGTTTATAAACAAACAAAATGGCCACCAAAACAGGAAGTAGGTTGATGTACAGTATGTCCACACATAGAAAATACATCCATACACAAGCAGGCTGTATACAGCATTCCTTTTGAATCTCAAGAGATCATTTGTGTGTTTCTTTCCCCCCTGAGGGGGGAGTGCATAGCAGAACCACAACACTGAAGAACTTGGCAGCCTTCCAGACACAGGCCGACAAGTCTGACAAGGGAAAGATACATTGATTTATTACAGAGACTGTGATAGTACAAAGTGCTGCAGTAAGCCAGAACACATTAGAATAGCTTTTGGAACTTGTAGGATGATAAAAAACAGGATGCAATTTTTGTTACGGAGTCTCTTTAATATACAATTTAAAGAGACTCTGTAACAAAATTTTCAGCCTTATTTCTTCTATCCTATAAGTTCCTATACCTGTTCTAATGTGGTCTGGATTACTGCAGCCTTTTCTAATTGCACAGTGGCTGTATTATCTCTGTTCTATAATCTAATCTTCTTTCCTCTGACGGCTTTGTCGGGCTCAGGCACTCAGGCAGGAATGTGCTGGTCTGCTTGTGATAGGATAGAAGCTATGCACACCCTCTCCACGCCCCCTGCAGGCTCTGTGTGAGTCACAGACTTAGCTCCTCTCAGCCTATCACACTCTGGTTAGAAGCCATGTCTTTTGTTTGTAAACACTGCTTAAAACTGGCAATTACAAGCCAGGATCGCAGCAGGGAGTGGCAGAAACAGCACAGAGGGTCCCAGGAGAACATAATGAATAGAATGGTATTCTTTTTATTGTAAGAATTTTAGAGTACAGATTCTCTTTAATCCTTCTCACACTTTCACCTGTGTCTCTATGAAACGACTAAAGCCCATCTAAAGTCAAAAATGAAAAATCCAAGGATGAATTGTATGTATTATATAGAGTGATTTGTATTTACTATATAACTATTTAGTTAGTTAACTGATACTTTTAAGTGTATTCGTAACAAAAAAATAACAGAAAAATAGATAGCTCAGTAGAACAAAGCAGTGGGAGTTGTTAACCTATGCGAGCCTCCAGCTAGCTGAATTGCGATTAGAGAGCACAGTCCCAACTGACTGACTAGCAATTTCAAAGTAGAAGCCATAAGGAAGAAACATGGCAGTAATGATTGGACTGTTTCTACTCCTAAGTGTTCAGTTTAACAGTGTACAGTATTCTGCATATTAATCTCACTAACAGAAATTACACTTGCAAGGGGAACTTTACCAAAACATAGTAGTAGTAGAAAAAAAAATTAAGACATTGCAAAGTTGAAAGTAAAAAAAATAGAAGAGAGAAAGGATTCAATACAGTCATGGCCAAAATTGTTGGCACCCCAGACATTTTTTTCAGAAAATCAAGTATTTCTGACAGAAAAGTTTTGCAGTAACACATGTTTTGCTATACACATGTTTATCCCCTTTATGTGTATTAGAACAAAACAAAAAAAGGGAGGAAAAAAGAAATTGGACATAATGTCACACAAAACTCCAAAAATTGGCTGGACAAAATTATTGGCACCCTTAACTTAATATTTGGTTGCACTCCCTTTGGAAAAACTAGCTGAAATCATTTGCCTTCCTATAACCATCAATAAGCTTCTAACACCTCTCACCTGGAATTTTGGACCATTCTTTATTTGCAAACTGCTTCAGGTCTCTTTTATTGGAAGGGTGCCTTTTCCCAACGACAATTTTAAGATCTCTCCACGGGTGTTCAATTGGATTTAGTTCTGGACCCATTGCTGGCCAATTCAGAACTCTCCAGTGCTATGTTGCCATCCATTTCTGGGTGCTTTTTGATGTATGTTTGGGGTCATTGTCCTGCTGGGAGACCCAAGATCTCAAATGCAAACCCTGCTTTCTGACACTGGGCTCTACAGTGCTAAAATCCTTAGGTAATCCTCAGATTTCATGATCCCTTAAGGCACCCAGTGCCAGAGGCAGTAAAACAACCTCAAAACATCATTGAACCTTCACCATATTTCAATGTAGGTACTGTGTTCTTTTCTTTGTAGGCCTCGTTCCGTTTTCGGTAAACAGTAGAATGATGAGCATGATGAGCTTTACCAAAAAGCTCTATCTTGGTCTCATCTGTCCACAAGACATTTTCCCAGAAGGATTTTGCCTTACGCAAGTACATTTTGGCAACTGTAGTCTTGCTTTTTTATGTCTCTGTGTCAGCAGTGGGGTCCTCCTGGGTCTCCTGCCATAGCGTTTAATTTCATTTAAATGTTGACGGTTAGTTTGTGCTGACACTGATGCTCCCCAAGCCTACAGGACAGCTTGAAATTCTTTGGAACTTGTTTGGGGGCTGCTTATCCACCATCCGGACTATCCTGCGTTGTAACCTTTCATCAATTTTTCTCTTCCATCCACGCCCAGGGAAATTAGCTACAGTGCCATGGGCTCCAAACTTCTTGATAATGCTGCGCACTGTTGACAATGACAAATCTAGCTCTCTGGAGATGGACTTGTAACCTTGAGATTGTTGATATTTTTCAATAATTTTGGTCTCAAGTCCTCAGACAGTTCTCTTCTCCTCTTTCTGATGTCCATGCTTAGTGTGGCACACACAGACACGCAATGCAAAGACTAAGTGAACTCTGCACTTTATCTGGTTTCAGGTGAGTTTAAAGGAGCATCACATGCTTGAAACAATCTTATTTCTCCACAATTTTGAAAGGGTGCCAATAATTTTGTCCAGCCCATTTTTGGAGTTTTGTGTAACATTGGCCTAAATTCACATTCATTTTGGTCGGTAAAATAACACATTCGGCATTTTACACTTTTTTTCCAAATTCACTAAAGATTTCCCGCATGAGGCAGAAGTTCAGTAATTTACCAAACAAACATGCTTCAATTCACTAAGCCCTGCTCGGTAAGCAGGGCCGGGCCGAGGCATAGGCTGGAGAGGCTCCAGCCTCAGGGCGCAGTGTAGAAGGGGGCGCAGAATTCATTCAGCTGTCATTCCTAATTGTGTTTGAAGCAGAAAGAAATAAGAAAAGGGGATACATGGCAGTGACTGCAAGCCAGATAACTAGAGATTAAGGTGTTGGGGAGGTTGTGGGCCCTGTGGCGCCTCTTAGTCTAATAGCAATCAGTGTGTGACGGCTGGGGTGGCAGGGATGGAGGGACACTTTTGCCCAATTTACAGAATGCGTAAATCTTTGTGAACTGTAATTTCTTGACATTTCTTGAGGTAATTGCTGCACAAGTCGGTAATTTACCTCACTAGTCAGAAATTCTAATTTTCTATGCAAAAATAGGTTTAGTGAATTGGCATTAGACAAGGTGAGTGGTAAAATCCGCTGTTTTCAGCATTACCAAACGCGGTAATACTTAGTGAATTGAGGCCATTATGTCCAATTTGCTTTTTTCTTCCCTTTTCTTTTTTTTTTTGTTCCAATACACACAAAGGAAATAATCATGTGTATAGCAGAACATGTGTCACTGCAATACTTCTCTGTGAGAAATACTTGATTTTCTGGATTAAAAATATTTGGGGTGCCAACAATTTCAGCCATGACAGTATACTGACTGTATATACATATATATATATACAGAAAGGGAGAGAGAGAGAGAGAGAGAGAGAAACTGCTTGCTTTGGCAGTTGGAGACAGCAGTTACCTCCCACAATGTAACAAAGTTTACAGACAGGAAACTGTCATTGCCATGACCTTGACATCACACTGTGGGAGGGGTTTCACCTCAATATCAGCGACACAGACACCACAAATGATCTATTTGAGAAAAGTTAAAGATGTCTCATGGAAAGGGGCTAATGGCTTCTGATTGGGATAAAGTTCCTCTTTAGATCTGCACACTGGAAAACGCAACGACTATGCTTGGTATTTAAAAATAACTATCCTTATATTTTCTAACTAAATCGTACAGTATGTCTTGAAACAGTTTTGCATAAGACAGCATAACAGAATATATACAGAGTGTGTTTATAAAAGTAGATGACCAGTATGTTAACGATTTCTATATTTCATTAGAGGCAAACTGGGGTTCTTCTGTGCAAGCCGGATCCTACAACATGGCTCTATCATACTGTGTGGGGCTCAACCAAGTAGAGGAACACATCAAAAATTACAGGTAACTTCATTATGGTGTGATCTCTTCTGAGTTATCTTGTTTTTGCAGAATTGCCACGTGGTTATAATCACAATTCTTTTTTGCACTCCACGCCATAGTGATGGTTGTAGACACCTGGTGGCAGGGACATTCCCTGCCCGTTTGATGCCCTTGACAGGTCACCTTTTGTCTCTCACAATCTGGTGAATAGGAAGCTCTCAGCCTATTCATTTTGCATATACCAGTTACAAATGGATAGGTTATATAGTGAAATGATGTTGTTTCTCAAAATAAGCTTGTGAAGTTTACACAAATTAAAAACTCACTGAACTCACACAACTAACCTTGCCTATAATTGAATTTGTTATTAGGGGAGTGTCAGGGCCGGTTTAAGCAACAATGGGGCCCCAGGGCAAAATAAACCTGGGGGGCCCCCCAACATATACCCCGGAACAAAAATCTGCATTAGGGGACCTTTTTTGCAGCTGGTATAACAGGGTGTGAAGTCCCAATCGGTCGGAGCTCCACATTCTGGCTATCCCAGTCTGCATGGGGGACAAGGGGTTAAAAAGTTTCAGGAGGGGGACCCCACATAATTTTTTAAAAAAAAAAATCCCACACTCTAAACATAAAAAAAAAAATTGGGAAAATAGGAAAAAATGCCTGGGATCTTCATACAGCCATATTGCGGCTGTATAGCGATCCCTGGCCAAAGCGCTGCGGCTGCGTATAGACCCCCTGGAAACCCCGTCAGGAAATTTATTGCGCTTTCGTTTGATGCATGTAAAATTACACTACCGTTAGGTTTGCTACTAAAAGTGACATTTACCGCATTTAAAAGTATACTTTTTTCCTTCGAAACTTTAAAATCGATTTTCTCAAAAACTATAAGGTCTTTTTGAAAAATAGTTTTTTCCTCTTATTCCTAATGATCTCCTTAACATATCCTGCAAATTTAGGGTTTCTAGCACTTAAGGTGGATTTGCTTTAACCATTAAAGTCGGCAGGTTTTTAAATGTGTATTTTTTTTTCCTTTTGAAACTTTAAAATCGATTTTATCAAAAACTATAAGGCCGATTTTAAACATTTTTTTTCCTCTTGTAGCCACCGGGGGCCCCTACAAGCTCTGGGGCCCTGGGGCAGCTGCCTCCTTTGCCTTAATGGTAGCGCCGGCCCTGGGGAGTGTAGACACATAAAGATATTATACTGTTGAGGTCTAGCCCAGCTCCTCACAGCTTTAACTATTATCTTGGAAATCCAGAAGAGATCAACACAGACCAAATCTAATGCTAGGTACCCACCATACAATTTTCTGGCAGATTTACCTATTTCCAACATGTCCGATCTGAATTTCGATAGATTTTTTAGATTTTCCTATCTTTTTATCATTTTTTTTTCTATGGATTTTTCTATTGATGAAATTCGATCAAAAAAATATTGCAAAAATGATTAAGAAAAAAATCGGAAAATTGAAAAATCAATCGAAAATTCAGATCGGACATGTTGGAAATAATCGATCTGACATGTAAATCTGCCAGAAAATTGTATGGTGTGTACCTGGTCTAATAACAGGTACAACTCAGTTAGCACATGATTAGTACCTGCCATATAATTGTTATGCTATTTAGCTCTCCTTTGTTTTGTAATGCTAATCGCAGTGCCTATTTAGGTGTAAAAAATTCTATCCCCCCTTTCTAGATAGAATTACCCATACACTGGGTGCCAAGAATAGCTCTGTAGTGCCCCCTACTTTAGGTGTCACCCCCAGGCATCTGTGTGGTTTGCCCATGGCTAAAAACTGCCCTGCCTGATAGTAATGTATGAAACCGTCCAAGCTAGATTTGCTGGGTTGTTTAAATTCTAACTCCCCCCAGAGCATTTATTTTGGATTTAAATCGAGCATGGATTGACTAGTACCCCTGCCAGGTGCTTCTTGTTATGTCATTTCCTGTTACTCTCATAGGAATAAGTAAAAAGCAAGAAATTAGATGAAAGCTCTGTAACACAAAGAAAAGTCGCCTGCCAGGGGTGTGTGTGTGTGTGTGTGTGTGTGGAGGGGGGGGGGGGGGGGGGGTAATGGCAGTCCCCTGGGCCACCTAGCAGAAATATTCCACGTGACAGTGGCTTCCAAATCCCTACTCCTCCCCCCCCCCCTTCTCCAACAAGTGACCATAGCTTCCAATTCTCTCCCTCCACATAAGTCAGTGTCAGGTGTTGTTGCTTCCCATTAGGCAGAGCAGCAGCAGAGCATTATACATTACCTGCTTCCTATGAGACAGGATAGGTCCTCCACACTCCACTTCAGTGTAGCTGATCACTGTGCAATGCAGCCAATCATCATGTAGCTCTTCATGCATGCCATCAGGGGCCGCAAGCTACACTGAAGAGGAGTGTTGAAGACCTGTCCTGCTGCCGGGAGCAGGTAGTGTATAACTCTCTTTAGCTGCTCTGCATTGTAACCAAGGAGCCTTAGCCTCTGGGCCCTCTGTAATGGCAAAGGTTGCAGGGGATGGTGTAACGTCCCTGCTGCCTGCCTTATTCCCTCGCCCCATACATGGAGCGGTGACATCAGTGGTTGTTTTGATAGGCCACCCCCACCATGTGAGTTGCGGCTGTGCTAGCCTATTTTGAATATCTCAGGAATGGGATGAGTAGCTTTAGCATTAAGGAGACTTCTGAGGGGGACAAGGCTAACAGTGATTACATTTGTAAGTACAGTACAGTTATCCTTTGAAGCAGTCCCCGGCAGCTGCAGAATAAGACCTGACCCAGCCTTCATGTTCTGTGGAAACAGACCTATTTGTATGAGCATTTTCCCTGCTAATGGTTTCTTTTTATGCATTTAACTAGGCCTCAGTGTTTAGTCTTGACTGGACCTCCCAATTTCCGTCCTGCCCTTGTGGATTTCGTGGGGACCTTTACTAAAAAACAAAGCCTAATGGTTTGCGGGAATGTCATTATTGTAAGTGCCAATGTGACTTTATTATTTTTAATGTTGGTTAAATCATCAATATTAATAACACCATCAGTTACAGTCAACCAGCACTAAACTTTTCTTCACTTAAAGGACACCTGAAGTGAGAGGGATATAGAGGCTTCCATATTTATTTCCTTTTAAGCAATATACCTGGCTATCCTGCTGATCTTCTGCCTCGAAAGCTACATATTTACCTTGTGATCTAGGAAGATGGATCCCAGCGACGTACCACAATGACGAACGCTCCCTGATCCATCTTCCTGGTATGCGCGATAGCACATGATGGGCGCGAACCTATCTTTCGCAAAATTGCGCGCATGTAACCATGTCGCAAGATTGTGGAAATAATCGCTCATTTATTGTGCATTTTACTCTGTGTCAAATGTGCAACTAATACATGTGTATTTTAAATTTTATACATTTTCATGGTAGTGGTTAGTTTGAGGATTCTTTTTCACATACTTGATAAGGTTCCTTTCAGTAAATCAAGTTATCATTCCAGCCTGTGTGTTGTGTTTACTCAGTGTTTTTAGTATAAAGTGCAGGTTTCAAAGGACAACTGAAGTGAGAAGATGCCATAGTTATTTCCTTTTAAACAATAACAGTTGCCTGGCAGTCCTGCTGATCTATTTGGCTCCAGTAGTGTATTGAATAACACCCGAAACAAGCATGCGGCTAGTCTGGTCACATCTGACAGTTATGTCAGAAACATTTGCATGCTTGTTTAGGGTCTATGGCTGAAAGTATTAGAGGCAGAGGATCAGCAGGATAGCCAGGCAACTGGTATCATTTAAAAGGAAATAAATATGGCGGTGTCGTGTCCATATTCCTGTTGTTACAGTTGTCCTTTAAGCTTTACACCTGCCAAATAGAGTTCTCATTATCTAAGCTGTATGCAAGATTATTATTACTAATCGGTTAGTCCCGTTTAAAAAAAACGGGTACTGGATTGACACAGCACGTGTGGTCGCCTGCACACATATGCATGCCAATGGCCGCCAATCTGCGCCTGCGCACTTAGCGCCTGATACGGACGCAGCCCGGGGACGCAGATTCCTGGGCTAATATTAGGTAGAGTTATTTATTACATTTCTACATTAACCTTTACTTATGAATCAGGAGTCGTGAAACAATGTAAATATTTGTTTACAAAGACTTAATGTATTTAACTAGTAGTATAAAAATGTTATGACTTCTTCGCAAAGGGTCCTCGAAAACAGAAACTCCAGGAGCTGAACCCAGACGGCCATATAAAGTGGTTGAATAAAAGGAAAATCAGAGCCTTTTACACGGGACTGATTGCAGATGATTTACGCAGTGGGGTTCAGATGCTGATCCAGGTATATTTCCTGTTTATATGTCATTTTGGGGTCCACATCTAAATATTATTACAGCCTTGTAGTGATTATTTGTTCTGACCTCTCTATTTAAAAACATAAGAAGCAGCGATCTAAGAAAGATACATAGAGCGCTCCATAGTGTAAAACCATAAAACTATTTAATATGCGCAAGTTAAAAGCATACTTACAAAATCACAAATGTATTAAAGCTCATCAATAGCCTGCAGACACCTTTTCCCTCCTATGGTGTGGGCATCCCTGCCTTCGTCAGATCACCTGAGAGAGAGTGATCTGACGAAGGCAGGGATGCCGAAACGCGTCATCACGCTAGAGGCACGTCGTGACAGCGGACACGCCCCCCACCAGTGAGAGGCTCTCCAGAACATCGGACGCCACGCTGCTGGCCACAGCCTGGCGGTGCCCACACCATAGGAGGGAAAAGGTGTCTGCAGGCTATTGATGAGCTTTAATACATTTGTGATTTTGTAAGTATGCTTTTAACTTGCGCATATTAAATAGTTTTATGGTTTTACACTATGGAGCGCTCTATGTATCTTTCTTAGATCGCTGCTTCTTGTTTTTCACCCCACTGGAGAGCGGCTCCTTGACCATCATTTGACATTCTATGCGGTGTGGACAGTCTATTGGAGCGCTAGACACTTCTTTGTCTATTTAAAAACATATTCTTACAAATGAAATTCATGACCACAGAGGACATCCATGGTACTCAATTTTCAAAGTATTCTGAACTTTGAAATAAATCCTAATGCTGGGTACACACGGTGCATTCCCGCACTCGATGCCCCGCTCAATTCTCGGCCGCTCGATAATTTCCAAGCATTTCCGAGCGCATTTCTCTGATTGTTAGGTTGATTCTCATGCAAAGTATGCCAAATCGACCTAATGATCCATCGAAACGGGAATCGGACATGTCGGAAATAATCGAGCGGCCGGGAATCGGCGGGAATCGAGCGGGGAATCGAGTGCGGGAATGCACCGTGTGTACCCAGCATTAAACTAATCAGAGAAACTCAAAGGGTAACTGAAGTGACATTGGGCCTGATGCACTAACTGGTGGTAATATTGCCGTGCAGAGACTGCAGCAGTGTACCTTGAGTTACACTATTAGAGCGATCCACCGTACTCGAGTAACATGAGTGTTGCTACAGTAACATAGTCGTGTGCTGCAGATCGCGCTTATGGTGTTATTCGCGGTACACTGCTGCGTTAGTACCAGTAACATTGCCATGTGCTGTCTCTGCATGGCAATATTACCACTAGCTAATGCATCAGGGCCATGGAGAGATAAGCATGTCTACAGGGTCAGATTTACACTTAAAGGAATTACGAGCCCAAAACAGTAAAAAAATGTCTGTACCTGTATGAAGCCTGTATGAAGTATGACGCCATCCGCGCCCTCCGTGCAGCTCCGCCGGGTCCCCGCTGCTTATGCTCCCCCCGGCCGGACCCCGACCACACAGCCCAGGTCGGGCTCTCCTACCTCCTCAAATATGGCCGCCGGAGGAGGCCGCGGCTGCGCAGTTCGCACCAAGGTGAGTGCGGCTGCGCAGCTCTAGGGCCTCCCTCCCCAAGCAGCGGCCTCCTCCGGCGGCCATATTTGAGGAGGGGGGAGCATAAGCAGCGGGGGGAGCATAAGCAGCGGGGACCCGGCGGAGCTGCACGGAGGGAGCGGATGGCGTCCTCCATGCCTTCCAACTTCATACAGGTACAGACTTTTTTTACTGTTTTGGGCTCGTAAGCCCTTTAAGGAGCTTGTAGGCACAGAAATTCTGGCATCCTAAACTCCGCTCTTCAGCGCAGGCCACACCCCCAATCCTGGCCCTTGTTTTCTTAGATCACATAGGGGTTGATTCACTATAACAAATAGCTTACCTTATCCGAGTTAACATACCTTATCAGAGTTAACACGCCATATCAGAGTTAATGTGCCTTTTCAGAGTTAATGTGCTTTATCAGAGTTAACGTGTCTTATCAGAGTTAGCGTGCCAAATCAGAGTAGCATAGCGAGCACTACAAACTTATGCCTGCTAATTGGCAATGACGAGAGCTCCACTCGTCCTGCCGTGAGCCCCTGCGGGTCCAATCACTTTTTTAAGGACATTATCCCCGCGCTTTGATTATCCCAATAGGCTGACTGTCACTCAGGTATTGCCGCTAGCGTCGGTCGTCGGACATTCGAATGCCGCTATCGACGCACTCCCGACCCTCCAGTGATCGAGCGAAATTTTCCGCACGGACAGATTGACGGTAACGATTGATCTCGGATGGAAGTCGATCGTTCGGTCACCGGTTGCGCAATGATTTCACAGCGAATTCGATCACAGTGATCGAATCTTCTGTATATCGGCGGTAAATCGTGTAAGTGTATGGGTCCCTTAAGAACATCATTTAGTAGACTATACTGAGATATTTACTGTTGTCATGGTAATTTCCACAGGTTATTCTGTTTCCAGGCTTTGTTCCTTGATTAGAGCCGTTGCTATGGAAACACCGCAATCAGTATTTTTGGTCAGTAAATTACCTGTTGGATGCAACTTGTTTAGTCAAATCATTAAAATTTCACACGCTCTATTTAGCACGCCAATCTCCAGATTTTTAACACAAACTTGTTAATACATTAATACAAAGAACCATCTCTGCTGTAGGTACTGAGCTCTCACCTCCCTCACTAGCAGTGCTGAGTAACAAAGCTGACCTCTAGGGGATGAAGAAATAATGTTTCCTAGAGAGCTACAGTATATAATGCTTCCTTGCCATAAAACACATTGACCTAAAGTACATTGACCTAAATGGAATGTGTTTCATTTAAAAAATGGTACAAGCACTAGAGAGTACATCTTCTAGAGCCACTAAATAATTAACTAGCTGATAATATCAGGCAAGACTTTCTTTTGTGAAACTGGGCTAATCTCTTGTGACTAGCTAATCCTCTTGTAGCTTTTAATTACATTACGCTTGAGTTGAGAGAACGAAGAAGCTGCAATAGTACTGTCCATATTTCTCTCATACCTGATGTATTTGTGTCAGTTGTGCATTGTCTACAGTTTGCTCAGGCAGTGTTTATGTTATACATCATAAGGGGCCCATGCACCTAACGATTTTCCCACTGATATATAGCAGATTCGATCACTGTGATCGAATCTGCTGTGAAATCATTGCGCAAACGCTGACAGAACGATCGATTTCCGACCGAAATCAATCGTTCCCATCGATCCGTCCGTGCAGAAGACTTTGCTCGATCACCGGCGGGTCGGGAGTGTGCGTCGAATGCCCGACGACCGATGCTAGCTGCAATACATTACCTGTTCCGCCAGCGCGTGTCCCCGCTCTCACCGATGTCTTCTTCTCCGCGCTGGGCTCCAAGTCCGGCTGGCTTCACTGAACTTCCTGACCCGGCAGGAAGTTTAAACAGTAGAGCGCCCTCTACTGTTCCCCGGACAGGAAGTTCAGTGAAGCCAGCCGGACTCGGAGCCCAGCGCGGAGAAGAAGACCGCGGAGAGAGCGGGGACACGGGCCGGCGGAACAGGTAATGTATAGCTGCTGCTGGTGGGGGGGGGGGGGGGGTAGTGTTTGATGGGTCGGCGGCAGCTTCACAGATTGTGATCGGTTTCGTGCTGAAATCGATTCACAATCTGTTTGCAGTAAAGACAGCCATACGATCCCTCTCTGATCAGATTCGATTAGAGAGGGATCTATCTGTTGGTCGATCTGATGGCAAATCGACCAGTGTATGGCTACCTATAGATCTCTTCTTTTACCTGAAGGAGTGGCTTGCATTTGTAATTCTGTAATGGTGGCTGTACAAGCAGCTCATGCGATTTACATTCTTAAAGTGAACCTGAGACGATGGAAAGTAAAAGTTTTATACATACCTGAGGCCAGTCGGGCGTACTGAGCATGTGTGGCTTGGTCGCACTGCATCTGTGCTGACTGGCCCCGACTGGCCGAAGATAATGGGGCTGCTACTGGAGGATCTAGGACAGGCATGGGCAAACTCTGCCCTCCAGCTGTTACGGAACTACAAGTCCCACAATGCATTTGCCTTTATGAGTTATGACTGTGGCTGTCGGACTCCTGCAATGCATTGTGGGACTTGTAGTTCCTTAACAGCTGGAGGGCCAAGTTTGCCCATGCCTGATCTAGGAGGCTCTGGACGCCAGCGTGGGAGTGATCTGCACGGTGGGGGCTAGAGGAAGCCCCAGGTATGTATAAAACTTTTACTTCCTTTTGTCTTAGGTACACTTTAAATTTGTCACAGATGGCGACATCTTTACCACTGGCACGGTGAATCACTCTGGGGAATGTGTTCCGAAGTGAGCAGAAAAAACACCTGGTCTCCCAGAGTCTTCTAGGGGAAAGGCTGCATAACTAAATGGCCGAGGCTAAACATCACTGCGAGGATGGGGTTACACAGACACTACAGAAATATATAGTTACATGAAGTGTTTCTGATAGTGGTTCTGTGCACTTTGAATCGCTGTCGATCATTAGTGCTTTGAAAAGTGCTAGTGTAATGTTTAGCATCTGGCAGCGACCTCACTGCAGCAGTCAGAAATCAGAAACAAGGTGCATGCAGCGCTTTTCCACGAATCTGGTATGATCACTGTTCAAATGTTAAAAATTGTGAAATCATGTTCATGTCCAGTGAAAAAAAAAAAGTCACTCTGCAAAACGCTAGTGATTTTATTGGCGTTTTGTGATACCCAGTGTATATAGAGCCTCATACTTTCCAAAAAATACTGTTGCATTGTCATGTGTATCCCTTGGCCTGCATAAATGCTGATATCAGATTACATATACAGGCATAGTCACTGTCCTCCTGTTATCTAATTGTTTCTCTTCTTTTCTGTTATGCAGGCATCTGGGTTAGGTCAAATGAAGCCAAATGTCCTGTATTTGGGATTTAAGAAGAACTGGCAGACATCTCACCCACGGAACGTAGAAAGCTACGTGGCAATACTTCAGTATGTGTTGTTGATATAGTATCTATTATGTATAGGATTCATTTTGTAGCACTCCTGGTATTTAGTGAAAAAGTGCTATACAGGTAGTCCCTGTCTTACGAACGTCCAAAATATGATCGACCCGCTGATACGAATACGAAGTCCAACCCATCGCGTGACGTTGGGGACTCCTTTTGAGCCTCTGTCTGACACCATCCTGACACCATCCTGTGTGCTGCGAGCCCAGAGTATTATGCAGCTGTAGCTACTCACCCTCCCCGGAGTCCATCGCCATGCGAGATTCCCCTCTGCTCATAGTTCACTCTAGCATCCGGCATCACCTACTGCATGACGCATGTACTACAGAAGTATCACTGTAAGGAACAATGCTGCACAAGTATTTACAACTATCCTGGAGCGCACACATGTTGCAGCTCTCCTGCACACTGTGTGCAGTGAGGTATCTGGAACGCTAAGCAGGGGGAGAGTGAGGGAGTTCCTAGAGGTGGGCTTACAGGAAGGGAACTGCCACTACCTCCACGCCCATAATCAATGTTCTGCCCAGTGGAATATTATGGCTGAGCAGTGCAGGGACCACAGGGGCGTGCTGGTGGGTGAGGATGGTGCTGTCACATGTGTCACAGCACCTTAGAGAAAACATCATTAAAAACAAAGTTTCACTTGCGTCATTGCACGTAAATGTTCGTTTATTACGTGGAGTACTCGCGCAAACCACAGTGCACGGCAGATCGCGTGATAACTGCTGTGATAGCAGTTATCACGTTTTTGTAAACCGAGCCCCATGTGTGTCAGTATGTGTGAAAACATGCATGTTTTATCACAGAAGCTAATGTAATTGATTAAGAAAATGCATGCAGTGATTCACTATCCAAAGTTTCGCAGGGGGGCCCAGTGATTTCTAGTTACGCCCCTTCTAGTTGCATCAGTCATTATACAATCTGTCCATTCACAAGAGACTAGTGACATCACTGAGAAAGCAACCTATGTATTCACTAGAGACAAGTGACATCACTCACTATATAGTCTGTCCATTTGTTAGAGACGAGAGACGGTCTGCCCATTCTGAATAATGCCACTAATCTCTTGTGAATAGGCAAACATATAGTGATGTCATCATGGTCTCTAGTAAATATTTAGGCAGCTTTCTCAGCGGGAGGGGTAAGGAGGAAGGAAGCAGCCTAACTATTCACTAGAGACCAGGGGCTCGATTCACAAAGCGGTGATAACCCAGTTATCACGCCTAAAAGACTTTAGGCGTGATAACCTTTGCACCACTGAGTTATCACCGATTTTTGCTGTAACTCGCGTGAAGTTTCCGCGCGTACAGTCCCATAGGGCTTAATGGGAGCTTCGCGCGAAGCGGGGACGCTGCGCGCGCGCGCAAAACTTTGCGCGCGGAAAATTCGCGCGAGTTGCTTCTTATCATGCCTAAAGTGAGTTTAGGCGTGATAAGGGGCTTTTCACTGGCGTGCAAACACTTTGCACCGCTTTGTGAATCAAGCCCCATGACATCACTAGAGACATAACTGAAAATGCGGCCTATCCAATTACTAGAGACCAGTGACATCACTAACTGTACAGCAGGTCTGTTCTTTAAGCTAAGTACACACTTCAGATTATTGTCACCTGCAGGGATCAGGACTCATTCCCTCAGGCGACAGTTTGGGGCCTGATGCTGTACAGATGCATCGCTAGGCTACAGGCTAGTGATGCGTTATTTTACTGTACTAAGTGGAGGGGGAGGGACAATGCGCAGCACATGACAGAATGGGAGTGGTAAGGAGAGAAAACAATAGTGGTGATTTGCCGAGATGGTCCGGCGGGTAGGATCTCTTGCCAACGCATCAGGGAGGCCAGTCAAGGACCACTGTTTGCATGTTGGGTAGAGAACGGTCTAAGGTGTGTACATTGCTTGAGATGCCAGAAACATTGCTGAGACTGTAACATTTCATTCACTAGAGAATAATACATCCTATCTATTCACTGCGAATCGGTAACTTCACTGAGAAAGCAAACTATCCATTCAGTCAGAGCTGATGAATTCCTAAAAGCACAGTATGTTACAGTTCTATCATAACTCATAAACACTGACCACAAGAGAAACACTGCACGCTATACTCAGCAGTCACAGGGGAAAGGGAACACTAAAAGCCTTCCTCAAAACAACAAGCAAAAATGGCAGTCAGCATATTTCACTGCTCATAACCAAATACATTCAGATCAGAAATATCCCCAAACAACAAAGCATATACTCTCCCCCATGCTGGGCCAGCCCCAGCTAGCCAGTAGCCACATGTGCCTACAACACAAGGGGCCTGATTCACAAAGCGGTGCAAACACTTTGCACGCCTGTGAAAACCCCTTTATCACGCCTAAACTCAGTTTAGGCATGATAAGAAGAAACTCGCGCAAATTTTCCGCGCGCAAAAGTTTGCGCGCGCAACCGCGCACGCGCAGCGGCCCCCGCTTCGCGCGAAGCTCCCATTAAGCTCTATGGGACTTTGCGCGCGCACGTACGGAAACTTCGCGCGAGTTAGAGCACAAAGCGGTGATAACTTTGCTGGTGCAAAGGTTATCACGCCTAAAGTCTTTTAGGCGTGATAACTGAGTTATCACTGCTTTGTGAATCGAGCCCCATGTATGTTTATCTGCAAATGAAACAGCAAGTAACCCCCCAAACCATCATTTTTAAAATTTCTAAAAATCTACTCAGCAGAACTTAAAAGGCTTGGTGTTTCTTTAAAGAGGAACTCCAGTGAAAATAATGTAATAAAAAAAGTGCTTCATTTTTACAATAATTAGGTAAAAATGATTTAGTTAGTGTTTGCCCATTGTAAAATCTTTTAAATCCCTTATTTACATTCTGACATTTATTACATGGTGACACATTTACTGTTGGCAGGTGATGTCGCTGCTGCATGCTTTTTTGACAGTTGGAAACAGCAGTAAAGAGCTATTTCCCACAATGCAACAAGGTTCACAGACAGGAAACTGCCAGGAGTACCACGATCCTCAGACTTTCTTGTGGGAGGGGTTTCACCACAATATCAGTCATACAGCGCCCCCTGATGGTCTGTTTGTGAAAAGGAATAGATTTCTTATGTAAAAGGCGGTATCAGCTACTGATTGGGATAAAGTTAAATTCTTGGTCGGAGTTTCTCTTCAACAGTTTCACAGCATCAGAACTTTCTTACCAAAGCATAATTTTTAGCTGCATTTTTAGCTAAGCTCCACCCATCAAAGAAAACTGCCCGACATTTTTTTCCCTGATGCTGTGCAAAGCATGATGGGATTTCCTATGTTGTTATTCATGTTGCCTAGCAACTGGGAGGGGTGATCAGCACACAGGACAGTTGGAACGGTGTCTCATGCTCCCTGTCACCTCCTTTCAACCAAAAAGATGGCTGCCCTCATGAAATCAAACATTTGCCTGCTCTTTTAAAACAGGGTGGGTAAGAGATTATATTACCTATCTATTTTAATTAACATAACTAATGTAACTTAATGACAGTATATTTGTTTAGGCTGAAGTTCCTCTTTAAAGACCTGCCAATCAAAGATCATCATTAAGAGGAGTAACTATAAATCAGGGGCTCCCCCAACCAGGAAAATGTTTTGGGCATCCAATTCTCCCAAGGTTCTACTCCTCCTCCTTGTCCTCCTTGTGGTGACCCATGGCCATTTGTCCACTAGTCTACTACAATTGTTGCTACCTTAACCCTCTTCTTTCTTCACCTGACCTGTATGGCTATCATATCCCCCACCTTCCCATCCACAACAAATGTGGCCCCCACTCTCCTTCCCCCACCCATAACAAGTGAGAACATTCCCTCCCTATCCCTAATAACAAGTGTGCCCAACATAACTCCACCTCACATAGTAAGGGTGGCTGATAACTCCCCTTTCCCCCACAATAGCAAGTGTGGGCGGTATAATGAGGAAACCATGTAGATGCTGAGGAAACCATGTGGGTGAGTAGAAACCACGTGGGTGCTGAGGAAACCATGTAGCCCCCCTACATGGCTTCCTCAGCACCCACGTGGTTTCTACTCACCCACATGGTTTCCTCAGCATCCATGTGGGTGCTGAGGAAACCGTGTAGGTGAGGAGAAAGCATGTGGGTGCTAGGGAAACCATGTAGGTAAGGAGAAACCATGTGAGTGCTAAGGAAACCATGTAGGTAAGGAGAAACCATGTGGGTGCTGAGGAAACCATGAGGGTGCGGATGAGACCATAAGGGTGCAGAGGAAAGGTGATGAGAAACCATGTAGGTGCTGAATAAGCCATTTAGGTGACAAGGAAACCATGAAGGTGAGGAGTAACCATGTAGGTGAGGAGAAACCATGTTGCCCCGGCAGTTGTTTCGCACCCATAACATTTGGTCAAAGGTCTATAGTGAACAGTAGTCCTTCCTCCTATGCTGGGTGAATTCATGCTATTCCCACCTAATGTATTAATGCTAAGCCTCATATACTTTACTTTTGTACACCTGATAGCTGACTTACAGTATTTTTATTGACCGTAATATGGCAGAGATACTGCAGCATGTGATAACCCCACTTTTTTTTTTCATTGCAGCGATGCATTTGACTTTAACTTTGGATTGTGTGTGCTGAGGATGAAAGATGGACTGAACGTATCTCGTGTTATGCAGGCCCACAGTAAGTGGATAGTAATTCTCAAAGTCTTCAGCTACCTCAGCCCGGCGACTAGATGGGCTCTAAAGACACCATCACCTGCACTCTCGTCATGGTGTGCAGTAGTCCAGCACGGCCGTCACTACGCAAACAGCTGTTTGCGGTGCGTTACACAGTGAGCTTGGTCTGTCAGTGTGAAGCAGTACTCTAATTACACTCCCTGATTGATGTATATGTTACGGCCAGAACCCGAAGTTTGGCCACTTTGCATTCTGGCCGGCCACTTCGGGTTCTGGCCGGCCAATGTGCGAACTGGCCGCTGCGCTGCGGCCAGTGTGAGGAATGAAATGATTGCAGTAAAGATTAATGTGTGTTCTGGCCGTCTCGCTGCGGCCAAATGTGTCAAAAGTGCATTCATTCATTTAATGAAATTAAGCCGGCGGCTTTCTCTCCTCAAACCCCCCCCCCCCCCCCCCCCCCTGCCTCTCTCTCTCTCTCTCTCTCTTTCTCTCTCTCTCTCGGTCAGCCGGCGGGGACACGCGTGTCCCCGAGATTCGTTCGTCGCGCCAGGGCAGCAGAGCGGGGAGGCTGCAGACATTTCTTCTGCCAGCACCCGCTCTGCAGAAACGAACAGCAGGATTTCCTGCTGCGACGAACGACTCTGGGGGGACACGCATGTCCCCGCCAGATGCTAGGAGAGAGAGAGAGAGGCAGGGGGGAGGAGAGAAAGCCGGCAGCTTCATCTGCTACATTGCCGCCGGCTTAATTTCATTAAATGAATGAACGCATTTTTGACACATTTGGCCGCAGCGAGACGGCCAGAACACACATTAATCTTTACTGCAATCATTTCATTTCTAACATTGGCCGCAGCGCAGCGGCCATTTCGCACATTGACCGGCCAGAACCCGAAGTGGCCGGCCAGAACGCAAAGTGGCCAAACTTCGGGTTCTGGCCGTAACATATACACATGCAAGATGTTTTAAAGCACTTTAGGCCTGCTATTTAGCATTCAATGTGATTTCTGCCCATAAAACGCTGCTTTGCGTCAAATCCAGATTTTTCCCCGGGACTTTTGGCATGTATCCCACTCCGCCATGCCCCCCTCCAGGTGTTATACCCCTTGAAACATCTTTTCCATCACTTTTCTGGCCAGCATAATTTTTTCTAGTTTTCCAAGTTCGCCTCCCCATTGAAGTCTATTGCGGTTCGCGAAAGTTCACGCAAACCGAACTTTTGTGGAAGTTCCCGAACCGAAAATCGGAGGTTCGGGCCATCTCTACTCATAGCAGAGAGTGGTGATTGGGAGAAAATAATGCAGCTTTTCAACTGGCTGCATTAGGATGTGGTTAAGTATAAATGAATGTAATGTTGACTATATGTGTCAGACTGTCATTAGCTTGATAAAGGAGCAGACGCACCGAAACGTTGTTGCTATAAAATGACAGCTGAATAAAAGAAACTGAGCTATAAATACTGATGATGCCAGCTATTTTCTTCTTAAGAACGGATCCATAGTTTAACATTGGATTAGTTCACATCCATTATGATCGATTCCTTTACTATCTGCGAACAAACCGTCTTTTACTGCCAGTGTGAAATGGGCCTTAGCCTTTAACTGCATCCATCTTGTAACTTCGAAAAGAGTTTAAAGCAGAAATTAACTGATCAAACCCCAAACTATCCAAAACTGTGTGTGGTGCAGGACCCCTGGCTCCACCAGCTTGGCACAGCAGGAGATAAGGAGAGGTCCTCATGTCAAGCAGAGGGTTAAAGCTAGCTTCAGCAAAACTAGAGGATGGCTACATTCTACTACCTTTTATACATAAGAGCATGGATAAGGGATCTGCTAAAATCCCCTGCATTCATAAGCAGGGATGGGCGTGGTAATCTGATTGCTCTGTTATCAGGGCAAACAGATAGTGCCATAAACCTTCAACCCTGAGGCAATCCACCAGGCCAGGGGTTGCCTGAAGAAGAGATCTCACACCTGATACTTACTAATGTTCAGTGTTTGTGCATGAGCTCAAATAGGAATAAGGCCCCTTTTAAGGTCCGTACACATGCCGGACTGGAGGCAACGACGGGTCCGTCGTCACCTCCCGTTGGGTGGGCATTCCAACGACAGTCCGGCGTGTGTACGCACTGTCGGCGGACTGATACGGCTGTTTCTGAGCGGATCGCTCCGAAACAGCTGTATCAGTCTGCAGACAGACTGTACACACGCCGGACTGTCGCTGGAACGCCCACCCGGCGGGAGGTGACGACGGACCCGTCGTTGCCTCCAGTCCGGCGTGTGTACGGACCTTTACACTTACTGCGTTGAGTTAACCGCTGCATTCTGTTGCAAAAACAGCGATAGCCCTAGGAGGCTTTCACACTGTACGCGGTGCAGCATGTTGTGGTGGGTTCTGCCGCGCTACCACAAAAGTAACGTTTGCGATGATGTGGTAACCCCTGTAAGTGAGACATACTTTTATTGGAAGGTATGCCTCACTGTTTTGGTCGCTCCGCTGCAGTAACATGCTGTGTGACTTTTCAGATGCATCGTTTAAAGCTGGGAATATACCATGAGATTTTTTTGGCAGATAGATAGTTCGATAGATAATTTCCGACATGTCCGATCTGATTTTTGATCCTTTTTCTGATCGATTTCTCATAGAAGTGAATGGAAATCGATCAGAAAAACAATCGGAAAATTAATCGGAAAAACGATTGTAAAATAGACAGTAAGGGCTTGATTCACAAAGTGTTGCTAACCTACTTAGCACGTCTAAAGTCTTTAGACGTGCTAACCAGGGTGCTAAGTAGGTTAGCACCGGATTTCTCAATCAGATTGCTCGCAAAGTCCTATGCGCGCGCTAAGTCACATAGGCTTTAATGGGCACTTCGCGCGGAGCGCCCTGCGCTCTGTGCAGTGCGCGCGTAAAGTTTTACGCACATAAAGTTTTGCGCACGAAAAGCTTGTTTAGACGTGCCAAGGGGGTTTTCACAGGCGTGCTAACAGTTAGCACCGCTTTGTGAATCCAGCCCAGTAAATCTGCTAAAATTTTTTACTGTGTATTCCCAGCATAAGATCGCACCGCACCAAGTGTAGAAGGGCCCTCATGCCGGGAATACACCATTAGTTTTTTTCAGCAGATAGATGGTTCGATAGATAATTTCCAACATGTCCGATCTTATTTTCGATTGTATTTCTGATCCATTTCTCAAAGAAGTGAATGGAAATTGATAAGAAAAGATAAGAAAATCGACTGAAAAATCTAATCGTGTATTCCCAGCATTAGTCTAACATTAACAATAGAGATTCACTAATCCACTGAGGTGTGATAAACTGCCAGAATTAATAAAAAGGTTTTTTACAGGTTTATAGAACAACAGTAAATCTAATCCAATGTCCATACAAATGCACATAATGGGCCTGATTCACAAAGCGGTGATAACTCAGTTATCACGCCTAAAAGACTTTAGGCGTGATAACCTTTGCACCGCTGTGTTAGCACCGCTTTGTGCTCTTTATCGCGTGCAAAGTCCCGCGCGCAAAGTTTTGCGCCCATAGGGTTTAATGGGCGCATCGCACCGTGCGCCGCGCGATTGCGCACGCAAAACTTTGCGCGTGGGAATTTCGTGCAAGTTTCATTTTATCACGCCTAAACTGAGTTTAGGCGTGATAAAGGGCTTTACACAGGCATGCAAACACTTTGCACCCCTTTGTGAATCAGGCCCATTGTATATACACTCAGGGCCGGATTTGTACTTTCCAGTGCCCTAGGCCTGCTGTCGCCTACCACAACTCCCCCCCCCCCCCCCCCCGTCCCAATTTGCGCTCCTGCCCGAATGTGCACTGCAGCCAATAGTGTTCTGGGCATGCATACTTGAGAAATGACGCTGATGTATGACTGGTACTTGTCAAGAATGCATAACACAGTACTGGCGTTGGTTGCTGTGCACAATCTGGACAGGAGCGGAAAATTACAGGGATCGCAAGTCGCAAGTGGCCAGAGCATGCGCTGCTTCTTTGTCCTGTGTGCGACTCGCTGCAGTCAGAGCCACAAACAGGTGACAGGGCAGCTCAATGGAGAGAAGCCCATCTAAAACAGAGAACAGGTATGTAGCAAACATCCTGTCAATACCCACTTTGGATGTTTGGTTGTAATTAGAGCAGACCTAATCTCAGAACTTCCTCTCTGCTCTAAAAAATACACAACAACATAATAACCTTTAAAGAAAAACATTTCTTTGTTACAGCTGATACAAATCCTGCAATAAATCGGCAGTGTCTACTTCCTGCTTTCATGGAAGCAGCCATATTGTTAACATCCTGTTCTTTCAAATGAGCTTAGATGTTGTGGCGACAGGCGTCAGGTGACACCGGGAGAGGGAGAGATCAAATTACAACTTGTGATTAGACACAGATGAGGGGGAATTAGACAGGCTCTCTAAAAACATACAAGGTGGATTTTTCTATGTTTTCCTTCTGTCCTGGGCAAGAGTTCAGCTCCACTTTAAAGCATCTGAATGACATGTATTTATATTTGCTGAAAAATCTACATTATGTATCTCTTTTGAATGCTGAATGTACATATGGTGATGTGCTCTAACATATTGACGGTATACAGGAACAAATGCTGAAGAAGGCTTATTAGCAGAAAGATTACTTTTTTCTTTTAAGCCAATAAATGGTATCATCCTGATTAAAAACTCTCTGCTTTCACTGATGGCTAAGATGGTACAATGCTCTACTGCTACAGGACAGCAGAAGTATGCCAAACCATACACACTAGCATACAGGTAGTAACAGCTCAGGTGACAGTGAAAGTTTAGCAATGAAAGGAAAGCAAACAGCATTTTTATTTGCAGTTCTCAAAGATGGTAGGAACTGAAGGACAGAAAATGAGTCAGGAAAGAGTTAACTGAGACCACTGCTGGCTAGGAAGAAACAATTTAGGTAGAGATAAGAAAGTGTAATTAACTGCTGCTTGGGTCAATGTTACAGCCATGGCCGGATTTCTGGCAAGGCCACATAGGCCATGGCCTAGGGCACCAGATAAACAAGGGGCGGCCTGCAGACAGTGGGCATTATTTGCAAGTGTCCAAACAAATGAAAGTGGTCAGGATAACTGCACTATTAGTACCAGCTGGCATCTGCCTGTGCTGTGTTACAGGCAGCTGCAGTCCGTTAACCAAACGTTTGTGAACAGTGTGTGACTAGCAAAAAGCCAGACCTTGTCCAATGACATAGCAGCAGCTGCAGGCAGTTACAGAAGGCCGGTTCTCACGTACTTGGTGTGGGGGATGAAAGGACCAGGGGCAGCACCAGAAAATAGTACAGAATACAGAAGGCAGCGTCTCACAGTACCCATTTCTTAATTATTGATTGGCCAGCGCTGTTACCCTGGAGACAGCAGTGGGTACAGGACTCACTTTTACGTGTTGCTGACCCCACCCAATGTCCAATTGTTAGCCACTTTTGACTATGTGTGTGTGGTGGAAGGCTCCCAGCACGCCCATCACCTGTAGATCGCTTGATTGACCAGTTCCCCCGTGTGACGTGATTGATTCACTTCACGTTGCCATGGAGACCCCGGCACTAGCCGCAATAGTGGACACCATCGGCCCAAAAAGTTTGGGTGTGTGTGGAGAGAGGTGGTAAGATACGGTTTCGGTTGGGGCGGCTGGTAATAGTCGGCCTTGGGTGGTAAGAAGTACAAATCCGGCCCTGGTTACAGCTGTAAAGGTGAAGGTGAAGGAACTAGCAGAACTCACTGATATTTGTGAATGCCTGCATTAAAACTCAGCAGAACTTAGTTCTATCTGCTTTGTAATGTAAATCCCTGCTATTTCTCACATCAACTTGTATGTCCATCATACAGAGGAATGAATCATCATTTGACAGCAGATGCATTGCTGATTGTCATAAAACACCAGGAATTGTGAGAGAGAGAGACATGCAGGGATTGAGGAACTATGGAATTCAGCTATTAAGCTAAGTACACACGGGGGGACAATTGTAGCTGTCGCTAGCACACGGGAGAGTGTGCGCGACAGCTCGGCGCCAAGTCCCTCTGCATCCACACAGCAGCAGAGGCATTAGCGATGCGGCGGAAGCTGTCGCCGAGGTTCCTCCCCCCCGCCGGAAGCTCCGTGTGCTGCGTGTGGGTTGCTGTCGCTAGCCCGCATACACATGCGGGACTAGCGACAGTTCCGGCGAGGTTGCGGCGACAGCTGTAGCCGGCGATTGAACATGTCAATCGCCTGGCGACAGCTCCGACGGGCGGCGGTTGGGGGGCGCGCGTCATACACACGGGCGAACTGTCGCCGCAACACGCGTGTGCCACATGGATGCGGCGACGGCCGTACCCCAAGTATATGAGCCTTAGTGCAGAGCAGGATGCTGGCTGGCTGCAGGACCAGAAGAGGTGATTTACTTTGACAGATGACCTCTTCTCTCTCCAAGTCCTGCCGCCCTTCTGATTTTATCTGATGTTATCGCCATGGCCTTTGTGGCCTTCCCAGAAATCCGGCCCTGTATACACTAGCTGTTTAAAAATAAAAAGTAAGTAACTTTTGTTTTAAATCTTCTTCATACCTAAATTGTTGCTTTTTTTGTAGTCAATCCAGTGTTTCAGCAAATGGAAGAACCCAAATTGAAGGAAGGGGGGGAGAATGGAGCTGGCTGCATGACACAGGGGACACGTGAGTTTATGGCATGGAGATATTGATTTTAAAAACTACTTTAATACTGTTTTATGTATTAACTCTCTGTATATTAGTGTTTTGTGTGCTTGTAAAAAGCCATTTTGGAGTCTTAAGGTGGCCATACACTTATAGATTTGCTGCAGATTGGACCATCAGATAGACCGTCAGATGCCTGTCAAGACGAATATGACAGGAATCTATCTGATGTGTGCCACACACTAGGAAAATATTTCCAATAGATTTCAGAATGAAATCTATTGGAAATTAATCTAAATGCATTATTGGACCATTCGATCCAATGCAATGCTATGGGCCATAGATCGGCTGCCAGCTAGATTTTCCATCCCGTCAGATAAATCAAATCGATCGAAATTTATCAACATCGGCCGCAAATCAATCGATAGATTTGATAGAATCGATTTCTGATAGATTCCAATCTGATAGATTCCATAGAATCGATGTATTGATGGCTGAAATCAACCAGTGTATTGGCCCCTTTAGGCAGCTCTTAAGCCTCATCTACACGGTACAATTTTCCATCAGATAGGCAGATCTATTAGATAGATCTAATAAGAAATTGCTTTGTGGGTAGACGCCCAAATTGTTTCAGATCAATGTTGCGATAGATTTTGCTTTGATAAGTACCCCAAATCTATTGCAAAATCTAACGCAATCCTATTGGACCGGTTGGAAATTATCTAACAGATCCGTCTAATACATCCGAACTGATGGAAAATTGTACCGTATAGAGGAGGCTTAAAAGACCGCTGTTGAGTGTGTGGGGCTTCAGAGTCAGTGGTTTCATAAACTGAGGAGTCAGAGTCGGATGATTTTTGTACCGACTCCACAGCCCTGCCTAATACTGAGGGCACGTCTGACACATTGGAATCTCTGTTTCTGGTGCTGGACAACCTTGTCCCAACCATGGTCTGGAGTTCTCATTTAAGTCTATGGGCACATAAAGGCGTGTACACACGCACTACTGAGCGGATCGTTCAGGAACAGCCTTATCAGTCCACCGACAGTGCATACACATGCACTACTGTCAGCTGAAAGTCCGCCCTGCGGGAGGGTCTGACTGACCCGTCGTTGGCTTCTGTAGTGCGTGTGTACGCACCTTTAGATAAGCAATGATAGATTGAATGAGATAATCATTCAGGTCCAACTCAAGTGGTTAGAGGCAGGGTGTGGACCCAATAGGTAAAAATGGCATACAGGTTACCTGATACATTTGAGTAAGGTAAGTAGTGAATGGGTGTCACCTCCTGAACATCCAAAGCAAAGCCTCAGAGTTGAAGCACTCATTCATACAGCTCTAGGGAGTACCTGAGACACTTTAAAAAATACATGCTTGCATACAGGGTCGGATTTACTATAAGAAACAGTAGCCACATGCCAACAGGCGCCTTATGGAGAGGCGGCTCACTTCCCTTCCCGAGAGCCTCATTCCCTTATTCCCTATGCATAGTCCCAAGCAGTGCGTAAATGAACGGTTACTCACCTGGGTCTCGGCATTCCACTGACGAGATCTCCCTTCTGTCGGCGGCATCACTAGCTTCCTTATACTGAGGGTACCTCTGGCTACCTGATACTAAGGGGCACCTGTAGCTACCTATGACTGGCAAGGGAAGTAAGGGAGAAGTGACAGCTGGGCCAGTCAGCACACTTGTGGTGCGGTTCAGCAGGGTTTGTAGGTTCATGGAGGGTGAAGTCTAGGGTGCGAGGACATCTGTGCCCATAGGCTTCTGTGAGGTAAATCCTGGCCTGCTTGCATGGGTATTGCAATAGCCATGTAAAAAACAAAGGAAATAGATCTAGAGCCCTTAATAGTGTAGAATGTTAGAGGTCCAGAACAATGTTGAAGTAATAAAAAGGTGGTACTCACAAAGATGGGTTACCGCTAAGGTAACCACTGTAACCGCAGGTGGGGAGACTAGGCCTAACCCCGCTCTGGTTAAAAGTCGCTCTCTATAGACAGGAGAAGGAAGATGGGGTGTCACCCCTCCACCAAGGTGGACTTCAATTGCAATATAGATAGTATAACAGAGGCTCCAAAAATATTTAAAAAACGTTTAAAAGGGGAGGTAGTGGTGGACTCCCATAGTAGACTCACACAACTCAATTAATCAACAAAAATCTCTTTACTCACAGCTACAACTTATTGCAATGGGTTTCTCGGGTCTATGCCCGCATCACCACGCTATACAGGGAGCAACTGCTGATTAGCTGTAGCCAGTTTAAAGAAAACCTGAACTGAAAATTAAAAGTCAAAATAAGCATACACAGGTCATACTTACCTCCTGTGTAGTCTACTCCTCAATCTCTTTTTCCTCTCCTGCGTCCTGTTTGTCCACTGTGATCAATGGAATTCTCCATCCTCCATTTTGAAAATGGCCATTACCCCATAACAGCTTCCTGGTCAGCACACTGTTAAACTGTAACATCGCCCACTTGAGCCATAGGGAAACATGGACACATCAGTTCTCCTCTCAGCTGTAACTGACATCAACTGATATATAACCGACAGCAACTGATATATTTCAGTTCTGACAAAATGTTGTCAGAACTGGAAGGGATCACTGTCAGAAGAAAATGGTGAGTTTCTGAGAGGAACTGATGGCAAGGTAACTATGTAATGTTCATTTGAAGTTACCTCATGTGTTCATTTTAAACAATTTTACTCAGTACGGGTTCTCTTTAAGCATCATCAGACAAAACTGGTTACAGCTTATCTGTATAGCCCGATGAAGTAGGCATAGACCCAAGAAACGCATTGCAATAAGTTTGGAGCTGTAAATAAAGAGATTTTTGCTGATAAATTGGCTTTTGTGAGTCTACTGTGACAGGTAAGTCCACCACTACCTCCCTTTTTAAACGTTTTGCAGCTGTAATTCTTTCTTTTAATGTTGAAAAACAAACCCTCATTTTAGAATATAATTTAAAACTCATAATATTTGATATTTGCGTTTGAAAAATGAACTTGAATAAAGGAAAGTATAATGATCGTGAAAAACTGTAAAATTTAAAATGCTTACATATAAAATGTACATTTCCCACAAAGTAAGGCCTCATTCATATTACATCCCGCAGATGGAGGGGAAAACAGGAGGGAAAGAGGCTTCAGCCAATCAGGCTGTATAAGTTAAGTCTGAGGAGAAACAGAGACGCAAAAAAGGACAACCCAGCATGCCCTGCTACTTCCTTTTTGTGTACCAAATGTTGTGTGTACCAAATAAGAGTCAGGTAAACTGGGGAATGATCATTTATCAACTAGAAAAGTAATAGTGATTTTAACTTTTGGATTGCCTGGTTAGCATCCTTATTACTTGTTTACCAGATAAAAATAAAGAATTGATTTTTGATTTTATGTCCGACACACACATCAGAAAAAACATGGCTTTGCCAGTGGCAGTATGCCAGTGAATATGAGGTTTGAAAGTCCTCATATTCACTAGCATACTGCCACCGGCAAAGCCATGTTTTTTCTGATGGAAAGGTGAAATGATCATGTTAACTGCATGATTTTTCTCTTACACAAAGCTGGAAGCAGGGGCGTAGCAATAGGAGGTGCATTGGGGCCCTTGGGCCAGAAGGGCCCGAAGGGCCCTCCCTCAACTACAGTATTAGCTCTATATTGGTCTTATGCCACTTCTATAGATACATTGAATAGTGGTAATCATTAACAAACTGTTCCCAGTCCCCTTCTTGCACCTCTGACACTGTAGTTGCCATTGGCAGGTTTTGGTGCGCCGTATCAATTGTTATGTATAGAGTGCTTGGGGGGCCCCATTGTAAAACTTGCATTGGGGCCCACAGCTCCTTAGCTACGCAACTTGCTGGAAGCTTCATATTTACTGTATAAGCAGGTACTTTTCAAATACAATAAGCTCATGTAGTCCATTTACATTCAACTGTGCGACTTTGCTCTTAATAACTGCAGTAGACCCAGAGGCCGTGACAGCTGAACAGCAGGCAAGCACCATCTTCCAGGTCAACCAGAAAAAGAAGACTGTGGATGTGTACTGGCTGTTTGATGATGGAGGTGAGTGTCACCAACAAGCAGCTTTTTAGCACTGATAGCAAAATGTGAACACTACATTGTGCAACTGCGATGCACCAGTATTATAGCAGATAAAAAGCATCTATTGAAAAAAAGGTGCATGGAAATTTGGGTGCTCAGTAATGCTGATAGTAAAATATCAAAATATCAGTATTTAACACCAATATTCCACTATTAAAGTGTAAAATACCGGTATTAAATACTGGTATTTTACTATAGCTTAACCTAAGGCTACTCTCACACAGAACCCTCCCCCAATGCCTAACCCTAACCCTAACCCCCCCCCCCACACACACACACACACACACACACAAACTACCTGCCTGATGTAATGAATAGCGGAGATGCCGCCGCGTGGGCAAGCGGCAGGGCGGTTATCTCTGCGTTCCAGCCGGCGGCTTCTGCCACGCAGCAGCATGCTGCTGGTTTGCCTGGTCCTTTCAGTTCACACAGATTGAGAGCTACGCGTGCGCGCCAGGCGACCGGACCTTTATGCTAGCAGAAGGGGAGTCAGCTGATCATGCCGATCAGCTGATCCCAGCTATGCTCCAGATTGGCTGAGTGACTGGGGCGGTGCTGTGGAGCGCTCTGGGTATATATAGGACTTGCCTGGCAGTTGCAAGTTGTCTGCTGTTGCGAATGCTTACGTGTGAGCGCTCAGACCCCAGTCAGATCTTACAGTGTGTTAGAACCAGCCGGAGCTGGGAATTCACACTTAGTCAGATTCCGTGGATAGCCTTTAAAGTATTATTGTATTGTGAGACTTGCTTACCATTCTATTAGACTAGTTCCCAGGTGTTGAGACCAAGGACCTCACACCTAAGACTAGGAGATTGCTACTGCTTATCTATTAGACTAGTTCCCAGGTGTTTAGACCAAGGACCTCACACCTAAGACTAGGAGATTGCTACATTGCTACTGTTTATCTGTTAGACTAGTTCCCAGGTGTTGAGACCAAGGACCTCACACCTAAGACTAGG
Organism: Hyperolius riggenbachi; assembly: GCF_040937935.1. Classification (NCBI taxonomy): domain Eukaryota; kingdom Metazoa; phylum Chordata; class Amphibia; order Anura; family Hyperoliidae; genus Hyperolius; species Hyperolius riggenbachi. The sequence continues at coordinate 185,991,581 of NC_090656.1, forward strand.
AGATTGCTACATTGCTACTGTTTATCTGTTAGACTAGTTCCCAGGTGTTGAGACCAAGGACCTCACACCTAAGACTAGGATTGACATATATACTGTTACCTGTTATGATCTCTGGCTTTCCTGACCACTCTCCTGCTTACTGATTCGGTACCTTTGCCTATCTGATACCTGTTGCCAACATTTGCCTGTACCCGGATACCGAATCAGTCTTCCGTCTCTGTACCTTATCTGTCCGTGTGTTGCCGACCTGGCTTGTCTGACCTTTCTGGCTGTCACTCATTCCTTGGGTGATCAGCCTTCCTGTACTGTCCGTGACACTTGCTCTTCAGGTGTTCATTAGCTGCGAGGGTCACCTGCTCCTCAGGGGACCATCTTGCAGCTCAGGCAGTGGTCTCTACCCCTCAGGAATCCTCGGCTGCAGTACAGTCTGTATCTCCTCCACATAAGGAGATCATCTTCAACACAGTCAGTGGTAACCTGCCCCTCAGGGGTCCACTGGATGCAGTGCAGTCTGATTCCCTGCTCTTTAGGAAATCCTTGGCTGCAGTAGTGTCTGTATCTCCCGATCCTCGGGAGAGAACTTCTCTGTATACTGTTGCACCAAACACATTATCACATTGGGTGTCCTGTGTCTAGCTATACTAGTATTATTGGTGTTTCTGCAGATCACCACATAATCAGGTATAGCATCTGTATTATTGGTGATACTGCAGATCACCAATAATCAGAAAAAACTTGTGTTGCTGACACCAATCGTTACACCTGATGCCTAAAGCAAAACATCCCACCCCCTGCACAAACTACCTGTCTTACCCAACCCCCACACACACACTACCTGCATGACGCCTACCCCTAAACACCCCCCGCACAAACTACCTGCCTAACCCTAAGCCCCCCGCACAAACTACCTGCCTGATGCCTAACACTAACACCCCCCACACACACACACACAAACTACCTGCCTGACGCCTAACACTAACACACAAACCCCCCCCCCCCCCCCCACACACACACACACAAACTACCTGCCTGACGCCTAACACTAACACACAACCCCCCCCCACACACACACACACAAACTACCTGCCTGATGTCTAACACTAACACACAACCCTCCCCCCCCCCCCACACACACACACACACACAAACTACCTGCCTGACGCCTAACACTAACACACAAACCCCGCCCCCCACCAAACACACACAAACTGCCTGCCTGACTTCTAGCCCTGTACCTGTGCCCGCTAATTATTGGTCACACAAATTACGGCTTAATGCCAATATTTCTATGGGTGCCTATGGTGGCACCCAAATTTTCAGCACTTGAAGGTGTCCAAACTTCCAAAAAATTCCCACCTCTTTGCTTTTAATATGCTTGTCTATAATTTCTAGTCTAGTTCCTCAGACAATGATCTCCTTTGCTTTCTCCAGTCCAATTATTTATTAACTTTTCTACTCCATTCAGGCCATTTTTTATTTCTTTATTAAAAAAGATCAACTTTATCTCTTTTCACTCTATTGCTTTAAGGGTTGCTTTATTGAAAGATAGTAGTGGGGGGGGGGGGGGGGAGACAATCAATACATTGCAAAGTAAGAAGTTAAAAAATACACACACACAGCCATTATTTCCCACAATGCAATGAGGTTCACAGACAGGAAACTGTGAGGACCATGGTCATGACATCATACTGTGGGAGGAGTTTAATCCCAATATCAGCCTTACAGACCCACCTGATGCTCTATTTGAGACAAAGTAAAACATTTCTCAGGGGAAAGGGGGTATCAGCTACTGATTGAGATGAATTTCATTCCTGGGTTAAAGTTCCTCTTTACTTCATGATAGATCAACAGCATGCAAATATATATATATATATATATATATATATATATATATATATATATATATATATATATATATATATATATATATATATATATATATATATAGCACAACTGCTTCTCATTTAATCACTTTTCAGGAGGCCTGAAGTGATTGTTCAGCAGTCTGTAAGGGTAGCAACAAATGTGTCTACATCTGTTAACTGGGCTGCATCTTTTCTTAGCTCAGTCACTGAAATGTTTAATTCTTATTGGGATACACAAATTTGTTTTAGTTTGTTTGTTCTTTGGGCTGCAGGCCCATGACGGGGTGTGCTGTTCCCTTTTGTCCTGAGGAAATTTGGCCTCTTTATTGAATCCTTGCAGCAAGTTTTCTGAAAACGGTGTTTCCTCCTCTTCATCCTCTGAGGAGGCTATCTGCTGGATCACAGGCCTGAAATATGACAAAACTGCATCCAGCTGATGATAGGCCTTTAATTCCTGTCTCTCATTTCTTTTCCTCATGATATCTTGGAATCAGTGGCACAGCTCTAGAGCCATGGGCCCCATGCAAATGTTATATTGAGCCCTGGTTCCAGCACTAACTGTATAATAATCACATAATACAGACCAGCAAACCATCGTTCGAAGGATGGTCACTATGTAAGAGTGTGGGGTGACCGGTATGTTGAGATTCATTGTTGAACTCCAGTAAGAGAAAGGAAAACCCAGGGGCACCAATATGGTGTAGTATTTTAAATTATGGGGAAATTAAACCCCACAAATACTAGTCACAAACATGGCTTGCTCTCAGGCAACCACTGTAATGAGGTGTGTTTGCAATCTCTGCTTCCGCTAGTGTGTTGCATTTACAGCTGGGTTGCGGGCCACTGCGCATTGTGGTCCCGGCCACCCCCCCACCATGATCACATTCCCATAGCCGGGAGCATTCTGCACAAGTGCAGTAACAACCCTAATGAACTGTGAATGCACCAGTCAAGGGAGTGTGATTGGGTATTGCATGCGGCCAGGACCACACATGTGAGGTGGTCCACAACTCAGCTGAGTCGCTGACTTTATGGGGCTTACAGCGACACAACAGAGGGGAACAGGATGTCAAGGGAGCAGACCAGGGGCGTAGCAATAGGGGGTGCAGAGGTAGCGACCGCATCGGGGCCCTTGGGCCAGAGGGGCCCCGAAGGGCCCTCTCTCAACTACAGTATTAGCTCTCTATTGGTCCTGTGCTCATAATAATCACTTCTATAGATACTTTGAGTAGTGGTAATCAGTAACAAACTGTTCCCCATCCCCTTCTTACACCTCTGACACTGTAGTTGCCATTGGCAGATTTTGGTGCACCGTATTAATTGCTATGTATAGAGTGCTTGGGGGGCCCCATTGTAAAACTTGCATCGGGGCCCAGAGCTCCTTAGCTACGCCACTGGAGCAGACAGACTACAGGGGGCTGGAAGATGCCCCAGGTAAGTATAAATTATTTTTTTATGATTGACTGAGGTACACTTTAAGCTAGTAGACATACATATATTAGATGTGGAAAACAATGTATATCTACCTGATATTAATCATTTACCATCGTGCTACAATTCCCCTACTTGATATTGGGTCAAATCTCAGCAAAGATTTTATATGGTTTCCTTCTCCCCATTGCAAACACAAGATTGTACTGCTCATTGAAGTATAATGCTGGGAATACACCATGCATTTTTTTTCCCTTGGATAGATGGGTTCGATAGATAATTTTCGACATGTCCAATATTCCTTCCGATCGTTTTTGGCTCGATTTCTCATAGAAGTGAATGGACAAAAGATAAGAAAAATGAACGGAAGATAAGAGAATCAAGCGTAGAATCGAGTGGGAAAAAACTATCGGGTGGAAAATTGAGCAGAAAAATGTATTGTGTGTACCCAGCATAATGTTTTGAAGACTTGCTCTCATGCTGCTCCTGTAGGCATAATCATGTGACCGCACACTGAGCTATAGAGATCTCTCTCAATATCCAGTCTTCAGCTTCCTGTAGGCATAATCATGTGACCAAAGACTGCAGACAGAGAGAGATCTGCAATATTATCCAGATTGCAGCTTCTTGTAGGCATAATCAAATGACCACTTATTGTGGAATGGTAGATACCGTATCTTCATGAATATGCAGCATCCTGTGGATATAATCCCATACATTCTGGGGATATAAGGTTTTTTTTATCTACCAAAGAAAAATCCCTTTTCAATGCTGTGTAATAATATATACTACAATGACGTGCAGGGTATTTATTTTAGAAAAAAATATACTGTATGTGGTGACTGTAACTTTTAACTGCATTTGGACAACATACTGCATTAATATGATAATGACATAATGAAATCTGACTTTCTTGACAGGTTTGACTCTACTTGTCCCCTATCTACTGAGCCGCAAGAAGAGATGGGCAGACACTAAGATTCGAGTTTTTGTTGGAGGACAGATAAACAGAATGGATGAAGAGCGTAAAGCGTAAGATGATTTGATTTACATTCTGTGGTCCTGTAAAGGAAGTCACCCCACATCTAATGCTGCTTATACACTATAGAGGTGTAATCGGATAGAGGTGTGCTCAGGGCCGAGGCAGAGGCTGGAGAGGCTCCAGCCTCAGGGCGCAGTGTAGGAGGGGGCGCACAATTCAATCAGCTGTCATTCCCAATTGTGTTTGAAACAGAAAGAAATAAGAAAAGGGGATACATGACAGTGACTGCAAGCCAGGTAACTAGAGATTAAGATGTTGGGGAGGTTGGGAGCCCTGGGGCACATATTAGTCTAATAGCAATCAGTGTGTGACGGTTGGGGTCGGAGGGATGGAGGGGCACACTTTGCTGTCTCAGCCTTGGGTGCTGAAGGACCTTGTACCGCCTCTGGGTGTGCTATAACGTGTAATGTATGGCTGTTATATTGGCTTGCTCTGACCCATGATCTCTTGTGTTGCAGGATGATCGCTCTTCTCAGCAAATTCAGAATTGTATTTCATGAAGTGCACGTCCTGCCAGATATCAATCAGAAGCCTCGGCCGGAGCAGTGAGTACATTGTGGATATTAAGTGTATTGGGGTTGGAAGCTGATGTACTCTGTATTATTCCAGTGCAGATGTCTTCAGTGGCTTGTGCTGACTGAGTCAGATGTGAAAACATCCAGATGTTTTGTTAGCCATTAAAAGTATAATTTTTACATTTTTTTCCCCTTTATTTTCCCTTTATTTTACCCATGTATTTCTGCCAGCTAACAGGGTATAAAGATATTTAGAAAACCCATTAGCAGCTTCAAAGGAATTATCTTGTTTGAGATAGTGCACTACTTTTTGTCCTTAGCAGGCAAAACTCATTGTGCTGTAAATTCTTGGAATGCTTTGATGTCTCTCTGCTAGCAGAGGATATAGAAACTAAAAGCAGAAGTCCTCTGTTATTGACTCACACTGCCCCGCAGTGACAAGTGGCCATAAATACACAATACAGCAGTACTAATTAGTAGCAAGGAAATCTAACAAATAAGAAATTAAAAAAAGTGCTAAAATAAATTGTCCTGGAGCACTTGCAAGCCTCTAAATAAACTGGCTGCTAAAGAGTTAAGGCAGGGGTCACACTTGAGCAAATCCGCATCGTTTTGCCACGAACAAAAAAAATGTATGCGGAAACACATATGATGGTAGTCTGTGGTGCTTGTGCGTTTACTGGTAGTTATATGTGGTTCCACTTAGGGAGGGATCACACTTGCACCTGTGGGAATCCCAGATAATTCCCCTCAAGCATTTTCCAAAGTGTTTTAACTTGAATTTTTTACAGTAGTTATTGATCTCAATGTAAAACCGCATGCGTTGTGTGGGAAAGTAATGCAGGTGCAGCACCGTATACTATCATTATATACATTTCCGCATGTGTATTTTGTATGCAGCTTTGCATGTGATCCCTGCTTTAGCATAATAGAAAAAAATGCATCAAGGGCCCTTGATGGCTAGCTGGGCGTCTTGCTTAAAGGTGGCCATACACTTAAAGATTTGCAGCAGATTCGACCATCTGATAGATTTCTGTCAGATGCCTGTCAAGTCGAATTTGACAGGAATCTATCTGATGTGTGCCACACACTAGGAATAGATTACCAATATATTTCAGAATGAAATCTATTGGAAATCGATCTAAATGCATTATTGGACCATTAGATCCAACGTAACTCTTTGGGCCATCGATCTGCTGCCAGCAGCAGATCGACCTAGATTTTCCATCCTGTCAGATCAAATCTCATCGAAATCGATCTATAGATTTGATAAAAATCGATTTCTGATAGATCGTTCAATGAGATATTCCACGACCTGTTAGCTGAAAGAACAATGCACCCACTGTATTACACAAAGAAACCAGAAGGTAACTTTGGGCCCGCTAGGATCCCTACACCAAGGTGCCCCTAGGCCTTGATAAATAAAAACAGAGGGCACAGAAACTTGCTATATAAAACCCGCATAATACAAAAATAACCAGCCTAAATATAAAGAAAATACAAAATGAGTAAGGAGAAATAACAAGAAGAAAGAAAGAAAGAAAGAGAGAAAGAAAGAGAGAAAGAAAGAAAGAAAGAGAAAGAAAGAAAGAAAGAAAGAAAGAAAGAGAGAGAGAGAAAGAAAGAGAGAAAGAAAGAGAGAAAGAAAGAGAGAAAGAAAGAAAGAAAGAAAGAGAGAAAGAAAGAAAGAAAGAAAGAAAGAAAGAAAGAAAGAAAGAAAGAAAGAAAGAAAGAAAGAAAGAAAGAAAGAAAGAAAGAAAGAAAGAGGGCAGGGACTTCCCAAAGATGTAGTATTCTCCCAGAATGCCACAGGGGTAGTAACTGTGAGCCCTGGGACTTCTCATCTGTGTACTTCGATAAGCATCACTTAGGCGGACATGAGAGACAAATACAGTGAGGACTCCTTAAACTCAAACCAGCTAAACCAAGTTTTCAAAAATTGTTCCTGCTTTCCCTGAATAGGGTCAAAATGTGGAAAATGGCCACTTATTTCCACACTTATATGGCCACTTATATGGGGAGCACTGTCCATTTTTTTTTTAACCCAGTCTACTTCACTGAGCCAGTCTTGCACCGTAGGTAGGTCTGTGGTCTGTCACGAGGAGGGAAGTCCGTTAGCTTGTGCATTAAGGTCTCTTAAGTTTGGAGCAGAACCAGAAAGTATGTAGCAAAATCCCTGTCTCAAGACCACATCTCCAACATACAGTGGGTTGCAAAAGTATTCGGCCCCCTTGAAGTTTTCCACATTTTGTCACATTACTGCCACAAACTGGAATCAATTTTATTAGAATTCCCCGTGAAAGACCAATACAAAGTGGTGTACACGTCAGAAGTGGATCGAAAATCATACATCATTCCAAACATTTTTTACAAATAAATAACTGCAAAGTGAAGTGTGCGTAATTAGTCGGCCCCCTGAGTCAATACTTTGTAGAATCACCTTTTGCTGCAATTACAGCTGCCAGTCTTTTAGGGTATGTCTCTACCAGCTTTGCACATCTAGAGACTGAAATCCTTGCCCATTCTTCTTTGCAAAACAGCTCCAGCTCAGTCAGATTAGATGGACAGCGTTTGTGAACAGCAGTTTTCAGATCTTGCCACAGATTCTCGATTGGATTTAGATCTGGACTTTGGGCTATTCTAACACATAGATATGTTTTGTTTTAAACCATTCCATTGTTGCCCTGGCTTTATGTTTAGGGTCATTGTCCTGCTGGAAGGTGAACCTCCACCCCAGTCTCAAGTCTTTTGCAGTCTCCAAGACGTTTTCTTCCAAGTTTGCCCTGTATTTGGCTCCATCCATCTTCCCATCAACTCTGACCAGCTTCCCTGTCCCTGCTGAAGAGATGCACCCCCCGAGCATGATGCTGCCACCACCATATTTGACAGTGGGGATGGTGTGTTCACTGTTCAGAGTGATGTGCAGTGTTAGTTTTCTGCCACACATAGCGTTTTGCATTTTGGCCAAAAAGTTCCATTAGGTCTTTCTTCCACATGGTTGCTGTGTCCCCGACATGGCTTGTGGCAAACTGCAAATGGGACTTCTTACGCTTTCTGTTAACAATGCCTTTCTTCTTGCCACTCTTCCATGAAGGCCAACTTTGTACAGTGCATGACTAATAGTTGTCCTATGGACAGAGTCTCCCACCTGAGCTGTAGATCTCTGCAGCTCGTCCAGAGTCACCATGGGCCTCTTGACTGCATTTCTGATCAGCGCTCTCCTTGTTCGGCCTGTGAGTTTAGGTGGATGGCCTTGTCTTGTTAGGTGTACAGTTGTGCCATACTCCTTCCATTTCTAAATGATCGCTTGAACAGTGCTCCGTGGGATGTTCAAGGCTTTGGAAATCTTTTTGTAGCCTAAGCCTGCTTTAAATTTCTCAATAACTTGATCTCTGACCTGTCTTGTGTGTTCTTTGGACTTTACGGTGTTGTTGCTCCCAATATTCTCTTAGATGACCTCTGAGGCCCTCACAGAGCAGCTGTATTTGTACTGACATTAGATTACACACAGGTGCACTCTATTTAGTCATTAGCACTCATCAGGCAATGTCTATAGGCAACTGACTGCACTCAGATCAAAGGGGGCCGAATCATTATGCACACACCACTTTGCAGTTATTGATTTGTAAAAAATGTTTGGAATCATGTATGATATTCGTTCCACCTCTCATGTGTACACCACTTTGTGTTGGTCTTTCATGTGGAATTCCAATAAAATTGATGCATGTTTCTGGCAGTAATATGACAAAATGTGGAAAACTTCAAGGGGGCCGAATACTTTTGCAACCCACTGTAAATGAGAAGAATCAGGAAACATGGCATGGAATACCACCAAATACCACCGTGTGAGAATTTGTTCCCTTCCTCCTGGCTCCTCGAGGAGATAGAAGATTTGTGAGAAAAAAACTAGAATCTTACGCCATTGCTTGTCACTAAAGTGTGTACCAAGATCTGCCTCCCATTTGGCCTTGTAGGGGAATTCGAGCTATTCAGAAGAAAGTACATCAATGAGACTGTGCCACGGAGTAAACCCTCCCCTAGATACGTCTGATCAAATGTGATAAGGGGCCTATTAAAAACCGCTCTTGGGCCCTGGGACATAACAAAATGTTTAAACTGGATCCAGCTCTGTGCATCAAGCCCAGAAGAGTTTAGTGTTTGCCTTAAAGGGACTCAGAGCTGGATTAAACAAAACGTTTTATACATACCTTGGGCTTTCTCCAGCCCCATACGCACGGATCGTTCCCACGCCGCCATCCTCAGTCTTACCTGCAGCTCCAATACCGGGTCCCTGCACTTCCGTCAGTCGGGCGAGTCTACGCAGAAGAAGTGCGCCCTCTACGTATCACTCCAGCGTCTGCTGGAGTAGAGAATCCTATTCTAGACAGGTTCCATATTTACTGTGGCTATTTTGAAGCCAGCACTGATGTAATATCTGCCCTTAGTCTCCTCTGCCTGATTTGCCCGCCCTTCACTACAGAAAGTGCATTGTTTCAGCCTGAGAAATTTTGACCAATCAGAGAGGAACAGAGGTGTGGGAGGGGAAAACAGGAGGGAAAGAGGCTTCAGCCAATCAGGCTGCATTAGTTAAGTCTGAGGGGAAGTAGAGAAGCAAAAAAAGACAGCCCAGCATGCCTTGCAACTTCTCTTTTGTGTACCAAATAAGAGCCATGTAAACTGGGGAATGATAATTAATCAACAAGAAAAGTAATAGTGATTTTAACTTTTGGATTGCCTGATTAGCATCCTTATTACTTGTTTACCAGATAAAAATAAAGAATTGATTTTTGATTTTATGCCCTACAGTTACTCTTTAAGGGTAAGGGTATGAATGGTGTTGTCCCTCTCCTCTTTTCCTGGGATGAATCCCACCTGGTCGGGATGGATACGCAAAGGGGCCAGCCTGTTTTCTACTCCTCCCTGTCTTTTGTCCCATCTTTATTGTTACTGGCGCCCCTCTCCATGACACCCTCTTTGAGACGCCCGTGCACTATGAAGATGCACCAGGTTTAGAATTTTTTCCTGGTTTTCATCATTTACCGTAAACCTGTGGAAAAATGTGGTATACAAGTTAAGCAATTTAAAATAATGTGTGGCATTCATTTTAGAAATTTGTAGAGCTGAACTGAAATAATTACTGTTACTATAAGTTTAAATTTAAAGATATTTCAGTACAGGACACAGCTGATGACCATGTAATAATCAACTGTCCCATAAATGTCCTGTTTCTGCTGACAGCGTGAAGCGCTTTGATGATCTCATTGCTCCATACATGCTGAATGATGGCTTCAAAGAAGAACTTCTAGTAAATGAGTTGAGGCGTGATTGTCCCTGGAAGATATCAGATGAGGAAGTCAAGAGGAACAGGCCCAAGGTCTGAATGAGATGGTTACTTATGTTACTTATGTTTGTATTTTTGTGCCAAGGTTCAATGTGCCCATATTCTCTATTTTTTGGACTGAGGTGGAGTCACTAACTCTGTCTCTGCATTATCTTACCTTGCTCTTGCTTATTTTTCAACTGTAAAGGTAGCCATACATCAGACGACTTGGCGGCTGATCGACCATCCGATTTGATTATTATAATCAAATGAAAATCGGTGCCGCCAAGTGCATGCACGACCGACAATGCGACCAATTTCAGGACAAAATTGGTTGCATAAGTCGATTGCGCATGCTGCAAGATGTTGGGCCACCTTGCTTGATCGGGTACGCGTTGGTAACAATGTGCAATTTTGGTAGATCGATGAAACCCCTGGCGCTGTCCACCCTAATGTTAAGTGTCCCCCTGGTGCCCCGTGCATGTTATACATTACCTATCCACAGCCTCCGCTTGTCCTCCGCTGCTCCGGGCGCAATCCGCTCTACATACACGCACGCCCCATGTGGTTTTCTTGTAAGGGTGCGCATATGACGTCAGACGTCATACATGTGGCCACGTTACTAGGCAACCACGTGGCACACTTGTATGAAGAATATAGTGCACCCAGAGCCAGCAGGGACAAGCGGAGGTCATGGACAGGTAATGTATAACATGCACGAGGCACCGGGAGGACATTTAACATTAGGGAAAAGCACTGGGGCGTGGAGGTGGTCGGATGCGGCATCACAAGGCCGATTCTGGATCGATTTCAGCATGAAATTGATCTGAAATTGGCCTGCATTGTATCGGCAGCCGACAGATCTCTCTCTAATCAGATTTGATTAGAGAGAGATTTGTCTCTAGGTCGAATCTGCCCATCATCACTTGATGTACGGCTACCTTAAGGAAAAATACTGTAATTCATGAGATAAGCAGATAAGGAGAGATAAATCATGAGTTAAGACAGATAAGGGGCCTAAAGCACTAACTATCGGTAAAGCAGCATTGCCAGTACCAATGCCAAGGGGTAGGGTGCAAGTTTCTATGGTCACATGCAATACACTACTTGCGTACTTAGCCAAACACCAAACGATATATAGCCTAACCATACCATACATTAGGCATGGAAGTGTCAGCATCCTGTTGTGTGTTTGTTTTTCTGGAGCAGGGTGGCCTAGTCAGAGACCAGACTTAAACCCTATTGAAAATCTGTAAAATAACTTGAAGTTTGCAGTCCACCAAGTCCCCCTACCACTTTTCTTCTGTGCCTGCTATACCGTTCAGAAACTACTTATAACAACTTTGAATTTGTGTCCATCACTACTCATGTCTGCAAGTGCTGACGAACCATATCTACTACTCCCAGGGTTCTCAAACCTATCAATTTTAGTGGGTTAGTGAATGCAATACTTTTCTTATGTATTTGTAACATTAGCAGTGTTGTGGGAATCAAGTTATACATACACAAAATGTGTTTTGTGAAGCTTATAGCTCGATTTTAATGTCAGTTTTCTGTAATATAATTTCCTGCCTTCACACCTTTAGGCACCGCCTTGTTGGTGCCGCCCAGATTGCATCGTTTGTAACACCACGTAACATTGTTTGACACGCAGTGGCATTAATCAATGACATAAAACCTCAACTTGTTGCGTCAGAGCACGGCTGCGCTCAGATGTGACTAATAGGGGGGCTGCCTTTCCAACGTCTGTGCTGAGTGCCAGAAGCACCGTTAAGGTATATGCAAGCCTCCCGTGAAATAGAAGGGTCGTTATTCATTTTCATGGCATTTCTCGAACTTATTCCTTTTCATGTCCACATTCAAATGCATTATTATTATATGTGGTTATTATTCTATAGCTAAGACCTCCTTTCTTGCATTGCTGATATGTTAGGCCATTATTCACATTTTGAAAATACATAGGGCTAAGTGAATCAGAAATGACATTTCTTCATTGTTTTTTCCTCTGCAGTCTTTGAGGCAAATCAGGTTAAATGAGGTGCTGCTGGATTATTCCCGGGATGCTGCTCTTATCGTCATGTGAGTATGATACACAATTCCTATAAGACATCCAGTTTTCTCAGTTGCCATACTTTATCATTAGTACATCGTTTATATCAGCAGTGCCCAATCTGCAGCAAGTTGGCCACATCCAGCCATTCAGTGCCTACTGGGGAGCCTCCAAATTATTCTGTTATCTACATTGGGGAACATGCACAGTCTTGTGTACAGGGGCGTAACTAGGGGGGAGCAGCACTTTTGATTGCAGGGGGGCCCAGAGCTGTGGGGACCCCCGACTACTAACCTTCCCTTCCTCTGATTCAGGGGACTATTCCTTCAGATCAGGTGTTTTTGTGGCTACAGTTGTTATGGGTTTGAAGATCATGATGGCCAAACTTGTTTTATGGCCCTTGTGAGATGGGCCCCAGATGGGCCCCAAAGGGTTGAAGGACGCCAAGGGGAGGCAAGGGAAGGGGTGTGACTATCGGGGGGCCCATCAAAATTTCGTTGTGGGGCGCCATGAATTGTAGTTACACCACTGTGTATAGTCATTATTGTGCCCTATTTAGTAATCTGCAGCTTTAGTGTACCTTTCTATGGCTACGTACATGCAACCAGAATTGGATTTACATCACGGAACATATAGATGTAAAAAAAAAACCTGCCACCTCAAACTCCACCCATCACTATATGCAAACAATCCAAGGTGTACACTGCTGGTAAACTGGGCCGATGTAAAGACTGGGTAATTGGTAAGTGGCTGACAATGAGGCAAAATTTGTACTTTTCTACTACGCACAATCTTTCTTGTAGCACCCCCCCACCACCACCACCTTTCCATGTGCAGCAGCCCCTGTCCCCTTTCATGTGCAGTCTTCCATGTGTATCATCTATGTACATCAACCTCCCCCTTTCATGTACAGCTTTCTCGGACAACATCTACCCTCTTCCTTGTTTAGTTTTCAATTTTAGCCTCCTCTTACACAATGACTGGGTGGCAAATAGTTGAGCAGAATCTCCAACCATTTCTCCCTATCCCGTACATTTTGATTCCAACCCTGTCCCTGAGGACAGATTGGTATGATCCATAATGGAGGGTGATTGGTGTGAATAGCTTGCGATCCTGTCCCTGCATACACCTTTAGTGATTACAGAGGATAGAGGGTAGGAAGTAGGGTAGGCTCCAATCAACCTAATAAGGGCCTGAGCACACCATTGCATTGCTCTGCAACGCAAGTGGCCGTGTGTTTTACACAAACTCATGGAACCTGTGTTGCTCTCTTTTGAAAAAATGAGCCCATTCAACTATACTATATGAGACAGCTCAAAATGTGTGCAGCAGTGCGTTTTCAGAGGGACACAGAAAAGGACACAAGGGCCAGGGGGTAATAGAGTGCCCAGAAGGACACAAAGGGCATGGAGGTGGACACAAGGAGGCAATAGAGGACACAGAAGGACACAATGGGGACAGAGGAGGACACAATGGAGACAGAGGAGGACACATGGGGATAAAGAGGAACAAGGGGAACACAAGAGGTAAACAATTGAGGGGGAGAACATCGACAAGATGCTCCTGGACCATGGACGCACCAGGTTTAGTATATTTTTTTCCCCTGGTTTTTGTACTCTAAGCCTAGGTGCGTCTTATAGTCCGGAGCGTCTTATATTCAAAAAAAAGGTGAATTCTACTGTGTTATCCAGGATCTTTAGTTTCTGTAGATAGTGCAGCCTGATCAGAGAGAGCACACAGGCTGTGCTAAAAAGACTGCTATCCAGTATTTGAGTTTTCTGGGCCCAAGACAATTATTAAACTTTTCTTGTGTAAAGAGGATTTCTCAGTGTTTAGATAGTGGTCCATCCAGTTGCAAGGTTTTGTCAATGTTTATTTTCCAGTATATATTGTAAATAGTTGCATATAGTTTGTACAGCACAAATAAAACCTATTGTTGTTAAACCACAGGACTGTCCCTCCAGACTTCCATCCCTGCCTGTCCCAGAAGCCAAAAGCACCCGGAGCAAATAAAAATAGCGCTGTACAAGTGCCTATAAACATGGCGCCACCATGGGCACGATTAGCGGCAAGGAGGTTATACTATAGTGCTTGCTATTTATCAGGCAGCATAATTTAACCTTCTTGCCGCTAGATGTGGCTTATACTATTGCCGCCTAGAGAACAGGCAGGGGGTTAGTGTTAGGCAGCGGGGGTGGAGTAGTCCAGAGTTAGGCATCAAGGGTGAAGAATTCCAGGGTTAAGCAGGAAGGTTGGAGTGGTTAGGTTTATGCGTAGGTAGAGGGATGGTTCAATGTGAGAGTAGGCAGAGGTATAGGTAAACATTACCTGGTCCCGGTGATTGCGTCTTCTCCACTTTCTGTCCTACAGACAGCCAATCACCATGCGGCTTCAGTCCCCACATGGCGATTGGCTGGCTGCAGGACTCCTGCAAACTGGCTCCCGATCGCCGGGACCAGGTAATGTATGAGAGATGCCGGTAATGACATCTTGTTACTGAGGTTATTTAATGTTTTAGGACATTTCTGAGCAAGCTGTCATTATCGGCAATCCCCCTGTGCCATTTTTCTGCAGCGCCTTTTTAAAATGTACTCAGAAGCACCTGCTACCTTCCTCTTGTGTTACAGTGGACACTGTGTATCGTGTGAGGCCTGGGACTCGCTACAAAGCGCTATCGTAATCGCTAGTGATTTGTGGTAGCACTTTGCAAGCAATTTTGGGAGCGATTTCTCTGCTCTTATACATTAGAATGGAAACGCTTCCAAAATGCTGCATGTCCTGCAATTGCGATTTGCCTAATCACAATCGCTCTAGTGGAATCTGTCACATTCATTTACATTGGCAGAGCGTTTAGGGAAATCACTAGCGATTGAAAGAAATCCCTAAATGCTCAAAAAAGTGGGTCCCAGCCCTGACACACATTTGCTTTAAAGTGTACATGAAGGTGAATCTTCCCCTTAAAAAATAGTGGGCGCTCCAATAACTTTCAGGTTGTGTGGTTGCCAATGTCTGTCCCATTCTCTGTTTTTGTTATGTTTAATTACTGCCAGGCAGTTGAATAAACTATACAAGAAGAGCCCTAGCTGACTATGTACTGGATATGTATGAAATCCGAACTGGGCATGCCCAGTAAATGTGAATTCACACATCTTCGGTATACACAAGTTCATGAACCAGGCATGCCCAGTTACAGGAATCACTTGTGCATGAGGGATTCCTTATACTGGACTTTGCGAGTTCACAGCAGCGAGCACCTCGGATGTAGTGGAGGAGCAGGGTAAAATGGGGAACGGGAGAGACCCAAGGGACAGCAAACGGTGCAAAGTAGTTGGTAAAAGAGCACCCCGCATTGTTTTGTTTTCACGTTTGGTCCGTTCCAGGTTTGCTTCAAGGCTTTTGGATTTCTTGGTGTGCAGTTTGAACAGGATATTCTCAGTGTGTACTGGGAGACTGGAAAATCAAATATGAATGTTGCATGTTGTTTGCTCAGCCTCTTTATTCCAGAGGAGAAAAGTCTCAGCCAGAGATGAGGAAAACCTTTCACTCCACGCTTCAGCCATTGTGTTTCTGAGAGGTGGCCCAGGCAAGGTGCCATTATATAATCAGTGAATAGGTTGTCTGCAGTACACTGTGCCTTTTGTGAAACTACAAGTGAATGTCAAGTGGGAGGAACAGCCACACTTTAAAGTACAACAATTTAAAGCATACCTGAAATCTGTCATATCTGAAGAAATCTAGTTCGATGAGTGAAGCCTCAGGATAGTCCAGAAGCCTCTCCAGTGGCGTAGCTAAGGAACTATGGGACCCGGTGTAAGTTTTACATGGGCCTCCCTAAGCACTCCGTACATAACAATTAATATGGTGCACCAAAACCTGCCAATGGCAACTACAGCGTCAGAGTTGCAAAAAGGGGATGGGGAATAGTGTGCTAATGATTACTACTATTCAAAGCATCAATAGATGTGATTACCAGCACAGGCCAAATAGAGAGCTAATACTGTGATAGAGGGTGGACCCTTCGGGGGCCCCTCTGGCCCAAGGGCCCCGATGTGGTCGCTACCTCTGCACCCACTATTGCTACACCACTGGGCCTCCCTGACTGTCCTGTGTTCCCCCTATTACTGCTGTGGGCCCCTCTAAGCATGTGGCCAACAGTAGGGGCTGGTCTCCCCATGTGTAATATTTGTAACCCCGGGCCCATGGTGAATGTGGAAGTGGTACTTAGCATACCTCTCCACCGGTGTCCCCCTTCCGGTGTCCTGAGACTTCTGTACTACCATCAGGACACCTGGCAGTGATGAAGAGTACTGAAGGAGTCTTAGCAGCGGCCGCTAAGCACCACTTCCACACTCACCATGGTCGGGGGTGGTAAACATTACATGAGGGAGACCTGGGGGGCATGGCAGGCGGAGGTGTCTGCACAGATTTCCTGATGAAATCTATTGGAAATCTGTTTGCACTATACTGCTAGCAAACAGATTCAATCAGGAAGGGATCTATCTAAAGCTTCAATCTACCTGAGTAATATATGGGAACCATATTATTGGCTGCAGACAGTCAGGGCTGAATTTCTGGAAAGGCCACCAAGGCCCGGGCCTTGGGCAGATGCAGCTCAAGGGGGCACCTGGACATGAAATAGGGGTTGCTACATATGAAAGAAAAGGCTGCAAATAGGGAGCAACACATGAAAAGGGAAGCTGATGTCCAAGAAAGCTGTGCATGAAAGAAAGCATCTGCAGTACAGGGATGATGCACATGGAAGAGGGGACAGCACATGGAATGGGAGGGGCTGCAGTACAGGGATGATGCACATGCAAGAGGGGACAGCACATGGAATGGAAGGGGTTGCAGTACAGGGATGATGCACATGGAAGAGGGGACAGCACATGGAATGGGAGTGGCTGCAGTACAGGGATGATGCACATGGAAGAGGGGGCGGCACATGGATTGGGAGGGGCTGCAGTACAGGGATGATACACATGGAAGAGGGGACAGCACATGGAATGGGAGGGTCAGCAGTACAGGGATGATGCACATGGAAGAGGAGGCGGCACATGGAATGGGAGGAGCTGCAGTACAGGGATGATACACATGGAATAGGGGGCAGCACATGGAATGGGAGGCTCTGCAGTACAGGGATGATACACATGGAAGAGGGGACAGCACGCGGAATAGGAGGGGTGCTGCTGCACTTAAAAGCAAAACCCCAATTTATTTGGACTGGCTGGCAATAAAAAGTATAAATTATATTAGATCTGGAGCACTCCTCAGCAGTCTGTGTTTTAATTGTTTTTAAAATTGTGCTGCAACCTATCTTTTTAGCATAGTAAAGACTGTTGAGAACAGGGCTGTGATTTCTGTGATATTTACTACACTTGCTTATCCAGCACTTGTAGCTTCTGCATTTGCATGATTTCCTGGGTCATTAACATCTGTGATCATGTGTCGTATGTTTCAGCACAATGCCTATTGCCAGGAAAGGGAAGTGCCCCAGTGCTTTGTATATGGCCTGGCTGGAGACTCTGTCCCAAGACCTGAGACCTCCTGTTCTACTTGTCAGAGGGAACCAGAAGAACGTTCTGACAATGTACTGCCAATAAAAAGAAATCCAGAAAAATTCCTGAGCACTGAAACGGATGCACAGGAGGCCACTGAAGACACACAGGCCTATGTGTAGATCTTTACATGTCCTCCTTATGGTCTCTAATTCTGCATGGCACTCTGTGACACTGGCACATAAATGTCTGCCCATGAATCATATGTAACCAAGTTGTACTCTGCCTTCCAACACTAGCAGAAGAAGAAACTAAAGGGCCAATAGTCCTCAATTCCTAAGGCCTCTCCAGAGATCTCCAAGTATCGCTCTTTGGGATTTCACACAGAAAACCTGGATCTAAAAAAAAAATAATTATCTGCTATAATGTCAAATAAGACAAAGTGTACCTAAGACAATGAAAGCAAAAGGATTTATACTTACCTGGGGCTTCCTCCAGCCCCTTGAATTCCGTCTGCTCCCTTGCTGTCCTCCCGGTCCGCTCTGTTATGCCACTGACAGCCCCGGTAAAGTTCCTGACTGAGCTAGTTGGGGACTCCTGCGCGTGCGTGGAACCCAGTTGTGTGCACCACCGAATTGTGCATGAGCAGCTGGTTAAAACTGTAGTTGCGTTTAACTCTCCCAACTACGGGACCACGCATGCGCAGTGGCCTGCAACCCGGAAGGGACCAGTGGACACGGAGGGAGCTAACGGACTACTGGGGGCCCCTGCAACCTCATACACCCCATCCCCCATGTGCAGCTTCCTATTGCCCTATGGGTAGAAACTCTCCTCTATTTGCATGGATCATGGTCTTTGCTATAGCTGCCAACTGTCGTTCTTTAAGAGGAACAGTCCCTCTTTAGGAACCTTGTCCACCTTTCTTCCCCATTTGTCCCTCTTTCAGGACTGATGTACAGATCTATATAAATATATGTATTTTTCTACTGAAAAATGTTTTAATTGACTGTCAATTTTATTCCTATCCTTATAAATTGATATATTTGTTATTTTAAAATGTATATAAAGGAAAATTAACCAGGATAAAAAGAACCAGTGTGGATTTAATTATAAAACAACATATTTTTCTTATGAAATCTTTATGGTATGCGTGACTAGGGGTGTGGCAGGGGCCTGATTAGGGGTGTGGCAGGGGTGTGGCTTAAGTGTAACGCTTTCTTATCTCAAAAATGTTGGTATGTATCTCTTTGCTGAAGTATAGCTGAGAGCCTATGTTGTTTGTTTAACTCCATCCCTCTAAAGGGAAAATATGAATTTTTAGCGTTTTATAAATTAATATTTTTACATTCAAGTACATTTAGAATCAAACTGGGAAAAGGGTCTTGTATAACAAGGGAAGGCTGGCCAATACCCCAGGGTCATGTGATACATAAACCTTACACCAATTACAGAGGAGGAAACAGCCACACAGTCTGCTCAGCTATACTCACCTATACCCTCAACCCAGGCCACAACCTGCACACCTCCAGCTGTTATTAATTCATACAGTGAAATCAGTTATTCCTAGTAGTTATTCCTTGAGACAAGGTCAGAATAGATATTGACAGAAATGTAGATTTATTTTTTACTGTGTTTGATGTTTGTTTGCACACTTAAATTGACCATTCATATTTATTTGAAGTATTTTAACATGTTGTTTGTCTTGCTTACAAAATGAAGGAATTAATCTCAGCAGAAAGCCTGATCCCCACACTGAGGCATCTTTAGTTTTATGTATATATATATGTTATGGCCAGAAACCGAAGAACACGGCTAAAGTGGCAATTGGCCTTGCTTTTCGGAAACTGGCCTATATGTGCTAGCCAAAATCCGATTATACCATCCGAGGCAGTCTGATTTGAGTGGAGAGAAGCAGAGAGGGCACTTCAGAAGGGGCACGAAGGTGACGAGCAGCAGAGGGGGCATGGAGGTGACAAGCGACAGAGGGGGCACAGTGGTGACGAACAGCAGACAGGGCCCAAAGGAGACGAGTGGCAGTGAGGGCATGGAAGTGACGAGCGGCAGAGAGGGCACAGAGTTGACTAGCTGCAGAGGCGGCACAGAGGTGATAATCAGCAGAGGGGGCAAGGAGGTGATGAGCTGCAGAGGGGATACGGAGGTGACGAGTGGCAGAGGAGGCAAGGAGGTGATGAGTGGCAGAGGAGGCAAGGAGGTGATGAGCGGCAGAGAGGGTATGGAGGTGTCGAGTGGCAGAGGGGCACAGAGGAGATGCGTGACAGAGGGGGCACAGAAGCAGTGGTGTAGCTAAGGAGCTGTGGGCCCCAAGCACTCTATACATAACTATTGATATGGCGCACCAAGACCTGCCAATGGCAACTACAAGAAGGGGATGGGGAACAGCTTGTTAATGATCACTACTATTCAAAGTATCAATAGAAGTGATTATTATGAGCGCAGGACCAATAGAGAGCTAATACTGTGGTTGAGGGAGGGCCCCTCTTTCCAAAGGGCCCCGATGCGGTCGCAACCTCTGCACCCCCTATTGCTACGTCCATGCACAGAAGTGATTAGCGGTGGAGGGGGACTGGTAGCTTTGCTCTCCCCTCACTCATCGACTGCCTGGAATATGCAGGCCGGATCTTGGCCATTTCAGTAATGGGCTAGCCAAGTGAGGAAGTGGCCAGACTTCTGGTTCTGGCCATAACATATACAGAATATAAGTACAGTATAATCTCTTTATAATAAACTCGGGTATAGTAAACTACCTCTCCTGGTCCTGGCCAATCTCCATTACAAGACTTCCCCTATGTGATGCTGACTATGGATATAATAAAAAGTGGGCAGTGCATGCGTTATACTGTATGTCAGTGTGAAATTGCTGGATCAGCAATTTGTCCAGCCTGGCTATGTAGCCCTAAGGTCCATCAAATGGGCAAGTGCGTGAAGTGAACTGTACCTCCAATGGGAGGACAGAGTTGGTCCTTTGTGGCAGAAAATGTACCAGGGCATGCTGGGCCATTTGTAGGACAACTTCTGATATAGAAACTTCGGATATACTAAACCACTTTTCCTGGTACCTTGGAGTTTACTAAAATGAGATTATACTGTAGTACATAACGGCATTGGTAAAGGACCTAAGTCAATCACCACTCGGGGAAAAGAAACTCACCATGTCACTTTGTATAACCATGAAGAGACGGGTCAACAAGTCCTGCCTGATTCCCAAAATTATAAGTATACTTGTTATGAAGCCTTCAGATCAATACCAACTCTCCGATTGTGGTTAAATATGGTATGTTTTATATACTCAAGCCTACTATACATGGAACTAATCAATGTGTTTTTCTGTAATTTTAAAGCATGTAAACACTACAGTTACAAATATGTATAATAAATTGATCACGTTTAAAATACCCAAATCTGCGAAATAATCATTTAAAGCATTTGGTATTCTATCTGTGTTTTAATATACATCACATTAGGCTGATATCCTCCACTGAGATACAAGCCTTGACAGGTATAGACAAATGTTGTATGTTAATTCCACAGGGCGAATTCAGGTTCCACAAGCAGTTGCCAAAACAGTTGCCTTGAGGGCATGATGAAGTGCTGGTGATTGTTTAACTTATGCAAATATGTATTCGCATGGTTCAGATAATGCATAGCATGAGTGAAGAAATTAGCTCTCCCGGCTATGCAAAAAAAGAACTCAACATCAGAACATTTCTTTACCATACCAGCATTCTTCTCACTTTATTCAGTTTGTTGTAAATACTTGTATATAGCTATAGGCATGTTTTGTTTTTGTTTTTTTACCTAAAATATGCAGTTTTAGGCCCCTTTTACGCTTGCAGCTTGCGTTGCCCCGCCTTAGGCTTCACCGCCGCAAGGGCAATGCAAGTCTATGGAGACTTGCACACTTAACGCGGTGCACTGGAAGTATCCAAACTGCCACATTCCCAACGCAAAGTCTGCAGCAGGTTGACGCATGATCCGTGCCTACCACATGGATTGTGCAGCAGTGTAAGTCACTGGGCGACGTACTAAGTGTAAATGACAGAGCAACAGGGAGTACAACACAGAGTGGGGGGGTGCTAAGCATATGACCCTATCGTCACCACAATGGTGCATAGCCATATGTAGACTGGTTTTTGTGGTGCAATGCGGTGCTCGTCCCGCTACTAATAAGTACAAAACCAGCCTTAAAGCTAAATCGTATAATTTATACAGCACTTTGGGATTAACAGCTATGTTAAGTGCGTGAGCCAAACTGATTGGATATGATTGCGGATACAATGCATGAACCGACTGTAATGTGAGTGACTAGCGCTAGACTCATGAGCATTTAACGTAAAACTGAACATTATTTCAGACAATTACCGTATCTTACATGTAAACGTGTACTCTAAAAATTAGTTGTAAACTTCACAATATACTACGAGCTGCTTGCAATGAATCTACCACATCATCTATAAATGGCCCGTTAGTGAAACTGGAGAATGAGCAGAGGAAGCACCTGTGCCGACGTGGTACAGAACATGTCACATGCACAACACCTGCTACTTGCACAATCTCTTGTCTGAGCTCCAGTTTATTTTGGATAGACAGATGGTTGGTACACATAAACCAATAATTATACCTGACTGGGTCAGCCCACTGACTGACTGCTGCGTTGTTAATTGCCGAATCAGATAAAGGTTGGCTTGCTTCTTTGATACGCTACATTTTTATGTGGTTTAAAATTACAATCAGCTTCTAGTGTTGAGGGGGGAAAATATCTTCCGCAGCCTAATTTCCAGTCTGAGCTTGCAGTTTCACGCACTGCCTGATGGATCTGTTAAGGGCAAATTCACACTACACCATGTGCGCACGAACGCGGTTTCAAGCACACTTTTCCCAAAGTAATTGCAAGAATTTTGGTTACATTCACACTTGGAATCACAAAATCCATAGCGTTTTGCAAAGCAATTTTCCTGCGATTTTTCACAGTTTGTGAAAAGCGATTTTCACAATTCATGATTCTTTACATTGAAATACAATCGCTCCAAAATCGCTTACCCATACAGTGATCACTATTTTGGAAGTTGGACTGAGTTACTGTCATTTAGTAAGTGCTTTTAAAAATAAAGAATACCCTGAAAATACCCCATGAGGATATGGATTAGTCCAAAATTTGTCAGACCTCTCAAATTTTTACAACCTATTGTGAGAGTGACATAGAAAAAAAATAGTGTCTTTCACTTTAAAACAAATATACATTTTATACATATGCATAAACATGCGGATAGTGTCCTAGTGGCTGGATAGTGTACTGGTTAAGGGGTACTGTCTTTGACATGGAAAGCCAGGGTTCAAATCCTGGTTAGGGTCAGTACCTATTCAGTAAGGAGTTCAAGGCAAGACTCCCTAACACTACAGGGTGCCCCCTTAGTGGCTGCAGCTCTTGTGCGCTTTGAGTCCGACAAGTGATAAGTGCTATACAAATGTTTAGATTATTATTATTACAGTATTTTAAATTCTACAATTTTTAACGACATCGGTCCTTTAACTGTCTTATATACCTTATAACACGATCACAAGACCAAGCTCATAACAGCGCTTTTGGTGTGGTATGGCCCTTATAGAGAGATTTTTATCGGATTATACCCACAAAGGTTTTGCTAATGGCTGTTTGTTGATCTTTATGAAACCTGTAATTATTTCACTCTGAAGACATATTTTGATGTGATAGGTGCTTTTGATCAGTAGATGTCACTACACCCCACTAGCTACTGTAGATGCAGAGGAGCCCCAGGCTATGGAGGCCTCAACTTTCACCCTCCCTCCTTCTTTCTCATACAGAGTCCGCCCCTCCAAGGCAAGTGTTGCAGTGGCCACCTATGTTATGCCACACTGATAACATGATTTCTGGTATATGAGCCTCCTGGCCCTGGGGGGTCACCAAAAGGTCATCATTCTCAAGGGGAGGATGTCCAGTAAAGATTTCCTGAGGGTCCCATGAATGGTAGATATACAGTGGGTTGCACAAGTATTCGGCCCCCTTGAAGTTTTCCACATTTTGTCACATTACTGCCACAAACATGCATCAATTTTATTGGAATTCCACGTGAAAGACCAATACAAAGTGGTGTACACGTGTGAAGTGGAGCGAAAATCATACATCATTCCAAACATTTTTTACAAATAAATAACTGCAAAGTGGGGTGTGCGTAATTATTCAGCCCCCTGAGTCAATACTTTGTAGAGCCACCTTTTGCTGCAATTACAGCTGCCAGTCTTTTAGGGTATGTCTCTACCAGCTTTGCACATCTAGAGACTGAAATCCTTGCCCATTCTTCTTTGCAAAACAGCTCCAACTCAGTCAGATTAGATGGACAGCGTTTGTGAAAAGCAGTTTTCAGATCTTGCCACAGATTCTCGATTGGATTTAGATCTGGGCTTTGACTGGGCCATTCTAACACATAGATATGTTTCGTTTTAAGCCATTCCATTGTTGCCCTGGCTTTATGTTTAGGGTCATTGTCCTGCTGGAAGGTGAACCTCCACCCCAGTCTCAAGTCTTTTGCAGTCTCCAAGACGTTTTCTTCCAAGTTTGCCCTGTATTTGGCTCCATCCATCTTCCCATCAACTCTGACCAGCTTCCCTGTCCCTGCTGAAGAGATGCATCCCCCGAGCATGATGCTGCCACCACCATATTTGACAGTGGGGATGGTGTGTTCAGAGTGATGTGCAGTGTTAGTTTTCCGCCACACATAGCGTTTTGCATTTTGGCCAAAAAGTTTCATTTTGGTCTCATCTGACCAGAGCACCTTCTTCCACATGGTTGCTGTGTCCCCCACATGACTTGTGGCAAACTGCAAACGGGACTTATTATGCTTTTCTGTTAACAATGCCTTTCTTCTTGCCACTCTTCCATAAAGGCCAACTTTGTGCAGTGCACGACTAATAGTTGTCCTATGGACAGTCTCCCACCTGAGCTGTAGATCTCTGCAGCTCGTCCAG
Organism: Hyperolius riggenbachi; assembly: GCF_040937935.1. Taxonomy (NCBI): domain Eukaryota; kingdom Metazoa; phylum Chordata; class Amphibia; order Anura; family Hyperoliidae; genus Hyperolius; species Hyperolius riggenbachi. Next base: position 186,016,301 of record NC_090656.1, read on the forward strand.
AGTCACCATGGGCCTCTTGACTGCATTTCTGATCAGCGCTCTCCTTGTTCGGCCTGTGAGTTTAGGTGGATAGCCTTGTCTTGGTAGGTTTACAGTTGTGCCATACTCCTTCCATTTCTGAATGATCGCTTGAACAGTGTTCCGTGAGATGTTCAAAGCTTTGGAAATCTTTTTGTAGCCTAAGCCTGCTTTAAATTTCTCAATAACTTGATCCCTGACCTGTCTTGTGTGTTCTTTGGACTTCACAGGTGTTGTTGCTCCCACTATTCTCTTAGACAACCTCTGAGGCCCTCACAGAGCAGCTGTATTTGTACTGACATTAGATTTCACACAGGTGCACTCTATTTAGTCATTAGCACTCATCAGGCAATGTCTATAGGCAACTGACTGCACTCAGATCAAAGGGGGCCGAATAATTATGCACACACCACTTTGCAGTTATTTATTTGTAAAAAAAAAATTTGGGAATGATGCATGATTTTCGTTCCACTTCTCATGTGTACACCACTTTGTGTTGGTCTTTCATGTGGAATTCCAGTAAAATGGATTCATGTTTGTGGCAGTAATGTGACAAAATGTGGAAAACTTCAAGGGGGCTGAATACTTTTGCAACCCACTTTACCCATATACTGTAAATAAAAGTTGACTTAAGTCACTGCAGAAAATGTTACACATAAAGCACCAAAACACAATCACACACTGTATCATATGCTAATCACTGCGTTATTTCATGCATTGCGCTACATGAATACATTTATACATAATCACAGTAACATGTGACCAGCGCTGTGTAATAGAGCAAAGTCCAGAGTATCCGGCACTAGCAGGGATTTCCTGATGCCAGATACAAGTGCTTGCGGGTTGCTAGAGCAACCAGCCTGAAATGCACAAAATCTCCCCCCTAAATACTTACCGAGCCTGCAGTGATGTCTAGCAGCCTTCCTACAGCACCTAGCGGGCTCCTAGTGGCTTTCCAGCTACCTCCTTGCACGGAAGCCGGTGTGTCTTATGAAATGTATTGGGTCACGTGACACGCCGACTTGCGTGCACAGATGCCGGAAGCCACAAGGCAGTAATTAATTAAAATGTAATGAGGCTCTAGGCAAGGCAGTAGATTTGAAGCCCCCTTGTGGTCTTTATGATAAGCTGAAGTGGAGAGATTTCAAAGAAGGTGGCAGGTGGGCTCCTTGACACCCACTAGGCCCCAGGCGCCTGCCCAGGTTGCCTGGTGGATAATCCTGCTATGTGCTGCTAGACATCGCTGGAGGCTCAGTAAGTATTTTCCAAGTCTGCAAACCGGCCCAAAACACAGTCTCCGTTATCCCCTCAGGCATGCCGGTTAGTTGAGACTTCCGGTTGCCTGAGTTCTGGATAACTGGGACTTTTATATAATATAAATCCAATAAATAATAATGTAAGCGTAATTTTTCATTTAATGCAAAACTATTATTGTACTATTACTATTATTACTCAAATTATTTTATATTTTGATGCATGGCTTCTGTTCATTCATGAAACTTATTTGTAAAATGTGTGTTTGAATAGTTCCACGGCATATGTTGGTGCTATATAAATCCTATATAATAAAACCCCTCTGTCCCTGCGTCATCCTCCTGTCCCTGTGTCTGTGGTTTTTGGCTACTGCGCATGTGTAGCCATTGGGACAGGAGGAAGACGGGGCTGGAGGGGGGGAGGGATAAGCAGGCATGTGCGCGTACATGCGCACTCACATACAGCGGCGAGAGAGACCTAGAGCACGTTTTTAAATGGGCTTAGGTCTACTAGTCATCAACAATAAAATATTACAGTGTGAGGCCTGGAACCCACTAGAGCGATTTTTTTGAGCATTTAGGGAGCGATTCAAAACACTAGCGATTTCCCTAAATGAGGTGAGAGGTCCAGGGCTTGCCCGCACTTCCCTCTAGGTGTCGCATGGTGGTTTGGGGGCCCCAGTGAGTGAGAGAGACCTGGGGCCCCTGGGCTGTCATATGGACCAGTGTTTGTGATTTCCCTAAATGCTCAGCTAATGTTAATGGATGGGCCAAATTCCACTGGAGCGATTGCGATTAGCAAAATCGCAATCACAGGACATACAGCATTTTGGCGTAATCGCTCATGAATTGCTATACAGAGCGATTTGCTAACGTTTTTAAATTACTGCACACTGTAAAAAATTAATTGAAAGCACCAATCAGAATTAAAATCGCTAATTCCAAATGACTACACAATCTCGGGCAAAAAGCCTTACACTTTTAAAAATCGCTACCAAAATCTCCGGAAAACGCTCATGAAATTCCTTACAAAACGCTGGTTAAAAATGTTTGCGCTTTGTAGTGGGTTCCAGGCCTGATATGGGTATTGCTCTGTTATATAAGTACCGGTAATTCCATCAGCTTTTCATTTCATAATATCATGCTTTTCTAATTAGTCTGGAATTTTGGTCTCGACGTGCGCATTACTTTTAGCCAGGCTCTAGTTCCCCGTCTGCCTATGTGGCTGTGTGGTGTGTAAATATTATTTGTGCTGTGCACAGAACTGTTTGTTAAAGGGAAGTATTATCACTAGGCCTATACTTCCACTCAGAGAGCACCCAAGAGACTAAGCTCTGCAATCTGTTACATACCTGTCATCAGCTCCTGCCAGTGCAACCAGGCCCCAGTTTGATGCAATGTCCTGTGTGTATTTGTCTCAGCATAGCAAATACCGCTGGATTACAGTGGGTCTGCCTGAAGATTCAACCTCAAGCAGAGTGCAGCATATTCTGAGACATAATACATTGCACACTGCAATACTTTGGAACAACTTCTTGCTGGTGATGCAGCTGACCCAAATATCTCAGGGAATAAACAAATTCAGTGAAAATTCGCCAGAGACAAGCTGGTCATATACTTATGCCTATACACACAAAGAAATGACCCTTTGATTGAAAATTTCCGGCAAGTCTGATTTGATCCCGATCTAGAACAGGGTCCATTTTGTGCAATAGTCACCTAAAAAATCCATTCTGTTATCAATCGGGAGCAAATCGGACATGTTGGAAATTATTGATCGACCCTGTTGATCTGACAGGTAAATTGCATTGTGCATTGCCTTTATAGATTGCCACCCGATGTGTGCTGAATTGTGCTGCCCTGCAGCTAGGCCTTAAAGCTGCAGTGGCCCAATTAGTAAAAAATGGCCTGGTCAATAGGCGGGTCTAACACCGTGGTGCTCAAGTGGTTAATTTAAGGAGAAAAGTTTCATTGTTATTTATAAAAAGAAAATTTGTTTTTTTTTTAGAAAAAAAAATGTCACTAATTTTCCAAAAAATGCAACTGCAACTCCAATGCAGAGCCACGCAGTGAAGGCTTGCCAGTGGTGGTCAGCAGGTGGCAGGCTGGCAGCACAGTTATATTGTGGCACACAATTATAGTAGTGGGCACAGCTCTGGGTGTCAGTGGGCTGTGCAGTATCAGACATAGAGATATGCAATAGTTCAAACACAATACAGTGATAACAGAGGCATTAGAGTACTACTCTGTTTGAGTCTAATGTGACACACAATTATAGTGGACACTGGGCAGAACAGCTCTGGGTGGGTGTCTGTGGAATGTCGCACACCACGCACGCACGCACGCACACACACAAACAAACAAACAAACAAACAAACACACACAGCAAAAGGATGTAGTAGCCCTCAGAAGAGCTGTTTAGCGTGCTTTAAAAGCAAGTCAGTCAGCCAGGAACAAACAAAAAAAAAGGCCTAGCTAAGCTTTCCCTATGTGCAGCAATGTGTCTCTCCCTTCATCTCACTACAGCAGCCGCAGACCCACTGAAACAGGCTGCTGCGTTTTATAGGGGTGAGGGGGGTCTGTGAGGGAATGCAGGCTGATTGGCTGCTGACTGTGATGCAAGGGGTCAAGGTTTAGCCCAATGATGATGTATGGGGGCGGGTCGAATGTCGCCATGTGTTAGCCACTCGCGGCGAGCATGAATACCTGATCTTCACCGGAAAAAGCTCGCCAGCGAACCGTTCGGGCCATCTCTACACCTACCTAGCTAACCTATGCTGGGGCACCTACCTATCTAACCTATACTGGGGGCACCTACCTATCTAACCTATACTGGGGCAACTCTACTGGCTACCTATACTGGAGGCACCTACCTAGCTAACCTATACTGGGGGCACCTACCTATCTAACCTATACTGGGGGCAGCTATACTGGCTACTTATATTGGAGACAGATACCTAGCTAACCTATACTGGAGGCACCTACCTATCTAACTAGCCTAGAGGCACCTACCTAGCTAACCTATACTGGGACACCTACCTATTTATCCTATACTGGGGGCACCTACCTATCTAACCTACACTGGGGGCAACTATACTAACTACCTATATTGGAGGCACCTACCTATCTAACCTATACTGGCTGCCTATACTGGAGACACCTACCTAGCTATCATATAATGGGGGCATCTACCTATCTAACCTATTCTGGGGCAACTTATACTGGCTACCTATACTGGAGGCACCTACCTGGCTAACCTATACTGGGGACAACTATACTGGCTACCTATACTGGGGGCACCAATTCCTGGCTACCTATACTTAAGGAAACTAGACCTGGCTAACCTATACTGCGAGCACCTATTCCTGGCTCCAATAGGGGGGCCCAATTTTTACATCCTCGCCCTGGGTGCAATTTAGCCTAGAAACTGCCCTGGCTGGGACCAGCTGAACATATCCGACATGAGCTTGTCATTCAAATAGGCCCAAACAATTGTTCGGATCACACAGTTAATGGGTACCTGTAGACTGTTGTTTAGGGCAGCTTAGAATTATTGACTAGATTTCCCCATAAATACCCATATTACTACTCCCTTTTCATCCTGGGGATTAGCCTCTTGATACCAGACCAGTGTGCTCTTGTGGGGTGAGTATGTATGTCCAACTCCTTCCTTTTGACAGTATCTCCCAACTGTAAGAACCATGTAGGCTGGTATGGTACACACTGCAGAGATTCACACTAGGAGGCTCAGCCCTACTAAGCAGCACCAGGCTTCTCTTTTTTTCTAGGCTTCTTTCACAGTGAGGAGGAATGGGATCACTTTGCAGAGGTCTGCGATATATAACACGATCACAATGCAAAAAGGAGAATGGCACTTATGATCTTGATCTATGATCACTAGACAGTGACTGGACGCAGAGGTCTGCGATATGACACAATCAAAATAGAACTAGAATAGCACTTATGATCTTGGGGTGTATTCTGTATACGGACTCACTAGGAGTGCTGTGCGCCTGTGTGTGACATGCAGCTCAATAGATACTGCACACTGGATGCACTGGGTGCTCAGTCAGGACACTGTAGAAACACATCCAAGGCCCTTTGGTGGTACCACTTTCCCTATGTGCAGCAATGCCCTGACCCTTCTCTCACTAACCGCAGCCACAGAATGAACCCAACAAGGCTGACGCAACTGCATTTATAAAGTGGGGTGGGGGGTCCAGGAGGGGGTGCTAGCTGATTGGCTACCATGTGTCTGCTGTCCGTGATGTAAGGGGTCAAAGTTTAGCCCAATGATGATGTATGGGGGCGGATCGAATCCACCATGTATTTGCCTGAGCAGGCGATGCGAATATCCCATCTTCGCTGGGAAGTATTCGCCTAGCAAATACTTCTGCCCATCTCTACTCGGGTGTGTCCTACAAAATTTCCACTCTGGTGTTAGGAAAGCCCCTTCCTCAGCTCTGATAGTTACTCCGCCTCTCCCACGCTGCTCTACCGCCTCCCTGCTCTGTGTTGAGACACCTCGGGCAGCATCACGTCTCGTAAGCAAAGTCTGGGCTTTGGGTGGCAGCAGCCCAAGGGGGTGGACATGGAAGAGAGGTTGCTGCATACGAAGGAGGAGGCTGCAATTGGAAAAGAAAGGCTGCAAATGGGTAAAAACACATAGAAGAGGGGAGCTGTTGCCAAAGTCAGCTGTACATGAAGGAAAAATTACAGTTAAAAATGACAGTTGGAAAATGACAGTTGAAAAATGGCAGTTGGAAAATGACAGTTTGAAAATGACAGTTTGAAAATGACAGTTGGAAACTGACAGTTGAAAAATGACAGTTGGAAAATGGCAGTTGGAAAATGACAGTTGGAAAATGACAGTTGAAAAATGACATTGGAAATTGGCAGTTGAAAAAATGACAGTTGGAAAATGACAGTTGAAAAATGGCAGTTGGAAAATGACAGTTGAAAAATGGCAGTTGGAAAATGGCAGTTGAAAAATGACAGTTGAACAATGGCAGTTGGAAAATGACAGTTGGAAAATGGCAGTTGAAAAATGACAGTTGAAAAATGACAGTTGGAAAATGACAGTTGAACAATGGCAGTTGGAAAATGACAGTTGGAAAATGGCAGTTGAAAAATGACAGTTGGAAAATGGCAGTTGGAAAATGACAGTTGGAAAATGGCAGTTGAAAAATGACAGATGGAAAATGGCAGTTGAAAAATGACAGATGGAAAATGGCAGTTGAAAAATGACAGTTGGAAAATGGCAGTTGAAAAATGACAGTTGGAAAATGGCAGTTGAAAAAATGACAGTTGGAAAATGACAGTTGGAAAAATGGCAGTTGGAAAATGGCAGTTGGAAAAATGACAGTTGGAAAAATGACAGTTGGAAAATGGCAGTTGGAAAAAGGCAGTTGGAAAATGAGTTTGCATAGCTGCTGGCTGTCAGTCAGGTACAGAGTGCCTATATACAGTGGTGTGAAAAACTATTTGCCCCCTTCCTGATTTCTTATTCTTTTGCATGTTTGTCACACTTAAATGTTTCTGCTCATCAAAAACCGTTAACCATTAGTTAAAGATAACATAATTGAACACAAAATGCAGTTTTAAATGATGGTTTTTATTATTTAGTGAGAAAAAAAAACTCAAAACCTACATGGCCCTGTGTGAAAAAGAAATTGCCCCCTGAACCTAATAACTGGTTGGGCCACCCTTAGCAGTAATAACTGCAATCAAGCGTTTGCGATAACTTGCAACAAGTCTTTTACAGCGCTCTCTGGAGGAATTTGGGCCCACTCATCTTTGCAGAATTGTTGTAATTCAGCTTTATTTGAGGGTTTTCTAGCATGAACTACCTTTTTAAGGTCATGCCACAACATTTCAATAGGATTCAGGTCAGGGCTTTGACCAAGCCACTCCAAAGTCTTCATTTTGTTTTTCTTCAGCCATTCAGAGGTGGATTTGCTGGTGTCTTTTGGGTCATTGTCCTGCTGCAGCACCCAAGATCGCTTCACCTTGAGTTGACGAACAGATGGCCGGACATTCTCCTTCAGGATTTTTTGGTAGACAGTATAATTCATGGTTCCATCTATCACAGCAAGCCTTCCAGGTCCTGAAGCAGCAAAACAACCCCAGACCATCACACTACCACCACCATATTTTACTGTTGGTATGATGTTCTTTAGCTGAAATGCTGTGTTACTTCTACGACAGATTTAACAGGACACGCACCTTCCAAAAAGTTCAACTTTTGTCTCGGCGGTCCACAAGGTATTTTCCAACAAGTCTTGGCAATCATTGAGATGTTTTTTTAGCAAAATTGAGACGAGCCTTAATGTTTTTTTTGCTTAAAAGTGGTTTGCGCCTTGGATATCTGTCATGCAGGCCTTTTTCGCCCAGTCTCTTTCTTATGGTGGAGTTTTGAACACTGACCTTGATTGAGGCAAGTGAGGCCTGCAGTTCTTTAGATGTTGTCCTGGGGCCTTTTGTGGCCTCTCGGATGAGTTTTCTCTGCGCTCTTGGGGTAATATTGGTCGGCCAGCCACTCCTGGGAAGGTTCATCACTGTTCCATGTTTTTGCCATTTGTGGATAATGGCTCTCACTGTGGTTCGCTGGAGTCCCAAAGCTTTAGAAATGGCTTTATAACCTTTACCAGACTGATAGATCTCAATTACAGTACTTTTGTTCTCATTTGTTCCTGAATTTCTTTGGATCTTGGCATGATGTCTAGCTTTTGAGGTGCTTTTGGTCTACTTCTCTGTGTCAGATAGCTCCTATTTAAGTGATTTCTTGATTGAAACAGGTGTGGCAGTAATCAGGCCTGGGGGTGACTACAGAAATTGAACTCAGGTGTGATAAACCACAGTTAAGTTATTTTTTAACAAGGGGGGCAATCACTTTTTCACACAGGGCTATGTAGGTTTTGAGGTTTTTTTTCTCACTAAATAATAAAAACCATAATTTAAAACTGCATTTTGTGTTCAATTATTCAATTATCTTTGACTAATAGTTAACGGTTTTTGATGAGCAGAAACATTTAAGTGTGACAAACATGCAAAAGAATAAGAAATCAGGAAGGGGGCAAATAGTTTTTCACACCACTGTATATAGCCTGTGTGAAACTGGACCCAGAGATGAAAGGTGCTAACAAGGTGCTCCGTTTTAAAATGAGCCTCAAACTAAAGTTTTATTATTAGCTCACAGCCTGCCATTAGTGTTGGGCGAACATCTAGATGTTCGGGTTCGGGCCGAACAGGCCGAACATGGCCGCGATGTTCGGGTGTTCGACCCGAACTCCGAACATAATGGAAGTCAATGGGGACCCGAACTTTTGTGGTTTGTAAAGCCTCCTTACATGCTACATACCCCAAATTTACAGGGTATGTGCACCTTGGGAGTGGGTACAAGAGGAAAAAAAAATTTAGCAAAAAGAGCTTATAGTTTTTGAGAAAATCGATTTTAAAGTTTCAAAGGGAAAACTGTCTTTTAAATGCGGGAAATGTCTGTTTTCTTTGCACAGGTAACATGCTTTTTGTCGGCATGCAGTCATAAATGTAATACATATAAGAGGTTCCAGGAAAAGGGACCGGTAATGCTAACCCAGCAGCAGCACACGTGATGGAACAGGAGGAGGGTGGCGCAGGAGGAGAAGGCCACGCTTTGAGACACAACAACCCAGGCCTTGCATGAGGACAAGAAGCGTGCGGATAGCATGCTTTGTACCACCATGCAGTCATAAATGTAATAAAGATAAGTGGTTCAATAAACAGGGACCACGCGGCAACGCTAACCCAGCAGCAGCACACGTGATGGAACAGGAGGAGGCGCAGGAGGAGAAGGCCACCCTTTGTGAGACACAACAACCCAGGCCTTGCATGAGGACAAAAAGCGTGCGGATAGCATGCTTTGTACCGCCATGTAGTCATAAATGTAATAAAGATAAGAGGTTCAATAAACAGGGACCACGCGGCAACGCTAACCCAGCAGCAGCAGCAGCAGCAGCACACGTGATGGAACAGGAGGAGGCGCAGGAGGAGAAGGCCACGCTTTGTGAGACACAACAACCCAGGCCTTGCATGAGGACAAAAAGCGTGCGGATAGCATGCTTTGTACCGCCATGTAGTCATAAATGTAATAAAGATAAGAGGTTCCATAAACAGGGACCACGCGGCAACGGTAACCCAGCAGCAGCAGCAGCAGCAGCAGCAGCAGCACACGTGATGGAACAGGAGGAGGCGCAGGAGGAGAAGGCCACGCTTTGTGAGACACAACAACCCAGGCCTTGCATGAGGACAAAAAGCGTGCGGATAGCATGCTTTGTACCGCCATGTAGTCATAAATGTAATAAAGATAAGAGGTTCCATAAACAGGGACCGGCAACGGTAACCCAGCAGCAGCAGCAGCAGCAGCAGCACACGTGATGGAACAGGAGGAGGCGCAGGAGGAGAAGGCCACGCTTTGTGAGACACAACAACCCAGGCCTTGCATGAGGACAAAAAGCGTGCGGATATAGCAGCAATGCTTTTTGCCGCCATGCAGTCATAAATGTAATACAGATGAGAGGTTCAATAAACAGGGACCGGAAACGCTAAACCATCCCAGATGTTCATCGGTCATGTTACTTGGTTGGGGTCCAGGAGTGTTGCGTAGTCGTTTCCAATCCAGGATTGATTCATTTTAATTTGAGTCAGACGGTCTGCATTTTCTGTGGAGAGGCGGATACGCCGATCTGTGATGATGCCTCCGGCAGCACTGAAACAGCGTTCCGACATAACGCTGGCTGCCGGGCAAGCCAGCACCTCTATTGCGTACATTGCCAGTTCGTGCCAGGTGTCTAGCTTCATGCCCGGTTTCAGGTCCAGCGGTGCCAGCCACAAATCCGTCTGTTCCTTTATTCCCCTCCAAATTTCCTCCCCTGTGTGCTGCTTATCCCCAAGGCAGATCAGCTTCAGCAACGCTTGCTGACGCATGCCAACAGCTGTGCTGCACTGCTTCCACGATCCTACTGCTGCTGGTGCTGGGTTAGCATTTCCGGATGAGGTACAGCTTTGAGATGCGTTGGAGGAGAAGGAGTCAGAGAGGTAGGTGCTGCTGTTGTTATCCAGCTGTTTGCGGCGTGGGCAACACCCGCGCCGTAGCAGGTGAGGAATCGCTGCCAGGCTCCACAAGGTTCACCCAGTGCGCGGTAAGGGAGATGTATCGACCCTGGCCGAACGCACTCGTCCAGGTGTCAGTGGTGAGGTGAACCTTGCAGGCAACGGCATTCTTCAAGCTTCGGGTTATTTAGCTGACCACGTGCTCATGCAACTCAGGCACTGCAGAGCGCGCAAAGTGGTAGCGGCTGGGAACAACGTAACGTGGGATGGCCACTGACATCATGCCCTTGAAGCTGTTTGTCTCCACCACTCGATATGGCAGCATTTCGCAGGCCAGAAGCTTGGCTATGCTGGCTGGCTGTTACTGCCACGGCCCGGGGGTCATTTGCTGGCAATTTCCTCTTGTGCTCAAACATCTCAGAGACAGACAACTCAACCGTAGCGCTGCACACCGAAGGGCTGTTGGTTGTTGTGTTTGATGAACACTGGGAGACCTCAAGAGCACTAGTCCGGAAAGTGACAGTGTCAGCATCGTCTGATGTTTGTGAATGTTGTGAACCACGCAATGGCTGGGCTACTGCTGCTGCTGAGGCGGGTCTGGTGGTGAGTCTGGTGAACCCAAGGGAGGCAGTGTTGCTGGTGGTACCCTGTCCTGCCGCGTTTGCCCACAGAGTGGGATGTTTGGATAGAATGTGGCGGCTCATGCTGGTGGTGGAGAGGTTGTTAATACTTTTCCCCCTGCTCAGGCGGGTCTTGCACACCTTGCAAATCGCCATGGTAACATCCTCAGTGCAGTCTTCAAAGAAAGCCCAGACTTTAACTGGCTGAGGACTCGGACCTCGTGCGTGATGTGCTGGTGCTGCTTAACCCACTGCTGGACGCTTGAGAGGTCATCCAAGTAATTATCTGGTCCTGTTCTTTTGGATCTGTGAGGGTTGTTGTCCTGGACAACATGGGCAGTATTGAGTGGGTTTTCTTGGGTGCTCCCCTGTGGCCTGTACGTGAACCGTCAGGGGAAACACCTCTTCCCTTGCCCCTCCCTCTTTCACCGGATTTCTTCCTCATTTCACTTATCCTTAAAGTACACGCTGACTGGCAGCAGTACAGTGGCAGTACAGAAATGCTATACAGTGGTGGGTGAGCGGTGTACCACTATTGTCAGCAGTGACACAGAGCACAATGCTATACAGTGGCGGGTGAGCGGTGTACTACTGTTCCCAGCAGACACAGAGTGGAAGTAAACACAATGCTATATAGTGTGGCTGAGCCGTGTACACAGAGTGGCATTAAACACAATGCTATATAGTCTGCTATATAGTCACCCCGAACAGGGTGATGTTCTGCAGAACCCGAACAGTGGCAAACACTGTTCGCCCAACACTACTGGGAGGGAACGCAGATTTTAGTACCTAAACACACGATACAACATGTTTTCCGGGGTCGGACTCTGAGGCACATACAGATGGTCCCGATCATCATCCTCATCATACAACTCTTCTCCTGAGTCTGACCCACCCACCACCTCTGCCACCCCAACATCCCCAGACACAGACCCCTCATCGTCCTCAACATTAACTTGGGATGCTGGCCTGAGCCAGACCTCCTCCTCCACATCAGGCCCCATCATCTCCTCAATGGCAGCCCTCATTAATCGCTCTGGCGACGGACTGATGGACACAACGTTCTCCTCCGGGGAGGGCTGCTGCTGACCACTGGCTGCTGGGGTGGATGTTATAGCTTGCGTGGGGCATTGGCTGTTGCTGTTGTTGGGAGTGCTGCTCACAGCGGAGGTCTCTGGGGAACTCATGTTGAGCTCATATAGTGGTTGACGGTGAGTGGAGTATTACTGATCCCAGCAATATACACACTGACTGGCAGAGTACGCAATGCTATATAGTGTGGCTGAGCGGTGTACACAGAGTGGCAGTAAACACAATGCTATATAGTCTGGCTGAGCGAGCGGTGTACTACTGTTCCCAGCAAAATCAGAGTGGCAGTAAACAATGGTATATAGTCTGGCTGAGCGGTGTACACAGAGTTTCAGTAAACAATGGTATATAGTCTGGCTGAGCGGTGTACACAGAGTGTCAGTAAACAATGGTATATAGTCTGGCTGAGCGGTGTACACAGAGTGGCAGTAAACACAATGCTATATAGTCTGGCTGAGCGAGCGGTGTACTACTGTTCCCAGCAGAATCAGAGTGGCAGTAAACAATGGTATATAGTCTGGCTGAGCGGTGTACACAGAGTGTCAGTAAACAATGGTATATAGTCTGGCTGAGCGGTGTACACAGAGTGTCAGTAAACAATGGTATATAGTCTGGCTGAGCGGTGTACACAGAGTGGCAGTAAACACAATGCTATATACTCTGGCTGAGCGAGCGGTGTACTACTGTTCCCAGCAGACACAGAACAGTGAACAGAATGCTATATAGTGTGGCTGAGCGAGCGGTGTACCACTATTCCCAGCAGACACAGAACAGTGAACAGAATGCTATATAGTGTGGCTGAGCGGGCGGTGTACCACTATTCCCAGCAGACACAGAACAGTGAACAGAATGCTATATAGTGTGGATGAGCGAGCGGTGTACCACTATTCCCAGCAGACACAGAACAGTAAACAGAATGCTATATAGTGTGGCTGAGCGAGCGGTGTACCACTATTCCCAGCAGACACAGAACAGTGAACAGAATGCTATATAGTGTGGCTGAGCGAGCGGTGTACCACTATTCCCAGCAGACACAGAACAGTGCACAGAATGCTATATAGTGTGGCTGAGCGAGCGGTGTACCACTATTCCCAGCAGACACAGAACAGTGAACAGAATGCTATATAGTGTGGCTGAGCGAGCGGTGTACCACTATTCCCAGCAGACACAGAACAGTACACAGAATGCTATATAGTGTGGCTGAACGAGCGGTGTACTACTGTTCCCAGCAGACACAGAACAGTACACAGAATGCTATATAGTGTGGCTGAACGAGCGGTGTACTACTGTTCCCAGCAGACACAGAACAGTACACAGAATGCTATATAGTGTGGCTGAACGAGCGGTGTACTACTGTTCCCAGCAGACACAGAACAGTACACAGAATGCTATATAGTGTGGCTGAACGAGCGGTGTACTACTGTTCCCAGCAGACACAGAACAGTACACAGAATGCTATATAGTGTGGCTGAACGAGCGGTGTACTACTGTTCCCAGCAGACACAGAACAGTACACAGAATGCTATATAGTGTGGCTGAACGAGCGGTGTACTACTGTTCCCAGCAGACACAGAACAGTGAACAGAATGCTATATAGTGTGGCTGAGCGAGCGGTGTACCACTATTCCCAGCAGACACAGAACAGTGAACAGAATGCTATATAGTGTGGCTGAGCGAGCGGTGTACTACTGTTCCCAGCAGACACAGAACAGTACACAGAATGCTATATAGTGTGGCTGAACGAGCGGTGTACTACTGTTCCCAGCAGACACAGAACAGTACACAGAATGCTATATAGTGTGGCTGAACGAGCGGTGTACCACTATTCCAAGCAGACACAGAACAGTGAACAGAATGCTATATAGTGTGGCTGAGCGAGCGGTGTACCACTATTCCCAGCAGACACAGAGTGGCAGTAAACAGAATGCTATATAGTGTGGCTGAGCGAGGTACACAGAGTGGCAGTAAACAGAATGCTATATAGTGTGGCTGAGCAAGCGGTGTACTACTATTCCCAGCAGACACAGAGTGGCAGTAAACAGAATGCTATATAGTGTGGCTGAGCGAGGTACACAGAGTGGCAGTAAACAGAATGCTGAGCGAGCGGTGTACTACTATTCCCAGCAGCGACACACAATGACTGGGGGGGACCCTGGCTAGCGTGGCTGGAGCGCGAACTACCCTGCCTGCCTACCCAAAGCTAAACCCACAGACAAATGGCGGAGATATGACGTGGTTCGGGTATTTATTTACCCGAACCACGTGACAGTTCGGCCAATCAGAGCGCGTTCGGGTCCGAACCACGTGACCCGTTCGGCCAATCACAGCGCTAGCCGAACGTTCGGGGAACGTTCGGCCATGCGCTCTTAGTTCGGCCATATGGCCGAACGGTTTGGCCGAGCACCGTCAGGTGTTCGGCCGAACTCGAACATCACCCGAACAGGGTGATGTTCTGCAGAACCCGAACAGTGGCGAACACTGTTCGCCCAACACTACCTGCCATCCCTTCCCCTACAGCCCAACAACTAGTGTGGACCTCCACCCACGAACCCTCGCTCATCTACACTATACAGGGCCCCCACCCACAAACACTCCCTCATATAAACTATACAGAGCTCTGAACATCAGGGTAGACTGCCTTGACCTCTCGTAGGGCTGGTGCACACCAAAAACCGCTAGCAGATCCGCAAAATGCTAGCAGATTTTGAAACTCTTTTTCTGTAGCGTTTCAGCTAGCATTTTGCGGTTTTGTGAAGCGTTTTTGGTGTAATAGATTTCATGTATTGTTACAGTAAAGCTGTTACTGAACAGCTACTGTAACAAAAACCGCCTGGCAAACCGCTCTGAAGTGCCGTTTTTCAGAGCGGTTTGCGGTTTTCCTATACTTAACATTGAGGCAGAAACGCATCCGCAATCCAAAATCTGCAGCAGCCCGGGAGTATGCGTTTCTGCAAAACGCCTCCCGCTCTGGTGTGCACCAGCCCATTGAAATACATTACCCTAGCAGATCCGCACCCGCAAGCGGATCGCAAACCGCAGCAGAACCGCTCTGGTGTGCACTAGGCCTTAGGCCCGGTTCACATTAGCGGTGGCTATCCGGAATCGCCGTGCCGGAGCCGCACCGCATGCGGAACGGACGAAACGGACGCACGGCATAGCAATGTAAGTCTATGCCACCGTTCACATGCGTCCGTTTCGTCCGGACCGGAGCCGGACCGGATCCGGACTCCGGCGTCCGTTCCAACATGCGCTATTTTTTGGTCCGGCTCCTCCGGCAGCCGTATCCGGGGCGGAGCCGGACTGCACCATCCGGCCAATACAAATCAATGAGAACCGGATAGCGCACAACACACTGGCTAAAAATCCGGATGTTTTACCCCACTTCCTATGAGGATTGTTGCGGCGATATTGGATCGGGGACACATGGGCAAGCATTTTGGAGTGGAGCAGCACGAGCTGGAGATGTTGGCAGCATGTTGGAGGTGGAGGTGAGTGCTAAACAGCGGAGGGCCTGATTCCACAGGTCCCCCTTCTGCTGACCTCCCAGACCCCAACATTTTTTTTGTTTTTTACGTAACTTTTGCTAAACGGATCCGGATCGCATCCTGATGAACACCTGATGCAACCTGACCGGATCCGGATCGGATCCGGATCAGAACGGATCCGGATCCGGTCAGGTCATCCGGTCCGTTTGGCAGACAACCGCAAGTGTGAACGGGGCCTTATTCACCACTACAACCCTGGCTGTCCTCACAACACGAGCGCTGTTAAAACAGTGCAGGAGATTTGGGCGCAACCTGCGCCACCATAGGCCTTAATAGGAATTACTGCTGTAGCAGGGCACAGTGAATAACTTTGGCGCCGTCAGAAGAAGCTGAAGTTACTTTTAAATCACTGTACTTTGGCCACCAGCCATAGCTGGAGCAGGGTAAGTCGTATATCGGCTGTATCCTGTGCCCAAGTCTCCCAGCGGCTATTTCATAGGTTCACCTCACAACAACCTCACCCCAGGGCTATAACTACCTTCATAGAATACTAGGGAGGATGAGAAACCGATCAGACACATGGCTGCTTCCATCTAAGGATGATGTGTAGGAGGGGGCTGAGAGGTGGTTGCTACCACTCACCCTTCAGTAATGTAAGGGGAGTTGTGTAAGCTTCCATTGACCCCTTCAATCAGGTAGAGAGGAGTGAGGGCTTGTTCACACCTAGGCAGAGTTATCGTTGAACGGTTCGTGAACTGTTCGCGGGCGAACCCCCCACCCTGTACTACTTCCGGGGCGCTATGACCCATAGTAGTACAGCTGCGCTGGGCCGGCGGTGCGCGTCCTTGATTCCTCTCGTATGCCTTGTTTCCCACTTATAGACCAGAGCAGTTTTTACAGTTTAGCTATGTCCTTATTTAATCAGAAATAACGTAATCTCTGCTTATGACACAGAAATGAAATATATATTGTTTTTGTCAAGACAAACTAGGCTTTCATTGTATGCCATTTTTTCCCTTGAACAATTTTGTTTTCCATGAATTTTAATGGGAAAACAAGGAAAAAAATAGAAAAAACACATTCTTTCTCAGTTTTACCAATTCCAGTTTAAAAATAAAAAGTGCTACTGTAGATAAAAACAAATTTTGTTTGACTATTCTTACCGCTTATCAAAAAACTTAGACTTAAAAAACTTAGAGCACAATATAGTGTAGTATGTACAGGATAACGTGTAAATGATAAACAGTGAGATATATATACTTACAAACAAGGGTTACCACTCAGGCAACCACTGTAGATGCAGGTGAGGAGATCAGACCTGTCCTCACTCAGGATTAAGATGTCGCTCTCTGTAGATCAGAAAGGTAGGGGTAGGTCACCCCTCCACCAGGGGTGGACACAGTATTATTGTTAGAGAACAGAGGCGCCAGCAGGATAAAAAGTGATCAAAACTTTAAAATTGCTAGGGGGGCAGTGGTGGACTTACCTCCGGAAAGCAGACACGAACAACTGTCTGAATCAAACAAGTGCCTGCGAAACGCGTTGCATTTCTTGGGGTACTCTTAATAAATTCAATTGTTTGATTCAGACAGTTGTTTGTGTCTGCTTCCGGGGGTAAGTCCACCACTGCTAGCAATTTTAAAGTTTTGATCACTTTTTATCCTGTTGGTGCCTCTGTTCTCTAGCAAATACACTGTCACAATTTACGGTGAAGATATGTGATTCTAAAATAATAATGCTACAGAGTGTATTTTTCACTATGAACTGAGAAAATAAAAGTATTTTAATGGTAAAAATCAATCTCATTAGCTCAGGAAACATATATTTCCGTTCACCAATTAGTGCTGCATCAGATAGTGCCAGAATGTGCACAGGAGCAAGCCCAATCCTGCACAGCAGTGCTTCTGCTACAAGATGTATATCTACTGACTTGTGGCTTAGATGAAGTCACAGAGGACGTAGATATACTGTAGTGGTGGATAAAGTGGTTAAGTTATTCAAGGTAATTCCAGGTAATGTACTATGTGTGTGCCAAATTTAATTCACATCCGTTTAGCCATTGTTGCGTGACTGAGTAACAAATATCCAAACTTTCGCATTTATAATATTAGTAACATTACCCTGATAAAACATCTTGAACCACTCAATATTATATTATATCGCAATGGGTATCGGTTTTATTATCAAAAAATTATAAAACTGTGTGATATCTCAAAAAGTACTTTTTAGAAGTCAGAGAATAGATGCAATGGTTTATCTCATCAGTTTATTTTCACCTCGGATGTCCTTTAACCATCACCGACCCTGTTGTGACAAAGCCAGTTCTGGGTACAACCCCTCCTTTGTACTTGGCGAAAATAAAATCTGATTCAGATAGTTTCTGAAGTATTCTCTTCAGCGCAAAACAGTGTTTTGTCATAGCCAAATATTTTAGCAAATCCTTCTCATCAGTCAAAAATTTGAAATTTTTTGTTAAAATTATGGTAAAATAAAAATGGACATATCCACTCCTCACTATTTCCGATGCCACTGTTTCAGCAACCATTGAGAGTTAATTCGGCTCCAGTCTACGCAGGAGAAGTGCGCCCTCTATGTATCTCTCCAGCGGCTTGACCCGGTTCCCTAAGCTGCAGGCAGCGGTCGACGGCGTCGTGGGAGCGATCCGATCGGATGGGGCTGGAGGAAGCCGCAGGTATGTTTATATCTTTTTACTATTTTCAGCTCTGGTACACTTTAAGCTGCATGTACTGTCCTACAGAGAGAGGAACACTCTCTCAAAGGCAAATTCATTGCTACCTGCTTCTGATGTAGCAGACATTTGATGTTTCCTGCAGCTTTGAAAATAAAAATCAGAAGCTGCTCCCTTCAGCCACTAGAGTGTAATGCCTGCATTGCAACACTAGCATAATGCAAAGCACATTACAACAGGCACGCTAACTTTGCTAGTATGAAGATTGCATTGATAATAGGTTCGATAATGCACGTCATCTTGAAATGCAATGAAGAAAGTGTGTTAGGATAACGTGGCCCTCTACAATGCAGCGATATGAGCAGAGCGTTAACATGCAGCAATGCAGGGCACAGCAACGGGCATGGGATGCCTCGATTCATCATTCTCTTTGAGATAACTTTTTCCAGTTTGTTAAATTACCGAATTCGAAGTTTAGCGATTTCTAGTTGTATTCATCAAGGTTTTTCCTCATTCGGTGTGAATTCGATAACAATTCGGTAACGTGTCGATATTTCCATTTTACAGTGGTACTTTAACACAAGGCCATAAGATTCCCATGGAATTGTGGGTAAAAGGCAGTCCTTTGAGCACTACGTAGCAACATTCTGAATAGGGCTTAACACCTGGACCAGGAATCTGGAAGTGGTTGGGACAATCCCACAATTTGATAGGAGCCTTTTCTAAAAAATTATAGTGCAGCTAGCAAATTAGTTAACCCTGACACTGCCTGTGTTCTCTTACAAGATGATTCAAGAGAAATGCAGATGTCGTGTTATAGCAAATAAATCTATTCTCTTACAAATTTATACGGTTGCAGACCTTATTCTTGCCCTTCTGCGTCTTTGAATCACTCTCAGCTGATACATACCCACTTCAAATGGCTCCATCTTCTCTGTCAGCAATGATCTGACAGGAATAACGACAGAGCAGTGAAGGAGATAACTAATCCTAAATGTAACGCTAAACCACGCCCACTTTCTTTTTCATGAATTGCACTGTCTTCCGTTTTAGCGAATCGTTACCGAATCGTTAACGAGTGTTCGCTAACAGCTGTAGATAACTTTGATGAATCCTGAAATGAAGTTAACAAATTCGGTATTTTACCAAACTGTTGTTAACAAATTTGCTAAGTGTTGATGAATCGAGGCCATATATAGGGAAAGCAGTTACAAGTAAAAGTGCAACCCATGTCAACATTAAAGCTGGGCTTGATTCACTATACCGTGCTTACACATAGCACGGTCGCGCTATGCGTTTAGTGCACAATAGGTTTGATTCACTAAGACAAATAGCATGCCTTATCAAAGTTAACACGCCTTATCAGAGTACCATAGCGAGCGACATGAAACTTGCATGGACTCAGGGCAGGACGAGTGGAGCTGTCGTCATTGCCATAAGTTTGTAGCGATAAGTTCGTAGCACTCATTATGCTACTCTGATAAGGCGTGTTATCTCTGATAAGGCATGCTATTTGTCTTAGTGAAGCAAGCCCAATGTGACGCGCGGACATATTTACGTGCATAAAGGTTTGCACTCGTTTGCTAACAAAGGTCTTTGCGTGTTAAAGCGGCATTTAACACGCAAAAACCTTTGTTAGCGAGTGAGCGCAAACCTTTACGCACGTAAACATCTGCGCATGTCACATTGCACGCTAAACGCATAGACCTTAAAGGAAACCTTAACTGAGAGGGATATGGATGTTTCTTTTTCAACTATTCCAGTTGCCTGGCAGACCTGCTGATCTCTTTGGCTGCAGTAGTGGTTGAATCACAGACCTGAAACAAGCATGCCGCTAATCCAGTCTGACTTCAGTCAGAGCACCTGATCTGCATGCTTGTTGAGGGGCTGTGGCTAAAAGTATGAGACACAGGATCAGCAGGAGAGTCAGGCAAATTATATTATTTTAAAAGGAAAAATCCAGATCCTTCTTAGTTTAGGTTCCCTTTAAAGAGAACCCGAGGCTGCATTTTTAAATCTTAATAGGACACATAGGCATGTCCTGTGCACAATGACATGCCTCTTTGTCATTGTGCTGCAGCCGCCAGCCCCTCGGGCTCTGCTGTCCCCCCCAGCAAAATACTGCCAGGTTAGCGACAATCTGCTTGTCACTAGCCTGCTATTTACCTGCCCTTGTCACTCATTACAGGCTCCCCTCGCCGCTCCCCACCTTCGCTAGCTTCCTCCAATCGGAAGCTAAGCCGCAACCCAGGAAGTACTGCAGAAAAACTGCATTTTATTTTGAAGTTAATTACAGTAGATACATTCTCATATAAATTAACTTAATTGGTGTGTAGCCAATCCGAAAAAAAATCGCATTATAACGATCACTAAAAATACAATGTGAATATCAAAGGACAAAACCACGAAAAATCACAAGACTCAAAATCAGGCATAATTAAATCGCAAAGATAAGTATGAATGCTGTCTAGGTGGGTTCTCTGAAAAACCTTGTCCTACTTCCAAATGGATTTCTTTTGTGCCCAGCTGAGGCCTTCACTGTCCACCCAAATCCAGTCTGCTCAAATTTCCCAAGCGCAGCCACCACTGTCCAGGCAGCTCAGCTGTGCCCAGCAGTGTACTCTTTTGACCAGATAGCCTTTGCAAGCACAACCCTCCTGCCCAAGCACAGTGATCACTTTCCACCCATGTCCAGAGAACTCAGCTGGTCCCAGCAGAGTCCTCCACCGTGCACCAATGTCCAGGAAACTGAGCCGGTTCCAGCAGAGTCCTCCACCGTGCATTAATGTCCAGGAAAGTGAGCTGGTCCTCCTAGCAGAATCCTCCACTGTGCACCCATGTCCAGGCAGCAGAGCTGTCCCCAGCAAAGTCCCCTAGTGACCAGGCTGCTCATGTCCAAGAAGCTCAGCCTTGGCCAGCAGAGTCCCCCACTGGCCACCCATGTCCAGGCAGCTCAGTCTTGCCCAGCAGTGTCCTGCACTGTCCTCCCATGTCCAAGAAGCTCAACCTTGCCCAGCAAAGTTCCCCAATGACCACCCATGTCCAGGCAGCTCAGCCATGCCCAGCAGAGTGCCCCACTGTCCACCAATATCCAGGCCAGCTCAGCCTTTGCCAGCAGAGTCCCCCAAAGTCCACCCATATCCAGGGAACTCAGCTAGTCCCAGCAGTCCCCTCCACCATGCACTCATGTCCAGGAAACTGAGCCGGTCCCAGCAGAGTCCTCCACCGTGCACCCATGTCCAGGCAGCTCAGCCAGCCCCAGCAAAGTCCCCCACTGACCAGGATGCTCAGCCTTGCCCAGTGGTTTCCCCCACTGACCACCCATGTCCAGGCAGCTCAACCTCACCCAGCAGCATCCCCCTGACCACTCATGTCCAGGCAGCTCAGCCTTGCCCAGCAGCGTCCCCCCAACTGACCACTTATGTCCAGGCAGCTCAGCCGTACCCAGCATAGATAAATGTGAATGCTGTCTAGCCGTTGGTTTACCTGAAAATCCTTGTCCTACCTCCAAATATTATTTTTTTTGCCCAGTAGAGCCCTTCACTGTCCACCCAAATCCAGTCTGCTCAGCTTTCCAAAGCATGGCCACCACTGTCCAGGCAGCACAGCCATGCCCAGCAGAGGTGATCCCTGCTTGCTGTTTAGTGTTTGCAATATAATTTGGCTTGAGGAAGTGGGCTCAGACCTGCAAAACGTGTTGCCAGTGCAGAATACATTTCATTTCTATATGAAGTTGTCTTTATTGAGGTAAGCCACCTAATTTTTCCACTTTTAGTTGTTCTTAATCTGTTTTATGTACCTCTAGACGCTTCTTTATCCGCAGAGTACCCTTTTGACCAGCCATGCCCAGATGCCTTTTCAAGCACAGCCCTATTGCCCAGGCAAGTCAGCCTTCCCAAGCACAGCCATCGCTGACCACTCATGCCCAGGCAGCTCAGCCTTGCACAGTCGAGTACCCCACTGACCACCCATGTCCAGGCAGCTCAGACTAGCCTGGCAGAGTCCCCCACTGTCCACCCATTTCTAGCCTGCTCAGCCTTGCCCAGCAGTATCCCCAAGCTTCCACCCATATCCAGGCAGCTTAGCCATGCCCAGCAGAGTCCCCCACTAACCACCCATGATCACGCAACTCAGCAATGCCAAGGAGAGTCCCCCACTGTCCACCCATTTCTAGCCTGCTCAGCCTTACCCAGCAGTGTTCCCCAGTGTCCACCCATGTCTAAGCTGCTAAGCCTTGCCCAGCAGAGTCCCCCACTGCCCACCCATGTCCAGGCTGCTCAGCAAAACAAGCCCACTGTCCACCCATATCCAGGCTGCTGTGCCCAGCAGAGTCCAGCCCCACCCCCACCCAAGCCCAGGCTGCTAAGCCTCACAGTGTCTCCCATTGTCCACCCATGTCCAGGCAGCTGTGCCAGCAGTGTCTCCCACTGTCCACCCATTTCCAGGCAGCTGTGCCTCCCACTGTCCACCCATGTCCAGGCAGCTGTGCCCAGCAGCGTCTCCCACTGTCCACCCATGCCCAGGCAGCTGTGCCCAGCAGTCCCCCCCCCCCCCCCCCAACCAGGGACGTAACTAGAAATCCCTGGGTCCCTCTGCGAAACTTTGGATGGTGACCCCCCCAGCTGTCGTTGTTGAAGGGTGCTCCACTGATGGTAGCTCGAGGTGGTGGTGGGGTTTGTGGGCACCCCTCCCCGCTGCTATTTGTGCCTGTTGCTCCCCCTTTCTGCGCTGAACCCCCTCCTTCCCTAAAAATGGCCCCAGAGCCAGGGACTTCCCTCAGGCTTCTCCCCTTAAAGCCCCCCCCCCCCCCTGCAACCTCATGCATGGGCTATTGTTATGCCCTTGACCCCCACCCAAGTCCAGGCTGCTAAAGCTTACCCAGCAGTCCCCAACTGTCCACCCATGTCCAGGCAGCTGTGCCCAGCAGTGTCTCCCAATGTCCAGGCAGCTGTGCTTCCCACTGTCCACCCATGTCCAGGCAGCTGTACCCAGCAGTGTCTCCCAATGTCCAGGCAGCTGTACCCAGCAGTGTCTCCCATTGTCCAGCCATGTCCAGGCAGCTGTGCCCACCAGAGTCCCCGCACTATCCACCCATCTGCAAGCTGTTCAGTCTCCCCTAACGCGCCCCCTGCTGCCCACCCACGTACGTCCCAGCTGCTCGGGAATTTTCTGCGAGCGACTCTCAGAGGATTACATCAGGTACGCCCCGCCCGCTGTCACATTTCGGCGCACTGATTGGCACACGTGTGGACACGAGTACCAGGCGCGGCCAATCACAGGCAGCCACACGGTGTTTTGGTGAGCGCAGAACGACTATATAAAGCGCAGAGCGGCGGCGCGCGGCTGTGGCCAGACAGAATAGCTTAGCTGTGAGGAGGCCGGAAGTGGCGTGTTCCCGAGCTGCAAACATGGCGGACGGAGAAGTGACTCTGTTGATCAGGAGCCCCAGCCTGAGGCAGGAGGAGAAGGAAGTGCAGGCCCCTCGGGGCTGCTCTGTGCGGGAGCTGAAGAGCCAGCTGCGGCGGGAGCTGCCGGGACAGCCGGTAAGGACGAGGGGGGGATAGTCGGGAGGGGATTATTACTGGAGGGAGGGGCACCCTATTGCATCATAACATTCCTGAGGGCAGAGTGGATTCCTGCTGCTGGTGAACCACTAGTCGCAGCATGCTGGGAGGGGCGTAATTAGAGGGCATTTCTGAAATTATCCTTCTTCTTATCTGATCCACTGATAATCTTTAGGCCTTGTTGTTATTGAAGCCTGTTATATCATCCACACTGGCCCAGTCTCCCCACGTCTCCCCAATTTATTTACCTGTGCATTTCTTACCATATCTATGTAGCAGAAAGACCAAAATATTGGCTTGAAAGTACTTTGAACTGCTTGCTCAAGCTAAATGACAGCTGTAAGATTGTACAATTACAATTGTATGGATAGTGGCCAGCTTAATATGACTATCTGAAACGTCTTCATGGGATATCAAGCGTTTTTCCTTGTAAGGTACCCACTGACTACAACTTTCCATGAAGAATTGCTTAAGCGATCGTATGAATGTGATCTGAAACGCAGCAATACGTTGATTGTTTCACCATCAACAAACCAATTAGAATAGTTTGCGATCTGTTTAGGACGTCAATGAGGTTTTTTTCTGACAGTTTGATTCAGCGCAGGCAATTCTTTTCTGTAATTTATACTGTTAGTGGGCACCGTACATATTACATCTTTTTGCAGAAATTGGACAGATGTGTACTATAAAGGTTGTGTAATGTGTGGCAACCTATAGTACGTTAAGCTTGGTTCAAACTATAGCGTTAAGTGCAGTGCATAATGGCGCATGCAAGGTCAACATCCACGGAATGAAACTCCATGGATCCTATGTTGTTATGACATGTTTGACCTTTGTCCTGTGTCCAGAAAAGTTGTGTAGGTCAGGACTTTCAGCACTGCAATGTAGAAAGGACTTGTCAGGCACAGAGCTGAATCGATCTAATGTTTACGTTAGATCTGTTGACAAGTCCATTGTGGATCAGTTTTTGGGCTCAAGCATGAACCGTTTGTGAAACATGACATATGAGATGAATTTAGAAAGATGTTTTTTTATATGCCAAACTACTTTGCTCTTTCTGAGAAAACGATAATAAAGATAAGCTTTGCACTGCTGCATTGAATGCTTTCTAGTTCTAAAGTGGATTTTTATCCTATAAAGTTTGAGGTCAAATAAGTGGTTGTACATGTACAAATGTAGGAGAACTTTTTCCAACTGAATTGTCAGCACTAGTTGTAGTCAACCCGTTGTAAATGTTTTGCTCTACAGAATCTTCAATTAGCAGGGGCTGAACTTGAACTTTGCCCAGGGCTAATCCAATTTGGAAAAGTAAGACATGCATAGTCAAACAAACCTAACACATGTTAGCATAAATTAGTTTTTCATTATATGGGAGAAAGTGACAGGTTCATGTTAAAGGGGTACTCCACTTTTAACAGCTGGAAAATATGAGCTACTGCTTAGTGAAGGCTTAAAGGAAACATCCAAGATAAAAAAAAAAATCCACTTACCTGGGGCTTCCTCCAGCCCGTGTCTGCCGTCCTGTGCCCTCGCCGCAGCTCCCGGTCTTCTCTGCTGCAGGACGAGTTCCGGGTCGGCGTCTTCTGAGCTCCACCGCGCGGGTCACGTGGTCCGGCTGATGTCGCCAGGATGATACTGCGCAGGCTTGGACCTTTACTTTAAATGTACTACTCTCCATCCATGGAGAAGGCCGCAGTGTGCACTTCAAAGGCAATAATCACTGATTAATAAACCAGCAGCTGTCAACTCATCAGCTTGGTGCTTCCCAGGTAATTGGCAGTTTCATTTGCCCATCGTGACTTCCTCTTCTACATAGGAAGGTGTGTCGCAACAGTTCTCTGCTCAAAAACTGGTATAAAACTAATGTTGGGCTTGTTTCAGACTGGCAGCTGACAGGCAGAATTCACCTCCTGTCAACTGCTCTCCTGCATCAGCTGGGTGAACATTCTAGCAGCCTGGCCCTGCTGGCTGCCAGCAAATCGAAGCCACAAATGTCAGGAAACCGATAACTACACACAACTGCCACTCGATAAAGAGCTTGCAGCTATCGTTTGCTTGTGGCTGCTTTGGTTTTCTGTCCAACAGGGTTTTGAAAATTCATTGTTTTCAATTTGGTATCACTTAGGCAAATTTAAAAAAAAATTCCTCCCAGAATCCTAAACTTTATATACTTTATTATGATTTATTATTCTGACTTTTGGATAGGTAATGATTGCCTCTTGGTGCCTGGGATAATCATTCTTGTCCCATAATTCCTCAGTGGGTACACATCACAATGTTTCTCTGAGTACTGAATCTCCTCCTCTGTGTTAGGATTGCCAGATATTGCGACAGACTTCATTGTCACGTTATCAGTTTGATAAATATAGCGGAGTTAATTAGGTTCAGTTACTTCTCATAGCCAGTAATTATCTTGGATCTATCACTTGCTTAACTACTAATTAACCTAGCCTGAATAGGAACATCCTATTGCTTAATGCAATTCCCTTGGCTGTCAGTGTTGTAATTTAGTGACTATTAACGTCACCAAATTCTATTTCCATTAACTGGCTTTGTTCTGTGTTTTCTCTACAAAATGGAAATGCTGGATTTTCTTTGCATTGTTTCAAATCCGATACAAGCCATAGCATGCAACACTTAGTACTGTCCTTATTTTATTGGCTAGTGAAGGCTAGAAGTTGTTTACAGTTTGCAAAGTTTCATATGGAAATATGCAGCCCTCACCATTTAGAGGACAGTTTGTTTTTGAAGTTCCTAGAGTATGTACAGTATTGACACTGTCTTATTTGTGTACTTGGACTCTGCAGAGCTGACAGTGTCGGCAGTTAGATAAGATTGTGAGGGTGTGTGTGTGACAAGGGCAAGCTGTAAAATGCAAACATTTCTACATAGGCCTAATACTGTGTGCATTGGACCACAGTATGGAAATGCATTAGAGCTGACAGCCTAATAACAGGAAATAGAATCATTAAAGGGAACCAGAGATGAACGATTCACACAAAATAAACATATCAGTTGATAGCTTGTAAAGAATAAATGCTCTACCCGATAATTTCGCCACTCTGGTGTGCCTTTTTGAGTGCTTTTTATCCATTATTGCTCCAGGAAATATCCAATATGGCCGCCGGCTCATATTCCTTCTGCTTCCAGGTTATGAGGTGTTCTGGATGTGCTGTCTAGGCTATATGAGACTATAGACAAGCAGGGCTGCTGTAGGCTTTCATCTGTGTGCTTTCAACTTCATATTCTGGTATGCTTTGTGGCTGCCTGTAGGAAGTGTCTCTCATAGTAATGAAACTGCATACAGTAGATAATGACAGGCTGCACAGACAGAGCACACAGATCACACAGCCACACTTGTCTGTTAGACAGAGATTTTTCCTGCAGCAGCAGCCCCTCTTATGTCATCACAGCTCTCAGTATGTAAAGCATGAAATTTGAGCCAGGAGGGGGAAGGCTTGGGCTTGAAAAGAATCCACAGAAGAGTGACTCAGCTATAATGATTCCAGGTCAAACCTCGACTGAATAGTCGGTGGATTCTTATCACAGTTGATAACAGATAGATTAGACTGAGAAGAATAAAACTAAAAGCAGGGTAGGTGTTTACTGTCATGTTCCCACTGATAAATGTAATAAAATACATGAGGGTGCTTCGTCTCTGGTTCTCTTTAAGTGGTTTCACAGAAAAAGGACATGACAAGCATAGAAAAGTACAGGTGCACACACACAATCAGGGTTGTCAGTATTGGGGCGAAAATGGGCATAATGAGGGAAACTGTGGATGAGTGCTAACACTGGCTTGGCTATATATGGTTTGGAGGGGATGGAGCAATGATGCAGCGCATGCCCAAGCTGTTTTCAGAGGGTGAAGTAAATGCGATTGCAGTACAATTGTCCGTCCGTGTCATTTAGAGATCTTGGGTACAGAATCCCCGAAGAAGTTGTGGGACACCTGTACACACAAGATTCTTATCCAATGGTGCTGAAAGACTGCTTTGGCTGATATCCTTCTGGAGTGTGGGGGGGCAGCTTTGGACTCATACTTTGCAGCATTTGACTGAGAGCGGTATGAAGGCTGCTGTATTTCCTTTTAAACAATGCACATCTGCCTCAAATACTTTTAGCTATAGACACAGAACAAGCATGCAGATCAGATGTTTCTGACAAGAATCAAGCTTATTTCAGTTGTTGCTCAGATATTACTGATGGCAGAACACTTTTTTTCAGATATTCCATTTTTATTTTATATTTAAACCTACTTTTTAAGTTTTTACTGTTTTTGCTCAATGGCACATTCCTTGACTTATTCCTTGAAGTATGCCAGAGCTAAAATATATGAACTATAGACCCTTTTTATCTATTTCCTGCTCTCAGATGCCATTTTCTGCTAGGAAAATGTTTTATAGTTGTAATTTCTCATCAGTGAGGGGTCACACTGTAGTTTGACCCATTCCTGACTCCGACTGTCACTTTGCATACCTGATGTTTAACTCTTACAGGCAGAGAAAGAAAAAAGGAACGCAGCATAGTTGTGTGCTAGGCATTGTACATACACATGTCTCTCATCATGTCACATGACACCTCAGGTATCCTTAAGGTATGAAGAGCTTATTGTGTGTGCGTAGTTTTGCTGTAGAGCTCTGTGCTGCAGATTATGTGGAGACTACTCCTCTCCCTAATCTGGCATACTGCCAGTTGTTACTGATCTTCTCTGTCTTCTAACTGGCTTAGCTGCAAGTCTGAAGACTGCTGGAATGTAGTGGAGGAGGGCCCATGCTCCCCAGCAGAATTCAAGGCAAACACACACTATCCCCTTTATTTAGTTCCCTTGGGAAACAAACAGGTGCACATTAAACAGTAGTGTTTACAAGTTCTGATAACCTTGATAGGGTACATGTTAACGGCATATTTGCTGTTACAAGAAACAGTACCAGGTGCATCCGGCATAGAACCAGTATTTCCAGCTACGAGGACCGCACACGTGTGCAGGAAGTAGTCATGCAAATGCCTGTGTTTGCATTCACGTCCATGTAAACTCAACCCACAAATTGAGGAAGGCAAGTTGTAAAAGCAATCATATAGGTTTGTGTGAATTATAAGTGACTGAACTCTCCAGTTAAAAAAAATTGGTTGTGTAGTCGGGCTTGCTGAAGTTAGCCATACAAGCTTAAAGGATAACTGTAGTGAGAGGGATATGGAGGCTGCCATATTTATATCCTTTTAATCAATACCAGTTGTCTGGCAGCCCTGCTGATCTATTTGGCTGCAGTAGTGTATGAATAACACCAGAAACAAGCATGCAGCTAATCTTGTCAAACACCTGATCTGCCGTATGCTTGTTCAGGGTCTATAGCTAAAAGTATTAGAGGCAGAGGATCAGCCAGGCAACTGGTATTGCTTAAAAGGATATACATATGGCAGCCTCAATTTACCTCTCACTTCAGTTGTCCTTTTAAAGAGACTCTGAAGCGAGTCTAAGTTCACTTTTTTAATTCGTAGTTAAGCACTATAAGCCCTGCTAAACTGCCGCTATCCCGCGGCAAAACCAGGGGTTTAAACCCCCAAATCGCCTCTGCAAAATCCACGACTTTCTTGGTCGTGGATTTTGCTGCTCATGGAGGCAGAGCTTTCAGGTGCAGCTCTGCCTCCATGGGCGTCAATCGCCACGTGTATCTCCGCCTCTCCCCGCCCCTCGCTGTGAAGGAAGATTGAGAAGGCTGGGGAGAGGCGGCGATCAGCGGGGATTGACGCGCCAAGAGGCAGAGCTACAGCCATAAGCTCAGCCTCTGAGGAAGCGCTCGCCGGACACAGCAGAGGGGATTTGGGGGGTATGAACCACTCGTTTTGCTGCGGGATAGCAGTGGTTTAGCAGGGCTTATAATGCTTAACATGGCTGCAAGTTAAAAAAGTGAATTTAGACTTGTTTCAGTCTCTTTAAGACCTAAATACTATGTCATGTTAGCAGAGCTGAGGTCTTACTTCCTGTAAACTGAGCTGGGTTGGGAAAAAAGTGCAGAAGTGATGTCACTTGGTATCACTGAGAAACTGTACAGATGGGAACCAGCAGAAATATTTCCCGATTTTCAGATCTCATGTCGCCTAAATATGACGTTGAACACTTAAAGGAAACCAGAGATGAAATTAGTTTTATACATACCTGGGACTTCCTCCAGCCCATGCGCACGGATCGCTCCCACACCACCGTCCTCCGCTGCCTGCAGCTTTGGTATCTGGTCCCGTTCTGCCAGTCGCGGTCAGTCTGTGCAAGGTACGTGCGTGGCCGTCTGAGAGGTACATAGAGTGCAATTCCTCTTGCACAGCCTGGCAGAACTAACCAACCTGATACAGGAGCTGCAGGCAGAGGACAGTGGTGTGGGAGCAATCCGTGCGCATGGGGCTGGAGGAAGCCCAAGGTATGTATGACACCTTTTTTTTTTTCGTCTTTGGTACACTTTAACAGAATACATGAGCTGAATTATAGGAGCTCAAGCACACAAACTCCATAGGCACAAGGATTTCTGTTGGGAAAAATTCTGTTGCAAATGCAGCACACTAATGGAAATATTTTCCATGGATTCCATTAGTTTTTAGGTACCTAGTGTTTTACGATCCACATGGGATTATAAAATGCTACTAGTGGAAAGGGGGCCTCAAAATCATCTACTGGATATCCTGGCTTGAGTCATCCATGTACTGCTGCAATATAGATGGACAGCAGCCAGCGGAAGGGGGGGGGGGGTATGCACTTGGGTCCCTGTTACATTTTCCTAACATGTCAGGGACCCGCTTAGGCTTGCTAAGATGCAAAATGAATGCAGCAGATTAAGGCGGTTAGGCTGCTCGGTGTATTCTTACTGCGAGGCTTTCCTCTAGGCTAATGGTCTTCTCGTAGTTACAGTATGCTTTCTGCAGTGTATGCGATCTCCAGCTGTTTTTACCCTCTGACAGGCCTCACATTCCTCAGTATGTAAGCTGTTACTAATGTGGAGGTATTTCTTCTTCAGATGGAACAAGACCAAAGGCTGATTTACTCGGGAAAGCTGCTCCCTGACCATCTGAAGCTTAGTGAGGTCCTATCCAAGGTAAATATCAGAGCGCAGCTTATTGTTAATTATTAAAGAAGTCATGATGTGCATCGTCCTCATTGGTGGTCACTGGCCTTATGTAAATGTTGTATTTGCATTTCAGGAGAACAGACATGTGATTCACCTTGTGTGTTCTATGAGGAACCCTCTGCCCAGTCAGGTAACTTGTGGTCACACGTCTGTTAATACTTTATATAACTGCTGGAGTGATGATTTGCTGCAGTTGGTTTAAAGGATACCCGAAGTGACATGAGATAGACATGTGTATGTACAGTGCCTAGCACACAAATAACTATGCTGTGTTCCTTTTTTTCTTTCTGCCTGAAAGGGTTAAATATCAGGTATGTAAGTGGCTGACTCAGGAAGTGACTACAGTATGACCCTCACTGATAAGAAATTCTAACTATATAACACTTATCAGGGAGGGTCGCACTGTAGTCACTTCCTGTCTGAGTCAGCCACTTACATACCTGATATTTAACTTTCAGGCAGAGAAAGACAAAACGGAACACAGCATAGTTATTTGTGTGTTAGGCACTGTACATACACGTCTATCTCATCATGTCACATGTCACTTCGGGTATCCTTTAAGGTGTGCATACATCTTTGACGTCGCCCATTGGGGATCAGGACTCGATCCCTCAGGCAACATTGCTAGGCGGCCTGAACAGACGCGCTCTGTTGCTATGTAAACTGAACCTCTGGACTGTTAGTACATCCAGGAATTTATGTTAAGAAACTCTAAAGCCTCATCTACACGGGTAGATGAGGCTGGGATCCGGCGGCTCGATTAGCCGCCGGATCGCCTCTTCCGCGTGCCCGTCGCGTCTCCGCTCGCTGCATTCGATTCCCCGCTCGTCCCCGCCGGTGCCGCTTATCTTCCGCTCGATTCCCTGCCATTGTCCCCTCGTGGGGAGCGAGCAGGGAATCGGCGGTGCGGAGATCCGTCCTGTCGGATCTTATCAATCGAGCCGCATCTACTCGTGTAGATGCGGCTTTAGGCTTGTTAGCAACAGTCTTAATTGTGACACCATCCCCCCCCCCCCCAACCTGACTGTCCATACCCTACGCATACCAGTCAACGCAATCTTCAGTCTAAGGCTGGATTAGTCCTATAAAGGAATCAGGCATTTAGGGTCCATAAATGGGTAGCAAGTAAATAACTGATCCCCACTTGTGTAGGGTAAATCTAAAGGCTTGTTCCAGTGCTGTCACCACCATTCCACATCTTCCATCAACTAGTCGAATATGCCTTTGGGGACCCTAAGTGCTCCCAAAGATGAGTGGCTCCGTACTACACTCGCTCCTGCACAGTACTCAGTAGGATCCAGAGCCTTCCCTTTATGGGGGGGGTGGGGGGAGAGTATCTGCTTTTAGCTTTACATAAATATGGCTTGAGTGGATTTGAAACTAAGTTTGTTTACACTGCACTTGTGAAATCTGTGAAATAGTTGCTTCAGAGCATTATGCAACATTCAAACTCAAATAGGTACAGAATCCAGGACCTACAACGCTATATGCAATGTAAAAACTTCAAAATGTTTTAATCCAGGCTTCTTAAAATCAGAACAGCATAGTAAAGAGAATACTCATCATTACAAGCAGCAGTAAACGAGGTGCGGAGGAGGGTCGACCAGCTGTTCTGATTTTTAAGAAGCCTGGATAAAAAGTTTTGGTCGTTTTTACGTTGGATATAGTGGCGTTGCTACTGAATTCTGTTCTTATTAGAGTTCTTATTCGAGTTTTATTGCATATCTGTTTCATCTGGATATTGCCCCGCACATGTATATGGGTCAGTTATAACAGGCACAAAGTTAAGGTGCGCACTCACTTTGTCATGTTAAATTATACAACATTGTTGTTTTCTTAGATTGTTGGCATTTGATTTAGTTCCTTTGAGTGTAAACATTAGGAGTTACTATAGGACACTAGTATTGTGCTGTTGCTGGGTGATTTCTGTAACATACCTGCATGTTTATCCTATTTATAGACTCCAGAATGCAAGTCGCAACAACCCAGCAGTGCAGGTAGCACAGCACAACATACCACCCCCGAGACAAGCGGAATCAGACAGCGGAATGTTTCTCAGAATGTTCCATCAACACAGGTCAACACACCCAGGTACTTGTGACTCATACTTTCAAAGTGAAACATGAGTTATCTGAAAATAACTACTATATATATAATATACTCCCTGTATACTGAATGTGTTCTCTTTACAGCCCTCCAGCAGTGAATCCATCCTTCTCTGCTTACTCCATGTACAGCCCCCAGCAGCTCCTGTGGTTGCAGCAGATGTATGCCAGACAGTACTACATGCAGTAGTAAGTTTTGTATTGTTCTTTATGATTGACTTCCTAGACAAATGCCAACATTTTAAGATTGTCGTAACTCTTCTGTTGCCTATGAATTACAGCTAGTTATGGAGCCTACCTATAGATTGTTGTAAAAAGCAATGCATAGGTCTTTAGGACAATTCTAGTGTTGGAGTTGTCTTAGGCCCAGTACACACCTACAATTTTGGTTACGCCAAACAAGCCTTAGTGACTTTGAGCATCTAATATCCTGGGCAGCCTTTTCTGCCCTATGAAGTGCAAGGAAATTACAAGAAGTGAAAAGCAACAAGTAATAGTTGGAAGTTTCCAATGACCAGGCTGCTGCTAGCGTTACATCAGAACACACTCTGGAATGGGCCTGAGACGTCCGTTATTTTGGGTGACCTAAAGGTGGCCATACATTTGTTTTGTTTTTTGCATTGATGTTCGGCTGATTTGATCGAATTCACTAGAAATTGATGCTGCAAACTATTCTCAATCAACATATTTTTGGCTGAAATCTGTTGATTCCGGGCATTTGTGCATTATGGAAAATTTCAGTCGTTTGGGTGCGCCCCAGCCGTCAAATCGAACGCCGCTAGCGATATGCTTTTAACCTGGGAGAACATCACTTGCAGCATTCGACTCGACTGCTGATGAAGCTACTCCTGCCTTTCTATGGTGCGATTACGGTCTCTTCTCTCCCCTTAGACACATCATGGGAGGGAGCTTCTAATCTACAAAGTCTTAGATTGACCAGTACGATGTCTTGTGGATTTCCTTTCCAAAACCATTTAAAATGGCCACTTTTTTGTTTTTTGAAGCCATACCCAAAACAAGAACCATACATGAGGCAAGGCTATTGTTGTCGGAGCCTCTTGGGGCATATTCACACTAGAGGCTTTTTTCATCGTTTTACCGCCACGGCCATAGTTTGCATTTTCCATTTTTACCTATCACACTTAACGATGCCTTTTTGAGCGTTGCATTTTAAAGCTCCCCGGCGCCTTTTCAGGGCCGACCGTGGCGTTTCGCGTTTCAATGATAGTCAATGGAAACCGCAAGCTGCAGCTTTTTAAAACGTTTCACCGCTGAAAAAAATCCCCAGAATTCAATAAAAAAGACGTTTTCAGAGCTTTAAAACTCTTTGAAAATGCTATGTATTGGCGTGGAAAAGCATAAAAACACCTTCAAAAAGCACCAAAACGCTGACAGCAAAAGGCAGCCTTTTAGTCTTTCCTACTGCAGCCTCTAATATGAAAGAGCCCTTAGTGAACAGGAATATCTCTCTCAGAAACTGGCCGCCGCCCCTTTGCTTATGTAACTATAGCATTTTGGGCTGTTATCAGCAGATAGAATGATGCGCACGGTTTAGTGGATTTTCTTTTTAGTAGGAGTCACTTTACCTAAATTTATATGGTATTAAGTAAGGCAGGCATTTGTGTTGAGCCATGTAAAACATGATTCTTCTGCTATTATTGCAACTTGACAAAGGCCAACAGGCCGAAACAGCGGGTGGTCGTTGCTCTTTATTGCTACATGCTGCAATAAAAATTCACTGAGCTATTGAATACTTTGTGTGGTGCCGGTGTTCCAACTAACTAGCATACATTGACAAAACGGCATACATTTAAAGTGATGTACTCCTTTTTAGTAGAATCAGTGTCCCCTTGCCCGCTCGCTGGGCTGCGGACTCGGTCCTCGCTTCGCTTGGACAACTTTTTATTCTATCTCTATGTCCACTTGGATAGTGGAGATTGCACATCAGCACCCAGGAAGCTAACTGGGGTTGCAAAGGTTAATGCTGCTGATGGGCATTATGGGGTTGATGTATGAGCTGCATGACTTTGCACATGCTCAGTAGCATTTGTATGCTATTTTGTCGGGTATGCTAAAATGTTGGAACACCGGTCCTTGGAGGCTTCTTCTGCTATTCTTAGGAATTGTTAGCAGAGAGGATTATACATCTGCAGTGGTTTCAGTGGTTGCTGACTTCACTCACAGAATAGTCCTGGATGCTCTCCATATGACAGGCCTTTTGTAATGATTTGTATGTTCCCTGTGAGTTGCATTGTTTATGGAAAGTTTTGTGTTTTTCTATCCCTCAGCTATGCTGCAGCTGCTGCCACCACACTCCCCTCTCAGCGACGACAGGAAATACCGGTTGTTCCACCTGCTGCACCAGATCCTCTTCCTCATCCTTTCCCTGCAGCCAACCAAGCTCCTAACCCTGAAGTTCAAGCCCCAGTGAATCCGGTAGCCAATCAGAATCTGCGCATGAATGCACAGGGCGGCTTGGTGGAGGAAGAGGAGGATGTAAACAGAGACTGGTTGGACTGGGTGTACACTGCCGCACGCTTTTCAATCTTCCTCAGTATCCTGTACTTCTATTCCAGTCTGAGCCGGTTCATGATGGTCCTCGGTGCTATGATCGTTATGTACCTGTAAGTGGCTTCCTACTCTCTCTGAGCTGACAAAAGCATGCAAAAAGTGTGGGAATCTACATTGTATAGGCATAATTGAATAAGTACCCGTTTCCACTATAGATTTGCGTTTCCCTGCATGTGAGCTGCATGGGGAAATTCTGCTTATCTGTAACGGGGCTTGCCTTGGTGCAAATCTGGACTGCATGCTGCACATTTATGACACCAAAGCTAAAAGGATAGTGATTTGGACTACGCAGCAGAGCAGGTGCCTTACTCTTACAGCAGAGCTAAGCATCCGGTTCTAGAGAGGAGGAGAGGCATGTGGACACAGAACACCTTCTGGCAGGAGGGGTTTGGAGAACGATGCACTCAGGGGTCACTTACTTTAAATGACCTCTTGGGCACCTTTACATGCGCTTGACTCTTAGCATAGTTGTGTATAGTGTGTGTGTCTACCTTTACTTTGAATTCTATAGCAGGCCCTTTGAGTGGGTGCCTCATAGCAAATGTTAGAGGGTCACATGCAGGCCTGTTGCTACATTTAGGACACCAGAGGTATAAAGCCCATTGCAGTAGGCTGGCATCCACTCTCACCTCTCCATTCTACATGTGAGATTCTGCATTAATGCAAGGAAATGTCATAAGCTGTCCCTTCTGAAATATCATACTTACAGGAGAGGGTGGAGCTTGGTCCTCTTCCCTTCCTGCATAGGCTGCTATTCGCCCTCCTGTAGACTGCTATGTTGCAGTATTGTCCTGGAGGGATACTGGCAATCCACATTAAGGTACAACTGTAATCTGCACCCTAACAAATTCTAAGCTGCTACGATGTGTTTTGGAAGATGGTTATTGGGGAGTTCAGAATAATTTATTTCACCAAGAACAAAGTTATACCCGGAATTGGTTTTGGCTCATACAAGTTCTGGAAGGAGAGGGGGGGGGGGGGGGGGTTGAATGGTGAGAGTAAGGAGGGAAAATGTCATACTACATTTGACATTAGTAGTATGCCATACTACAGCACCACCAGTCACACTTGGCAATTATGTTATCCCTAAGGAGACGTGGGAGGAGGGGAAGACAGAGTAAGGTGACGTTAATAAAATTCATGGTATTCCTCTTTCATGCTTCATACAGTTGTTTAGTAATGAGTAGGAAATATTGCTTTGTACTAATATGCTTTTTTGTATTGCAGACACACAGCTGGCTGGTTTCCTTTTAGGCAGAGACCCCCTCAAGAAGCTGCAGTAGCTCAGCCACAGCCTGCAGGAAATCAACAGGATCAAAACAATAACTTACAGGTGAGTTTTATACCCGTCATAGAGGTTTTTTACTAAAGCTTAGCCCAGTCAGAGGCCAGGAAAATTTAATAGAATTTTGTTTTCAATACTTCTCCAGGATGGATAAGATGCATTATAATTGTGCAGAAATTTGAGTGACTTTAGGCCCAGTTCACATTGGACTAAAAATTGAGCCTTTTAAAAACTGATATGGGTCAGTTTTCCATCCGTGCCAGTGTGGTAGCCATGCAGCAGTTACAGAATCACATAGCAACAAATGAAAATTATACATATAGCTATAAGGTACAAATCACTAGACCAGTCCTTTTCTGTTAGTCATTAAAGTGTCAGCTGACCAGGAGATACAGCCACGTCCTGTTTACAGTAATTCTACCCTCCTGGCTCAGATACTTTCTCTTTCCTAACTTTACATTTTAAGATTGTGCCCATTCCTAGCTATTAAAAATAAACCACAGGGGGGACTGCAAATATTCTCACACAACTGTCAGTGTACCTGCTAAAAGGCTTTATGTGACCATTATCAGCAAAGGTAGGAAGTCAGGCTATGAAAATAGATAGCTATTACTGGGTCTGTCAAGCCTCCCTAAGCTGTGGTTAAGTAATCAAAGGACAACCATCTGTTTCAGGAGGGTAACATTACATACATGCGCTCTAGAGGAAACAGGGCCATCTTGGTCTGTCCCCAAGCAAGTTTTAAAGAGAACCTAAAACAAAAAGAACATAAGGACTTGAGGCTTTCTCCCGCCCCTGTTGGGTGTGGGCTCCCTTGGTGTCTTGTCTGCAACACTCAGTTCTCAAGCTGTAAGCCCCAATAGTCAGGGCCTTCTGCACATGTACTTAGTCATCCTGCAGCTTAGAGCACTATGCACCTAAGGCTTGTAACTGTGCAGGTGCAGAACAATCCCGGCAATAGGAGTGCGACCATTGCCTGAGGCTGGAGGAAGCCCAGGTAAGTATGAAATCCTTATGTTCTTTTTGTCTCTGGTTCTCTATAAAGATCCAGCATGCCAGATCTTTAAACAGCCCCCTGAGTACATTATTCCCCTCTCTTACCCTAGCTGCCGTAATCCAGTCCCCATAGCCAACAGCATGCGTTACACTCATCTGTATGGCACTTTTTCCCTGCCTTCAGGATCAGGCTTGATCCTGACTGTCAACAGTGTGTGTATGCACCTTTACACTTCAGCTTAAAAGAATGGGGTTTACAACTGACCTCTGGAATATGAAGCTGTCGTATTTCCATTAAATACCAGTTGCCTGGCATCCTGTAGATCTTTCATGATCCGTCATGTCCGAATCACACACCTGAAGCAAGTGTGCGGCAAATGCAGTCAAACTTCTGCATGCTTGTTCAGTGTCTGACTAAAACAGGGGTCTGCAACCTTTAAGACATAAAGAGCCACTTGGACCCGTTTCCGAAAAGAGAAAAAAACTGGGAGCCGCAAAACCATTATAAAACAAATCGTTAGCAGATATGACCCCCATAGGCACAAATCGTTAGCAGATATGACCCCCATAGGCACAAATCGTTAGCAGATATGACCCCCATATGCTCAAATCGTTAGCAAATATGACCCCCACATGCCCAAATCGTTAGCAGATATGACCACCATATGCCCAAATCGTTAGCAGATATGACCCCCATATGCCCAAATCGTTAGCAGATATGACCCCCATATGTCTAAATCGTTAGCAGATATGACCCCCCATATGCCTAAATCGTTAGCAGATATGACCCCCATATGCCCAAATCGTTAGCAGATATGACCCCCATATGCACAAATCGTTAGCAGATATGACCCCCATATGCACAAATCGTTAGCAGATATGACCCCCATATGCACAAATCGTTAGCAGATATGACCCCCATATGCACAAATCGTTAGCAGATATGACCCCCATATGCACAAATCGTTAGCAGATCTGACCCCCATATGCACAATCCTTCAGCAGATATGACCCCCATATGCACAATCCTTCAGCAGATATGACCCCCATATGCACAATCCTTCAGCAGATCTGACCCCCATATGCACAATCCTTCAGCAGATCTGACCCCCATATGCACAATCCTTCAGCAGATCTGACACCCATATGCACAATCCTTCAGCAGATCTGACACCCATATGCACAATCCTTCAGCCGATCTGACCCCCATATGCACAATCCTTCAGCAGATCTGACCCCCATATGCACAATCCTTCAGCAGATCTGACCCCCATATGCACAATCCTTCAGCAGATCTGACCCCCATATGCACAATCCTTCAGCAGATCTGACCCCCATATGCACAATCCTTCAGCCGATCTGACCCCCATATGCACAATCCTTCAGCCGATCTGACCCCCATATGCACAATCCTTCAGCAGATCTGACCCCCATATGCACAATCCTTCAGCAGATCTGACCCCCATATGCACAATCCTTCAGCAGATCTGACCCCCATATGCACAATCCTTCAGCCGATCTGACCCCCATATGCACAATCCTTCAGCCGATCTGACCCCCATATGCACAATCCTTCAGCCGATCTGACCCCCATATGCACAATCCTTCAGCCGATCTGACCCCCATATGCACAATCCTTCAGCCGATCTGACCCCCATATGCACAATCCTTCAGCCGATCTGACCCCCATATGCACAATCCTTCAGCCGATCTGACCCCCATATGCACAATCCTTCAGCCGATCTGACCCCCATATGCACAATCCTTCAGCCGATCTGACCCCCATATGCACAATCCTTCAGCCGATCTGACCCCCATATGCACAATCCTTCAGCCGATCTGACCCCCATATGCACAATCCTTCAGCCGATCTGTAAAGAAAAACCCATTTACTCACCTAGTCAGAAGACCTCCTGTCACGATCTCCTCCTGTCCCGACCTTGTGGCGCGCAACTCCCATGATCCTCTTCCTACGTCACGTCCTGAATGCATTACACTGCAGGGCTACGGGAAAATGGCCGCCCGAAGCCCTGCGCTGGTCCGGCGGCCTCTCTGATAGGCTGCCGGCCAGCGACAGCAGACGTCACACGCGCGCCGCAGCCACTGACACCGGAGCCGCGGTGAAGGTGAAAAAGAGCCGCATGCGGCTCCGGAGCCGCGGGTTGCCGACCCCTGGACTAAAAGTATTAGAGGCAGAGGATCAGCAGGACATGGAGGCGATGTGCATTGTTAAGAAGGAAATAGATCACTCCATATTCCTCACTTCAGGTGTGATGGAAAGAGACACTAAAGCAAAAAAAATTATGATGAATTGGTTGTGTAGTACAGATAATTACTAGAACATTAGTAGCAAAGCAAATATTCTCATATTTTATTTTTTTTATAGTTCTGTACCACACATACAAATCATTATATCATTTTTTTTTCCGCTTCAATGTCTGTCTCAGTGAATCTGAACTGAAAATTCAAAATAAACATAAAGACGTCATACATACAGCCTGTGTAGTCTACTCATATCTCTTCCTCCTTCTCCTGCGTCCTGTTTGTCCACTGTAATCTAATTCTCCATCCTCCATTTTAAAAATGGCCATTACTTCATAACAGCTTCCTGGTCAGCACACTGTTAAACTGTAATATCACCCACTTAAACCATAGGGAAACCTGGACATTACCTTGCACATTCAGTTGTAACTGACAGCTGCTGATATATAACTGACAGCAACAGGTATATTTCAGTTCTGACAAGATCTTGTCAGAACTTGAAGGAATCACTGTAAGAAGAAAATGTCGAGCTTCTGAGAGGCACTGACTGTGAGGGAAGTATGTAATATTCATTTGCAGGTACATCATGTGTTAATCTTAAATAAGTTTACTCACTTCATGTTCCCTTTAAGGTTACAATTATTGGTGACTGATTCTCGTGAATCAAGGACTTCTTGTGTGTGAAGACTTAGTGTTTTGTGTCTCTCCCACAGGATAATGATCAGGCGGTTGGGGAAGAAGTGTTGAATGAAGCAGCAGCTGCCACACTCCAGGCCCAATCATTCACATCTACAGCCTGGGTCTTCTTCAAGACATTCTTTGCCTCTCTGATCCCAGAAGGCCCCCCGGCCATAGTGCAGTGAGCGAAGGTTGAATAAAGGACATTTTGGATCAAGTAACGGATATTCAGCTGCATGATTTTTGTCTTCCATCCTATATGTGGCCTCTAAAACAGGCCCAGATCAAAAGGACAGATTTGTAGTTTCTGGGAAGACTTCTTGTTGTGACTGATCTCCAACAGAATATTTTTTTCTACCAGTCCAAAGATGTGTACAGGATGCACATGGGCGTGGGCCTCGTGTGCTTCGTGGCATTTTGATTCCTTGTGGAATGATGAGATAATTTACACTAATTGTAGTGTTAACGTTTACACTTGTATCTATTCTATCATACTGGGCGGTCTTGCATTGACGTCAGCCTGCTGTAGAGCTGATCAATTACTGCGCTCAGTATGCCACTCTGCATTTCAGACTCTTCCTCTGTGCTTAACCTTCATGCACAAAGCCTGCACTTTAGAGAATACTTTCAATAAATTGAAATGCATTGTACAGTCCTCTTGTTTTTGTCTTGCGTTTTTTTTTAGCTGTAACGAGAGGGATATGGAGGCTGCCATATTTATATCCTTCTAAGCAATACCGGTTGCCTGGCATCCTGCTGATCTTCCTTTAAAGGGAACCTGAGATGTACATAACTCCAGCCTGATCGCTCCCCCAGTGTCCTTCTCGCTCTCCCTTTCTCTGCAAATGGCCCTGGAAAATTCTCCAGTCCGGGGCCAACCATGCATTTGTGGTTCGGCCGCTCCTGCCATGTTCACATCTCCTTGAGCGTTTTGCGCCTGCAGAATGCACCCGGTAACGGGAGCGAGAGACGTGAGCACGCCTGGCTGAACTGTGCCAACTGGCCCCAACTGTCGGATTTTTTTTGTTTTTTGGGTGGGACCAGTTGTGGGCGAGAAGTGGATGCCGTGGGAGTGATCAGGCTGGAGGAAGCCCCAGGTATGTATATTTTATGGTGTTAGCCCCATCTCTGTTACATTTTAATACTATTGGCCATATACCCTGAACAAGCATGCAGCAGATCTGTATTTCTGACATTGTCAGATCTGACAAGATTACATGCATGCTTGTTTCTGGTGTGATTCACACTACTGCAGCCAAAGAGATTAGCAGGGCTGCCAGGCAACTGGTATTGTTAAAAAGGAAATATGGCAACAGCATAATCTTTAAAAGAAATTTCTCTGTTTTCCTGCTCGCTGTGAGTTCAGGCCTCTTTCACATTAGACAACGTGTGCAGAAGCCGTTCTCCTGCACGCATTGCATAGCCCCGGACGTGTCGTCGGGAATATGCGGCAGTAGCTGTTAATTGAACCCAACGGGAAACCGCCGGCTATCGGCGTTTCAACACTTCCGGGTGTGTCGAACCGAAACGCAGCATCGGGTGTGAACGGTAAGATGAAAGTCTATGGACTTTCATTTTACCTTGGTTAACGCAAAGAATCGCCTTTGCGTTGAAACGCAGGAAAAGGGCTCTGGTGTGAAAGAGCCCTCAGGGCCCATTTAAAGTGGACCTGAACTCATGCACTGGGCAAAAGAAAAGCATAGAGCAGGGGTCAGGATCCTTTTTGGCTGAGAGCCATAAACGCTACATATTTTAAAATGCATTTCCGTGAGGGCCATACAATATGTTTCAAGCAGAGGGCTCATGCGCCTGTTGCCGTGGTTATGTGTATACGTTGAACCACCGGGCAGCGGAAGTGTCAGACATGTCTTCTGCTTCTCTTGGGTTTCAGCAATTTTCCATAAGAGCCAGAAAGGAGAAATAACTACTAACAGCTTGTACAATGAGCTAGTTGACTTGGGGGTTGATTCACTTTGTAGGACGAGATCTACGCACTTTAGCCAAATAGGCTGAGTGTCAAGTGACAGTCTATGGGCCAATCAAAGTGCTTGGATCTTGTCCTACAAAGTCACTGGACCTGAGAGGGTCCAGAGTGGGACAATTGGAGCAGCTGTTTGTTTTAGGGTAGCACGAGTAAGTTAGTAGTGCATGCTACAGCAGTAGTGTGCCTACTTTTGAAAATGTCACTTGCGCTGCCACACTAAGCTGCGCTGCTTGAGCAGTGTAGCTTTGTGAATCAAGTCCTAACTGTGAGCCAGATGTAGCCATCAAAAGAGCCACATCTGGCTCCCGAGCCATAGGT
The DNA here is from genome assembly GCF_040937935.1 of Hyperolius riggenbachi. Classification (NCBI taxonomy): domain Eukaryota; kingdom Metazoa; phylum Chordata; class Amphibia; order Anura; family Hyperoliidae; genus Hyperolius; species Hyperolius riggenbachi. The sequence continues at coordinate 186,059,423 of NC_090656.1, forward strand.
TCCCTACCCCTGGCATAGAGAAATGCACCCTGTATGTATTTAGAGTTTAGCCTGTTTAATTCCCCCTCATTTGTGTCTAATCACTAGTTGTAATTGGATCCCTCCCCTGTGTCACATGACTGCCTATGGCAGATAATCAGTTGAAAGAACAGGAGGTTAACTGTCTGCTTCCATGAATCAGGAAGTAGAAACTGCAGATTTGTTAGGATTTGTATCGGCTGTAACAAAGAAATGTTTTGTTTTTAAAGGTTATTATGCTGTTGTGTATCTTTTAGAGCAGAGGGGACATTCTGAGTTCAGATACGCTTTAAAGTGTACTGAGCCGAAGGTCTGGTACATAATTACATACTTGCCTAAGAGGGAAGCCTCTGGGTCCTAATGAAGCTTCCTATTAGGATTTCAGTGTGTGGACAACTAGTCAGTGGACCTTTGCTCGACCACACTAATCACCTAATAACATTGATTGCCTTATCGCTCAATGGAAGTTCAAATAATGTATGGGCACCTTGACTGGTTAAAGAAAACCTGAAGTGAAGAGAAACTGAGAAATAATTGTACCCACAGTCCTTATCCTGAATGGGACATTCCTGGAATCCCATAGTCCTGTTTTGATTTTAAAGGTTAAAAATGTAAGTTTAAAGTTTGTACCCTGCACTTGTTTCTCAGCTACGCAGGCGCTTTTATGACCTCTACTTATCAGTTGCATTGCATTCTGACTTCCCTAACTGCAGAGACACTGTGGTTTAGAGCCCTGGATTATTAACTTTTACAAGGGGGGCGGGAAATGAACAGGCTAGTTCTAAGTAGGCTTGGTAATGTACTTCACACACTTTTCTCTTGTCACTTCAAGGTCCCTTTACAATTACACCTTTCCAGTGTTCTCCCCAGGTGCTCCTGTCATGTGGATTCTCTTGACCACTTACCTCCCCGTAGAGTCATCTGTGATACTGTCATCAAAAATGATTTTTTGCACTCCAAAAATTGGTGTTTTGTGGGTCTCAGCCTACTTCCTCAGACAGTAAAACGAGCAGCTTCTGTCCAACTTATAACAAGCGTGGCACCTCTGTTAGTATCATGGTGGATTATGTCCGAGAAGGCTGTATGTCTGTAAATGCCTATCTGAACACGTTTTTCAGGCTAGGAACACGCTAGGCAGAAACACTAGGATTTTGCCCCTATGAAAGTCTATGGGCCACATGTAAACACCGGTTGGGTGGCTGTGGAATCGCATCTCAGTCAATGTAGAGAAAATGTAGAACTATCAAATTGTGTTTTAGTGGAAAACAGACCTTATTGTTTGAAAAGAAAAAAAGCCGCCTCTGGTTGTCTTACTGATCCTCAGCCATTTAATATCATTCGTTTAGTTTCCCAGGATGAGTATGCAGATCAGGTTACTCCACTCTGCCTATACTAGCTGCTTGTAAATATGTAATTCAAGCTATGGCAATAAATAGATCTTTGGCAGTCAGGCAATCGGCAGCTTTGCAGAATGAGCTTAGCAGTGGCAGCTTTCATAATTCCTCATTTTAGGTTTCAGATTTCAAGTGGACCCATTGGAGCAAAATAAACTGTAAAACAAAATTGTGCACATTCTACAGTATTAGGACGATGAATAGCAGAGGCCTGTGCTTTGGCATTTGAGAATATAGTACACAGAATCATGCATGGTTTTTTTATCATATGCGTTACTTTAATTTTAGATGCTGAACACTGATTGGCTTGCATTTCTGTAGGTTTTATGCAGTTAGTCCTTGTGTACGTGCAAAGAGATCTAGAATAGTGGCAAATCATTTGCAAGGACATACAGTATATAGTTTTTTTTTTTTTTTTTTAATACAAGGACATTCCTCTGACATCAAAAAGTTTACAAATGAGGCTGTGAAAGACATTCTGCCCTCCAGATATGGCATGCATGTAATTAAAGGGAACCTAAACCGAGAGTGCTATGGATTTTCACTTTTAAAATACCAGTTGCCTGACTCTCCTGCTGATCCTGTGTCTCTAATACTTTTAGCCACAGCCCCTCAACAAGCATGCAGATCAGGTGATCTGATTAAAGTCAGGCTGGATTAGCTGCATGCTTGTTTCAGGTGTATGATTCAGCCACTGCTGCAGCTAAAGAGATCAGCAGGGCTGCCAAGCAACTGGTATTGTTTAAAAGGAAACCTCCATATCCCTCTAAGGCTCGGTTCACATAAGTGTTTTTCCGGAATGTAACCGGAACGTATACTGTACAAACGGAATGGATGTGAAAGGATCCAATGTTAAAGAGAACCTGAGGTGTGTTTAAAGAATGTTATCTGCATACAGAGGCTGGATCTGCCTATACAGCCCAGCCTCTGTTGCTATCCCAAACCCCACTAAGGTCCCCCTGCACTCTGCAATCCCTCATAAATCACAGCCATGCTTTGAGGCTGTGTTTACATCTGTAGTGTCAGTCTCAGCTGCTCCCCCGCCTCCTGCATAGCTCCGGTCCCTGCCCTCCAATCAGCAGGGAGGGAAGGGATGCAGGCGGGGACTGGAGTTCTGCAGGAGGCGGGGAGAGCAGCAGACTGACACTATAGAGATAAACACAGCCAGCTCTGACAAGCTGTTTGTCAGCAGCGTGGCTGTGATTTGAGGGATTGCAGAGTGCACCTCAGACAATACCAACAAGCAATAACCAAGAAAAAATCAGACTTTATCTCGCACAAAATATCTACAGCCAACAACAGAGCTGCTCAACTCTTCCACACAGTGGAATCACTCTGCAATCCTTCCTGCCTAAAAGCCCCAACCACATACTCCAGGGAAAGGTGTGAAGAATTCTCTGCCTTCTTCACAAACAAGGTGTCTACCATCCGTGCCAGCATTACACCAACAACATCAATTGACCACTGGACGTTGCATATGCCTACTACCGTACCACCATGGCAAGTCTTTGACACTCTGAGTGTAGAAGATTTTGGAATTCTCATTCAAAGTCTCCGCCCCACTACCTGCGACCTGGATCCTGGCCCAACTGGATCCTTAATGCAGTGCCCAGCGCTGTTCAGGCCAGCACTTCACAAAATCACTCAGTGCTCCTTGCAAAGTGGACTTTTCCCAGAAGAACTAAAGAAAGCAATCATAAAACCCCTCCTGAAGAAACCATCACTAGATCCTGATTCTGTAACCAACTACAGACCTGTGGCGAACTTACCATTCCTATCAAAAGTTATCGAGAAAGCAGTCGCCAACCAGCTAGAAGCCAGGCTTACAGATAACAACATCTTTGATACTTTTCAGTCAGGATTCAGGAAAAGGCACAGCACTGAAACAGCATTAGTCCGAGTAATGAATGATCTACTTACTGCAAGGGACAAGGGTGATTGCTCAATTCTGATTCTTCTTGACTTGTCAGCAGCATTTGATACTGTGGACCATGAAATACTAATCCAGCGACTGAAGAATTACTGTGGCCTAAGGGGTACTGTTCTTAGCTGGTTTCAGACCTTCCTATCTGGCAGGACACAGCAAGTATGTCTGGGCACACACTACTCTAATCCAGTGCCACTTGCCTATGGAGTTCCACAGGGTTCTGTACTATCACCATTACTCTTTGCAGTCTACATGCTCCCACTGGGCAAAATAATCCAGAACTATGGTTTAGGATACCATTGTTATGCAGATGACACACAACTGTATCTGTCCTTCAAGCCTGGCACCCAAGACCCATCAGCATCCATAAATGCGTGTCTAGTGGATTTACAAAATTGGATGAACACCAGCTGGCTGAGGCTGAACTCTGACAAAACAGAGGTGTTGGTGGTAGGTGGTCCACACATGATGGATAAAGTTCAAAACGCTCACCACCTCAAACTAGCAATTGGGGGAGATACTGTACAGTATAAAGACTCTGTGCGAAACCTTGGGGTGATCCTGGATGGAAATCTAAAACTCAGACAGCAGGTATCAGCTGTCGTCAAGTCTACCTTCTTCCATCTAAGAAATATAGCGAAAATAAAACACCTACCGTATATACTCGACTACAAGTCGAGAAATTTAGGACTGATCTACTTTTGTAAAATAGGGGGGTCGACTTATACTCGCGTCAGACCTAAATTTCTGACTTGTAGCCGAGTATCAAGCGACTCCTCTGCTGTGCATCTGCTGCATCATGCCCCCTAATGCTGCCAGCCAGCCAGATTGTGTCCCCCTGCTCTGTTAAGTTTACTAGATGTCACAATGCAGCTTCCCCCTGCAAGCAGGAGAATGGACTGACCCCCGCTCAGCATGTGATGCTCCAGCGGCTGCTAATTTCACCCGCAGTAGCTGACAACAGTGCAAGCTAGAGCACCGGAACTCTGGCTTCATCCCGATCTTCAAAGGCTTCTCCTCCATCAATATATCTACAGCTCATACAGTGAAAAGCCCGTGCAGTCTCTCATGTGACACTCCTCCTCCCCCTCTCTGCACACTTTGATTCCATCTCTCCGTGCACAGCCACAGTCTGCAGTTAGAAGCCCAGCCATACCTACTTTGCAGAGAAGCCTGTGTAAGTCCGTTCTGCATTCTCTGAATTCCAGCCTGTTATCAGCTGCTCTTCCATGTACAGAGTGTGATAGAAGACTGCAGAGAAAGTTTTGCTAAACTTCTCTTTTCTTGTCAGTCTTTCTGCCTTTTTATCTGTGTGTTGATTCTGGATTTCCCCTGCCAGCCTGATTAATTCTTTCTCTCTTTCTTTAGAAAGCACACAGCACTTCCAAAGATCACTGCACACTTTCCACACATTTAAAGGCATCTGGCATTAACCCATGCCTTGTTTGTTCCCAGTGTCACTTAAATAAAAGCACCTATCACTGAAAAACTGTAATGGCATCTAGCCACATTAATACATCCTGAAGCTTACTATGTCAGATTCTGACTGTAAAAGAGCAGACAGTGTGAGTAATGGAGGCAGGAGGTACAAAATGGTCATGTGGGAGTACAGTGTAAGTTAGAGTAGGTGGAGGCAGCAGGAGTTATTGTAGGTGGAGGGCTGTGTAGCTTAGATAGAGACAGCTTGAGGGGAAAAGGTCCATAAGATGCCCCTGCCCCACAGACACACCAGGTTTGGTATTAATTCCAGCTTAAGAGGGTCAAAAAGTGGGGTCGACTTATACACAAGGTCGACTTATATCCGAGTATATCCCAGCTGAAGACCTACCTGCCCTGGTTCACGAATTTGTATCCTCCCGCCTAGACTACTGCAACGCCCTGCTAATCGGATCTACAGATAAGGTTCTGCGCCCCTTACAGCTAGTACAGAATGCTGCAGCCAGACTCCTAGCCAATGCCCCCCGCAGCTCACACATCACCCCAGTACTGCAAACTCTTCACTGGTTGCCAGTAAAATGGAGAATCAATTTTAAGATCTGCCTGCTGACATTCAAGGCTCTACACCACATGGGACCCAAATACATAGCGGATCTATTGGAACTTTATGCCCCTCCACGCACCCTCCGCTCTGCCAACAAGATGAAGCTGGTTATTCCCAGGATACACTTAACATTTGGTGCTCGGGCCTTTTCCTATGCAGCCCCTACTCTATGGAACTCACTTCCACAATCAGTACGAGAGGCTCCTTCTCTGGACAGCTTTAAAAAAAGGCTAAAAACTCACCTCTTTTCCCTAGCCTTTGAGACTGCATAATGCAGGGTCACAGCGCTTTGAGTCCCCAGGGAGAAAAGCGCTATATAAATATTATTGTTATTGTTATTGTTATTGTTATGGATCCATTCACATGCGTCCGTTGGTACAGATACGTTCCGTACGTTCTGGTCCTCTGATCTGAATGCTGCAGGCCCTAATTTTCCGGATCGGGACAAAAAATGCTGCAGCACTTGGGGCAATGTAAAACTAGTTTAGAAACGGTCCGTTTTACGGGGGATGGGGGCGTGAATCTGAGTGACAGGAGGGTGCAGCAGCCGGACGGGGGTGGGTGAGCAAGGGTTTATACATACCTAATTCTTCAGTAGCAGCCGGCGGTAGAGGCCTCTGTCTTCTATGTCATGTGACTAGTCACATGACGCGCTGTGTAGTCACAGCGGAAAAAGAGCGGAAGCCTCTACTGCCGGCTGCTACTAAAGAATTAGGTATGTATTTGCTGAGTGAAAACGGATCCGATCAATCATTGATCAGATCCGGTTTAACTATGTGAACCGGGCCGCGGACAGCCATCCGGATCCGGTGAAGCAGAGACCGGATCTGGTCACCGGATCCTTTTTCGGCTGAAACGCTAATGTGAACCAGGCCTTGGTTAAGGTTCCCTTTAAGGGTGCTAGGAGCTGAAACTGCTCACCCTGCTCTTGCAAAATTTCTGGTGGCATTAATTACTATTCACACTCCAGGCCTCCATTGACACTGGGGTAAGACACAATTCAGCTTGTAGCTATTGGTGGCGGCTACCAAATTACTGACGCTATGGCTGTATTTCACATTATGGCTTATGTCTGAGCCCAAACTTACAGCACTGTTATTGCCTGACTTGCCTTTTGACTTGGTCTTCTATGTCAGAGGCAGTGTTTGACCAGTACACTATCCAGCCACTACTGACCTGAGAAAGGATATATATGGAACCAGACATTTAAACAATACCAGTTGCCTGGCTGTCCTGCTGATCCTCTGATACCTTTAGCCACAAACCCTGTACAAGCATGCAAATCAGATGTTTCTAACAAGATTAGCTGCATGATTGTTTCAAGTGTGTTTCAGACATGGCTTATGCCAAAAAGATCAGCAGGATTCCAGGTAACTGCTATAGTTTAAAAGGAAATAAATATGGCAGCCTCCATAAAACCTCTCCCCGGGCCCAAAAAGGCTGGAGACCCCTGTTTTAAGACATTCTGTCACTAATCCGAGTGACTTTCTCAGTCCAAATGGAGGTCAAGGAGTATCCAGTTGGTGGAACACACTACTGCACAGAAGTGTTCCCATCACACAGTGCTGTCTATGCACTGTTTGATATCCCTGTGTATCACACATGTTCAGCAACGTGACAGTATGCAAGGGCCTTTACAGATTATCAGATGGGTGTGTCACAGTACATTGTACTGCTTATTACTCATGCGGTAAAGAAACAAAATACCCGGGTAGTCTGTGCTCCATGCAGAGATGCCTTCCCTGAAAAAAGTGTGATTTCTGTCCAGTGTTAACTATTTATGGTTGCCTGTTAGGCCTCATTTCCACGGGCAGCTGAACTGTGTACTCAGCAAGCACTTATGAGAGTTTGAGAGGCTTTTCACTGCATATTAACCACACACACACACACACACACACACACACGGCCGCAGCTGTGCTCAGACACGTTGCATTTCTCTGCTGCCGGGTAACACTACCGCGTGTCAAACGCTAACATGCGTGTTACAAAAGTCATGATTCTACTATTGCCTTTATTTCTTCAATAAACTTCTTTAAAACTAAATTGCTCCTGGATGCCACTAGTGGGCAACAAACGGGACACTGAGCTGCCCAATCACTGCACAGTTCGGCCTCCTGTCTGAAGGAAGCCTAAGGGCCTGTTTCCACTACACGCAGATTGGATGCAGAATGCATACAGAAAAACTGACTCCAATGAATGCCTATGGGAAAATCTGCATCAGAAAAATCGCGTTTAGTGGAAACAGGCCCATGGGCATTCATTGGAGTCCGTTTTTCTGCATCCAATCTGCGTAAAGTATAGGAAAGTGGAAAACCGCTCTGAAAAACTCTAGATCAGAGCGGTTTTCCAGGCGATTTTGTTACAGTAGCTGTTCAGTAACAGCTGTACTGTAACAATATTTGAAATCCGCTACACAAAAATGTAGAAAACCTCTCTAAACATGCCTAGAATTGCTCTGAAATCTGCTTCAAAACCACTAGCGTTTTGCGGATCTGCTAGAGATTTTTGGTGTGCACTGGGCCTTAAAGCGCTTTTCTGAGGCTTTTTAGCCATCAGTGCTTTCTGAGAGCTTTTTAAAAAACGCTTCCATTGACAAACAATAGTGTAATCGTGATTGCGGCAAAATTGCCCAATGCTATCGCGATTTTAATGTTAGTCAATGGGAACATTTTTGTAAAAGCTCTCACAAAGCACCGATGGCTTAAAGAGAGCCCAAGGTGGGCTCATAAAATAAAAAAAAACTAGGCTACCTGATCCGGGGGGCTGAGCGGATCAGGTAGCCTCCAAAACCGCCGCTCCTGTGGGCCGCAATGGCCCACTTTCGTGAGCTCTGGGTCACAACGCTGGAATGAGAACCTGAAATGAGAGATTCATTCTCTCATTCACAGTGTGCAGGGAGGTGGGGGAGCGGCAGGAGGCGCAGCCATGTAGAGAGCTGCCCAGTGGCAGCTCTGGAAACCCTGCAGGAACGCCCCTGGCAGTTGTAAACAGGGAATCCCTCTCCACATGTTTACCTTCGAGATAGCAGCAAATATTGTCGCTATAGTGTGTGTGTGTGTGTGTGTGGGGGGGGGGGGGGGCAGAGAGGCATGCCATGAGGCAGAGAACATGCCTCTGTCCCATCTGCCCCCCCAAAAAACACCTCAGGTTCTCTTTAAAAGTGCTCAGAAAAGCGCTTGTCTGAGCCCTTCGAATGCAAACGTAACAAACATTAAATGACAAATAGATATGGATACAGCTTTTGACTTTCAGGCTGATCTTTGACAGAATGGCCTACTGGTTGCTGAAACATCTGGCCTTGCATTACCCGCTGGGATAATTATACTCGGTAATCACTGCTGAATCTGTTTTCGGTTTCAATATTTTTATTAAACATTTAGAAACAAAATGAACAATACAAAACGCGTCCTTTCATGAGAAACAAGATCTGCATCATAAAGCACAGGAGAATGAAGGAGCCATGAAAGGAACATTGGATCTCAAGCATACAAATGATTCAATATGGTGTAGAGAGGTGTGGAGGTTGGCACTGCAGATGAAGTGTTCTTGAGTATGGAGCTGGCAGTACCCATGCAACTCTTCATTCAATATGGTGGTGAATGCGTGCTCTGGTGATAGACGTAGTTACTGTATGCAGGGAGGGAGAGAGAGGAGAGGAGACCGGCACTGCATTCACTATTTATTCCATATTGTAGCAAAGAGGTAAAAACACGTGACAGTGTAAATTATTAAACATACCAGTTGCTGAAGTGTTGAGGGTAGCGGTGGGTGCTGGGCACTGGGGGCCTAAGGCCCCCAGTGCCGCCGGAGGGTGCCGCTCAGGCCCTGCTGGGCCGATTTACATAATTTTTTTTTTGCTGGACGCAGCTAGCACTTTGCTAGCTGCGCCAGCACACTGATCGCCGCCGGCCCGCTCCCGATCGCCGCTATCTGCTGCGGCGCGCGCCCCCCGTGCGCTGCCTGGCCAATCAGTGCCAGGCAGCGCCGAGGGGTGGATCGGGACTCCCAATGACGTCCCGACGTCGGTGACGTCATCCCGCCCCGTCGCCATGGCGACGGGGGAAGCCCTCCAGGAAATCCCGTTCTTTGAATGGGATTTCCTGATCGGAGATCGCCGAAGGCGATCGAAGCGGGCGGGGGGATGCCGCTGAGCTATCATGTAGTGAGCCCTGGGCTCGCTACATGATTTAAAAAAAAAAAAAACTGCTGCGCTGCCCCCTGGCGGAATTTTTCATACCGCCAGGGAGGTTAATGAAACCCGTGTCCCTGCGTGTGCTGTCTCTGTGTAGCTGGGTCCGTGCTTTTTGCTACTGCGCATGTGCACAGCACGGACCCAGCCTCACAGAGACAGGAGGACATGGAGGGGGCCAGGGAGCCAGGTGGCGTGTGAGCGGGCGACCGGGTGTGCGCGCGCGGCGGGTGCACACGTGCGTGTGCGCAGTACATGCGGCGGCGAGAAACACAGACTCTAGAGCCCGTTTTTAAACGGGCTTGGGTCTGCTAGTTCTATATAAGGACCCTTTCACAAGTCAGTTGCATTGCGATAATATCACAGTGTAGCAGAAATGACGCATCACAGCTGCTGTACGGCCATACAGTGAGGCATCCAGTACAATGAAAGTATGCCTAACTGGTACTGTAAACGCATGCGTTACTAAGTTAACGCACAGCATGCCGTATGTTACTGCATCGGAACCTGCCGCACCGCACTTGGTGGAAATGCCCCATAGGAATATCCTTGCATTGATATTGACCCTCATTTTACATGGAGGTAGTAAAATTGGTCAGCGATCAGCCAATCGTAATGTAAAGTGTGTACCAGGCTTTCGAAAGAGGGATTAGGGCTGGTCAATAAGATCCAAATAATTCTCAGATGCTAATATTGCAGCTTGAAACTGACTAATCAAATGCAGCTGCAGCAGCACGTGATTGGTCTATTTTCAAGCTGAATAGATTTGTATAAAAATGTGCATCACTTTTGAATCATTGGCTTCTCATTAATCATCTCTGCTCATTCAACTGATGAGGAAATTACACCAGGGCGGCTTTAGAAATAGTGATTTCACACGAAAAGAATTTCAAGTATTAGGGATGGTGCACACTGAGAGCGCCTCGGAGCGCTTTTGAGATCGCCAGCGCTTTGAAAAGTGCTTGGCTACTGAAACCCTATGAGGGTGCTCCCACAGCAGCATTGTGATTTAAAATCGCTCTGAAAATCACTTTACAAAATCACTAAGCGCTAGCGATTGGAATGAACAGATTACGAATGGTCAACAAGATGCAAATAATTTCGAGTTGATGCGGCATTATTCACATTTTGTATGCAAATGTACGCAGCATGAAAATGAACCAATCAAATCATGTTGAGGTAAAATTCGATTGGCCCATTTTCAAGCTGCATCAATTTGCATACACAATTTACATAATCCTGCATCTCGAAATTATTTGCAACTCACGGACCATTTCTAGAAGAGATGACTTCAAGTAACCCCTGAAAATGAGGCCTAGAATTGCTGTCCCATGCGATTTTCCTTCCATAAGGCCTCTAACCTTTAGTGACCTGGAGAGGTGTAGTTTCATTTTTGGATGGCCCATTTCCAGCTATTGTAAGAGAAGATAAACCTTCGTTCTCCCTCCACACAGAGAGGAAGCAGAGGATGGGGCTGTGTAGTTTCCTGTAGCCATCTAGTCATTCTTATGAAGGACAAAGCATTCAGCTGACCAGATCTGAGCGTTGGTGTTCAGCAGCTTGGACATGATGTGGCTTCTGCTTCTCCTCTCGTTCTTTCTGAGAATTTCATCAGCTTGTGAGTTCCAGCCGTCATCCCCTCAAGAGACCGGCATAGTCTGCAGGGTGACGAAGCCGGCTGCCTTGGTGTGTAAGTGCTTGCCTCATCTTCCATAGTGTCTCTGCTTCTATCAGTTCTGTTTAGAACAGCTCAGAGTTGCCCATTAACAATGGTAAAAACAGGCCATGTACCAACATGCATGAGTTGTGATACAGGCTCAAACCTGTTGTTGGCAGCATTTTGAGATTGCCGGTGATTCCCAAAAAATGCTTTGCCAATGAGGGCCCGTTTCCACTAGAGCGAATCCGCATGCGTTGTCTGCATGCGGATTCGCATAACTAATACAAGTGGATGAGACTGTTTCCACTTGTCAGTTTTTTGGTGCGTTTTTCTGTGCAGGATTTTTCTGCACGGTAGGGCCTGCAGAATTCGCCTGCGTGTGGAATGCAGGCGATTCGCAGGCAATGTATTTAATAGGGGAAATCGCACATGTGTTTTTTGCCGCGATTTCGCGTGCGAATTCGCACTAAAACTAATGTACATTGAGCAAGGCAGTGACATGGTTAAAATCGCTGATAGCCTGCGCATGCGAAATCGCGGCAAAAATCGCATGCGGAATCGCATCCGCATGCGATTTTGTCAACGGTGGAATCCCAGCGATTCGCACCGCACTAGTGGAAACGGGCCCTGAAAGTAAGTGATGGTGAATCCATAAGTGTGATTGCGATTAGGGGCAATCGCAGAACATGCAGCATTTTGAGCGCTAATGCTTATGCAGCGCTCAATGCAAAGTATATAAGCGCTGCATAAATCGCTTATCAAAGCAAATATGCAACGTTTTGGGGGAACGTGGGGGGGGGGGGGGGGGGCGAGCGATCGCATTTAAAATAAAACTTTAAATACTTACCCGGTGTCTTGGTTTCCTTCTTCTGTGCATAGCTCCGCCCCTAAAGGAAAAGTTCACAGGTGCTTCTCTGAATGGTCCTAGAGAAGAACCTATTACCTCTTCCTTTAGGGGGAGTGGCTACGGACGGAAGAAGGACATCCGGTAAGTATAATAAAGGTGTTTATTTTTATTTTATTTCTTTTTAAACGAATTTCAAATCGGAAGCCGGGGATTCACAAGCACAATTGCTCTAGGAATCGCTGCACACATCGCTGTGGCGATTTTAACCATTTTTGCCACCCGGACGTGAAGCTCACGTCCGAGCGGCTGCTCTGCTCCGGTACCGCGCTCCCGCGTGCGATCGCGGGCACGCCCCCGTGCCCCCCTCCCCCCCGGTAGCCCTTGGATCAGTGAACGGGAACATGGTTCTTGATCACCGATCCGTGTCCCCAGCAGAAAAACCAAAGCGCTCTTACTAGAGGCTTCAGTCTTTCTGCCCGTAAAAATTTCCGCATCCCCCTTATGCTTCCGCTTAGTGAGAAGCACAAGGAGGAAAAAAAAGTTCAAGGTGGCCATCTTGTGGCCAAATGGTAAAACTACATCTACATATTTTTTACATTACAATTTACACATGTAATAACATTAAAAATTAACTGTTTATTTCCCACACCAAAATATTACCCAAATAAAATTTTTAATGGAAAAAAAAATTACAATTAAAAAAAAAAAAGAAAGACAAATAGTTACCTAAGGGGCTAAACTTTTTAAATATGCATTTGAAGGGGGTATACTACGAACATTTTTTAAATTATAAGCTTGTAATTAGTGATGGACGCAACATGGAAAAAAATGCACCTTTATTTCCAAATAAAATATTGGCGCCATACATTGTGATAGGGACAAAATTTAAATGGTGTCATAACCGAGACAAACGGGCAAATAAAATACATAAGTTTTAATCATGGTAGCGTGGATTATTTTAAAGCTATAATGGCCGAAAACTGAGAAATAATAAATTTTGTCCATTTTTTTCTTATTAATCCTGTTAAAATGCATTTATAAAAAAATAATTCTTAGCAAACTGTACCACCCAAAGAAAGCCTAATTAATGACGGAAAAAACAAGTTATAGATCAATAAATTGTGATAAGTAGTGATAAAGATATTAGCGAATGAATGGGAGGTGAAAATTGCTCAGATGCATACATTGAAAAATCCCCACGGGATGAAATGGTTAAAGAGCTGCAGCGATTCCTAGTGGGTTCCAGGCAGGGCCGGAGCTACCATAGGAAAAAATGGGCAATTGCCCGAGGGCCCCAGAGCCTGTAGGGGCCCCCAAGATGTCCCTCCCCCGTTTTAACTGTTGCTCCCCAGGGACTCTGCAGAGTCTTTGGCAGAGTAGCATCTCATCTGTGCTGGTGGGCAGGTGAGACACTACACTGACATAGACACTGCAGAGGTCCTAGGGAGCACAGTTAAGTTGGGAGGTGATTGGGGGAGGGTCAGTAGAGTTGGGCCGAACGGTTCGCCTGCGAACGGTTCCATGCGAACTTCCGTGGTTCGCGTTCGCGTCCCGCAGGCGAACGTTTGCGGAAGTTCGGTTCGCCCCATAATGCACCATAGAGGGTCAACTTTGACCCTCTACATCACAGTCAGCAGGCCCAGTGTAGCCAATTAGGCTACACTAGCCCCTGGAGCCACTCCCCCCCTACTAAAAGGCAGGCAGCGGCGACCATTACGGTCACTCGTGTGCCTGCATTAGTTAGAGTAGGGCGAGCTGCTGCACACTCTCTCATAGGGAAAGATTAGTTAGGCTTAGCTTGTCCCTGGCTGCATACCTGTTCTGTGAACCCACCACTGCATACCTTTTCTGTGAACCCACCACTGCATACCTGTACTGTGAACCCACCACTGCATACCTGTTCTGTGAACCCACCACTGCATACCTGTTCTGTGAACCCACCACTGCATACCTGTTCCGTGAATCCACCACTGCATACCTGTTCAGTGAACCCACCACTGCATACCTGTTCAGTGAACCCACCACTGCATACCTGTTCTGTGAACCCACCACTGCATACCTGTACTGTGAACCCACCACTGCATACCTGTTCTGTGAACCTGCCACTGCATACCTGTTCTGTTCAGTGAACCCGCCACTGCATACCTGTTCTGTTCAGTGAACCCGCCACTGTATACCTGTTCTGTTCAGTGAACCCGCCACTGTATTCCTGTTCTGTTCAGTGAACCCGCCACTGTATACCTGTTCTGTTCAGTGAACCCGCCACTGCCGTCACTACACAAACAGCTGTTTGCGGTGCGTTACACGGTGAGTTTGGTGTGTCAGTGTGAAGCAGTACCTTAATTACACTACCTGATTGATGTATACACATGCAAGATGTTTTAAAGCACTTTAGGCCTGTCATTTAGCATTCAATGTGATTTCTGCCCTTAAAACGCTGCTTTGCGTCAAGATTAATGAAAGATCACAGACCAATTTTACTACCTTCCATGTAGTATGAGAACATACTCTACACAGACTGTTCTATTGAGTTGAACTCCCCATCAGACAGAAATCTTTGCAAGATGCTGCACACAAAGATGCTGTACACATTCAAAAGATCAGGATCTGCAAAAGATCCGTTCCTGCAAAATGCATTCATAGTCTATGATATCTGCAGATCTCAATACACACCTTGTTTTGTTTTTTGAGTTTTACTTATTTTTACGTTTTTAAATTTCGCTTATAGGAGGTTTTACTTATTTTTTGTTTTGTTTTTAAATTTCACTTATAGGAGGTTTTACTTATTTTTTTGTTTTTAAATTTAGCTTTCAGGACTGTAAATTTTCGTTTACACTTATTTTATCATTGTAAAATTCGTTTTCATACGTATAATGCTTAAATATTGTCTTCAATCTTATTTTATTAGAAATACATCGCTTTTGGGATTAACTTTTGTTTTTTAGACTTATAATTTGTCGATTATAGTTTTCAGATTTATTAACTTACTAATATATCGCTTTTAATATTACCGTTATTCAGTGGCGTACTAGGGTATTTAAATAGGGTTTAGGTAGGTAGCAGTGTGTGGGTAGGTAGGTAGGTAGAAACAGTTTGTGGGGTTTAAGGTAGGTAGGTAGGTAGCAGTGTTTGGGTGGGTGGTTAGGTAGATAGGTAGGTAAGATTTAGGTAGCGGTGGGTGGTTAGGTAAGTTGGTAAGGTTTAGGTAGGTAGGTAGGCAGCAGTGGGTAGGTAGGTAGCAGTGTTTGGGTGGGTGGTTAGGTAGATAAGATTTAGGTAGCGGTGGGTGGTTAGGCAAGTTGGTAAGGTGTAGGTAGGTAGGTAGGCAGCAGTGGGTGGGTAGGTAGGTAGCAGTGTTTGGGTGGGTGGTTAGGTAGATAGGTAGGTAAGGTATAGGTAGCGGTGGGTGGTTAGGTAAGTTGGTAAGGTTTAGGTAGGTAGGCAGCAGTGGGTGCGTAGGTAGGTAGGTAGCAGTGTTTGGGTGGGTGGTTAGATAGATAGGTAGGGTTTAGGTAGCGGTGGGTGGTTAGGTAAGGTTTAGGTAGGTAGGTAGGCAGCAGTGGGTGGGTAGGTAGGTAGCAGTGTTTCGGTGGGTGGTTAGGTAGATAGGTAGGTAAGGTTTAGGTAGCAGTGGGTGGTAAGGTTTAGGTAGGTAGGCAGGAGTGGGTGGTTAGGTAGGTTGGTAAGGTTTAGGTAGGTAGGCGTGGGTGGTTAGGTAGTAGAGTCGTTAGATATGTGGGTTTAGGTAGGTAGCAGTGAGTGGTAGGTAGTGTTTCTCTCTCTCCCTCCCTCCTCCCATCAGACCTGCAGATCAGCGCGGCGAACAGGAGCAGAGATCTCAGATCAGCGTGGGACCCGGCTGACAGTCAGAGCGGAGCAGGCGCACACTGTGCAGCCGCGCGAGTCGGCTCATATGCAGGAGGTGACGAGTGACGTCACTTCAGCATATGAAGTAGTCGGGTCCCGCGGTGTCTGTGTCACGGTGCTCGCCGCGATGATCTGTTGGTCTGATGGGAGGGAACACGGAGGGGAACAGGGGGGGGGGGGGGTTGCCAGCCCAGCCCGAGGCCCCTGCAGGGATTGAGGCCACAGGCGAGCCGAGCACAGTGGCAGGGGCGGCAGCAATAGGACTCCGGGTGTCACCCCCCACCATGAAGACACCCGGGGCGGGCCGCTCCTGCCGCTTGACGGTAGGAACGTCACTGCCGTTATTTTAAGATTTTTAATGCGTATGTGATTGTAAGTAGAGATGGCCCGAACGGTTCGCCGGCGAACAGTTCCCGGCGAACTTCCGGATCGCGGAGAACCGAAAACTTTTCCGGAAGTTCGGTTCGCCCCCATAATGCACCATTAGGGTCAACTTTGACCCTCTACATCACAGTCAGCAGGCACATTGTAGCCAATCAGGCTACACTCCCTCCTGGGGCACCTTCCCCCCCCCCTCCCCTTATAAAAGGCAGGCATTGCCGGGCATTTTACTCACTCGTGTGCCTGCAGTAAATAGAGAAGGGACAGCTGCTGCTGCAGACTCTCATAGGGAAAGATTAGTTAGGCTCTTGTAGGCTTCTTAGCTTGCTCCTTGCTGGTTCTTGTTGCTAAAATAGCACCCCACAACAGCTCTTATGAGAGCTAATCTTGTTCTTGGAATCTATTTTTTTTTCTGTGTGTCCCACTGACACCTGTGTTGCATAGACAGTTTTGATAATTCATACTGTGTGTGCGCCACTGCCGGGCCCAGCACATTCTGTGACTACCTGTGTGTGTGACAGGTGCACATTGTAATACCCATTACTGCATATACCTACCTACCTGTTGTTCACAGTGCACCCACCTACCTACGTGAGTTGAGCACACGCAGTGTCACTGTGCCTGTCCGCTACCTGTCTGTGTGTGACAGGTGCACATTGTAATACCCATTACTGCATATACCTACCTACCTGTTGATCACAGTGAGTTGAGCGTCAGTGCCTGTCCGCTACCTGTCTGTGTGTGACAGGTGCACATTGTAATACCCATCACTGCATATACCTACCTGTTGTGTTCAGTGCACCCACATCATCACTGCATATACCTACCTGTTGTGTTCAGTGCACCCACCTACCTACGTGAATGCATGCAGTGTGATATACCACTCCGTGCATACCTGTTAACTGCACCTGTGTGACTGCACATTGTATTAGTCAAGTCAGTGCATACCTTTCACTTCATCCCCCCGATATGGACACAACGGACAAAACAGGCAGAGGTAGAGGCAGACCCAGAGGAAGGCCACCCGGCAGGTCTGTGCGAGGTCTTGTTGCTGTGATTTTGTGCGGCCCTGGCCCAAAGTACAGTGCTCAGAAGAAGGCACGTCCCATCAACTCCCAAGATTGTCAGGACGTGGTTGACTATCACAGAACACCTCATCTTCCGCAGCCACCAGCGCTACTACAAGCACCACATCTGTTGCATTTGACACTTCGCAGGAGTTAATTGGTGGGGAACTAACTGATTCACAGCCATTATTGTTACAACCAGATGAAGGCGCTAAGCAGGTTACACCACCTCATATGTCTGAGTTAGGCGACATTATGGACGTAACGTGTGAGGAGGAGGAGGATGAAGTACCTGCTGTTGGTGCAGTTTTGGAGGTGTCTGAGGCAAGTGAAGCTGGGCAGGATGATTATGATTACACGGATCCCACATGGGTTCCTAATAGACAAAATGACCAAGGGGACAGTTCAGAGGGGGAGTCAGAGAGGAGTAGGAGAAGACGAGTTACTGAAAGAAGCAGGGGGAGCTCGTCGTCAGAAACAGCTGGTGGCAGTGTCTGGTGCCATGTATCGCCACCTATGTACAGCCAGCCAACGTGCCCTTCAACGTCAGCTGCTGATGCCACCATAGTGCCATCACCCCAGGGTGGCTCAGCGATTTGGAAATTTTTTAATGTGTCTGCCTCAGATCGCAGCAATGCCTTCTGTTCTCTCTGCCTCCTAAAATTGAGCCGTGGAAAGGCCAACACTCGCATAGGGACAAGTGCCTTACGAAGGCACATGGAGAAAAGGCACAAACTGCAATGGGAAGAGCACCTGAGCAAAAGCAGCACACAAAAGAAAAACCACCCTCCTTCTCCTCTTCCTCCTTCAGGTGCAGCATCTTCAGCCGCTTTCTCCCTTGCCCCTTCACAGCCACCCTCCTCCACTCAGCCTCTGCCCTTGAGCGGTTCCTGCTCCTCTGCCCACAGCAGCCAGGTGTCCATAAAGGAAATCTTTAAACGGAAGAAGACAATTTCTGCCAGTTAGCCCCTTGCCCGGCGTCTGACAGCTGGCGTGGCAGAACTGTTAGCTCGCTAGCTGTTACCATACAAGCTGGTGGACTCTAGGGCCTTCTGTAAATTTGTGGCCATTGGGACACCGCAGTGGCAGATACCAGGCCGCAATTATTTCTCTAAAAAGGCGATACCCAAACTGTACCGTGAAGTGGAGAGGCAAGTGGTGTCATCTCTGGCACACAGCGTTGGGTCAATGGTCCACCTGACCATGGATGCCTGGTCTGCCAAGCACGGTCAGGGCAGGTACATAACTTACACAGCCCATTGGGTCAACCTGGTGACCGATGGCAAGCAGGGAGTACGTGGCTGTGCAGCGGACCAACTTGTGACACCTCCCTCCTGCTACATCCTCTTCGCTGTCGTCCTCCTCCTCCTTGGCTTAGTGGCAAAAACAAGGAACACCAAGAGCCCCAATAGTGTAATATGTACTGGTAAATGGTTACTAGATAGAGTAAATATTAATACTCACAAACCAGGGTTACCATTAGGCAACCACTGTAAAGGCAGGTGGGGAGATTTTCCTGACCCCACTCAGGAATAAGAAGTCGCTCTCTGTAGATGAGAAAAAGGGGTTCAACCCTCCACCCAGGGTGGACTCAATATTATGCAGGAGAACAGAGGCGCCAAAAGGATAAAAGGAAGCTAAATGAGCTTAAAAACCAAATTCCTGGTAAATAGAGGAGGTAGTGGTGGACTTACCTCCTCCAAGTAGACACACAACGACTGTAGTAAACACAGTCAAAATATATTGACTGTGTTTACTACAGTCGTTGTGTGTCTACTTGGAGGAGGTAAGTCCACCACTACCTCCTCTATTTACCAAGAATTTGGTTTTTAAGCTCATTTAGCTTCCTTTTATCCTTTTGGCGCCTCTGTTCTCCTGCATAATATTGGCTTAGTGGCAGTTCAACTCTACTGGTGCTGCGATCTCCTCTCCAGCTACACAGCCCCATCTCCCCAGGGCCTATGCTGCATGCCAGGTACGACGGTGTCACGCCATATTAGACATGTCTTGCCTCAAAGCGGAGAGTCACACTGGACCAGCTCTCCTGGCTGCTCTTAACAAACAGGTGGATCAGTGGCTGACCCCGCACCAGCTGGAGATCGGCAACGTGGTGTGTGACAACGGCAGCAATCTCCTTTCCGCTTTGAATTTGGGAAAGCTGACACATGTACCCTGCATAGGGATGGTCGGAATGCCAATTTCCGATTCCGCGGGAAATCCGCATCCCGCCATGTACCAATTACCGATTCCGCTTTCCGCTACCAATTTCCGCATTCCAATGCGGAATTTCCGTCGGAAATCGCGGAAATTCCGCCCGAATTTAACATTGATTTTCTCAAAATCTATAAGGTCTTTTTGAAAACTTTTTTTTGCATCTTGTTCAGAAGATTCTGTTTAATAAACCCTACAAATTTGGTGTTTCTAGGACTTACGGGGGCTTTGCTATTAACTGCTAAACTCGGCAGATTTTTACTGTAATGTAAAATGCAGAAAATAGGCAAATGCAGACCTTCTGCATTTTACATTACAGTAAAAATCCGCCGACTTTAGCGGTTAATAGCAAAGCCCCCTTAAGTCGTAGAAACACCAAATTTTCAGGGTTTATTAAACTGAATCTTGTGAACAAGATGCAAAAAAAGGTTTTCAAAAAGACCTTATAGTTTTTGAGAAAATCAATGTTAAATTCGGGCGGAATTTCCGCGATTTCCGGCGGAAATCCGCCTACGGCACTTGCATTACCGATTTCCGCATTGCAATGCGGAAATGCAATTTCCAATCGGAATTTCGGAAATTGCATTTCCGCGGAATCCGAATGAGCATCCCTAACCCTGCATGGCACATGTGCTGAATCTAGTTATTCAAAAATTTGTGTCAAAGTACCCAGGCTTAGAGGACGTCCTGAAGCAGGCCAGGAAGTTGTGTGGGCATTTCAGTCGGTCTTACACGGTCATGGCACACTTTGCGGACATTCAGAGGAGAAACAACTTGCCGGTGAGACGCTTGATTTGTGATAGCCCGACTCGCTGGAATTCGACCCTGGTCATGTTCTCTCACCTGCTAGAACAGAAGAAAACCGTCACCCAGTACCTGTACAATTACAGTAAAAGGACACAATCTGGGGAGATGGGCATGTTCTGGCCCAACAACTGTACACTGATATGAAATGCATGCAGGCTCATGCATCTGTTTGAGGAGGTGACCAACCTGGTGAGTCGCAGTGAAGGCACCATCAGCAACTTGATCCCGTACGCTTACTTTCTGAAGTGTGCTGTGCGTACAGTGGTGGATCAAGCTGTGGAGGAGCGTGAAGAGGAACAGTTACGGCAGGAACAGTTGTGGGAGCTATTTACATCAGAATCAGATGTTTCCTCAACACCTGCGGCAGCACAGAGGGGGGAGGAGGAGGAAGAGTTGTGTGGGGAAGAGGAGTCAGACTCGGATGATGAGGAAGGTGTTTCTTTGGAGGAGGAGGAGGCAGCGGCAGAAGAACAACCGCAGCAGGCGTCGCAGGGGCTGCTCGATGTTCCCGTGGTATTGTTCGTGGCTGGGGGGAGGAGAAGGACTTACTGAGGAAGAGCAAGAGGAGATGGATAGTACGTCTGCATCCCACTTTGTGCAGATGTCATCTTTCATGCTGTCCAGCCTGTTGAGGGATCCCCGTATAAAAAAACTCAAGGGGAATGACCTGTACTGGGTGGCCACACTACTAAACCCTCGGTATAGGCACATAGTGCCGGACATGTTACCAACTCACCAGAAGGCAGAAAGGATGCAGCACATGCAGAACAAGCTGGCAACTATGTTTACAGTGCGTTTATGGGTGATGTCACAGCACAATGCAATAAAGGTACCACTGCCAGTAATCCTTCTCCCATGTCCACGCAGGCAAGGACAGGACGCTCCAGCGATCTCATGGTGATGTCAGACATGCAGACATTCTTTAGTCCAACGCCGCGCCTTAGCGCTTCCGGATCCACCCTCCACCAACGCCTGGACCGGCAGGTAGCCAACTACCTGGCCTTAAGTCTGGATGTAGTCACTGTGAGCAGCGATGAACCCTTGGACTACTGGGTGCGCAGGCTTGACCTATGGCCACAGCTGTCCCAATTTGCCATCCAAGTTCTGTCTTGCCCTGCCTCGAGCGTCCTGTCAGAAAGGACCTTCAGCGCAGCTGGAGGCATTGTCACTGAGAAGAGAAGTCGCCTAAGTCACCTTTATCAAAATAAATGAGGCATGGATCCCGGAGGGCTACTGCCCACCCGAAGACTAAGTCAGTCCCCACACACAGCATCTCTGCCTGCACGCCGTGTGACTGGCTGCCTGCCCCAAGACTAAGTCGCTCCCCACACAGCATCTCTGCCTGCAGGCCGCTTGACTGCCTTCTCCGCCACCACCAACAGGGTCCAGGACTCTAGGCGGATTCCTGAATTTTTAAGGCCGCTGCTAGCAGCAGCCGCTATAATAATTTTTCTGGTGCGTGTACATGCCTGCCTAATTTTTCTGGCTGCACTGCAGCTGCAACAACAAAACAAAAGGCATGTACATGTGCCAATTCCCCTTCATGATCATTACCTTGCCGCAGTGAAGGGGCGTGCGTATCACAATGAAGCAATGACCGCCGGCTATATGAGTGTCTCAGGGGGTGGCACACCAAAGATAATAAGGTCGTTGCTTCACTGTAGACAGACCAAATTTGATCAGCTGGACAGTCACTGTTGTTCTATCATTGCGCTACCACAGCCCGGCGATCATATGGGTTTGAAAACCGCCACGGCCTGCACTCTGGCCATGGTGCACACCACTCCAGCATGGCCGT
Source organism: Hyperolius riggenbachi (assembly GCF_040937935.1). Classification (NCBI taxonomy): domain Eukaryota; kingdom Metazoa; phylum Chordata; class Amphibia; order Anura; family Hyperoliidae; genus Hyperolius; species Hyperolius riggenbachi. The sequence goes on from NC_090656.1 coordinate 186,081,630, forward strand.
CACTACGCAAACAGCTGTTTGCGGTGCATTACACAGTGAGTTTGGTGTGTCAGTGAGAAGCTGTACTCTAATTACACTCCCTGATATATATATATATATATATATATATATATATATATATATATATATACACATACAGTGTGTGTATGTATATATATATATATATATATATATATATACGCACAGTATATATATTGATATATATGTATATGTATATATATATATATATATATATATATATATATATAATTGATTTATAAAGCGCCAACATATTCCGTGGCGCTGTACAAAGTAAGAAACAACCATGGGGTACATAATAATACAGACAATGGTGTACACCAATATACAAAATACATAATTAGTGACAAAATACAAAGAATGATACAAAATACAAATTATCGAATCGGTACAGTGACAGTGATAAAATTAACATGATGAATAAAATGTATAATGGTTACCAAGACACAAAAGGGGGAGAGAGCCCTGCCCTTGCGAGCTTACAATCTAAAGGGAATGGGGGGGGGGGGGGGGGAAACAGGAGGAGGGGTAGTATGCAGCAAATATATAGAGGCTTTGTGTTTTAGGATACCTAGTAGGAGTGCAATTTGGTCTTAGTACAAAGGGAAGTGGCCTAAGGTAGAGCATATGCTTGTCGGAACAAGTGTGTTTTTAGAGAGCGTTTAAAGGTAACAAAGGTTGGCGAGTGACGGATGTGTTGTGGGAGGGCATTCCAGAGGAGGGGTGAAGCGCGTGCGAAGTCTTGTAAACGTGAATGTGAGGAGTTGATTCTAGAGGAGGACAACAGAAGATCATGTGCCGATCTGAGATTGCGATTGGGTTTGTATCTGGAGATTAGTGAGGATATGTACTGGGGAGAGAGATTGTGGAGAGCTTTGTAGGTTAGGGTTAGGAGTTTGAACTGAATCCTCTGGTTAATTTGCAGCCAGTGAAGAGCTTGACAAAGAGGGTCGGCAGAGGAAGATCGAGAAGAAAGATGAATGAGACGAGCAGCTGAGTTCAGTACCGACTGGAGCGGGGCCAGTTTGTTAGACGGCAATCCACAAAGTAGTACGTTGCAGTAGTCCAGACGAGAAATTATGAGAGCATGTATTAACATTTAGTTGTGTCTTGAGTGAGAAAGGGACGGATGCGAGATATGTTTTTTGAGTTGGAGATGGCAGGAGCTGGTTATGGAGCGATCATGAGGAATAAAAGAGAGAGATGAGTCGAATATCACCCCCAAGCACCGAGCTTTGGGAACTGAAGTTATGGGAGTGTTATTAACATTTATTGTAACTTCAGGCAGGGAGGTGGACAGAGACGGTGGAAAAATTATTAGTTCTGTTTTACTCATATTAAGTTTTAGGAAGCGAGAGGACATGAAGGAGGATATATATATAATACCTTTTTCTATTTATAATATTATTAATGTGTACGTGATTTTAAGGCTATTTATTCTATTATAAATATATAAATTATTCTGTTTATGTTATTTATAGTGAAGTATTTTAAGGATTAAATATATTATTGTTTGTGTGTAAGGGTGTTTGTGCAGTGGGGATGGTTAGGGTTAGGCACCACCAGGGGGATGGTTAGGTCTAGGCACCACCAGGTGGGTGGCTAGGGTTAGGCACCACCAGGGGAGATTTAGGGTTAGGCACCACCAGGGAGGTCTTAGGGTAAGGCACCACCGGGGGGTCTTAGGGTTAGGACCCACCAGGGGGGTGGTTAGGGTTAGGCACCACTGGGGGAGAGGTTAGGGTTAGGCAACACCGGGGGAGTAGTTAGGGTTAGGCACCACCAGGGGGGTGGTTAGGGTTAGGCAACACTAGGGGGGTGGTTATGGTTAGGCACCACCAGGGGGGTGGTTAGGCACCCCTGTACCTTTCCCTAACCTAGGGGTTAGGGATAGGTACAGGGAGGGTTCTGTGTGAGACAGGGTTAGGTATAGTTACAGTACAATATTTGTAATATATACTGTGACAATCCAGCCCCGCGATCCCGTCGAGACCTGCTCCCGTTAGCGTACGCAGGAAGTACGGGCGCAGACGGACAACGAGACCGGTTGCTGGATCGTCCGAGGGAAGAAAGAAAGGGGCGACAGAGCGTGCCAATCCCGTCTAATCTGCTCCCGTTAGCATACGCAGGAAGTACGGTGAACAGACTGACAATAAAGATTGGTCGCGCAGCTGCCGACAATATGTAATGGGACAAACATCCACCAATCCCGTATTACTAGGCCACTGTTGCCATGCAGGTCTCATGCACTAGAGACTGCTGGAGGCAAATTCACTGTGTGCGTAGTAAATGGTTAAGATTGGTTGGAGGTGCCCATACATGTACAATTCTGATTGTATATACAATCGGGAAACTAAAAATATCGATTTCGCGCTGGAAATCGGGTAAATAAAGTAAACTGCCACCACTCTCTCAAGTTCAGGGAGGAAAGAGACTCCCGCTATCATAATACGGTAGCCAGCCCAATCCCGTTTAACACGCTCAAGTCACCGTTCGGGGAATAGTCACTTCCGACGGCTTAAAGACTGTGAGCAATGTGACGTTAAAGAAAGGTTGCTGGGTCCCTATATGATGCAATCTCGAATTGTATTTACAATTGAGGAACGAAAGTTATCGATTTCGCACAGGAAATCTGGTACTAGCTAATCCTAGAAGGAAGAAACGGTTATTTACAACCTAGCTAGCAAATCAACAATCATAAGCAAATCATAAAACAATGCAGTAGTATGACTGACTCTTCAGAGGGCAGATTCGTTATAGCAGCAATCAGATGACCAGAAAAGGCACACAACTGAACGATAAAATCGTTAGTTTATTTCTAAACTACATACACACAGCTTATTTTAGAACAGATTGATTGGACAGAGAGAAGAGAGGAAGAGAAACAGAATGTCTGATTATATACAGTTCAAATACCGTTATTGGTAGTCCATGCGGCAATCGCAAGTCTTTGGCGAAAGTCCCAAAATGGCGGTTGCCATGCGGCCAGCAGGCCTTTGTTAGAAAGTTCAAAGATGGAGGTTGGCCCGTGTCCCTGCGGGCTGCCAGGATGTTACTAGGCATCAGATTGAAGGTAAAGGACACTGGACTTTTGGGTCATGTCAGTTTTGTTCCTCACTGTAGGTGGGAGGAGTTATGACACATACAAGTCCAGCCTTGCAATTTGAATAAGGCAATGCCCCCTCTCATAGAAACAAGAATTTACCTGAATCATGATAAGTGTGCTTATCTGCAAACCATACAAGTTGTGTTAAATCTAATAACATTTTTAGGTTTGTCAGAAATTATCAAGAACGTTGATACCAAACTTGGGGGGTTTAGGGTGAACGGTGACCCCAAAATGCATATCTCTGCTTTGGCAGGGCTTACCTTGAATTCAGAAACATCCAATCGTGTGGTTGGTTCTGAATTTCAGAATAAGCGGGTTCTTAAGGCCGTTGCCTATTTGGGAAGTCATCTTTATGATAAAAGATGGATTTCATATTTGTGAGGTCACAGATAGGTTTCCTACTAGTGACTGAGAAAGCCAGCTGTAGTCTCTAAGTGGCTTCTGCAGGATGTTAGCAGGACCTCCTGTGGCTGCTCTTTTCATGTACGGAGCTGAGGAGCCACCAAGTCTGGGTTAGGCAGTGGAGGTGTGAGATTTCTCTCTTTCTGCCTGGTTGGGGGTCCCTGTGCTGGTAGAGAATCTTTTCACAGGAGGCTAATTAACTGACCATGAAAAGATTTCTCCAGCCCTTTGGTGAAGGGAAAAAAAAGTGTATTTAAACCAAAAACTGTCAGTTTGGGTGGTTTGCGAAGAACTAGCGTTGGTAACTCCATGACGCATTCGATATGTCATCGACGGCGTCACATCTCCCCCCTTTACAAGATTGGGGAAGGAGCGGTTAGCAGGACCTTGACTGAAGCAATACCAGCTTGTTACTTGGGCTCAGTACAGCGGGGCAGCCTGGGTTCCACATGACCTTGGGGGTTTCCCTTTTTGTGTTGGTCAGTGGTTTAGCCAGGAGGCTACAGGGCTTCGCAAACGTCCTGTAGTATCCCGCTGTTCCCAGAGAGGCCTGTACCTCTGTCATGACAATCTGATATGCGTCTGGTTCAACGGTCAGATTGTCAGCTGACAGCTGTCCTAGTACCAGGGACGAGTGATCGCAGTGTTGCTCCCAAGTCGGGGGGAACACAGGGATGTCATCCGGGTACGTGACTGTACAACCGTGCTTGCTTTTCCACAGGTCGTTCCACGCCTGGAGAAAGGTGGCTTGGGCATCCATCATGCCAAAAGACATCCGCACCGAGGCGTTTAAGTCCAAGGGCAAGGTGAATGTGGATTCCAGGCGTGCCTTGGGCACGGTTGGAATCTGCCAGTATCCGTAGCTCCGATCTATGATCGTTAGGTAGTTGGCGGATGCCAGCCAATCCAACAGATCACCGAGGGGAGTCATGGGATACGCAACGGTTATTGGGATGTCGTCCGGCATCCTATAGGCCTCACAGAACATGGTGGTCTGTGAGCTAGAGGATTTGCGGAGGACAGACATCTGTAACATCTCCTCATACTTCATCTTTACTTTTGCTTGCACCTCCGGAGAGGCGCGGAAGAGGATCTGCCATAAGGGCTTGTGAGTCTCCGGGTCCCTTCTGTGAACTGCTGTATCCAGCCCAGGGTTGCTGCGAAGATGTCGCTGTGGGGGCGCAGTGCGCTTCAGCGAGGCCTTCGGGGAGTACGAGAGGTGGGGGGTGACTTTCACATCATCCGCCAATTCTCGTGTGGGAGCTATCAAGCCTGGCAGGGGACCTGTGTCTTCCTGTTCTAATTGGCCGTGCTCTCCCAGAACTAACTGCGTTCTATCTGACTGGGCTTCTAACAGATCCACATGGACCGTGCTTTCACCTGGGGTGTCAGTTACATGGGGAATGGGTTCACTGGAGTAGTTACCATTCTCCCTGTACACCTGTAGTGGAGCTTCCACTGCTGGTGGCTTAGCGGTCTGGCCACTAAGCGCACGCAGGTTGGAGTCGCTCTGTAGTATCCTCACGGATGTGGGACTACAAGTCTCAGCCAGCTGCCTAGTGTGATCTGAGGTCAGCTGCTGAAAATCTAACTCTCTGGGGTCAGAGCTGACAGGAATGCCTGCAGGCTCTGAGCTCAGGTTACCAACAGTACTGTATGTGTCTGTCTGCACAGGCCCACCACAGTAAACATCACCTTTTGGGTTAATCAAAATCATGTCCATATTGACATTGGCCTGGGGATCAGAGATATCAGGGGAAGTCGAGACTTCTCCAGATAGTCCTGAGCCCAGACTACCGGTGACACTGAAGGCGTCATCCAGCGTACTCTCACAAACATGCACAACATTATCAACAGCATTTGCATAACATGACATGTCATTTTTAGCATGAGTGTCACCCGCCTGAAAGTCAGAATTGTCAGAGGGGATCCCTGCTGTCAGCTCTGAGTTCATGCGGCTGGCCATAGAGCATGTAATGGCCAAAGAATGTACAGCGTTTCTATCACAATTATCACTGACACATGCAATTTCATTAGTAATAACAGGTGCAGAAAGAGATAAAAGACAGTCAGTTGCTGGTACATGTAAATCTGGGGGCACCTCCCGCCCAGCGGCGTTAGGTACAGTAGCATTAGCAGGTAAGGGTTTGACATCTCCCTGTTTTCCCAAAGGCTTGTACAGTACCTGGTGGTCAGGGAGTCCTGCTGGGAACTCCTGCATATCAGCAGAAAATTCCGAAGGGCACACAAGCGTGCCTAGATCAGTGCCAAGCACAGGAGGAGAGGGAAACTCAGCAACAGCCCACTCTGGAAAACCCACCCCCCATCCGGCCTTCTCGGGACCGGGGATAACAGGGTTGTGGTGGTTGGGCCTGACTTCAGTCAGGGTGAGGAGCTTTTGTGGGAGAATATCTTCCTCTGTGGCAAGGTCGGAACAGACCAAGGAAACATCTGCTTCTGGAGCACTGGAGCAAAAGATGATCTGGTCGTCCACTGGAGCACTGTGATGATTTCCGGAACCGTAGAGCATCTCTGACACGCTGACAGGCAGTGCAGAGGGTGATGCAGGTGACGGATCAGGGTTGCTAGCCATCTTCGGGCTAGGGACAGTCGTTCTTTTCCTCTTGGGACAGAAGAACTGTATGTGGCCAGTCAAGCCACAAAGGTTACACGTGCGAATGGCAGGTGTGTCAGACTGGGATGCAGCAATAGCAGCAGCTGCAGGTCTCAGTGGCACAAATCTCGCCGGACCAGGAGGAGCGAATGCAGTAGGCTTACCTCCTTCCAAGTCTGGGGACAGTGTTCTGTGACTGTCCAACACCAGGGTTCTCTGGCTGTCAGGTACAGGAACCTGATGGTACGCCCTCTCAGAGGTGCGCACAGGAAAGTCTCATTCCGTGCCCTCTTCCATGGCAGGAAGATTTGCTGTGGGGGTCACGGGTAGAGGTTCGCATCTCTCCACCGAAACACATAGTAAAGAGTGCTGATTTGATTGGGTTAGCTGGGCCAACTCCAATTCTCGCTGGAGCCGTAGCTCTTCGATCTGGAGATCCCGCTGGCGCAGACACTCTCGGTGCTCCTGGTATCGGCGCAGTTCCTCGCCGGTCAGGTTTTCCAACTCCAATTCCCACTGGAGTCGTCGCTCCTTGGCCTGGAGATCAAACTGGCGCAGTCGCTCTTGGTGCTCTGCTTCACGCTGGAGCATCCTTGCTTCATGCTGGCGCTGTTCTTCTCGGAACTCCTGGTATATGCGCAGATCCTCGCCGGTCAGGTTTGCCAACCACTCCAGGGGTATCAGGACTGCGGTGTATGGAGGCATTAAGCAAGGTGGCGACAAGGATTCCATCTCTGGAGTAATGCCACCAGCTCAGCCTTGTCTGTGCTGCAAGCAGCAATGCCGTGCAATTTGCAGAGGGCTTGCAAGTCAGGAACTGACCAATTCTGGTGAAACTGAACTGAATCAGACATTCAGAAGAGAAGAGTACAAGAAAGAGTAGGATATAGCAAAGAAAAAGTTAGAAAATGTAGACCAATCTATTCGCTATCAATGTGTACCGTTTTGTGCCCAGAACTTCGGGTCTGCAAGACAGGATACTTAGTGACCACTGTCTTATTATTCTGGTTGCAAAGACTGAGTTTGTCAGATCTTTGCGCTCTGATTTCCCAAAAGCTGGCTATGCCTGGTTTTGGGGTGTGCTATCCCACCGCTGCCACCAATGTGACAATCCAGCCCCGCGATCCCGTCGAGACCTGCTCCCGTTAGCGTACGCAGGAAGTACGGGCGCAGACGGACAACGAGACCGGTTGCTGGATCGTCCGAGGGAAGAAAGAAAGGGGCGACAGAGCGTGCCAATCCCGTCTAATCTGCTCCCGTTAGCATACGCAGGAAGTACGGTGAACAGACTGACAATAAAGATTGGTCGCGCAGCTGCCGACAATATGTAATGGGACAAACATCCACCAACCCCGTATTACTAGGCCACTGTTGCCATGCAGGTCTCATGCACTAGAGACTGCTGGAGGCAAATTCACTGTGTGCGTAGTAAACGGTTAAGATTGGTTGGAGGTGCCCATACATGTACAATTTTGATTGTATATACAATCGGTAAACTAAAAATATCGATTTCGCGCTGGAAATCGGGTAAATAAAGTAAACTGCCACCACTCTCTCAAGTTCAGGGAGGAAAGAGACTCCCGCTATCATAATACGGTAGCCAGCCCAATCCCGTTCAACACGCTCAAGTCACCGTTCGGGGAATAGTCACTTCCAACGGCTTAAAGACTGTGAGCAATGTGACGTTAAAGAAAGGTTGCTGGGTCCCTATATGATGCAATCTCGAATTGTATTTACAATCGAGGAACGAAAGTTATCGATTTCGCACAGGAAATCTGGTACTAGCTAATCCTAGAAGGAAGAAACGGTTATTTACAACCTAGCTAGCAAATCAACAATCATAAGCAAATCATAAAACAATGCGGTAGTATGACTGACTCTTCAGAGGGCAGATTCGTTATAGCAGCAATCAGATGACCAGAAAAGGCACACAACTGAACGATAAAATCGTTAGTTTATTTCTAAACTACATACACACAGCTTATTTTAGAATAGATTGATTGGACAGAGAGAAGAGAGGAAGAGAAACAGAATGTCTGATTATATACAGTTCAAATACCGTTATTGGTAGTCCATGCGGCAATCGCAAGTCTTTGGCGAAAGTCCCAAAATGGCGGTTGCCATGCGGCCAGCAGGCCTTTGTTAGAAAGTTCAAAGATGGAGGTTGGCCCGTGTCCCTGCGGGCTGCCAGGATGTTACTAGGCATCAGATTGAAGGTAAAGGACACTGGACTTTTGGGTCATGTCAGTTTTGTTCCTCACTGTAGGTGGGAGGAGTTATGACACATACAAGTCCAGCCTTGCAATTTGAATAAGGCAATGCCCCCTCTCATAGAAACAAGAATTTACCTGAATCATGATAAGTGTGCTTATCTGCAAACCATACAAGTTGTGTTAAATCTAATAACATTTTTAGGTTTGTCAGAAATTATCAAGAACGTTGATACCAAACTTGGGGGGTTTAGGGTGAACGGTGACCCCAAAATGCATATCTCTGCTTTGGCAGGGCTTACCTTGAATTCAGAAACATCCAATCGTGTGGTTGGTTCTGAATTTCAGAATAAGCGGGTTCTTAAGGCCGTTGCCTATTTGGGAAGTCATCTTTATGATAAAAGATGGATTTCATATTTGTGAGGTCACAGATAGGTTTCCTACTAGTGACTGAGAAAGCCAGCTGTAGTCTCTAAGTGGCTTCTGCAGGATGTTAGCAGGACCTCCTGTGGCTGCTCTTTTCATGTACGGAGCTGAGGAGCCACCAAGTCTGGGTTAGGCAGTGGAGGTGTGAGAATTCTCTCTTTCTGCCTGGTTGGGGGTCCCTGTGCTGGTAGAGAATCTTTTCACAGGAGGCTAATTAACTGACCATGAAAAGATTTCTCCAGCCCTTTGGTGAAGGGAAAAAAAGTGTATTTAAACCAAAAACTGTAAGTTTGGGTGGTTTGCGAAGAACTAGCGTTGGTAACTCCATGACGCATTCGATATGTCATCGACGGCGTCACATATACAATTTATTAAATTATGTATATTTACACAAAGGGGGGATCTAGGGGTTAGGAATAGGGAGAGATCTGTGCGAGCCTTCAGTTAGGTATAATTGCAGTAAAATACCTGTAAAATCTACCATTGTATTACTATGCTTAATACAAGTGTAAATATCGTTTTTTGTTATAGACGCTATTTGACGTTTCATTTCCGATTTCGTTTTTTGTTATAGACGGTATTTTGCCATTTTATTTCCGTTTATTTAATCTATTAAGCACTAGATTTTCGTTTATAAGCTATAAGCGAAAAATATTGTTTTACATTACAACTTATAATTTCGGCTATATCCCGTGCCCTTTTTTCCAGGTGTCCTTTTTTGATGTACGCCTGCATGCTTGTTCAGGGTCTATGGCTAAAAGTGTTAGAATTAGAGGGTAAAAAAGGACAGCCTGGCAATGTGCATTATTTAAAAGGAAGTAAACATGTCCGCCTCCATATCCCTCTCAACTCTGGTTCCCTTTAAAGCAATTTGTTCCGACTGGCAACCACTTGTAATGTGATTTCTCCATTTTATGCTTTCCAGTGAATGAGAAGACTACAGAAGTCATCCAAGCAGCTTTCAAACATGCAACATTCCCTGACATCAAAGGAGAAAAAGCTGTCCGGTTTCTCGGGGCCGTGAGCTATGGCTTGACCAAGTAAGGACACCAGTGCGCCTCGAATAATTACCATGTGGTTTAAGATCTACTGTCAAATTAAAGGATAACTGTAATGAGAGGCTGTCAGATATAATTCCTTTTAAACATAACTAGTTGCCAGGCAGCCCTGCTGATTTATTTGGCTGCAGAAGTGTCTGGATCACAAAGCTCAAAAAGGCATGCAGTTATTCTTGTCAGATCTGACAATGTCAGAAACGCCTGATATGCTGCATGCTATGACTAAAAGTATTAGGGCTGGTGCACACCAACACCGGTTCTGAACGCTTTTAAAAACGCTTGCAGGGTGAAAAACGCTTATCTAATGAAAGTGAATGGGATGGTGCACACCAAAGCGGTTCATTTTTTCCCCAAACGCAAACTTTGGTCCTGCAGCATTTTTGCGGATTTCTGAGGTGTTTCTGCCTCCATGTAAAGTATAAGAAAGTGGAAAATCGCTCTGAAAAACGCTAGATCAGAGCGATTTTCCAAGCGTTTTTGTTACAGAAGCTGTTCAGTTACAGCTTTACTGTAACAAAATATAAAATCTGCTATACAAAAACGCACCAAAAAACACTAGGAATGTTTAGAAAATCTCTCTAAACATGCCTAAAATCGCTCTGAAAAGAACGCTTCAAAAACTGCTAGCGTTTGTGGATCCGCTAGTGGTTTTTGGTGTGCACTGGGCCTTAGAGGCAGAGGATCAGCAGGATAGTCAGGCAACTGGTATTACTTAAAAGGAAATAAATATGGCAACTTCCATACCCCTCACACTTGCTCGTCTCCTGGTTGAAAACCTGCAGTGCCAACGTCGAGAAGGGCACTGTGTCGTTTTTGCGATGGCTTGTTGGTTTATGGTAAATCTTCAGGGAGAAAGCATTGAGGAACCCGTTGAGCCCCAAGGTTCATATACACACACTAGATTAAAGAAACACTGTTGTGACGTATCATCAATCACTCCCCAGAGCTGCACATGACTATGGGCTATGATAAAAAAAATAATAATAAAAAAAAAAAAAAATATATATATATATATATATATATATATACATATATAATTAGTGCTGCCCATAATTATTCATACCCCTGGAAAATTTTGACTTGGTTACTTTTATACAACCAGCAAGTAATTTTCTGACAGGAAATGAAATAGGTGTCTCCCAAAAGATAGGAGGATGTACAAAAGGCATTATTATGGAAAAAAAATCTTATCTTTTGTTTACATTTGAGCAAAAAGTGTCCAGTCCAAAATTATTCATAGCCTTCTTAATAATCTATAGAAAATCCTATTACAGCAATCAAATGCTTCCTATAATTGCAGACCAGCTTTTTTCATGTTTCTACAGGTATTTTTGCCTATTCATCTTTAGCAATGAGCTCCAAATCTTTCAGGTTGGAGGGTCTTCTTGCCATCACCCTGATCTTTAGCTCCCTCCACAGATTCTCAATTGGATTCAAGTCAGGACTCTGGCTGAGCCACTCCAAAACGTTAATGTTGTTGTCGGCTAACCATTTCTTCAACACTTTTGCTGTGTGTTTGGGGTCATTGTCATGCTGAAATGTCCACTGGTGCCCAAGGCCAAGTTTCTCTGCAGACTGCCTGATGTTGTCATTGAGAATCCTCATGTATTGCTCTTTTTTCATGGTACCGTTTACTGTGATTAGGTTCCCTGGTCCATTGGCTGAATAACACCCCGAAAGCATTAGGTTCCCACCACCATGTTTGACAGTGGGGATGGTGTTCTTTGGTTTGAAGGCTTCTCCTTTTTTACATCAAATGAAAAAAAACATCATTGTGACCAAAAAATTTAATTTATGTTTCATCTGACTGTAACACAGAAGACCAGAAGTTTGCATTTGCAAAGGCCAAGCAAGATTTTGTGTGCCTTAACTGGAGAAGTGGCGTCCTCCTTGCTCTGCATCCAGCAGTGTGCAGTGTCCGTTGGATTGCCTGCCTTGAGACATTGCCACCAGCAGAGCCCAGATTCACCAAGATGGCCTTGGTGGGGATCCTTGGATTCTTTTTCACCTCTCTCACTATCCTCCTCGCCAGCAAAGGTGTCACTTTTGGCTTCTGACCACATGCTCTGAGATTTCCCACAGTGTCGAACATCTTGTGTTTTTTTAATAATACTTTGCACTGTAGCCAATGGAACTTGAAAACATTTAGAAATGTCATTTTCCTGACTTGTGAGCAGCCAGAATGCACAGCCGCAGGTGTGTCCACAGCCGCCATGTGTGTCCACAAACCAACTGCAGGGAGCTGCTGTTTTTCACCTGTTGAGTTGATTAAAACAGTTGTTCCCGATTAATCCGGGTAATTAGGATGCTTTGGAAGGGTAATGCAGGATAATTGGACTATTTGGAATGGTACAGAACTTTGGATTTTCCCACAGACTGTGACAGTTTATGAAGGGTATGAATAATTTTGGACTGGACACTTTTTGCTCAAATGTAAATAAAAAAAGCTGAGAAACGTGTTTTTCCCCACAATAATGCCTCTTGTACATCATCTTATTATCTTTTGGGAGACACCTATGTCCTTTCCCGTCAAATAATTACTTGCTGGTTAAGTAAAAGTAGCTTTAAGTCAAAAATGTCCAGTGGTATGAAAATATGTATGTATGTACGCTTGTATATATATATATATATATATATATATATATATATATATATATATATATATATATATATATATATATATATATATACAGAGCAAATATCGATCATTTCTTAATCTATGGTCTGTTTTTGTTGTGATTTTTTTTTACATTTCTTACTTTACAATGTATTGATTTCCCTTCCCTCCCCCAGCTTGCATGCAGATTGTATACAGCTAAGAGTTGGTCAAAATTCAAATCAAAATCTGTAGGACGTACATCTGGGTAGTCACTAGCTCAGTTCCAGGCTGCAATCTACAGTATTGGCATCTCCATGACTCTCTGTTCCCTTATAATGTGACTTGGTCTGCCATCTAGTGGCGCGTCTTGATTATGACACAGCAATATGACTACATCTCCTGACTATAAATTGGCCGAAGTCAGCTCTGAAAGCAATCACTCTGATTAGTGTAATGGTGCCCACTAATGAGAATTTTTTTTTTTTTTTGTCCAATCTCATAAATCTCTGTATCAGCGCACATTAAGCTTATCAGGATTTACGCAAGTTATGTATTACTTTATGTAACTTGCATTATATATGCGACATCTACGTTGCTTGGGTTACAGGTAATTGCTGCATAACACAAGTTACACAAATACTTACCCGGGGCTTCCTCCAACCCCATAAACACGTGTGAGTACCTCGTAGTCCTCCCCCGGTCTGTCGTTCAGCTGCGATATGCCCCGGTAATTGCTTCAGCTGCGTCATTCTTGGTCTTCTGTGCATGCACAGGAGGTCCGCGCATGTGCAGAAGACTCAGACTGGACCCGACTGAGCCAGGTACTGGGGCTGATTGCGGCTGAACGGGAGATCGCAGGAGGATGGCGAGGGACTTGCACGTGTTTATGGGGTTGGAGGAAGCTCCTGGTAAGTATTGATTCTTTAGATTTAATGATCGCTGGTACACTTTAAGGTGTATACACACCTTTTTGACTTCTGATGCCAGTCGGGGATCAAGACCTGTTCCCCTTGGGCAGCCTCGCTGAGCTGGCCTGTACAGACACGTCAGCTGTGTAGCTGACAATGCGTTCTGTTGCTATGCACCAGTGGAGCAACGTCTGAGGAATGACGGAGTGGCACGTACGTGATGCAGGTGGGGGAGCAGCATGCACAAAGGAGTTGGACAGATAGATGGCTAGCGTGTCGGGGGCTACTGTACACACGCCTGACTATCGGCTGCCTCAGACGACTTCAGTCATGCGTGTGTACATACGAGCCTTTACAAATACTTGCTGGTTAAGTAAAAGTAGCTTTAAGTCAAAAATGTCCAGTGGTATGAAAATATGTATGTATGTACGCTTGTATATATATATATATATATATATATATATATATATATATATATATATACAGAGCAAATATCGATCATTTCTTAATCTATGGTCTGTTTTTGTTGTGATTTTTTTTTTACATTTCTTACTTTACAATGTATTGATTTCCCTTCCCTCCCCCAGCTTGCATGCAGATTGTATACAGCTAAGAGTTGGTCAAAATTCAAATCAAAATCTGTAGGACGTACATCTGGGTAGTCACTAGCTCAGTTCCAGGCTGCAATCTACAGTATTGGCATCTCCATGACTCTCTGTTCTCTTATAATGTGACTTGGTCTGCCATCTAGTGGCGCGTCTTGATTATGACACAGCAATATGACTACATCTCCTGACTATAAATAGGCCGAAGTCAGCTCTGAAAGCAATCACTCTGATTAGTGTAATGGTGCCCACTAATGAGAATTTTTTTTTTTTTTTTTTGTCCAATCTCATAAATCTCTGTATCAGCGCACATTAAGCTTATCAGGATTTACGCAAGTTATGTATTACTTTATGTAACTTGCATTATATATGCGACATCTACGTTGCTTGTGTTACAGGTAATTGCTGCATAACACAAGTTACACAAATATTTTACTTAATTTGCATAAAGCCGAGTAAGAGGTTGTTGGGGGTCTGGGCTATTGTTACACCCCTGCTCTCTGCACACATTTACTGGAGTTTAGTGAATGCACCCTATTGTCCGATAAGTTTATATTTCTTTTGTTTTGACACTTTTTGCATTATAAACACTTTATAAACCATGAGAAACACATGATCATTATGCAGTAATACATCGTCTCCTGAAGTCCTGCCTTCACGTATGTCTGAGTAATGTCCGTGTACACCTGCCCTAACACTCACTGCTGTCTGTATTCCGCAGTATCACAGTCAGCGGTCTCACAATAGAAAGCAGTGAGGTGGAGCTGAAGAACGATGAGGCCGTGGAGATCCTAATCAAAAATGTCAGCGCAACTTTCAAGGGAGTTCTCAGCTATGGATATGGCAGCTGGTTGTAAGTGTTCACCATGCTCAGCTCATGAATGCATATTGTTTTATATTATAGTGACCAGATGTCCCAGTTTACCTGGACTTGTCCCCACCCCAGGTACAAATATGTCTCAGGTGGGACGCTGTATGCTTAGCTCCCAACTGTAATTTTTTTGGAGGGACAGTCCCTCTTTGGGAACCCAGTCCCTCTTTCTTCCTCATTTTTCCCTCTTTCGGGAGAGATGATATACAGATCTGTGTAAATATATGTATTTTTCTACTGAAAATGTTTTAGTTAACTTTAAACTTTATTCCCATCCTTTAATTTTCCTTCATATTAGTAAATATTTCAATTTAGCCAGGATAGAAAGCACCGGTATGGTTTGAATTATAAAACAACATATTTTTGTAACAAAATCTTTATGGCATGCGTGACTAGGGGTGTAACGGCGTAATTAGAGGTGTGGCTTAAGTGGCCCTCTTTCTTATCTCAAAAAGTTGGGAGGCATGTGGATGTCCCAGGTTCAGAGCCGGATTTGTACTTTTTTCCCGCCCAATGCCGCTATCACCGGCCTCCCCTGACAAATTGCAAACCCCTCTACCACACACAAACTTTTATTGGTCCCAGTAATCAATGTACTGTATTTAAAGATGCTTATTAACGATGCAATTTTACTGAACAATCAACCTTCTGATTGATTGGATTAGACAGTGTTGATGGTGCCAATCCGCTACAAATGACCAATTTGTCAATCGATCTATTTTATTGATCAATTACATCTGAAATGATCGGAATGGTTATTTTTATTCCGTGTAAGAGCCACATCGATACTTTCCACTCTGATAGGTTGGAGCTGGGTGGAGGGCGGAGTTGGACTTGAAGAGCGGCCTTCGGTGATGAGTGACAGCTCTGGTCACAGACAGTAAGCTGGTCATTTTTGCTGTCCCTTTATCCCCCAAGTCCCAGACACTTGCCTGACTGCTGCAGTTCACATGTTTGGCAGCTTGACTGCATGAGTGTGCCAGCCTGCTGCTCGCCCCTTGCTTCCTGGTGCCCTAGTCCAGGACTTTGTGGCCTTGCCTGAAATCCGGCCATGCCTAGGTTAGTCGCCAAAAGTCCCAGCCGCCGGACTCTGTGGCTGCACAGTTGGTTCCCGTGCTCTGTGACCGCCTCCTGAAAATATTGGCCTGTCCACAGATCGGAGACTTAGCTGGAGGGGGCAAGGGGCCAATCTGACTACCCATCTTTCTTTTTATGTCCCCCCCCCCCCCAATAGCAGTTTCTGTGCAGTGCATTACATTTGTGATGGTGGGCTCACACTGCTTGATTACATGTGGGTAGATACTTATCTAATTATCTACTGGGTTGGGGAGTACAATACTTAAAGTGAACCTGTACGGATAATAAGGTAAAAGTTATTTACCTCCATATAGGGAAGCCTCTGGATTATGGTATTTACTGGTATTCTTGTGGCCACACTCCTGTCCGTATCCAAGCGCTGATGTACTGCATATGAGTGAGTACAGTCCACACCTATGCAGTTGCATGAAGCCACTCGGCCATGAGCAGCATTGTGGTACTGTGGAGGTGCGGACCATACTAGCGCATGCAGATAATGTCTCACAAAATGATTTGCTAATGTTTTCTTCATTGTGTCATTTGTTAGGATGCCTCCAATGCTGCTCTGTAAAAATGATCTGTATCCACAGCAGATCTCTCCCTGCCCTATGTACACCCTGTTCCAAATTATTATGCAAATCACATTTTTCTAATTTACCTAAAGAATTGATGTACCGTAAATAAGTCAGCATAATTTTCATGTAATCAACTATTAGGAGTACAATTCAAATTTTGTTGAACAAACCTCCTAATGATAACCGTATGTATATTTTTTTTTAAATCTTACAATGCACTGTTCCAAATTACTATGCACAACAGAGTTTCAAAACATTTTTTTGGCTGTAAAGAACTGAAAATTTGATAGCAGCTTCATAATTCTTGCATCCATTGAACTTGTGAGATTTTTGGATAGTTTCTGCTTGAATTTCTTTGAAAGATGTTAGAATAACCTCCCAGAGCTGCTGTTTGGATGTAAACTGCCTCCCACTCTCATAGATCTTTTGCTTGAGGATGCTCCAAAGGTTCTCAGTAGGACTGAGGTCAGGGAAGGATGGGTGCCACACCATAGCCCATATGCAGTTCACTTTTTCTCCTGAGTTTTCTCCTAGGTAATTTTTTTTTCACACTTGTCAAGAAAATGCCTTTTAAGCCACCAGCAAGCAAAAAATAGAATCATTTTGATAGTACTTTATCACCTACTACTTTGTTATTTAAAAGAGATGAAAAATGTATCTTCTAGGACAAAAAAAAAACAGAAGAAAAAGTAAATTGCATATGGGCCAATGAGTTTCTCTCATTTTATGCCAAAAGCAGCCAATGATGCAGAGGTATTCCTTGCTGCATGAGATGGTGCATTGTCATGCATGAAGATGATTTTATCACAGTTCTTCGTGCCATGAAAGAAAGTGCTCAGTCAGAAACTCCATCTACTTGGAGTTCATTTTCATACCTTCAGGGACCCTAAAGGGGCTGAACAGCTTGTTTTCCCATGATTCCGGCCCAAAAGATTACTCCACCACCTCCATGCTAACATTGCAACCTTGTTGGGATGTGCTGGCTGTTAACCAACCATCCACCACTCCATCCATCTGGACCATGAAGAGCTGCACGGCACTTATGAGTAAACAAGACTGTTCGAAAATAGACTTCTTGTATTTCTGGGCCCACTGCAGCTATTTCTGCTTGTGAGCTTAGGTTAGGGGTGGTTGAATAGAGTGTTTATGCATTGAAATCCTCTGAAGAATTCTGCACTGGGATGTTTGCCAGACTCCATAGGCGCCAGCAGCTTCAAATATGTGTTTGCTGCTTTGCAATGGCATTTTAGCAGTTGTTCTCTTATTCTGATTTGTTTGTTTGACAGAACCCTTCCTCATTTTGCTTTTATCTGCACAAACCCATGTGTGCTCTGAGTCGGCCACAAATCTTTTAACAGTACGATGATCATGCTTAAGGTTTCGTGAAATATAAAGGTTTTCATACATTGTCCAAAGCAATCAACTATTTCACACTTTTTGGCAGCAGAGAGGTCATTTTTCTTTCTCACTGTGCTTGAAAATGGTGGTCTGCTTAATAATGTGGAACACTCTCTCTCTTTCTTTTTTTTTTTTTTTTAGTAATTTTTCCTTTGATCGGGCTCACCTGGCAAACTAGTTATCAGAAGTGTCCGAGACTGATTTTAGTGATCAAAAGAACCCTGAGACACAATACCATCCATGAGTGTAATTGCAAACAAAATATTTAATCCTTAATACTTAAATACAATTTGCGTAATAATTAGGAACGCAGAGTAATAGTACATGCAGCGCAGTAGAGCCAAATCTTTTATTACCACTGGCTGCAGGTAAAGCCTGTATTGATTCATTCCCAACTAACTGGTCTGGTTGGCACAAGCCACGTGTCTGAAAGTAGCTTTACAGAAGGTGTGATAACATCTGTTAGTAATTTTCATTTATTATTGTTGGTTACATTTTTAAGACCATCCGGTAATGACAATGCTCTTTCATGTACGTAATTCTTAAAGTAAACTAGAGATCATTATGTAATTCCTAAAGTAGACCAGAGATCATTAAATCTTAAGAATCCATACGTACCCGGGGCTTCCTCCAGCCCCATAAACACGTGTGAGTACTACCTCGCAGTCCTCCCCCGGTCTGCCGTTCATATGCGATATGCCCCGGTAATTTCTTCAGCCGCGTCAGTCTTGGTCTTCTGTGCATGCGCAGGAGGTCCGCGCATGTGCAGAAGACTCAGACTGGACCCGACTGAGCTAGTTACTGGGGCTGATTGCGGCTGAATGGGAGATCGCAGGAGGATGGCGAGGGACTCACGTGTTTATGGGGTTCGAGGAAGCCCCGGGTAAGTATGGATTCTTTAGATTTAATGATCGCTGGTACACTTTAAGGTGTGTACACACCTTTTTGACTTCTGATGCCAGTCGGGGATCAGGACCCGTTCCCCTTGGGTGGCCTCGCTGGGCTGGCCTGTACAGACACGTCAGCTGTGTAGCTGACAACGCGTTCTGTTGCTATGTGCCAGCGGAGCGACGTCTGAGGAATAACTGAGTGGCACGTACGTGACGTCACACGGCAGGTGGGGGAGCAGCATGCACAAAGGAGTTGGACAGATGGATGGCTTGCGTATCGGCGGTCGGGGGCTACTGTACACACGCCTGACTATCGGCTGCCTCAGACGACTTTAGTCACGCGTGTGTACATACGACCCTTTACAAATGCGCTCTGTATGTTGTGTACAATACACCTCCTTACACTAATCCCTATGCATTTTCTTTACCTTCTTAGTTTGAATGTTCAGCAATCTATTGATTTTGAAGTATTTTCCTCTACTGATCTAGAAGTGAATACCAAGCTAAGTGAGTATACAGGATATGTGTAATGTACAGAAACCTTGTTATAGACCAGCTCCAGACAAATGTGGGAGTTGGGTGTTGATGAATTATTTGCTCTCTTATAATGAGAACTTACTGATATCAACTCGGTTAGTGTTAGGCCTAATTAGGGGGGTGGTGAGTGTTAGGCATAGGTAGAGGGGAGGTCAATGTTAGGTGTATGTAGGGGGGAAGTTAGTGTTAGGCATAGGTGGGGGTATTATTATTTATTATTATTATTTAGTATTTATATAGCGCCGACATATTACGCAGCGCTGTACAGTGTGTGTATATATATATATATATATATATATATATATATATATATATATATATATATATATATATATATCTTGTCAGTAACTGTCCCTCAAAGGAGCTCACAATCTAATCCCTACCATTGCCATATGTCTATATTACGTAGTGTAAGTACTGTAGTCTAGGGACAATTTTTTTTTTTAGGGGGAGCCAATTAACTTATCCGTATGTTTTTGGAATGTGGGAGGAAACCGGGGTGCCTGGAGGAAACCCATACAGACACGGAGAGAACATACAAACTCTTTGCAGATAGTGCCCTGGCTGGGATTCGAACCAGGGACCCAGCGCTGCAAGGCGAGAGAGCTAACCACTACGCCACCGTGCTGCCCGGGGTAGTATTAGGCATAAGTAGGGGGGAGGTTAGTGTTAGGCATAGGTAGGGGGGAGGTTAGTGTTAGGCGTATGTAGGGGGTAGCTTAGTGTTAGGCATAAGTAGGGGAGAAGTTAGTGTTAGGGGTAAGTAGGGGGAAGGTTAGTGTTAGGCATAGGTGGGGGAAGGTTAGTGTTAGCTGTATGTAGGGAGAAGGTTAGTGTTAGACATAGGTAGTGGGGAGGTTAGAGTTAGGAATAGGTAGGGGGGAGGTTAGTTGTAGGCGTATGTAGGGGGAGTTAGTGTTAGACATAGGTGGGGAGGGAGTTAGGGTTAGACATAGGTAGGTGGGAGGTGTTAGGCACATGTGAGGGATTAGTGTGAGGTATAGGTAAGGGAAGCTTATGTAAAATAGTGGAAGCATTTGATTGGTTCATTTTCAAGCTTAGTAGATCTGCAGTAACAATGGTACATCTACTTGTGTTTTTTTTTTTTTCTTTTTTTGCATATCTCAAGTAGAAATTTGCCACTGAGCCAAAAACGTTGTCCTAAACATCTTTAGGTCTGGAACCCACTAGGGCGAAGCGGTTAGGAGGCGATTCAAAACGCTAGCAGTTTCCCTAAACGCTCAGCTAATGTTAATGGATGGGTCAAATTCCACTGGAGCGATTACAATTAGCAAAATCGCAATCGCAGGACATAGGCAGCATTGTGTTGGCGTTTGTGTTTCTGCAATGTAAAGTATATAAACACTGGCATAATCGCTCATGAATGGCTACACATTGCGATTTGTGTGCACTCCTACACAGAGGGGAGCATGATCACGAACAATCTTCATCGTTGTAGCTGGAAATTATTTAGAGGGTCGAGTGCAGACGAGAGGTGTATCGAGGTTGGGGGAGCATCTGAACCATCCAGAGGCTTCCACTTACTATGGTAAGTATCTAACTTTTTTTTTTTCTTTTTTTTTTACCTGATTACAGGTGTGCTTCTAAAGAGGAATTTTAACCAATGTTTGAACTTCATCCCAGTCAGTATCTTATCCCTTTCCCACGAGAAATCTTTACATTTTCTCGAATAGATCATCAGGGAGGTCTGTATGATATTGTGATCAAACCCCTCCCACTGTGTGATGCCATGACCAAGATCCTGACAGTTTGTGAACCTCAATGCATTGTGGGAAATAACTGCTTTTTCCTACTGCCAAGCAAGAAATATCTCCTTCTGTGCATTAGATCTCTCAGTAATGAACATTCCGTACAGATCACCTGGCAGAACTAAAGAGCTCACTACCAATGATGCATTTCAAAATGTAAATCACGGAGAAGAAATATTTTACAATGGGAAAACACTGACTAAATCTACAAATGAATACTGTGAAAAAACGAACACATTTTATTCATTGTTTCACTACAGTTCCTCTTTAATATCACGGAGACTAAACCATAGGTTAGGTGTACTGGGTGCTTATAATGTGTACACTGTGTAAGCAAGTAATACAACATTCTGTAATATAAATAACATTCTGCTTTGATTTCTGTATTGCTCAGCTTGTGGGAAGGATCGAGTTGCTGCGGACACGTCTGATTGTTACCTGACATTCCATGAACTGCAACTACACCTACATGGCAACAAGCAGTAAGAGCTCTGTGTTATCATTACTTCATCCAGAAGATAACTTCTATAATTAGCAGATCAAAGCAAACACATATGCTAGGAAGTGATGTCATTTCTTAAGTCAGGTTAGACCGGTCTGAGGTCTGATAGCAATACCACTAAGGGCTCTTTTCCACTATGAAATGCGATCGTTAGGCCTTTTTCCACTAGCCTGCGATTTGCAATTTGCTTCTGACTGCAAATCGCAAGGTACATTAAAATAATGGAAACTGCAGCAGCAATTTCCATTAGTGCGATCCGATTGCGATGCGATTTTGGTCAAAGCGCAATCGTCGTCCTGCCGCGTTTTGTATGCGATTGAGCTGGACTATAATGTGTATAGTAGCTTAATCGCAAATGCAATCGCATGGTGGAAATTGAAACGCGATTGCGATCGCGATCGCATTTCATAGTGGAAAAGAGCCCTTAGGGCTCTTTTCCACTATGAAATGCGATCGCAATGATTCTGATCGCGATCGCAATCGCGTTTCAATTTCCACTATGCGATTGCGATTGCGATTGAGCTACTATACTCATTATAGTACAGCTCAATCGCATACAAAACGCGGCAGGACGACGATTGCGCTTTGACCAAAATCGCATCGCAATCGGATCGCACTAATGGAAATTGCTGCTCCAGTTTCCATTAGTTTCATGTACCTTGCGATTTGCGATTAGAATCAAATCGCAAATCGCAGGCTAGTGGAAAAATTGCGGTTTGCGATCAGAAGCAAATCGCAGGCTAGTGGAAAAAGGCCCTAAGACTCAATAAAAGGTACATTATACTGTATAGCGTAATTAGTTACACAGAGGCAGTCACTCTGAAGCCACTCACAGCACAAACTGGATCTTTAGAGACAGATTTTTGGCAAGGCCACGAAGGCCTGGGCCTCAGGCAGCTGCTGCCCAAAGGGGCGGCTGGACATGAAAGAGGAAAGCTGCTACCAAAAGGAGTTGTACAGGGAGTGCAGAATTATTAGGCAAATAAGTATTTTGACCACATCATCCTCTTTATGCATGTTGTCTTACTTCAAGCTGTGTAGGCTCGAAAGCCTACTACCAATTAAGCATATTAGGTGATAAGCATATCTGTAATGAGAAGGGGTGTGGTCTAATGACATCAACACCCTATATCAGGTGTGCATAATTATTAGGCAACTTCCTTTCCTTTGGCAAAATGAGTCAAAAGAAGGACTTGACAGGCCCAGAAAAGTCAAAAATAGTGAGATATCTTGCAGAGGGATGCAGCACTCTTAAAATTGCAAAGCTTCTGAAGCGTGATCATCGAACAATCAAGCGTTTCATTCAAAATAGTCAACAGGGTCGCAAGAAGCGTGTGGAAAAACCAAGGCCCAAAATAACTGCCCATGAACTGAGAAAAGTCAAGCGTGCAGCTGCCAAGATGCCACTTGCCACCAGTTTGGCCATATTTCAGAGCTGCAACATCACTGGAGTGCCCAAAAGCACAAGGTGTGCAATACTCAGAGACATGGCCAAGGTAAGAAAGGCTGAAAGACGACCACCACTGGACAAGACACACAAGCTGAAACGTCAAGACTGGGCCAAGAAATATCTCAAGACTTTTCTAAGGTTTTATGGACTGATGAAATGAGAGTGAGTCTTAATGGGCCAGATGGATGGGCCTGTGGCTGGATTGGTAAAGGGCAGAGAGCTCCAGTCCGACTCAGACGCCAGCAAGGTGGAGGTGGAGTACTGGTTTAAGCTGGTATCATCAAAGATGAGCTTGTGGGGCCTTTTCGGGTTGAGGATGGAGTCAAGCTCAACTCCCAGTCCTACTGCCAGTTTCTGGAAGACACCTTCTTCAAGCAGTGGTACAGGAAGAAGTCTGCATCCTTCAAGAAAACATGATTTTCATGCAGGACAATGCTCCATCACACGCGTCCAAGTACTCCACAGCGTGGCTGGCAAGAAAGGGTATAAAAGAAGAAAAACTAATGACATGGCCTCCTTGTTCACCAGATCTGAACCCCATTGAGAACCTGTGGTCCATCATAAAATGTGAGATTTACAAGGAGGGAAACAGTACACCTCTCTGAACAGTGTCTGGGAGGCTGTGGCTGCTGCTGCACGCAATGTTGATGGTGAACAGATCAAAACACTGACAAAATCCATGGATGGCAGGCTTTTGAGTGTCCTTGCAAAGAAAGGTGGCTATATTGGTCACTGATTTGTTTTTGTTTTGTTTTTAAATGTCAGAAATGTATATTTGTGAATGTTGAGATGTTATATTGGTTTCATTAGTAAAAATAAATAATTGAAATGGGTTTATATTTGTTTTTTGTTACGTTGCCTAATAGTTATGCACAGTAATAGTCACCTGCACACACAGATATCCCCCTAAAATAGCTAAAACTAAAAACAAACTAAAAACTACTTTCAAAAATATTCAGCTTTGATATTAATGATTTTGTTGGGATCATTGAGAACATGGTAATAAAATTATTCCTCAAAAATACAACTTGCCTAATAATTCTGCACTCCCTGTATATGTTGCGGCCAGAACCCGAAATCTGGCCACTTCCAGCTCTGGCCATTCATAACTAGAAGTGGCCGCGCCACTACGGTCAATGCCTGGAATGAATTAATTCTTAGCTACTCCGGAGTCCGTTCCTCTGTTAAGGCTCTTGTTCCTCCCCTTGTCCACCTACTAGTATTGACTTCTGTCAGCCGGGGGGGGGGGGGGGGGGGGGGGCTAGACAAATTATGCAGCCAGAGTCGTTCATCACAGCAGTGCAGCAACATTGATTCTGGCAGCACCCACTCTGCAGGAAGAACGTCACAAGTGTGACAACGAACTTCCTTACCACGACGAATGCCCCCCCGGCTGACCAAAGTCCATAGGAGGTGGGCAAAGGGAGGAACCAGAGCTTTAACAGAAGAATGGAGCTGTCAGTAATACAGTTCCCACTCATTGATCTAAGTCCCCGCATGCACAGCCCCTCTGTAAGCCTGTCTTGCTTGCACGCCTATCACTGTGAGCGATCTACGTGCACACGGCTCATTCTTTTGAGAATGCACAGATCTCTAACGTGTGCACAGATCACCGCGACTGCTCCTCATGAAGTTGCTGGCTTAACAAAGCCACCAGCAGAAGAACGGAGGGAGCCCAGAGGACCTTGAAGGGCCGGAGGAAGCCCCAGGTAAGTTCATTTTGGCACTTTTGGTTCCTGCTCAAGGTCCCTTTAAATATATTTACAGATGCAAGCTTTCAGGAAAGTTTAACTACCTACTTTAGATGATGGTATGCAAATGATTGAAAAATTGAAAACTCGCACACGGTGTACATGAAGAGGGGGTATCATAATCAAATATATAAGGGAATGGTAATGGTTTTGGATAGTTTTTAAGGTATACTAAAACCCTGACACTTTGTGATGAGTGAACATTAGCATTTACTTCTCGTCACAATTTTTGCAAGCATTTCACATTTTCGCACATATGAGAATATTTGCGATACGTATGGGCATATGAGAACATATTTTCACAAAATGCATTGAGGTCAATGGGCATAAGAAAACCTTTTGAAGAAAGTTCCCAGTTTCCAGAATATGAATATCTTGCAAAAACATTACATTTTCATGTCAATTTGGTAAATTTTAATGCAAATATTACAAGAAAATTAAAGTTCTTGCCAATACTTGCTATTTGATGTAAATCCCTTAAATAGCTGTGTATACAAAAATAATACCATAATACAGAATGTTTTTTTGCTTTGTACAGGCCTGGATGGTTGAAACAGCTTTTTACGGATTTTATTTCATTCACACTGAAACTTGTACTAAAAAGTCAGGTGAGAACATGTTTCACAATGTTTTGTATGTTACCAGAAATATTTGTTGACTTATTTACAGGACAGCACCAAGAAAACCTTTATGTTTGTGTATTAAGTGGACTCAGATGGTTTGCATAAACCTCCAGCTTCTGATTGGACAACACATTAGATATGTAGTAGTACTCATATCTTGCAGCACTAAATTCACAACTTCAAAGTAATACATAGCTATGGGTCCCTAAGATCTGGGCTGTGGGTGGTATAATGTATGGGGAAGCCACACACCAGTACATGGAGCCTCAGAAAAAAGGCATGAGGTCAGTAGGCCGCCCCGTACCTCCTGAACCAGATATCTGAAAAAGTCCACAAAGGCCCAGGCCTTGGGCGGCTGCTGCCTAAGGAGGCTGCTGGATATGGAATAGGATTTGCTGAATATGAAAGAAATCCTACGCATGGAAAAAGATGGGTACACGTGGGAGCAATATATGGAAGAGGAGAGATGCTGATGAAAGAGAGGGCTGGCTGTACGTGGTGATTGCACACACAAGAGGGGGTGGCACATGGAAAGGGAGGAGCATTGCCTTCCACCCTCAGCCCAGCACCCAGGTAACCTTAACCATGTATTCCTTTGATACATCAGTGTATTGGCAAATGAGTGTAGTGATGTATTTGCACTGAACAACAGACAATAAACATAAAGGATGTATAGTAGTGCCGAGGTTTTCTCTTTCTAGTTGTGTTTGGTGCACCTATTATTACTGGCATCAGCCTGCTCTGGCCGGCCCTGATTGTTTGGGGAAGTGGTGGCCCGGGGGGAAACCGCCCCCCATCCCCCCCCGGGCCAGTCCGCCTATGTATTGTACCCCCAGAGCATGCTGGCATCTGTTGTACACCTACAGCCCAGCCATTACTAGTCAAAACTGGAGTACCTGCTCCTTTCTCCCTCCATAATCTCTCCTCGGGGTACTCCAATTTTCTACCAAAAGTGTTGTCAGATTTGTATTGATTTGTGTCCTCAGAATATTTCTTTAATATGTAACCATGTATTGGTGGTTATTCACAAAGTACATTGCAATCATCTAACCTTTCTGATTTTCATCTGAACTGTAAGAAGAGATGGACCATGAGATAAAGGAGAGAACAATTTATGAGATAAAAAAAGATAAGAGGAGATACATTTTGAATTAATACTTAGGGGGCTGATTCCGAAAACTTTTCTTATGAGTTATCGCACCTTATCTGCTTAAAGAGAACCTGAAGTGAAAATTGAAAGTCAAAATAAACCTACACCCGTCATACTTGCCTCCTGTGTAGTCTACTCATCAATCTCTCTTCTCCTGTGTCCTGTTTGTCCGCTGTGATCAATGGAATTCTCCATCCTCCATTGTAAAAATGGCCATTACTCCAGAACAGCTTCCAGGTCAGCACACTGTTAAAATGTAATATCGCCAACTTGAGCCATAGGGAAACATGGACATTACCTTGCTCATCAGTTGACCTTTCAGCTATAACTGACAGTAAATGATATAAAACAGAGCAACTGATATATTTCAGTTCTGACAAAATCAGAACTGGAAGGGATGATTGTTAGAAGAAAATGGTGAGCATCTGACAGGAACTGACAGTGTGGTAAGTATGTTATATTCATTTGCAGGTATAGCATGTGTTTATTTTAAATAATTTTACTCAGTTCAGGTTCCCTTTAAGGGGGCTGTTTCCATTACCTGCCGCATGCGAGCCGGGTGGGGAAACACTGCCTATTCAGACATTAGGATTGCCGTTCCTATCGAATGTCGGTGCGATTCTGGCCGGCACGCTGCAGTTTTCTATAACATGCATCTGAATCCCTATAGCTGTACATGGCACGGCTATAGCAATTGGGCTACGGTCAGCTTTGCAGTCCGATCTGGAAATGGATGCGGCACCCAGTGGAAATATGCCATCACTCATGGTTTTGTCTCCTTATTTATCTTAATTCATTATTTATCAATCATCTGTTTATCTCATGAATTACCCTTTTTCTTATAGCTATGGTTAAAATATTAGATGTTTAGTGAATCAACCCCAAGTAGAAGATAGACTCTTGGTTTAAAAAATGTCACTTACCACTGGGTGAATTAGTGCAAATGGGAATATAACTTACAATACATACATTACTCAGTGGGCTCAGTGGTAGCCGTTGGTTGATAATGGAAGATTTTAAAACCTTCTCATACAAAAAGTAAGCTATACAAAGTAGTGTTTTTCTAAGCAAAAAGTGTCAGTGGGAGGGTTATAATAATAACAACAACAAATAACATTTGTAAATCGATTTTCTCCCGTAGGACTCAAAGCGCATAAGTATGGCTCAGACCAATAATTGGTTGACTGGTAAATTGTGGTACAGAGGAAGAATTCTATAAGTCTGCAAATGGCAGGCTTAAAGAGAACCAGAGATGAAGCACCCTCTTGTATTTTACCTTATAAATCAGTGGGAACATGACAGTAAACACCTAATGTGCTCTTTGTTTCATTGTTCTCTGTTTAATCTGACTGTTATCACCTCTGATAAGAATCCCCGACTGAGCACTCAGTCTAGCTTTGCTATGGAAAGATTATAGCTGAGTCTGTCTTCTCTGGTGTCTTTTCAAGCCCAAGCCTGCCCCCTTGTGGCTCTGCTATAATGACTCAGCTATAATTATTCCCTGCAAAGCCAGACTGAATGCTCAGTCCGGGATTCTTATCACAGCTGATAACAGACACTTTTAGCAGTGAGGATGAAACAGAGAGCATGGTAAGTGTTTTCTCTAATGTTCTTACTGATATATATGGTAAAATACACAAGGGTACTTCGTCTCTGGTTCCCTTTAAAGGATACCACAACTGAACGTGTGTGGTTAAAATGAGTGCAGCACTGTATAGGGTGTAATACGCACATACCTACTGTTCCTCCCGCCCCCCTCCGTCCGCCGCCGTTCACACTCTATACACTCCGTTGTGCGGCGACTTGCTTGACCTCTGCCCCGGACATACTGCGCCCTGTGTGCGCAGTATGTCCTTCCCCCTTCACTTCTGGCCGTCGCACAGCGCGAGAGGCTCAGAAGCTGCTGTCCCCTCTGGGAGTGTATAGAGTGTGAACGGCGGCAGATGGAGGGGGGCGGGAGGAACAGTAGGTATGTGCGTATTACACCCTATACAGTGCTGCACTCATTTTAACCACACACGTTCAGTTGTGGTATCCTTTAACAGATGGCTTATTAGTCTGGATTTGAATAACTACAGGGATGGAGTTGTCTTTACTGGGTGTGGGAGGGAATTCCAAAGGGTAGGGGCAGTATGACCTAAAGCTCTGGCTCCAAAGGTTTTGAGGGGCACTCTGGGAGTGACCAAGTTTATGGATCCTGACGATCTGAAGTTGTGAGAGGTGTGGTGCTTTTTTGGGAAGTTCTTCATGTATCCAGGCCCCAAATTATGTAGGGATTTGAATGAAACGTATTTTATATAGGTAGCCAATTTTATAGGTAGCCAATGCAGTGAGCGAAGAATCGGTATAATGTGACAGTGGCTAGGCTAGTTTGTTAGCAATCTGGCAGCAGTATTCTGTACTAGTTGCAGGTGGTACAGGTCCTTGTTTGGGAAACCTGCATAGGGGGCATTGCCGTAGTCCAGGTGTGATGTGATGAAGGCATGAACTAGGGTTGGAAAATCCTTTGAGGGAATGAGATGTTTAATCCTTGCAATGTTCCTCGCATGGAAGTAAGAATATTTTAGTTAAGCCGAGATTTGGTTTTTGAAGCTCAATTCCCCATCGATCAGCACACTAAGGCTGCGCACAAGGTAGGAGTTGTTTGTCTGAATTCCCAATCCTGATTGGTGTTAACTTAGAATAAAGCTGTTTTGATGCCAAGTGCTGGCCTTGGACAACAAGGACCTCAGTTTTGTCAGCATTCAGTTTCAACCACTTGTCATTCATCCACCCCTGTAGCTCAGCTAAACAAGAATTCATTTTTGGAGAAGGGTCTGTTCCACCAGGTTTGAAGGACTAGTATAGCTGCATGTCATTGGTGTAGCAGTAGAATGTCAGGCCATGTTTTGGATAAATGTACCAAGTAGTAGCATGTAGATCGCAATAGCAGAGGGGATGGGATTGAGCCTTGTGGCATCTATTGTCTGTTTCCTTTCTCTATTTTTTTTTCTATGATCATTTTCTTTCTTTTCTTTATTGAAACAGTTGTTATACCACCTAAAGACATTTCAGTTGGTGTGCATGTATAGGGTTCTGTCCGCTACAGATAATTGAAACACCTAACCTTTGCATATGTTTGCTATTATTAGCTTGTATGTGTCCCATTGCACCCTGTGTATAGTTGTACCAACAGTATTACTCTCTTGTATGCTTAAAGTGTACCAGAGACAGGTGAGTCCCAATAAAATATGCATACCTGGGGCTTCCTGCAGCCTCCTCCGGACTGATCACTCTCACTGTGTCCTCTTTTTCCTCTCCGTTTGCCCTCAACTGTTCCCTAAAAATCCTCTAGTTGTGGCCAGTCGGCACAGTCCGGCCAGAAGCGCTCCAGTATATCACTCCTGTCGCCAAGAGTGTTTTACATCTGCGCAGTAGTACTGTGGAGGTGCGGAACGCTCCAGGTGGCAAGAGCATGCACTGCCAGGCTGCGCATGCACAGAAGGACTTTCTGGGGCCAATTGCGTGCAGACGGAGAGGAAGAAGAGGACGCCATGGGAGTGATCATGCCGAAGGGGGCTGGAGGAAGCCCCATGTGTGTATATTTTATTGGGAATTGCACATCTCTAGTTTCCTTTAAACTTTTGTTTATTCATAGAAGTGTGTGTGTGTGTGGTGATCTTGAGCGCGTGTGAGTTGGGGGGGGGGGGGGCATTTTTACTAGTATTAAATAAAAATACATTAATTCCCCATTTAAATTAACCCCTTAGTTCCCCCAACTCTCCCATAGTTGCCCCCAAAAGTTTATGTATGTATGTATATGTGTATATATATATATATATATATATATATATATATATATATATATATATATATATATATATATATATACTGTATATATATATATATATGTGTGTGTGTGTGTGTGTGTGTGTGTGTGTGTGTGTGTGTGTGTGTGTGTGTATATGTATATGTATATGTATATGTATATGTATATATATATATATATATATATATATATATATATATATATATATATATATATATATATATATATATATATATATATATATATATATATGTATGTGTGTGTATATATATATATATAATTATTTTTTTTAAATACATAAATGGTTACCTTATGGGCTCAACTTTTTTTTATATGTATGTCATGAGGGTATATTACTGCTTTTGCAAATATGGGCATGTAGTGACGCACGCAAAAC
Source organism: Hyperolius riggenbachi (assembly GCF_040937935.1). NCBI lineage: Eukaryota > Metazoa > Chordata > Amphibia > Anura > Hyperoliidae > Hyperolius > Hyperolius riggenbachi. Next base: position 186,112,377 of record NC_090656.1, read on the forward strand.
TTAAAATTTACAAATTTATTTCCACATAAAATATTGTCACCATTCATTTTACTCAGAGCCGGGACAAGGTCCTCCAGCACCCAAGGCTGAGACACCAAAGTGCCCCTCCCCCCCCCCATTCATCACACACTGATTACTATTAGAATAAGAGGCATCCCAGGGCCCCCAACACCCTCAACACCCTAATCTCTAGTTATCTGGCTTGCAGTCACTGCCATGTATCCCCTTTTTCTTATTTCTCTCTGCTACAAACACAATAGGGGAATGATAGCTGAGTGAGTTGTGCGCCCTCTTCTACACTGCGCCCTGAGGCTGGAGCCTCTCCTGCCTCTGCTTCGGCCCGGCCCTGATTTTACTACCATAGGAACATATTTCAAAACTTGCAATAACCGGGGCAAATGAGGAAATAAAATGTGTGGGTTTTATCCACAGTAACATGTTTTATTTAAAACTTTAAGGGCCGAACACTGAGATTTTGTTTTCCTTATTATTCACGTTAAAATGCATTTAGAATAAAATAATTGTTAGCAAAACATACCACCCAAAGAAAGCCTAATTGGTGGTGAAAAAAAACAAGATATAGATTATTTCGTTGTTATAAGTAGTGATAAAATTATTGGCAAATGAATGAAAGGAGCGAGAAAGGAGGAGGAGAAAAGGAGCGCTGAAAAGTTAAAATTGCTCTGGTCCATAAGGGGAAAACCCCCTCAGTGGTGAAGTGGTTAATAACCCGGTAAATCAAATATCTGCTTTCCTACGAATTCTTCATTCAGGAGACATTCTTCTATCTGGCATGTGTTACACTATAAGGGTTCATACACACATTTTGATTGGCCAACTGTACCACTTCCATGTTGTATCAGTGCTTACCTACACAAGCTATTCATAGTATTCAAAATGTGTTCATGTTTTTGACATTATGATAACGTGGCCTGTTACACACAAACTCATTCATATGCTGTTAACATTTCACTTGTCTCCATTTTCTTTCAGATATGTAAAGAAATCAATTATGTGTCCAATTTGCTAGCCGACTTCATCCAGGACAGAGCGGGTAAATTCATACATGAATGTTTACTTATTATGTGTCTGGAGTCTCAGAGGAGGATAATAACACATAATTAAGTGGTGTCACTTAGGATGGATGTATTAGGAGACGTTAATCTTCCTGATATCTCCTTGCAGAAGACTTCCTGAGTGTTGGAGACATCAGGATGAATATTAATATCACATCCCCTCCAGTGATGAAAGACACCTACATGGAGTCACATCATAAGGTCAGTGCTGCCATCTGCTGGTTTATGGGGAGGGGGGCTAGCTAATACTAGGGGCACATCTGGCTATCTATACAGGGGAGATGGGGGGTCTATTTAAAGTGTACCTGAAGTGACATGCTGAGAAACATGGGTATAAACAGTATTAGCCTTAATTAGAGCTCACATGTGTTCATTTGTATTTTATGTATTGTAAGGCTTAATATATTCGTGATTTATGTGTGCAACTGAGGCAGCTGAATTGTGTGAATGTATAGGACATCTCTACACTTATAAGAACACTTATTTGGCTGTGCAAAGAATCCTGGTAACAGAAGCCCACGAAAAGCAAAGCAATTTATTTTGTTTTGCTGAGAGCTGAATGAATCAGATTTTATATCAAACTGACATGGCTGCTTTACAGACTTCACTGTTAAAATGTAACTCCCTTAGGTTGAAAATAATAATGTGAGAATCCAGGGACATTTCTATATACCATTACTACTACACATATAATTGTCTATTGTTTGGTTTGTTTACCTTTACTTCTTACTGGGGGCACATCTGGCTATCTATACTGAGGAAGGGATCTACCTAATACTGAGGGCACATCTGGCTAACAGTGGCATAGCTAGACTATGGGGCCCCACAGCAAAATGTTTATGGGGCCTTTAGATCTAGTCACTCTTGAATGCCACCTGCTCCTATCCTATGTATATAAGTTGATTGGGCAGTTTCCTTTTCCATGTAATGTACACTTTGCATAGTCCCTGGACACTGAGACAAAGTCAGAGGGTAGAGAAACAAAGAAAAGTTAATAGTGAACACATCAAGTACCATCTGTGCCTTCAGCGATTAATAGCAAAGTCCCTTTACATTGTAGAAACGGCAAATTTGGCAGAGATGTTAAGAAGAACAGTGGGAACAAGAATGATTTTCAAAAAGGCCTTATGCTTTTTGAGAAAATCGATTTTAAAAATTTCAAAGGAAAGAAGTATACATTTAAAGAGACACTGAAGCGAAAAAAAAATATGATATAGTGAATTGGTTGTGTACTATGAATAATTACTAGAAGATTAGCAGCAAAGAAAATATTCTCATACTTTTATTTTCAGGTATATAGTGTTTTTTCTAACATTGCATCATTCTATAATATGTGCACATTACACAACACTCAGCATTCAAAATGAGTCTTTCAGAGCAGTCTGTGAAGTAATGACCTCTCCTCTAGCAGAGGAAAAGTAAATAGTCCAGGAACAGTTGCGATAATAAAAGTCAGATAACAGCCCTCTCCACGACTAACTTAGTCGGAGAGCTTAATGGCTTGTTTGCATAGAGATAACAACTGGAGTTTCTCAACTCTTCCTGTACTGGAAACAATTACACTGATGTATCTGATCTTAATGTTTTATTTCTTAGCTGTGCTACACATACAAATCATAATATCATCATATTTTTTTTCGCTTCAGTGTCTCTTTAAATGCGGTAATGACAGTTCTTGGGGAAACCATTTCCGCCGACTTTAGTAGTTAATGGCAAAGGCCCCTTACATCCTAGCAACACAACATTTGCAGGATATGTTAAAAAGATAGTGGGAAACCATATTAAAAAAAAAGAAATTTTTTTGTTCAGGTAGGGGGATTTTTTTTTAAATGACGCGGGGTCCCCCCTACCCAGCATATTTAACCCCTCATCACCCATGCAGCCTGGGATAGCCAGAATGCGGACCCCCGGCCGACTGGGGCTTCACACCCTGAGCTATGCCAGCCCGCATGGTCCATGGTATGGGGGGGCTCCGGGGGAGAGGGGCGGCCAAGTCTTCCGCTCTCTTCCTCCACGTCCGTGCCCCAGGAGGAGGTGGGGGCAACGACTTCCTAGAAGGGTTCATTTGAGAATAGAGAAACAGCAATGGTACACATCCGGCTAAAACGTCATTTTATTGCTTCAATTTAAAATCAATAAACAAAGGTTACAGACCAGCATCTTGGAGAGAGGTACAGGCAGTAAAGGGTCTACAGCCGTTTCGCGCCTTAACACATGTGGCACATCATCAGGACCAATCGCTTCCCTCCCCTATCACTACTTAAATAGTGTATGTCTTACCCTGGTGGCAAATCAATCACCCTCCATCATGGAGTCGGCCGGCCTCTGCTTGGAACGCACGCTAGGACGTCGTAGCGTCCACTTCCGGGTTCACGATTGCAAAAAAACGTCACATCCGGCGCATGCGACCGGAAATACGCATCTACAAGGCAAAAACCATGAACTGACGCCCTACGTCGAAAAAAACGTCAACGCATGCGGCACAATGGCGTCAATTCACCAGAGGTTACCAACCTATTTATCTCTTGGGAGGTAATTTACCTCCTGTGATATCGCCAAATAGCAATTCTCCAGAAGTATAGGGGAAAATATCGACAGAGAGAAATGCAAGAGATAAATGTGAGATAAGTATGAGATAAATAAGTGATAGTTAGTAGTTAGTTTTTCTCCAAATCACAATTCACCAGGGAAGAAAGGGGGTGTGGCCATTCGTTATTTTTTCATCTCTTTATCCCCTGAATGAACCTGGAGATATCGTGGTTTTCACACAGCAGCTGCTGCTGTGGAAGATGGAGCCTTTTGAGCTTACTCTGTTAGGCCTGGTGCACACCAAAAACCGCTAGCAGACCTGCAAAATGCTAGCAGATTTTGAAACGCTTTTTCTTATTTTTCTGTAGCGTTTCAGCTAGCATTTTGTGGTTTTGTGAAGCGTTTTTGGTGTAGTAGATTTCATGTATTGTTACAGTAAAGCTGTTACTGAACAGCTACTGTAACAAAAACCGCCTGGCAAACCGCTCTGAAGTGCCGCTTTTCAGAGCGGTTTGCGTTTTTCCTATACTTAACATTGAGGCAGAAACGCCTCCGCAATCCAAAATCTGCAGCATCCCGGGAGTATGCGTTTCTGCAAAACGCCTCCCGCTCTGGTGTGCACCAGCCCATTGAAATACATTACCCTAGCGTATCCGCAGCCGCAAGCGGATCGCAAAACGCAGCCGAACCGCTCTGGTGTGCACTAGGCCTTAGAGCTTGCTTCTATTATGAGGAGATGAAGGCGCAGAAGGAGGGTCTGTTTAATCGCCCCTCGTATTTTTCGTGAGAGAACAGTTCTTGATAATTTTACTGAGACAGAGGTGGTGAAGAAGTTCAGACTCACTCGTGATATGATTTATGATATGATACGGCAGTAAAAGGCGGAAAGACTCTGGTCACGTAGTGGTAAAACTCCGCCTCCTACCCACAATGCTTCACTTTCAAGCTTACAGAGAGGAAAAGTATCCCATGTAAATCATTAATACCGATTACCTAACTCTCTGCTTTCTCACACTTTCCTCATGCATATCATATCATATACATTTTTCTCTCTGTCCTCTCACACTGGTGAATTGACTCCAGAGTGTTAAAATACCTCATGAGATAAACTACCTACCTCTTTTCTCTTAGTAAATCCTCTCTGGTGAATTGACGCCAATGTCTGCATCAGCATCACTTGATGCGACCAAAATAGTTCCATAGTAAATAGGCTAGAATGCCCTCTGGCTCCATCTTGTGGCCAAAAAAGATACCACAATCTGATGTAATTAAATACCCACAGAAAGACTGCTACTGCCACCAGAGTATATAAAAGAACCTCCTATAGGTCTAAAATCACACCTGGTCCACTTATATACAAAAATATACAAAAAGGAGTGAAGGGGGGGAGGAAATAGAAAATTATTTTTCTTACTCAATAGAGAAAAACAAGTAATCATATTTAACAACCATATAATCATTATCACTATTAATTCAACTCACCACCCCTCAATATGCGGTGGACCCAGTGTGATCCAGACCTAGAAGGAAAAATCATCATGAAAATTCATTAAAAATCTTTTCAAATGCATACACATTATCAATAAAGATAGGATTGTAAAAACAGGGACACCCTATACAGCACATATTATCAAATAAAGACTGAGAGATTATTTCTCTCATTAAGTCCCAGCGGGCCTACAGCATCAAAATATGAGATCCAATAACTTTCCCTTTGGAGCAATTTCCTATGCCAGTCACCCCCTCTTCACTATGAGTTAATTTATCCTTCAAATTTGGGGCCCTTCTATAAAACACATGGTGGGACACTACTCCTATCCTGCAATAGTTTAACTTGTTTAATTAAGGGCTACCCCCGTGTTATTGAGCATATGCGGCAGATGCATGCCGGCGATGTTACCAAGCTGAGGTTTCTGGGTTTAGAACAGGTGAAGAGGGATAAAAGAGGGGGTGACTGGCATAGGAAATTGCTCCAAAGGGAAAGTTATTGGATCTCATATTTTGATGCTGTAGGCCCGCTGGGACTTAATGAGAGAAATAATCTCTCAGTCTTTATTTGATAATATGTGCTGTATAGGGTGTTTTTAGACCTATAGGAGGTTCTTTTATATACTCTGGTGGCAGTAGCAGTCTTTCTGTGGGTATTTAATTACATTAGAGTGTGTTATCTTTTTTGGCCACAAGATGGAGCCAGCGGGCATTCTAGCCTATTTACTATGGAACTATTTTGGTCGCATCAAGTGATGCTGATGCGGACATTGGGCCGCATGCGTTGACGTTTTTTTCGACGTAGGGCTTCAGTTCATGGTTTTTGCCTTGTAGATGCGTATTTCCGGTCGCATGCGCCGGATGTGACTTTTTTTTGCAATCGTGAACCCGGAAGTGGACGCTACGACGTCCTAGCGTGCGTTCCAAGCAGAGGCCGTCCGACTCCATGATGGAGGGTGATTGATTTGCCAGCAGGGTAAGACATACACTATTTAAGTAGTGATAGGGGAGGGAAGCGATTGGTCCTGATGATGTGCCACATGTGTTAAGGCGCGAAACGGCTGTAGACCCTTTACTGCCTGTACCTCTCTCTCCAAGATGCTGGTCTGTAACCTTTGTTTATTGATTTTAAATTGAAGCAATAAAATGACGTTTTATCCGGATGTGCACCATTGCTGTTTCTCTATTCTCAAGTGTTGATCTATGGATGGATGAGTTGCACTCCTGAGCTGGAGTTTATCCTGTGCATGGACTTTTCTGCAAATAGTGAATATCCTAGAAGGGTTCATGGTGGCATCTGGGAGTCCCCTTTAAGAAGGGGACCCCAGATGCCCACCCCCTCCCCGGAGAAATGAGTATAGGGGTACAAAGTACCCCTTACCCATTTCCACAAAGGGTTAAATGAAATAAAAACACAACCACGAAAAAAGTCCTTTATTAGTCTTAATTAACCAGAAATACTTACCTGTACCTTTAAAAAAAATGTTCCCACTCCAATATCCTTGGAAAAGTTCCCACGCCAATATCTTCCATCTTGCGATCGTCTGTATCAACTTGATTGAAGATCTCCGCCGCTGCTCTCCGCTATACTAAGTATAGCTTAGAGAGCATCCACCTGTGCGGATGCATTGCCGCCAGCTCCAGCTGTCCTCCCTGCCCCCCCCCCACCTGTCACCCTCACCCATGCTGGCACCCAGTGCACCTATGGGTGTACTGGGTGCCAGCATGGGTGAGGGTGACGGGTGTGGGGAGGACAGCGGGAGCCGGCGGACGCTCAGCATAGGATGGTCTTTCAGCTATACTAAGTATAGCTAAGAGAAAAGCATCTTTAAATTTTTGTGCCCAGGCTCCCCATTGGTTCCTTAACAGACCAATGGGGATCAGAAGGATGAGAAGCGATCACGGATTTGGAATTTGAATAGTAAAAAAGTGCTTGTGAATCACTGCTATTCCGTGGTCATGGAAATTATCTGCCCACCACACATACAACATACATACACAATCCTCCCCATCAGCATATGAAGTGTGGCCAAAACAGCACCCCCCACCTTTCCACAGCAGGTGTAGAGCACCCAACGCCTACCACCCCATAGCTAGTCTGGCCAGTAAAACCCCTTATTCCCAGAAAGACACTCCCTCCACACACTGCAGAGTAATGCAGCAGCAGTTCAGTGTAAAGGTGGCCTATACATTGCCAGATGGCCATCAGATTCGACCATCAGATCCCTCTCTGATTAAGTCTGGTCAGAGAGGGATCAATAACCAGCAGGAAATCTATTGGAAATCTGTGGAGCCACCTCTGCCTGCCGGGTGCTCCAGGTCTTCCCCATGCAATATGTACCCCCTGAGCTGTGCAGAGTGTTGCATGCTCACTTGTCCCAATATTTTCTCCATTGCAGCTGGAGGCGATTGTACCCGGTGACATCTCTGCATGTTCTCATGTCACGTACATGTGGTGGAGTTGCTTGGTACAAGCGCCCCCTAGGCAATAGAGAAAGACGCAGGACAAAGGAGGAGGCGGACAGGTGAGTCTGCAACCCTCACCAATGGGCACACCAGTTACATGGGGGGCAGACCGGCTGGGAGTCCATCGGTCATTGTGAAATCGAACTCTGCTACTGCTGCGCACACAATCTAGCCCTTTTAGGCGAGATCTTCTTAGCCTGCTGGGTAGATTGTTTCAATCGATTTTGGCCTGAAATTGATCAAAATGACAATCAGGCGGTCACATTGTGGCGTTGATCTATGCCAGATTCAATCACTATGAGTAATGTATGGACACCTTACCATTTACTTTTACTACGAGGACCTCTTGACATGTTTAATGTGACATGAACCCCCTCTCTTCCTCAATCCCCTATGGTTGTGAGAGCTGTTTAAATGCTTCTGGGCTCCTAGCTAAACTGGCAAATCATGGCTACTTTCAAGGATAAATGAGAAGCATTTATCCTTCACCCCTCTTCTGGAATGCCCTTCCACAGCACATCCGCCACTCTCCTACCTTTGAAATCTTTAAACGCTCCCTCAAAACCCACCTTTTCTGACAAGCATATTCTCTAGCTTAGGCCATGCAGCCTTCAACCTCGCGTCTACATTTACTCCTTACTAAATAACCTAATCACGCACTGCCTGTACATATACTGTATACTTCCCCCACCTCTTGTTTCCACCCCCATTCCTTTAGATTGTAAGCTCTTGGAATGTTATTAATTTAATTGCTTGCACTCTATTATACATTTATACATCATGTTAAATTTGCTATTGTAATCACCAGTTCTGTATTTTGTACCAGTGTTCATATTTGATGTATCATTATGTATCCCTTGTCTGTTTTCTTACATTGTACAGCACCACGGAATATGTTGCCGCTTTTATAAATAATAATAATAAGCATTTCCTAACTTCTCCAAGGCATATTTTTTTTTTAACAGTTGAACTTTTATTGATTTTTTAAGAACTCCAAGGCATATTTAATCTAGCGGAAATAAAGCGTTAGGAGCACTTTTTGAGGTAAACACTTAAAGCTAATGGGAATTTTCAAAAATAAATACATAAATAAATAAAAAAAAATGAACCAGATACTTACTTAAGGAGAGCAAAGGTTTTGGGTCCTATATATAGCCTTCCCGCTACTCTTACGTTGCCCTCATTGCAGTGCTGGCTCTTCCGTTGGAATCCCCCACCGGAGAAGGCTTCAGAAGTCTTCGGGAGCAGAGTGCTCCCGAAGACAGGCAACTCTGTACTGCGCATGCTTTAGTACGTGAGAGAGGGCGCTCACGCAGGCGCATTATGGAGCCGCCTTTCTACGGGAGCACTCAGGCTCCCAAAAACTTCCAAAGCCTCCTTCCGCGGCAGAAAGCAGTATATTGACCAATTTGGTTGAATTCTGCTACCGGGGGAGCCAGCGCTGGAACAGGAGAAATGTGAGTGGAGCAGGAAGGCTCTATTGGACCCAGAGCCTTCCCTCTACTTAGGTATCTGGTTCATTTTTTGCTTAGTGATACTTCACATGTACCCTTGTCCTTTTTTTTTTTTTTTTTTTTTAATCTTTACTGATCCAGTAATTAGAGAAAAATAAAATCCAGTGTAAGAAATCTGTTTTTCTTTAGGGTTTCCTGGAATACAAGAACCACACTGTTCACTTCAACAACTCCATCTTCACTCCTTCTCTGCTGACAGAAGACAGGATGCTCTACTTCTGGTTCTCAGAGGAGGTTCTGGACAACTTGGTGATGGGTTATCACCTGGATGAACGTTTGGTCCTGACACTCACTGGAACAGAACTACAGGTACAATTACTCATGTGGTTATTTAATGTAATAAACTGAAACATGGTTATTGAACATCATTTATCTGTTTAGGAGATCTTGAAAGATGATGATACAGAATCGCATCAGCAGATCATCAGTGAAGTAAGTATTTAAATTCTCTTTGTACATGAGACTTAAAATAGAATTAGTGTCCCTTATACTATATTAGTAGGCAACTGGTGTGCAAGGTAATGGCTATGTTTCCTTATGGTTTACATTATACATGTTTTAACTGAAAGGAAAGTTGAAACTCATTCATTTTTTCTGTGTATAGTGAAAAAGAGGCCTAAGGCAAATTCTGAAAGCAACCATGCTGGTTAGTGTAAATTATAAGTATTACCTTTGGTACTGAACTTATCAAATTGAAAAATCCGTTGTGTAGCTTTGCTTAAAGGATACCCGAGGTGACATGTGACATGATGAGATAGACATGAGTATGTACAGTGTCTAGCACACAAATAACTATGCTGTGTTCCTTTTTTTTTTTACTCTGCCTGAAAGAGTTAAAGTGAACCAGATATGAAAATAAACTAATGAGATAAACCATTGGATCTGTTCTTCTACTCCTAAAAATGACTCTTTTAGATATCTAAAGGTTTTATTTTATCTATAAACATTTACAAAGCAGATTTAATGTTTCATAGTCTCTGCTCAATTGCAGTGTCTCAAGAGTCCCAGAGTGAAAATACATGAACTACTGACCTTTTTATATTTTTCTCTCACAGTAAAAAGCCCAGGTATCCGCTTAGGAAAGTGTTTTATAGCTTTAATTTATCAGTGAGCCGACTGAGTCCTGACTGGAGAAAAACTGTCAGTTCCATAGCTAATTATAAACTCTTTCAGGCAAGGAAAAAAGAAAAGGAGCACAGTATAAGTGTCTGTATGCTTGCCACTGTATATGCACGTCTATTTCATCATGTCACATGTCATCTCTGGTACACTTTAAATATCAGGTATGTAAGTGGCTGACTTAGTCCTGACTCGGACAGGAAGTGACTACAGTGTGACCCTCACTGATAAGAAATTCCAACTACAAAACACTTTCCTAGCAGAAAATGGCTTCTGAGAGCAGGAAAGAGATAAAAGGGTCAATAGTTCATAGATTTTAGCTCTGGCATACTTCAATGAATGTGTCATTGAGAAAAAACAATAAAACAGTTAAAACGTAAAAAGTACATTGGGACTTCCGGTTCCGGCGCCTGGATGTAAGCAGGAGGGGAGAAGAGCTCCGCAGACCGCGCTGACCGTTATCAGCCGCAACAGCTTCTAAAGTGCCCCCACTCACTCGTGCAAGCTGCGGATATCTTCCAGCGTGATCAGCGCTCCCCCCGGCACCGAACATGGACCGTTATGTAATGCGGTCGGGCCGTAAGAGAAGCAAGGAGGGCGAGGAAGGAGAGGAAGGCAAGATGGCGCCTGACGTCTCCCCGCAGAACTCCAATGCCGGCAGCCAATCCCCTGAGTGGGAGAACAGTCAACAGCGTGACGACTGGGACTCTGTAGCCGATCCCCAGGGAGCAGGTGAGCAGATGTCCACAGTTGACTACAAAAGAATAGCCGCAGAGGTAGTAGCAACGCTCAAGCCTGAGCTACATGCTGCAATACAGGCCGCCCTGGACAGGTCCATGAGAGACATTCACAGGCAGCTGCAAAAGCACGAATCCAGATTTGCACATGCAGAAGACCGCATACAAAAGCTGGAAGATAGAGAACAGCAGAGAGAGAGCAAGGTACAGTTCCTCCTAGATGACAATAAGCAAATGTACTCTAAACTGCAGGATTTAGAAAACCGATCTAGGCGAAACAACATCAGAATAGTAGGCCTCCCAGAATCTATGCAAATGCAAGCCCCCCATGACTTTTCTGCTGCGACACTACCCAAACTGTTAGGCCTAAAGAAAGGGTACAAAGTGGAACGCTCCCACAGAGTCGGGCCCCCTCGCAGCTCAGATGACAAGAAACCCCCTAGAATGGTAATGACCCGCTACCTTGATTTTGCCGATAAAACTGCTATAATGAGGGCATACAGGGCAATGTGGGCCCCCTCGATTTTCAGGGCAACACCATCAGACTATTTAATGATTACTCTGCAGAGGTCTCTAGACAAAGGCAAGCCTTCAACCCTGCGTGTGCCTTATGCATCCAGAAGAAGATAAAATTCTCTTTGCAATACCCTGCTATACTAAAGATTACAGACGGAGATGAAGAACTGCACTCCTTCACATCAGCAAAGGAGGCTTTAAAATTCCTAAAAAGCAAGAATTTCCCTCCACCACAGAATCTTCCAGAATGACTTTAATGTGTATTTCTTTAGAAGCATTTTCAGAACCACTAGGGGGAACTGTTGCACTAGTAATAATCCACGGTGCTGGAAAACTTTCACCATCTCTTATCTTTGAAATTCACACAGCACGCAGGAACACTGTTTAGAACTTACTTACAAAGGCTGTATATAAGGAGGCTAGGTCTTGGAGCTACCATAGAACTAACTGCTTCCAGGGAAGAAGTGAAGCCTCATTTACCATGGTTTGGTTTTCGGTTTTGTTTTTTTGGTTCCTTTTAAAAGCTTTTCAAATTCATGGAGACCTGATGCTACATGAACATTTCCAGCACGACATGTTCCACGACTCCGGCCGTGGCTTGCTGGAATGCTTCCAACGCCATATAATTATATACGCATCTGATTTCCAGCCACGATTTCACTGTTTAGGGGGGAAGGGGGGAGGGTTACAGTTGGTCAATCCTTTCTATTGCCTAATGTTTGATGTTTTATGGGATGTGAATCTCGCAGTCGGACTCTTAGACCCTGGTTAAGATGTCTTTTAAAATTACCAGTTGGAATGTGAAGGGACTTAGATCCCCAGGTAAGCGCTCAGTGATCCTGAGGCACCTAAAAAAAATCCACACTGACATAGCCTTATTACAGGAAACCCACCTAACCAAAGAACAATTCACCTATATGAAAAAGTCATGGGTTGGACAGGTCTATGGCTCTCCATCCCAAGAGAGGAAATCAGGGGTGCTAATCCTAATTCATAAAAACTTCCCGGGGGAAATGATAGAATATAGCAATGATGATAAAGGGAGATGGGTAAAGATCCGACTGCGGGTTCACTGCGAAGAATATGAGATTATGAGTGTGTATGCTCCAACAGATGAGGATAAGGGCTTTTTTAGATCCCTCCTTGCTACTACACTATCAGCCAATACAGCTAAGCTCATTCAAGGGGGGGACTTTAATTCACTAATGCATACTAAGGAGGACAGATCTGGGTCTTCCTTAATCAGCCCCTCAACTAGAAACAAATCAAAATTGTTGGTAGATTATGCAAATGAAGCCGGTCTATGTGATAGTTGGAGGACCCTCCATCCTGATGAATCCCAATACACTTTCTACTCAAACCCCCACAACTCCTGGTCCCGATTAGACTATCTTTTCACCTTGCCCCTCCTAATGCAACAAATTGAATCCGCGGAAATTCTCGACCTCTTAATCTCAGATCACGCCCCTGTACAATTATCAGTACTCCCTAAAATGCCGAAAGGCTCTGATATTCTCTGGAGATTTCCAAATTACTTATATCAGGATGAAGGGTTCGCAGCTCTACTTCAGCAATGGTGGTGGGAATATAAGGAAACAAACAAAGAGCATAGGGGTAATGTTTTTCTGTTTTGGGAAGCGGCCAAACCGGTCCTTAGAGGAAGAATAATCAGCTATGTAGCAGGGAAAAGGAAGCACTCAAATGCACAGTACTTGGAGTCAGTGGATACCCTGCGCGCAGCGCACAAAAATTTCCTAGATAGGCCATCCTTAGAAAATAAGCTAGCTTGGCTACGAGCTAAGGGCCTGACTGATCAATGCTTAAAAGCTAGAGATAAATACCTTAAAACCTACAAAGACCTGTACTACCATAAATTTGGCAACAAAATGGGCACTCTACTGTCCAAACTAGCGAGACCCCCCCACACAAACTCCGTAATATCTAGCATATATATTAACCCAGGCCAAATCACCCACGACCCACGCAAAATAAATAATACATTCAAAGTCTTCTATGAGTCCCTGTACCATAACCAAAAAACTCAAACGAGCCCCGTGCGAGACCAGGATCTACTAAGAAACATTAAATTGCCTACGCTTAGCGAAGACGACCTTACTTTCCTAAATGCAGAAATAACTGAAGCCGAGGTCACTTCTACTATTAAACATTTAGCAAATAACAAGGCCCCCGGACCAGACGGATTAACCCCAGAATTCTATAAACTACTTAAAACCGACCTTGCCCCGGTGCTCACATCCCTCTTTAATCATATCCTAAAAGAAGGCAGATACCCCAACTCGGCAAACATAGCATACATTAAAATATTATTAAAATCAGGTAAAGACCCCCTGCTACCCAGCTCATATAGGCCCATATCGCTCATAAACCAGGATCTCAAGCTTTTATCTAAAATAATGGCAGATCGCCTGGCAGAGTTGATGCCTCAACTAGTAAGCCCCCACCAAGCAGGCTTCATCAGACAGAGGTCAGCGGTCTCAAATATACGCAAGCTATTAATAGCCCAAGATTATGTAAACGCATACCCCGCCACATGCAAAAACTACGCTGTTCTTTTAATTGACGCGGAAAAAGCTTTCGACAACGTGCAATGGGATTGGCTAGACAGAGTACTGGACAAGCTAAATATCACAGGCCCTTTCCGCAATCTAGTCAAAGCTACACAGACTGACCCCTGTGCCCAAATTTATACACCAGGATTTCTCTCCCCAAGGTTTAAGTTAGAAAAAGGAACAAGGCAGGGTTGCCCCCTGTCCCCCCTCCTTTTCAATCTAGCACTGGATCCACTGACCCGAATACTGGAAACACACATAGAAGGCATCCGCATAGGAGACACTACATTGACCCAAGCATTATTTGCGGATGATGTTATGATCTTCCTATCTGATCCCGCAAACCAATTACAAACAGTTTTTAGCTTATTGGAAGAGGTGGGAAAGGAGAGTGGGTTTAAAGCAAATGTAGCAAAGTGCGAAATCATGTTTCTATCCAAGCAGGCTCTGATCCCCCTACAATCCACTTACCCCATAAAAATATGCTCACAAGTAAAATATCTAGGACTGAATTTTAGTAGACACCCAGACAAGCTATACACACTTAATTACACCCCTTTGATAGCCAAAATAAAACGCCAATTGTCGAGCTGGGCTTCACTGCCAATCAATCTAGTGGGCAGAGCAGCACTACTCAAATCAGTCAGCTTTGGCAGGCTTCTATACCCACTCCAAACCCTGCCAATCCTCATGAAACACATAGATATCAAAGAACTCAACAGGGCCTTTACGCACTTCTTGTGGGGGAAGGGAAAACACAGGATTGCCCTTACTAAACTTCAGCTGCCCAAAGAAAAAGGTGGGTTGAATTTACCCGATATTAGACGCTACAACCTGGCGTGTATGACCAGACATATTAGAGACTGGATCAATGGCTCTAGCATCTTTTCAAATCACACTTTAGAGGCAGCATATGCTGAACCATGGTCCCTACCGGGCCTTTTACACAGCAAAATCACATCTTTGCCCCTACGCCTCAGATACAGCGAAACGATGCGAGACACAATAATCACATGGAAAGAAATCTGCAAAAGATTCAAAATACCTTATCAGATCACAAAATACATGCCCTTTTGGGGCAACCCTGGCTTCCCTCCCAGCCTGACACATAGGGGTTTCTTGGACTGGGAAAAGAAAGGCCTAGTAAAACTGGGCCAGCTCGTACACCTAAGAGAAAATAGAATATTGTCATTCTCTGAAACCAGAGCAAAATTCTCCCTCCCCCCTCACCACTTTTTGTACTTTGGACAGATGAGAGCCCACATAACCAGCAAGCTGAAAGACCTAACTAGCTTAGTACATATAAATGCATTTGACACCTTCATTGCCCCGCACCTATCAAGGGTGTCCCTATCCCAACTCCAATCCTCCCTACAGATTCAAGATAACCCCTCGAAGGCATGCCTTTCTTTCCAATCATGGAGCAAGGACCTGTCAGACCCAAACATACCATCCAAAATAATCTCGGGACTGGGAACTTTCAGGAAATTGATGATAGGGGAAAAATGGAGAGAATCACACCTGAAGTTCATTCACAGAGCAAAATATGCTTTCAACATTAAATATACCAGACCCCCCCCCCCCCCATACTACTCCCCAAAATGCCCCAAATGCCAATTCCCAAACGCAGATATACTACACTGTGTATGGTCGTGCCCTCATATTAGATTATTTTGGCTAAAGGTTCTAGATTACATCTATAAATTGTGCAAACAAAAATTGCAACTAGACCCAGCACTATTGTTATTTAATTTCCATGAGACTCCTGAGACACGAGACGGAGCGGAAAGCACAGCCAAGGGTGTGGGCCCTTTTCCACACTTGGTCATTATCGCATCCAGAAAAGTAATCTTTAACAAATGGATCCATGCAACACATCCCTCCATTTGGGATGTCAAGGAAGAACTAACACATTTGTTCAACCTTGACAAGCTGGACGCCCTAGTCCATAAAGAGAAACGGACCAAGCACCTCTTTAAAACTTGGAAGCCTTTCATCCTGGCTACCTTCACAACAGCGGAAAAAAATAAACTCATGGAACACTTCAAGTATACCGGCTGGTACTGTACTGCCCAACTACAAGGCACCTTGGGCAGACTGGAAATTACAAATTAAAGGCGTTTACCACGCTTTATGCTGGAAATAAACACTGCTGTAATAGGGGACTCTAGCAAAAATTCGTCCTAATAGCAAAGCACCTAGGAAAGGATTGACCAACAGGGGTGGGTTAGGGAGAGGAAGTTAAAATGTTTTTTTCTGTTTTGTTGCCCTGGTTTGGGACAACCTCATGTGACATATGGACAAATATCAGGCACCCTTTTATTATCCTGTATGTCATATCACCCATGTTGGGCTACAATCTGGTGCCTCAGATATCTTATGCTCCAGGAAACATGTTAACACCCGCTATTTGTTTTGCCATGTAAACTCCTAAAAAATCCAAATAAAATATGTTTAAAAAAAAAAAAAAAGTACATTGGAACATAAAATAAAACTGTGGAATATCTTAGAGAATCTTTACTTTAGAATTCATTCTTACAATAAAAAGCATACCATTGTATTCATTATGTTCTTCTGGACCCCTCTGTGCTGTTTCTGCCACTCCCTGCTGCAATCCTGGCTTGTAATTGCCAGTTTTAGGCAGTGTTTACAAACAAAAGACATGGCTGCTAACCAGCATGTGATAGGCTGAGAGAAGCTCAGTCTGTGACTCATACAGAGCCTGCAGGGGACGTGAAGAGGGTGTGTATAGCTTCTGCCTATCACAAGCAGAGCAGCACATTCCTGCCTGAGCCCGACAAAGCCGTCAAAGGAAAGAAGATTAGACTATATAACAGAGATAATACAGCCACTGTGCAACTAGAAAAGGCTGCAGTAAATCAGGCCACATTAGAACAGGTATAGGAAGTTATAGGATAGTCTCTTTAAAATGTCATCTTTAGGAGATGGAAGATAGATACAATTGCTTATTTCAATCGTTTATTTTCGCCTCGGGTGTCCTTTAAAGACGAAACTTTGCCGAAAGATTGTAAGTGAGACGTTAAAGTAATTCTTTTTTTTTTGGGGGGGGGAAGGTGCATTGCATGCACACGCGCTCTCTCTGTCTGTATGTATATATATATATATATTTATATATATATATATATATATATATATATATATATATATATATATATATATATATATATATATATACAGGTCCTTCTCAAAAAATGAGCATATTGTGATAAAGTTCATTACTTTCTGTAATGTACTGATAAACATTAGACTTTCATATATTTTAGATTCATTACACACAACTGAAGTAGTTCAAGCCTTTTATTGTTTTAATATTGATGATTTTGGCATACAGCTCATGAAAACCTAAAATTCTTATCTCAAAAAATTAGCATATCATGAAAAGGTTCTCTAAACGAGCTATTAACCTAATCATCTGAACCAACTAATTAACTCTAAACACCTGCAAAAGATTCCTGAGGCTTTTAAAAAAGTTCATTACTCAAAACCGCAATCATGGGTAAGACTGCCAACCTGGCTGCTGTCCAGAAGGCCATCATTGATACCCTCAAGCAAGAGGGTAAGACACAGAAAGACATTTCTGAATGAATAGGCTGTTCCCAGAGTGCTGTATCAAGGCACCTCAGTGGGAAGTCTGTGGGAATAAAAAAGTGTGGCAGAAAACGCTGCACAACGAGAAGAGGTGACCGGACCCTGAGGAAGATTGTGGAGAAGGACCGATTCCAGACCTTGGGGGACCTGCGGAAGCAGTGGACTGAGTCTGGAGTAGAAACATCCAGAGCCGGCGTGTGCAGGAAATGGGCTACAGGTGCCGCATTCCCCAGGTCAAGCCACTTTTGAACCAGAAACAGCGGCAGAAGCGCCTGACCTGGGCTACAGAGAAGCAGCACTGGTCTGTTGCTCAGTGGTCCAAAGTACTTTTTTCGGTGTCCGCAAGACACTGGCCTGTATTCGGAAACAGTTTTATTGGCCCGGGATGAACAGGGATGTAGCCAAATACTGCAAAGCATGTGCCGTCTGTCAGGATCGGGGGAGGTCCAGGGATTCCCGCGGGGTTCCCTTAGGTCCACAGCTGCTTCGCAGGGAACCCCTGCGTGGGCTGGCTGCTGACCTACCCAAACCACTGCCCGTTGTCAGCAGTCCTGGCAGACGCTCCATCCGAACGCAGTGGTGCAAACGTCCTGGCCGGAACGGTCCATGTCGGGTCAAGCCTGAGGGTAGCGGACCGCGACCTGTCCAGGGGAACCGAGCCGCCGGCTCCAACGGGTTTTCCCGCCGTACCGGCAACCCGAGACCCGTCAGCCAGGTTAGCGGCGCCGCCACACATCTTGCGGGTGTGTGGCTAAGCCACAGACAAGAGGGGGGCTGTCACGGACGGTTGCGGGGCCGCAGACGCGTCCTGGAACCGCCCGTGAAGAAAAAGCGATCGCACTCGATTCTCTGCATCGATTGCGCTTCAGATCACTAGAATCGGGATTGATTGTGTAGGAGCCTCTGCTTAACTGCAGGATGGCTCTTTTGATATGCTAATGAGCAGGAACAAACCCTTGTGCTCAGGAAGCTAATCCCAGCAGGGGGCTATTCAAAACCTGCTTCTTTCACAGACTGGCCGGAGCCACTTAGCCAGCCATAGGAAAAGCATGGGTGGTATGTTTTCCTGTCGGTATACGAAAACCGTATGTCGCTCAGCTATAAAATTCATATCGTCTTGTTCGGTAAAACCTGGCCATCGTGCTGATATGACATTCATTGTGATAGCCTGTCCGGTTATTGAGATATGAATCTTCTCAGGAGCCTGACCCGCTGGCTTAGCCATGTCTGATGGCATATTAATCTGTATTTTCCAAGAAGTATGAATCTCTTACCCCCCTAAATATAACATGTATGGTTCAGGAGTTACAGCATTTCATAAGTTTAGCCCTAAAATCTCTCAGAGGGAATGAACTGTCATTTGTTGGTAACTCAGAGGGGGCCGGCATTGCCACACCCCCAAACCAGCTTCATCAAAAGCACAGAGCCAGCAGGCGGGCTTCAGTCCTCCAAATTCCTCCTTCATGAAAGCACATTGCCAGCCAGAGGATACATGGCTGGCGGCCATCTTGCTGAACTCTGAACTTTGATCTGAAACAAAGGACACATGGCTAGCGGCCATCTTGATCGGCCATCTTTGCTGAAACTGAACAAAGGACATTTTCCATATTGCTTGGATTTTAAACTTTGCTGAACTGAACAAAGGGAACTCTACAAGTTTTCCCAGAACGGACATATTTCCACAAATCCTAAGTATTTTCTCCCTTTTATTTCATACTGGCTATTACTGTTTTAATACTTGTTGATTTTAATAATTGTCTGTATATATTAATTATTTATATTGCTTTCAATAAAATGACGCTATCGTCAGTTGTTGTTCTAGCTACCCTATTATTTAGCACACACAGAACTGATCCCAGGTCTCTGAAGAGACGCTACTATTGTTTGTTGTTGGCTAGAGAGAATACAGCGTGTTTTAACCGTTTTTATTCGCAGGATCAGTCAGGCAGTCGGGTCCACTGGCCCATATCAGTGGTGGTGGCAGTTATACCCTGGAATCGTGTGTAAGTTTTAATTACCGTACCTCACAGGCTCCCTTCTGGTTTGTCTGCGGTTTGTTCCCAACGGTTCCTGCGCATTGACTGCAACCAGAGTTCGCACGATCCGAGCGCTGGCACCGTTTGGAAGGCCATTTGCGGTCTGACCACTAGGGCCTCCTGTGACAGCATGTCATTCGGAAATCAAGGTGCCAGAGTCTGGAGGAAGACTGGGGAGAGGGAAATGCCAAAATGCCTGAAGTCCAGTGTCAAGTACCCACAGTCAGTGATGGTCTGGAGTGCCGTGTCAGCTGCTGGTGTTGGTCCACTGTGTTTATCAAGGGCAGGGTCAATGCAGCTAGCTATCAGGAGATTTTGGAGCACTTCATGCTTCCATCTGCTGAAAAGCTTTATGGAGATGAAGATTTCATTTTTCAGCATGACCTGGCACCTGCTCACAGTGCCAAAACCACTGGTAAATGGTTTACTGACCATGGTATTACTGTGCTCAATTGGCCTGCCAACTCTCCTGACCTGAACTCCATAGAGAATCTGTTGGATATTGTGAAGAGACGCAAGACCCAACAGTCTGGATGAGCTTAAGGCCGCTATCGAAGCATCCTGGGCCTCCATAACACCTGAGCAGTGCCACAGGCTGATTGCCTCCATGCCACGCCGCATTGAAGCAGTCATTTCTGCAAAAGGATTCCCAACCAAGTATTGAGTGCATAACTGCAGTGGCGTACCTAGGGCATTTGGCACCCGGTGCTGGGTATTAAAAGACACCCCCCCCCCCTAAAAAAAAATGGGCGTGACCACAACCTGCGGCGTGCTTCGTGGCAAAAATTGGCGTGGTCATGACCGGATGAGGGCGGAGCTAACTGTAATTTAAAGTATTAGCTAGTATAGTTGCCCCAGTATAGCTAGTAGTTTCCCCCAGAATAGCTGCCCCCAGTGAAGCTAATATAGTTGCCCCCAATGAAGTTAGTATAGTTACCCCCAGTATAGCTAGTTTAGTTGCCCCCAGTAAAGCTAGTATAGTTGCCCCAGTATAGCTGGTATAGTTGCCCCCAGTATAGCTGGTATAGTTGCCCCCAGTATAGCTAGTATAGCTGCCCCCAGTATAGCTAGTATAGCTGCCCCCAGTATAGTTGCCCCCAGTATAGCTGCCCCCAGTATAGCTAGTATAGCTGCCCCCAGTATAGCTAGTATAGCTGCCCCCAGTATAGCTGGTATAGTTGCCCCCAGTATAGCTGGTATAGTTGCCCCCAGTATAGCTGGTATAGTTGCCCCCAGTATAGCTGGTATAGTTGCCCCCAGTATAGCTGGTATAGTTGCCCCCAGTATAGCTAGTTTAGTTGCCCCCAGTATAGCTGGTATAGTTGCCCCTAGTATAGCTGGTATAGTTGCCCCCAGTATAGCTGCCCCCAGTATATCTAGTATAGTTGACCCCAGTATAGCTGGTATAGTTGCCCCCAGTATAGCTAGTTTAGTTGCCCCAGTATAGATGCCCCCAGTATAGCTAGTATAGTTGCCCCCAGTATAGTTGCCCCCAGTATAGCTAGTATAGTTGCCCCCAGTATAGCTGCCCCCAGTATAGCTGGTATAGTTGCCCCCAGTATAGATGTCCCTGGAGGGGGGAAGCAGCGCTAGAAGGAGGGGCAGTGGGGGCAGCGGTGGGGAGGGGGGAAATATCCCCCCCTCCCTCACCTGGGACCCCTCCTTCTGCCTCTCTCCCCCTCCATTCAGCGGTGGCAAGTGCGGGCTCGGCGGCGGGGACGGGGAGACATGCGCAGAATTACTCACCACTTCCACTTTCCAAGCGCCGGCAGCATCATGTCGTCACAGATCTCCGCCTTCAATGAAGGCGGGCCGGCGCTTGGAACGCGGAAGTGGTGAGTAATTCCCCGCACGTCTCCCCGCCGCCGAGCCCGCACTTGCCACCGCTGAATGGAGGGGGAGAGAGGCAGAAGGAGGGGTCCCAGGTGAGGGAGGGGGGGGGGGAGCTAATCTACTTTAGGGGACCCACCGCAAATCCCCATAGACACTTTCAGCTGGGCTGCAGAAACGGAACAAATGTCCGCTTTCACCTTGTTTAAACCCGCACAAGCCTTATACCCATGGATAGGTAAGCATATCCTCTAACGAATTGTGAGGTTTTCGGTCCAAAAAAGAGTTGAAATGGGCTGTGTAGGAGCCGCCGAACGGCCTTAATCTCGGTTCCGTCGGCCATCTTCGTTCTGCTGTGCAGGTCCTTTCTTCCTCCTCATTGGAGTGTTTGTTAGCTGCTGACAGAAGATGGCACGCCCCCACCGAACCCTCCCTCAAATGAGGAGGAAGAAACGACCTGCAGAGCAGAACCAAGATGGCTGACGGACCCGAAATTGCGGCCGTTCGGCGGCTCCTGTACAGTCAGTTACAACTTTTTTTTGACCGAAACCCGCAAAATTCGTTAGAGGGCATGCTTAGCTACCAGAGGATATAAGGCTTGTGGAGGTTTAAACAAGCAAACGGAACACATTTGTTCCGTTTTGCAGCCCAGCTGAAATTGTCTATGGGGATTTGCGGTGGGTCCCCTAAAGTACACTAGCTCCGGGGGGGGGGGATATTTCCCCCCTCCCCACCGCTGCCCCCACTGCCCCTCCTTCTAGCGCTGCTTCCCCCTCCTGCTCTGTGCTGTGGGGGGTCGTGGCGACACCCCCCTGGGTGTCTGTCACCCGGTGCGCCCCGCCCCCCTGCGCACTACAGTAGGAACGCCACTGCATAACTGAACATAATTTTTTGAAGGTTGACTTTTTTTTGTTTTAAAAACACCTTTTATTGGTCGGATGAAATATGCTAATTTTTTAGAAGGACCTGTATATACGTGTATATATGTATATATATATATATATATATATATATATATATATATATATATATATATAACCATTAGTTAAAGATAACATAATTGAACACAAAATGCAGTTTTAAATGATGGTTTTTATTATTTAGTGAGAAAAAAAACTCAAAACCTACATGGCCCTGTGTGAAAAAGAAATTGCCCCCTGAACCTAATAACTGGTTGGACCACCCTTAGCAGCAATAACTGCAATCAAGTGTTTGCGATAACTTACAACAAGTCTTTTACAGCGCTCTGGAGGAATTTTGGCCCACTCATCTTTGCAGAATTGTTGTAATTCAGCTTTGTTTGAGGGTTTTCTAGCATGAACTACCTTTTTAAGGTCATGCCACAACATCTCAATAGGATTCAGGTCAGGGCTTTGACTAGGCCACTCCAAAGTCTTCATTTTTTTTTTTCTTCAGCCATTCAGAGGTGGATTTGCTGGTGTGTTTTGGGTCATTGTCCTGCTGCAGCACCCAAGATCGCTTCAGCTTGAGTTGACGAACAGGTGGCCGGACATTCTCCTTCAGGATTTTTTGGTAGACAGTAGAATTCATGGTTCCATCTATCACAGCAAGCCTTCCAGGTCCTGAAGCAGCAAAACAACCCCAGACCATCACACTACCACCACTATATTTTACTGTTGGTATGATGTTCTTTTGCTGAAATGCTGTGTTACTTCTACGACAGATTTAACAGGACACGCACCTTCCAAAAGGTTCAACTTTTGTCTCGGCGGTCCACAAGGTATTTTCCCACAAGTCTTGGCAATCATTGAGATGTTTTTTTTAGCAAAATTGAGACGAGCCTTAATGTTCTTTTTGCTTAAAAGTGGTTTGCGCCTTGGATATCTGCCATGCAGACCGTTTTGGCCCTGTCTCTTTCTTATGGTGGAGTTGTGAACACTGACCTTAATTGAGGCAAGTGAGGCCTGCAGTTCCTTAGATGTTGTCCTGGGGTCTTTTGTGGCCTCTCGGATGAGTTTTCTCTGCGCTCTTGGGGTAATTTTGGTCGGCCAGCCACTCCTGGGAAGGTTCATCACTGTTCCATGTTTTTGCCATTTGTGGATAATGGCTCTCACTGTGGTTCGCTGGAGTCCCAAAGCTTTAGAAATGGCTTTATAACCTTTACCAGACTGATAGATCTCAATTACAGTACTTTTGTTCTTATTTGTTCCTGAACTTCTTTGGATCTTGGCATGATGTCTAGCTTTTGAGGTGCTTTTGGTCTACTTCTCTGTGTCAGATAGCTCCTATTTAAGTGATTTCTTGATTGAAACAGGTGTAGCAGTAATCAGGCCTGGGGGTGACTACAGAAATTGAACTCAGGTGTGATAAACCACAGTTAAGTTATTTTTTAACAAGGGGGCAATCACTTTTTCACACAGGGCAATGTAGGTTTTGAGTTTTTTTTCCTCACTAAATAATAAAAACCATCATTTAAAACTGCATTTTGTGTTCAATTATGCTATCTTTGACTAATAGCTAACGGTTTTTGATGAACAGAAACATTTAAGTGTGACAAACATGCAAAAGAATAAGAAATCAGGAAGGGGGCAAATAGTTTTTCACACCACTGTATATATATATGTATATATAATAACTTTTCACAAAAAAGCAAAAAAGGGGAGGTTGGAGACAGGTCTGTAGCTGCTCAGAGTATCTGGATCTAGTGATGGCTTCATTTTAAGGCGTGCAGCTGCCGGTAAGAGACACAACGCATCCCTGGAGCAGGTAAATATTACACTGCTCTGCACTACTATTTGGGGAGATGGTGGCGGAGGTGTGTGTGTGTGTGTGCGCGTGTTTTACACAGCCACATGAGGGGATTTGTATTCAAAGAGGTGGCCCTATGCTAATTTCATGGACGGGGTCCCATAGGTTATTGCACCCAGGTTCAAACTGACAGTGTTACAACCAGAAACCCTCTAATGGATGGGAAGGGAGTGTACTGCTATTTTAATGCTTACAATGATGCAGATTTGAAGCTCTTGAGGGTGACCTAAAATGGCAAGGGGACTACATTTGGCCCGCTGACCTTAAGTTTGACACCTTTGTCCTAGAGCCTTCTCAGCCCTCTCTCTGTGCCTTCATTCCACCACTGTCCTGGAGTTGAAGTTATTTAACCAACTGCTCAGTTATGCCTTCGGGAGTCTTTATGAAGGCTTTGAAAGTACTCTTGTCCCTGAGTACTTTTGAAGAGGAGTGGGTCTGTACTGCGCACAAGCGAATCAGGGCTTGCACATGTCCCCATCTTCAGAAGCTCTTGTGGAAGCCTCCCGAGCAGCCCCAAAGGTGCACAGTTTCAACCGCAGACAGCATCAAACTAAGAGCATGGGAAGAGGACAGAGGAAGGCTCTATGGGATCCAGATCCTTCCCTCTGCACAAGTGAGCATCTAACCTTTTTTTTTTTTGTTGTAGCCTCATATGTGCTTCAAAGCGGACCTGAACTCAGAACTTCCTCTCTGCTCTAAAAGATAAGCAACAACATAATAACCCTTAAAGAAAAATATTTTTGTTACAGCTTACAGAACTATAAATCTGCAGTGTATCTATTTCCTATTTTCATGGAAGCAGACAGAGTGTTAACATCCTGTGTTTACATATTAGCTGCGTCTGCTGAGGACTGACAAATTTCTGTGCTGACACAGCTGAGAGATCACACTACTCTTGTGATTAATTGAAGATGAAGGGTAATAAGACAGGCTCTTCTCTCTAAAAACACACGGGGTGCATTTCTCTCTGTTTTCCTTGTGTCCTGTCTGTGCAAGAGTTCAGACCCACTTTAGATGACATTTGCATTGAAGTTTGTTCTTCGTGAACACAAATATGATTACAGGTCTGAGCTGTTTGGATACTCTGGCATTTTCCTGAAAATCAGCTGCAGCTGGGTGATTTAAGATGGCCACTAACGGTCCAATTTCTAGTGAAAAATCGTTCGAGCGATCAGAAATTATGATCGGACAAAAAATCGTTCACTACACCATCAACCAACCAATCATTGCTTCCTATCTATCACGACCACCAAGAAAATCCAAATTTTCGTTCGACGAAAATTCATCCGGGCGACATTTTTTTCACTCGTTCATAATCGATTGTGTCCACCAATGGAGATTATTTACAACCAATCCGATCAGAATTTCTGATCGCTCGAACGATTTTTCGCTAGAAATTGGACCGTTAGTGGCCAGCTTTAGCGGTCCATGCTTCTCGTCGGTCGGCTCCTCTCTACTTTCATGTTTCCCTGCATGCCGCGCAGGGAAACAGGAGGTAGAGAGAAGCCGGCAGCTGAGAAGTATGGATGCGTCGCACCGGCAGGTGAGAAATCTACAAAAATGCACTGCTGCGCCAGTTCTGCAAGGGGGGGACAGGAGGGGGCCTATAAAGGGGGAGGGAAGACTGATGTTGACCCCCCCTCCCCACTTCTGCCAGGCCTGTGTCACCTCTTCCAAGCTCACAACGCTACTGACCCGGCACCGCCCACAGGTAATCTGCCCCCTGAAGCAGGTGCTTCTGGCCGTGTCATGGTAAGTCCGCCATGGTCAGTTACTGAAATAACCTGTATGTGCTGTGATGTTATTAACCCTTTCTTATTTTGGCAGGAATGTGTGTCATGCATTGATTGTTTAAATCATAGAATGTCACATGCACTCATATGTACTTTCTTCTTGTACCACAATAAACTAGATCCTTAATGGCCTTCCGGAGGATAAGTCAGCAGCCAAAGTGTGGAGTCTCGCCAGACCTCGGATCTCACTCAGTCCAAAGGGAACAATTGTAAGAGCATCGGTAGCAGGCCAGATATACACCGCTTCCAATGAGAAGTTATATTTTGAAGTGGTAAGTATTTTATGCAGGAGTCTTTGTTCCCTTAAGTGAGATAACAGAGCCTCCATCCCTTTATTTCTTTGCATTCATCCTCTTGGGCTCATTTTACAGTTTGATTCAGTAATCGAGGCCACCCAAATTGTATTGCTCACAACTACCAATCAGAGTCATAGCATAGGTGTGTCTGAACTACACACAACTGCCAATCAGAGTCCTAGCAATGGAGAGGGTGTGTAAACTACACACAGCTACTGGTAACAACCGTGGAAAAGGAGAGTGCAGTTAGTCATTAAGGGCTTAATTGTGCGACAAGCGCTTCTAGGTGGATAGAGCACCTGGCTGGGGTCAGCTGTTGTGCTACACCACTTGAACACAGAACTACCCAATGTAGTAACAGTTAAGTCCACATGGCAGGCCTTGCATATGACAGTTGTCATGATCACTCCATGGTTATTCACTGCATACCAACTGCAAGCCTCAACCACACATGTGGACATACCCAGTTAGTTGTATTATACAACTAACTGGGTGGTACATTTCCAGCAGTAAGATCAGACGCCAGTGAGACAGCCAGTTACCTGCCTCTTATTCCTACATGTCTTACATGCTACATATGGCTGCTGCCTCTCTGCCCAGTGCTGTGCCCCCTTCATCTCACCCGTGTTCTATCAATGGAGATGCTCACTTGGGCTCAATGTTTGGTCACTTGCCAGGGATGGAGGGAGGCAGGCAGGGAGACAGGAGCAGCAGCCATAAATTGAAGAGTTAGTGCATGTAACAAGGTGGGAGGGAGCATGGACAGCGGCCACTGCAGGTGATATCAAAATACCAGGTGTCACTCTATTTCTAGGCTCCCTGCAACTGTAGGGTTATCATGCTTTTATGGATCAATCCCTGTATTTCAGTGCTTTTCTATTATAAACGAGCATTATTTCATAAACTTGATCTCTTTTACCAATGACCGTCCTTTTCCTGTTTAGAGTGTGGGGAATGTTTAAGTCGGAAAGACGGGCTTCTTGTACATCAGAGAAGTCACAAAAGTGAATGTCCTTATTCCTTTTTAGAGTGTGGGAAATGTTTCAGTGATAGAGTAGAGCTTCTGAAACTCCAGATAATTCACACAGGTGAGCAGCCTTTCTCTTGTTCAGAGTGTGGGAAATGTTTCAGAAACAAAAGAACCCTTGTTTAAGAGAGGGGACCCCATGTAAATAAAAAAAGAAATACTTTTTATAGTCCAAACCATAGGTATAGTTGCCATAATCCTTATACAGAAATTTTGCGTCTGGCCAAAGCGTTGCCAGTTTTACAGGGTTTCCAGGTGGTCTTTATGCAGGTGGTCATTATGCACTGTGTGCTGACTTTCTGAAAACCCTGGCATGAAATTCACCGCTCTTTCTTTTGACACAAGTAAATCTACACTACCGATAAGTTGATATATTCTCTGTCATTTAACCGCATTAAAAAAAACAAACAGACATTTTTCCTATCATAACTTTAAGGTCGATTTTTCTCAAACTACAAGATCTTTTTGAAAGATTTTTTTTCCCTTGTTCCCACTGTTCTCCCTAGCATACCTAGCAAATGTAATGATTGTAGAATGTATGGGGACTTTGCTATTAACCTCTAAAGTTGGGAGGCATTCACTTCAATGTTAAACGCAAATGTAAATTTTTGGGAACTATAGTTTGCGTAATCGTGAATGGGCAAACTCTTGTTCCTTAAAGTTCATGTAAACGCATTTTATGTATGTCTTGATAACGTCCGTTTCGGATGAAACTGGTCAGGAAAGGCTTCATATCGCTACAAGAGCACCCAGGTGACGTTTTTGAGTCATCAGTGACAGGAGGGGGACGGCGTATCTAAATCCCACTTGGTTTTATATGGTGTCCACTGTGAAAGACCAGAGGATCCTGAGTTCCATCAGGCTCCATTAGAACAGATAGGCTGGGATTATCCTTTGAGTGCTCCCTGACAGTTTGCTCTGTCTGGAGCGGTGCTGCGGCGAGGGACTCATAGGCTTCCAGGGTTTGGAGGAAGACCCGGGTAAGTAAATCTGATTGTTTTTTTTCTTCTAATTCTCAGATGTTTCCTTTAAGCGCTCCCTCAAAACGTACTTTATCTGACAAGCATACCGTCTAACTTAATGTAAACCGTTCTCCTTCAACATCTGGCCAAGTTATACCCCATACTAGATGACCTAAAATCACCCTGCCTCTAGATAGGAATATTGTATACTACCTCACCTCTTGTTCCCTCCCCCCTTCCATTCCTTTAAAGTGTAAGCTTGCAAGTGCAGGGCTCTCTCCCCCTTTTGTATCTTGGAATTAACTATTTATTTTGCGTCTTAGAATTTGTTATAGATCATGTTATATTTGTCACTGTAATTACTATGTTTACCAATTCTGTGTTTTGTACCACTGTCTATATTTGGTGTATACCATTGTCTGTATTATGTGTCCCCCGTTTTGTTTCTTACTTTGTACAGCGCCACAGAATATGCTGGCGCTTTATAAATCAATAATAATAATAATGTAGACCAGCTTGGACCTTTGTGTGTCAGGCTGAGACAGAAACCTCTTCGACAGTCATGCTTTGCATTGTCTGGATTGCCATATCCTTACTCGGATACAGTGTAAAATGATGTGATGTGGTTGATCTGTGTTTCTTTCTGCAGGAAACTGTTACCACTGTGCAGACTTCGTACGCTGACAAGCAGCTTACACTCCACCAATCCGATCCAATGTGAGTCGCCATGTATAACCACGCCAATACTTCTTATTTATAGTCCTCTCACTGATTACATTCAAAGCACCCCCCAAAAAGTGCCATAACATATTGACATATTGGTGGTGTAGCGGGTAGCACTCTCACCTTGCAGCGCTGGGTCCCCAGTTTGAGCACCATCTGCGTACGGGGATTGCCGCTATTAAAATATCGCTAAGGTTAGCAATATTGTACTTGTGAATTTTGATAGTAAAATATCAGTAATACTCTCACACAGAACCCTTTTATGGTGGTGCCTAACCCCCCCCCCCTCCACCGCATAACCCTAAATACCACGCCTTAAACGACCCCCCCTTCCGCAAAGCCGCGATATGCGGCTATGAAGGTAAATTTGGGTGCCCCGGAGGCACCCGATTACCGGCTAGAGGGGCCATGTGTTGCGGACAGGCTTGTGGCCGCTATGAAATGCTGCATGTAGTTATCCGCACAACATTTTTTTCCCCCACAAGCTTGTCCGCAACAAATGGCCCCTCTTCACAGCCGCATATTTGTGCAACAAAAAGTTACAATTGAACGCCCTGAGGGGGACATGCGCCCAAATTTCCATCTTATGACGCTAAATCCGGCTTTTATCATAGGCGCCTATGGCGGCCCATTTTTTTCCATAAGGGTTTCTGTGCCCTTTTTTCCTGCTTTGATTTTCTATAGTTTAGGCCATCTTAAATCCCTAATAATTCTCCTCTTCCTGCATGACCAATTGGATGTACAGAGCAAGGAAGCATTGAGCCGTTGCCTAAGGCCTTAATCCATCTCCTGTTACGACCGCACTGGGGTACTTGAGCTAGAGGGGCCCTCCCCCCAACAGCAGTATTAGCTCCTTATTGGGCCTGTGCTAGTAATGATGGTGGTGATGATGATGACTTCTATAGATGCTTTGAATAGTAGTAATCATTAACAAACCATTCCCTATCCACTTCTTGCACCTGTCACACTGTGGTTATCCTTGGCAGGTTTTGGTGCACCATATAAATTATTTATAGAGTGCTTGGGGGGGGGGGGCAATGTAAAACTTGCACTGGGGCCCATAGCTCTTTAGCTACGCTGGTGCAGGCAGGCTATACTGATCCACGTGCCATCAACCCTAGCTTTGTACAGCAACCATCAAATTTACACCATTTCCACCCTTGACATCTTCCAGCCCCCCCCCCCCCCCCTCTGGCATCATCAACCCTTCCTCCACCTCACCCTCACTGGCCTCTCCCCCCCCCCCCCCCCCCCCATCTCACCCCTCACCCCCGCTCCTGCTGTGCTCAATCACTATAGAAACATTGCTTTTATCATGTATAATCTATTCAAATATTAAAATTATTAAATACTGTATGGGTAACTTTAGCCACAATACACATGCTTAGTATAATTGTATCTCTCTCTGTTTCAGAGTTCATATAACCGACTTTAAGAGCTCTTTGTCAGCTGCTCAGGTAAGTACGGTAGATATCTATTAAAAGCAAACTAGAACCAGCCTGCACATATAAATCATTCGATATTAGCAATCACATCTGTAAAGGTATCACTCGATGTATGGACAGATCCCTCTCCAATGGAATCTGATCAGAGAAGGATCTGTTGCCTGTCCATACACCACACACTGATTTCCTATAGATTTCAACATGAAATCTATTAGGAATCGGCCTAGTGCCTCTGCCTGCCCTCCAAGTATAAAGGTGTCGCCCCCTCCCCTCCCACGGTGCTCATTGTCAGGTACTGACCCTACAGCACGCCTGCAGAGACAGGTTCTGACAGAGTTTGACCAAATCGAGAGGAGGGGCAGCCTTATTTACCACAATCTGCTAGACTCCACCACTAGCAGTCGTCTGGGACGATACTGCTAGACCGCATACATACAGATTCCTGTACCAAAAGAGATCTGTCCCTGTCTATAGCAGTTACGACAATTTTATGCACTGCTGTGGAGCTGCACACACTAAGGCTGGCATTCATGTATCTTGGGTAAGCCACAGGCTTTAGGCCAGAACCATGGGAATACGCAGTTCGCCGCGGCCCACGTGGACATGATTGACAGCGGCGCTTCGCGCAGCCGCAGTAAGGCCGACCCCACGGTCAGCCTGAATACCGAGCATGGAGACAGGGGCAGGGAGTGGCGCGGTCTGCGTTGGACAGTCGGCTGCAAAGGGCTGGAGAAAGCCCCATGTGAGTAAAGCTCATTTTTGTTATTTTCCCTGATAACTCCTTTAAGTTATTGAATTATAGCCTAGTTGGACAGGCACACAGTTTTCTGTCTCCGACACACCATCTGCTCCATTCGTATGCTTATGCTACTTCATTTATTACACATTGTCTCAATACAAAACACCTGTCTAGTCTTTTGAGAGGTGCTTAACCTTCCTGGTGGTAACCCCCTGCTCGGCCGATTTTCTTCATTTTTTTTTGCTGGACGCAGCTAGCACTTTGCTAGCTGCGCCAGCACACTGATCGCCGCCGCCCCGCGCTCCGATCACCGCTATCCGTTGCGGCGCGCGGCCCCCCCCCCCCAGACCCCGTGCGCTGCCTGGCCAATCAGTGCCAGGCAGCGGCGAGGGGTGGATCGGGACTCCCAATGACGTCACGACGTCGCTGACGTCGGTGACGTCATCCCGCCCCGTCGCCATGGCGACGGGGGAAGCCCTCCAGGAAATCCCGTTCTTTGAACGGGATTTCCTGATCGGAGATCGCCGAAGGCGATCGAAGCGGGCAGGGGGATGCCGCTGAGCAGCGGCTATCATGTAGCGAGCCCTGGGCTCACTACATGATTTAAAAAAAAAAAAAAAAACTGCCGCGCTGCCTCCTGGCGGAATTTTTCATACCGCCAGGAGGGTTAAAGCGGAATATAACCCTGCATTTCATCTTTGTTCTAAAACATTATTTACAGCATATTATATGCAACCAGCATTTTTTTTTTTTACTAGACAAGCATTGGAAGGGTTACACACAGAGCTTGAAAGTTCAGTGCAGTGAAATGCAGATGCATCCAAACTTTAGATAATGTTATCTTGTGTTTACTTACATGTATCAAGTGAGGAATGTGACACATTCTCTGACTGCGGAGAAGCTGCTGGAGACAGAGAGACACTGAAAGCTTGTCTCCCTGCAAAACAGCAATGAGTAAAACCAGTTATTAATAAAATGCAAAGTCACCTCACAAAGCAAAAAACTGTACTTTTGGGAACCTATAACTTCTAAATGAATAATAATACTTATGCACAAATGCAAATATGATAATCGTATGGCATATAAAAAGTAGGAAAACCTGTTTTTATAGAATATTATGTCAGGGTTTTAAACCGCTTTAAATGGGCCAATAGCCAACTAAGGGCCAGGTGTTATTTTCAAATGTCACTACAGGCAGATTTCAAAGGAGTTGCAAATGCATGCCCCTAGCACAGCAGATGGAATATCCTTCGCTCTCTGCAGGATATATAATACAAAGTATAACACCCACAGCAGCCAAAATGTGTTAACAAAATAGATTCCACATAGGGTCACACAAGATGGCTTCCATGCCCTGTATGCCATCACACTGTGTATACCCTTATACCCATGCTGTGTAAATTCTCACTAGTCTGCCGGTGCACCACCTGGCTTCTTTTGGTGTTTCGTGTTACCGTGAGTACCTTTACCACATGGTACCAGGTGCGTGGTGACATCACACATGCCAGTGCTACATGGTACAGGTACTCACGGTGATGCTAAACTCTGGAAGAGGCCAGGCAGGTGGCGGAGGCAGCAGTGCTAGGCCAATTTCTGGAAGCTTTCATACTGAAATCTATTGGAAATTGGTGTGCGGTGTACAGGCAAGCAACAGACTGAGCCGGTTCTAGAGTTTTTGCTGCCTGAGGCAAACTTGGGAGGATTATATTTGCACCGCACATTATAGCTGCGGTGAGCCCCCCAAAAAACACCCTCAGTATAGGTAGGTAGACAGGTATAGGTGCTCTCAGTATTGGTAGCTAGGTACAGTTGCCCGTAGTATAGGTTAGGCAGGTACAGTTGCCCAGGCACTCTCTTCACTTCCTGTTTCTGCCTGGTGCTGTCCCCAGACTTTTGCCGCCTGAGGAAGTTGCCTCACTTGGCATCATGGGCGGACCTGGTCTGGCAACAGATGCCTCTCTTATCAGATTCGATCAGAGATGGATCTGTCAATAAATCGAGTGATGTATGGGTGCCTTTCCTGAGGCAAAAATCAGTTCATCAACGTTAAGATATGCTAACAATTAGGAATGGATTAATGGTAATGCTCGGTTTCAAATTCAACTATTGAATTTCCTGCTGGGGACTTATTAACTTCCTGACGGCATTCCCATTGCTTCACATAAGTGGACGTATAGCAGACCCTGTTGTTGGATTAAAATGTACGCAGACAGGCAGTGCAGGTAAGGAACAACCTTTTATTTATATCCTTGGAAGAGTGTTCTCTGCAAAGTGGTGGGAGAGGGCTTCCCCTTTTTCAGCACCCATTAAAGTTATGGACCATGCAGGGGTGCAAATCACTGGGCCCCCTGTGAAACTTTGGATGCCCCCCTCCACCTTCCTTTCTCCCTTTCTGCACAAGTAAACTGAGAACCAATGTTAACCAATTGACTAGTTAACACTTGAATGTGTTTTCCCCATGCAGACAAAAACAGACAGCAGTGAAGCATGGCACACATTTTCTTTATCAATTACATTAGCTTCTGTGATAAAATGTGCACAGACACACACACATGGTGTGCAGAAAACCAACAGACGAGTGTGCTCCAAGCCTCAGCTTATTATGCTCACTCTGTCCATCTCTGGTGGAGCAGAACTGGCTCTGCAGACTTCTCCAGCATCACTACAGTACAGAGCACTTGGAGAGGGGTAGAGAGGTTGGGGGCTCGGCGCTGTACACAAGAGCCTGCTGGACACTGAACAGTGACTGTCTACAAATTTTTGTCTGCAAAATTTTGTATGATTCCCTATCAGTGGCTGAGCAGGTGCCGTCATTAGAACAATTGTGCAGAGAGCAGAAAGCTTTGTTCTCTGTGACCTTAGTTGTCAGTCTCTCAGGACAGGGAAAAGAAACTTCTCCCCCCCATGGGGCCCCCTGCGGCTTCTGGGCCACCCTGAGGCTGCATCCCTTGCAGGGTCTATTGTTACGACCCTGGGACACATGCGATAATTGTTGCCAGCCGGAGATCGAGAAGCATTCCCTCAGGTGAAAAATTGGTAGCATGGTGATGCATTCTGATGCTATAAAGGGGGGGCGGGGGGGGGGGAGGGATGGCATTGTTGCATGGTGGAGCGGGAAAATAGCACTGTGATCGGTCATGCTTGGGCATCGTTAAAGATCCAACATGCCAGATCCTTAAGCGGCAGTGGGCGTACACATACTGAAAGACAATTATCACATGTGTACGTACCTTAGGTTTTGCTCAGGAGGCGGAGGCAGAGCCCTACACACAAAGGCTTTGAATTCCTTTGTGGTATGATAGGGCGTACGTATTATGGTTCCGCCGGTGAGCTGGGCACAGGGTGAGCCGAATAACAGTTCACCCTGCTGCCGTTGAAATTCGCTGAAATGATGGTGCCCAGCTTAGGCGCTGAAAGCCAGGCACCGAAATGACCTGCTTCCATGATAGGGGTATACTAACAGTTCCAGATACAGTATACAGGACAGTGCAATAGTTTGCTGTTTCTATATACCACTGTCCTGCATATTAGGCGATTGCAGCAGCACTAAACAAATCAGCCTCTGTATGTCTGCCCGTTTGTACGTATGTGTGTAAGCTAGTGTATATGTATGCACTTTTGGCAATGTGTATATGTGTAGGCAGCAGTGACTCTATGAATATTTGTGTATGTATATACATATGTGTATGTAGGCTAGTGTATACAGTGGCAGAGCTATGGGCCCTGGTGTGAGTTTCACATCGGGCCACCCAAGCACTCTATACATAATTGATACGGCATACCAAAACCTGTCAATGGCAACTACAGTGTCAGAGGTGCAAGGAGGGAATGGGGAGCAGTTTGTTAATGATTACTACTATTCAAAGTATCTATAGAAGCGATTATTATGAACACAGGACCAATAGAGAGCTAATACTGAGGTTGAGAGAGGGCCCCTCTGACCCTAGGGCCGTGTGTGTGTGTGTCCCACAGTGTGAGTATTGACATCTCTGTTTTTATACTTCTATTCACTGCTTGAATTAAATACTGTGTCTGTATTCAAAATGCTCATTAGAATATCCCTTGATTTTGGGGTCTGGTCGCCTGTTATGCATGTCTGAGCACTGGGTGACTGCAGGCATTCAAGTACTGTGAGCGCCAAGGTTTTTCATCGATGAGTTGGGTGCTGACTTTCGGCTTGCTCATCCATGAGTGGCTCCATGCTGCTTTGTAGGCACTACCGTACTTGCACAGGCGCAGTACAGCCATGCTCCTTCACGAAGGGAAGCACAGCCACAAACTGTCATGGGGTCCTGGCCAGCGGCCTTGGTTTGGAGGACACCGGAATCCTGTGGATAGTCCACCTAGGTAAGTATCTATTATTATCGCATTCTTAACATAAAAAAGGCCATTATGCTATTTAGAAAGACGCAATGGGCACATCGCTAGTGTGTTAGTTTAACCAGTTAACCCCCAAGTGGTTTTTACCCTAACGAACCAGAGCAAATTTCACATGTCAGTGTTCCCTTTTACTCCCTAATAACTTTATTACTACTTATCACAACAAAATGATTTATACCTAGTTTTTTTCGCCACCAATTAGGCTTTCTGTGTGTAGTACATTTTGCTAAGACTTTTTTTTTTTTATTCTAAATGCGTTTTAATGGGAAAAATAAGAAAATAATGGAAAAAAAATTCATTATTTCTCAGTTTTCGGCCATTATAGTTTTAAAATTAAACGCTCTCCTATGGTTAAAACTGACACATTTTGTTTGCCCAGTTGTCCCGATTATTAAACTGTTTAAATTATGTCCCTATAACAATGTATGGTGACA
The DNA here is from genome assembly GCF_040937935.1 of Hyperolius riggenbachi. Lineage (NCBI taxonomy): Eukaryota > Metazoa > Chordata > Amphibia > Anura > Hyperoliidae > Hyperolius > Hyperolius riggenbachi. The sequence goes on from NC_090656.1 coordinate 186,148,435, forward strand.
ATATATTATGTGGAAATATAGGTGTTATTTTTCAGTTTTTTCCGATCCATAATTACAATAGTAATATTCCCTCATAAAATATAACAGCTGAGTCCCTTAATAACTATTTATGTATTTTTTTTTAAACTGATTGTTTTACAAGTGTTTTTTTTTTTTTTTTTGGTGGGCGGGTGGGTGGGTGGGTGGGGGGGGGGGGAAGAGAGCTTTGGAAGTGTAAGTTATTAATTTTATTAATATTGTGTATATGTGTATTAGTAGCAGTAGGGTATTGAACCGTGTTAGCCATCAGTAAACGTAGGAAGTTTTAAATCAGGATGATACCATTTTATTGGCTAACTAAAAATGAATAATAAGCAAGCTTTCGGCCTTGCAGCCTTCGTCGGGCTTACAAGCTGTCTGTACCACCAGCCCGCAAACTACAGGATGTAAGCCCGACGAAGGCTGCAAAGCCGAAAGCTTGCTTATTCTTATTCATTTTTAGTTAGCCAATAAATGGTATATGTGTATGTATGTGCCTGTATGTGTAATTTAACTTTTTGGCCACAAGATGGCGCTAGTGAACACATTCCTGTTTCATAGGAAGTGTTCACTTTTTTTTTTTTTACATTTTGTTACACTGTGATGGCTTCCTGTTTTATGAATGGATGCGGCCGCTGTTCCCGGTCATGTCCATTCATTCCAGGCATTGCGATTGGGTAGAGGATACCTAACGGTAAACGGCGGCGGGAGTGGCGCGTACACGTGCTGAGCGGCGGCGGGTATGAGCGACTTATTAAAACATCCTGTTGCCGTTAACAGGGTAAAACAGGACGTTTTAATAAGTCAGTTTGCCGTTAACAGGTTAATCTTCATCATAGAATAGCACCATACACTATACTGAAAACATGCATTGCTACGTTTATAGTCACGTTATACTGTATGTTTATCGGAAAAGTCTGTAGAGTTACAGCAACTGAACTGTATGGAGGACACCGCTTGCAGTGTTCAAAACCTGTGATGATGATTATTATTATTGATTTATACAATACCAGCAGCTTGTGTGGCTGTGGTCAATTGTCATTTTTGGCAAACACCTGTGCAACCACTAAATGGCTCACTTGGAAACAAGTTCTAGCCAGTCTCTCTTGTTCCTCGAGTAAGTTCTTCTAGCCGAGAGTTCCTCAAGGTGTCTCCATGCCTGTTTTTATGGAGTCAAGTCAATCAAGACCTTTCCCGATATCTGGAGAAATCTTGTCCACCCACTACACCAAATAGCTTTATTTTGGATGGAGTCCATTTTAGCAATTTTTCTAGAGGCATGCATGGTATGACCATGGATGATAATGGTAAGGTGTGTTAATAATTCCACAGAATGAAGACTCCATGAGACTGTTTCTCCAGAAGACGGTGGCTGACTTTGGTATTCCAGCTGTAGTTAAGCGTAAGTTTCTTTTGCAAAGAGTCGTAGAGAACAGTACTGTAAAAGCCATCAATTAAAGCTTTTGAATAAGGATGATACTTATTTAACCTTTTGAGGTGGTCAGTAAAAGGTAAGATATCAATAAAGTATACAGATCTTCTTCATCTCCCATGCCCATCTTCATCTACCATGCTGTGTACTGAACCGTATTGTAAAAGCACAACTTTTATACATTTGGACATCAGAAAAAGACGAAGAGTTGTGCTAATGCAGATGGGGGCAGGTCATATATGTTGCTAGATGAAGACTGGCTGTTACTACCTCCTGTGGGTGATGGTGGTGTAGGGTTTTATCCAGTAAAAATTGCACTGACTTTAAAAATTAATGGAACTACAGGATGCAGCCAGCCAGATCATTTGAACAAAGCAAAGGAAACCAGCGCAAGTGATTTCGGAGGAGCCAGCACTACCATAGGCTGTAATAGGAATTACAGCTAAAGTTGCACTCCTTGAGGGAATATAGTATTTAAAGAGGCACTTAAGCCAGGGAAAAAATTTTTTTTACTCACCTGGGGCTTCTACCAGCCCCCTGCAGCAGTCCCGTGCCCTGAGCAGCGGCATCCCCCCCCCCTTCGGCGATCAGAACGGATTTCCTGCTGGGCTTCCCCGGTCGCCATGGCGACGGGGCGGGATGGCGTCACCGACGTCATGGACGTCGGGACGTCAGAGGGAATCTCGATCCACCCCTCAGCGCTGCCTGGCACTGATTGGCCAGGCTGCGCAAGGGGTCTGGAGGGGGGGGGGGCGGCGCGGCGGGTAGTGGCGAATCGGCTGCAAGTGGCGGCGATCGTAGTATGCACGCAGCTAGCAAAGTGCTAGCTGCGTGCAATAAAAAAATTATGCAAATCGGCCCAGCGGGGCCTGAGAAATCCTCCTGCGCAGGTTACCCCGAGCTGAGCTCGGGATAACCGGCAGGAAGGTTAAGCAAGCAAGATCTCTGTCTGTGCATAGCACTCTCAGGAACTAACACTCCATACAGAGCACATGGCAGAACTAAACATGCCACCATCTGTGATAAACTTCGGAATCCGGGAGGGGAAAGATTTTGCAATGGGCAAACGCTGACTAAATAAGCCATTTTATTCATGATGTAATTTTCACGACAGTTCCTCTTTAACCTCTTGCTGCCCGTGTCACGCGATGGCCGTGGCGGCAGCCCCAGGACCGCCTAACGCCGTTTGGCGTAAAGTCCTGGGGCTCTGTTTTGCATGAGATCGCGCGCACATCTCCTGCTTGGGGGGCAGAGCTCCGCCCCGCCTTTAGTCTCCAAGCGGCTGTTGCCACTCGGGAGACTGTTAGACGGCGTGATCGCCGTCTATTTACATGGTGCAGCGCTGCGATCAGCAGCAGCGCTACACTGGGATCAGCCGTGTCACACGGCTGTCCCCCTGGGGGGCAAGAGAACGATCGGCTCTCATAGGCAGAAGTCTATGACAACCGATCGCCGTAATTGGCTGGCTGGGGGGAGGGAGGGATGAAATATAAAGAAACAGTGTTTTTTATTAAAAAAAGTGACAAAAATATTTATAAAAAAATAAATTAACATGGGGGGAGCAATCAGACCCCACCAACAGAGAGCTCTGTTGGTGGGGAGAAAAGGGGGGGGGGGGGAATCACTTCTGTGCTGTGTTGTGCGGCCCTGCACCTTGGCCTTAAAGCTGCAGTGGCCAATTTTATCAAAAATGGCCTGGTCACTAGGAGGGTTTAGCCCTGCAGTCCTCAAGAGGTTAAAGTGAATGGGAACCGCATTTAAAAAAATGAGACAGATAATTACCCAAGGAGAGGGAAGGCTCTGGGTCCTATAGAGCCTTTCCGGCTCCTCTCCTGGTCCCGTCGTTCCAGTGCTGGCTCGCCCGGTAGCAGTATTTTACTAAATTAGTCAAATACTGCTTTACCCGGCCGAAGGAGGCTTCAGAAGTCTTTAGGGAGCCCGAATGCTCCTGAAGAAGGGCGGCCCTGTACTGCACCTGCGCAAGCATGCTTTCTTGCTCGCTCACGCCTGTGCAGTTTGGAGCCGCACGTCTTCGGGAGGACACGGCTCCCGAAGACTTCCAAATACCTTTTCGGCGGGGGATTGAAACGAGGGGAGCCAGCACAGGATAGAGAGCACCGAGAGAGGAGACAGAAGGCTCTATACAACCTAGAGCCTTCCCTCGCCTTAAGTATTTGCTTATTTTTTATTTTTTTTAATGCGGTTCCCATTCACTTTAAAACTATGCAAGTGTTGCGCTTCATCCTACAATATTTTTGTGATACATACATTTACTGTACAAGTGAAGCCATGTTATGTTTTCTGCACAGGCCTGGGACCAGCTCTGACATCACTGATGAACAAGAAAGGGCTTCATTTGTTTGACATTATAAACCCTGAAGTCATACCTCATGAGGTGAGGAAAACCGAAATGCTGCCCAGGGCAATATTTATTGTAGTAGAGTGCGCTAATCACATATAATCAGAGCCATCTGCTGAAAAGGCTTCTTGTCCATAACAAATTTTATTCTGCTAACAGCGATTGCAAAGCAGCAATTTGTTGCGAAATCTAATGTGCCATAACTGTTACCAACAGTCATTTAGCAACCTCTCAAGGGGACTGATCACAGCTGCTCAGTTTCATGTGAGACCAGGGCCGGTTCTAACAGCAATGGGGTCCCAGGGCAAAATTAGCTCCGCCCCCCCTCCCAACAGACGCCCCTTGACCGAAAAGCACTATTAGGAGTTCTTTGTTGCAGCCAAATTTCCCTCCTGGGCCCCTGAGCTGGCTGTGTATATCACCTCCCAACTTAACTGTGCTCCCTGAGGCCCCTGCAGAGTCTTTGGTAGTGTATTGTCTCACCTTCCCGCCAGCACAGGTGAGACGCTGCTCTGCCAAAGACTCTGCAGAGGCGCCGGGGAGCAACAGATAGGATGGAGGGAGACACTTTGGGGGCCCCTACATGCTCTGGGGCCCTGGAGCAATTGCCCTCTTTGCCTCTATGGTAGCGCCGACTCTGTGTGAGACAAATCCTTTTAAAGGACTTCTGTCGCAAAAATCTTAAAATGTAAAATGTATGTAAACATACAAATAAGTATTAGAAGTAGTAGAAATCTGACAGGTTTTGGACTAGCCCATTTTTTCATGGGGCTCTTTTTATTTTCAAAAGCATTTTAGTAAATGGCAGTTGCTCCGTTCAACTGCCCAAAAAAGTGTACGGTGAGCAGGGTGGCTGGCTAGCATCTTTATAGAAATCTTTTTCAGGGAATGTCTTTATAAAGAATAAAGGCCATGCTGAGAATCCCCTATGGAGAGATGGACTAGCCCAAAACCTGTCGGTAATGTCAGATTTCTACTACCTACTGTAAGTGACAGCAACATAGGAGAAAAGTAATTTATGGCTCATTTTATTCTGGAAGAAACGTACTTCTTATTTGTATGTGTTTACATGTATTTTAAATGTTAAGATTTTCATGACAGAGGTCCTTTAACCACTTTTTCCTCTACTAAAGTATATCTACGTCATCGGTGGCACCCTCCAAACCACCATGACTTAGATATACTGATTCAGCTTGCAGCCCTGCTGTGCACGATCAGGTGCGCTTCAGAGCGCCCCCCCCCCGGCACTGTCAGCTGCATTACTAATTGGTGAAAGGGAAAATGTTCCCTTGTAGCCAATTAGTCACCCTCCCGCGGATGAACGATCACCGCTGTAGCAAACATCGGTGTTCCTTCATCTCTCCCCCTCTGTGGCCAGATCGATTAAAAAAATGCCACAGCAAGGATAATATCTCACCTTACCTGCTTCCTGCGATCATCCTTCAGCCCCAGCTTCCAATCACCGGTCTTCACTCAGCCCTGTGATGCTGAATATCCGGGTCCTGGCTTGATGACGTTGTCAAGCCGGGACCCGGGTGTTCGGTACCACAGGGCTGCGTGCACCGCGGTGAATGGAAGCTGGGGCTGAAGAATAATATACAACGCGTTTCGCGGGTCCAAGCCCGCTTCCTCAGGCAGTAGAAGTTGGAGTACACAGCAATCTGTCAGCAACACACCTGGCGCCAAAGTCCTTGGCGCCAGGTGTGTTGCTGACAGATTGCTGTGTACTCCAACTTCTACTGCCTGAGGAAGCGGGCTTGGACCCGCGAAACGCGTTGTATATTATTACCCTGGAGTGTACCAATAAATTTGTTTTGTTTACATTACACAGTTTTCTGTGTCTGCTTGGAGGGGGCGGAGCCACCCGAGCCTTCTCAGCGAATTTTTAACGTTTTAACTACTGTTTTTATTCTATTGGCGCCTCTGTTCAGCTTACATTGCACTTTACATCCACCCTTGGTGGAGGGGGATACCCCTTTTTTTCTCATCTACAGAGAGCGACTTTTTAATCCTGAGTGGGGACAGGTCAAACTCCTCACCTGCTTATACAGTGGTTACCTGGAGGTAACCCTGGTTTGTGAGTATTATTCTACTCTTGAATTATTTGCCAGTTGTCAATACTTACTTCACCATATTGGGCTCTCGGTTCTCTCTCCTCTTGCAAAGTAGGTTGAATGTTTTACTATCTCTAATCAGTGGCAGCCTATTAAGTGTCCCAGAGTTAGAAAAAGGTCAATAGTTCATGTATTTTATCTCTCCCTACTCTCAGAAGTTGTATTCTGCCAGGAAAACTTTTCTGGCTGTAATTAACTTATCAGTGATGTTTGCTATATTCCTGACAAGGTACCAGCAAGACAGGAGATGTCGCTTCCATGCCTGGAAATTAACTCTTTCAGGCAGCACAATAAAACAAGTAAAACAGTCTGGTTATTAATGTTTTGTACTGTACATACATGTTTACCTCATCATGTCACATATTTCCTTGGGTACACTTTAACTTTATTGCTTTTCTCTTGCAGGGTTATTTAATAGTTCAGCTGGACTTCGGATTTCCTCAGCATCTGCTGGTCGCTTTCCTTAAAAAAGCTCTGTAGAAGGCCAAGTACTGAAGCGACATATAAAGCAACACAGAGTTGTGCAGATTAATAGGACTTCAAATACTTTGTCTTTTTCAAATAAATATGAGACATGATGAAACACTAAGATACTGCATCTTACTGGTTTTTACCGGTTTATATTTAAGGAACTATGTTTATCATTGTGCAAAATTAAAATGGATCTCAATATCTTATTTAAAGAGAACCCGAGATGGATCTTTGGGGGGCAGATGGGACATAGAGGCATGTTCTCTGCCTCATAACATGCCTCTGTGTCCCCCCAACTGCCGCTCTCTGCCCCAGGACCTTTAACCTCCCTGGCAGTCAATTAAATCCACCAGGGAGGCAGCGCAGCACTATTTTTTTAAATTTTTTTTTTAAATCATGTAGCTAGCCTAGCGCGAGCTACATGATAGCCGCTGAGCAGCGGCATCCCCCCACCCCCTCCGATCGCCTCCGTCGATCAGGCTCATCAGGAAATCCCGTTCTGAACAGGATTTCCTTTAGGGCTTCCCCCGTCGCCATGGCGACGGGCGCGATAACGGCATCGACGTCGTGACCTTAGAGGGAGTCCCGATCCACCCCTCAGCGCTGCCTGGCACTGATTGGCCAGGCAGCGCACGGTGTCTCGGGGGGGCAACCTCTAACGCGGCGGGTAGCGGCGAATCAGCGCGGAGCGGCGGCGATCAGATGTATAACACAGCTAGCAAAGTGCTAGCTGCGTGTATAAAAAAAAAATTATGCAAATCGGCCCAGCGGGGCCTGAACAATCCTCCATGGCAGCTTACCCCGAGCTCAGCTCGGCGTTACTGCTAAGGAGGTTAAGCCCCTTTCACACTAGGCCTCTTTTTTTTTTTGCACTGCGTTACCCTTTGCGCACGCAGGGTAATGCAAAAGCAATGTGCTGTAAAGTCAACAGCGCGTTACCATCGGACTTCCATGGCAATGGAATGCATGTAAATCAATGGGCGCCGCATAAAATTTTTATGTGTTGGTGGCGGCTCACATGCATGGAATGACGCAAATACGATGGGAAAGCCTGGAATCCCAGTGACGCACTTCCTGTCCAGCGGGAAGAACGTTACATGGGGAAGGGGGTGTGCAGGGCTATGCATATGACCCTGTCCACTGCATGGTCATATACTGTAAATGTAGTTTGTCGTTGCGATGCAATGGGAGCTGAGCATTGCACTGCAAATGCTTGCCTCAGGTGTGAAACCGACCTGAAGGACAACTACTGAAAATATTTTTCCAAGTTTAAAATGCACTATAAATTACCTTTTTCCTATGTTGCTGTCGGTAAATAGACAAAATATGACAGATCTGAAAGGTTTCGGACTAGTCTATCTCCTCATGGGGGATTCTCAGTTATTTATTTACACGCGCACTGAATGCTAGTTGCTTAGTCAAAGTAGTGAGTTTGCAGGCTGGCTAACATCTTTGTATAGATCCTTTCCAGGGAGTGCTTTTATAGAGAATAAATTACTGAGAATGTTCAATAATATTGAGAATGTCTCATGAGGAGATGGCCTAGTCTACAATCTGTCAGCTTTTTACTACCTAATTAACTACTTGCTGACCACTCCACGCCTGTTGGTGTGAACGCAGTGGCAGCCCCAGGACCGCTCAACGCCAATTGGCGTGAAGTCCTGGGGTGGGGTTTTGCAGATCGCATGCGCTGATGTGCGCACATCTCCACCTGAATGAATGAGTTCTGCTCCGTCATCCGTCTGCCAACAGCGATCGACACTAGGAGACTGTTAGAGGGCGAAACCACCGTCTAGTTACTGTAATGTGGGACATAGTACTGTAGTAGCTAGGTCTGTTTTTAACATTGAGTCTCAAGTAATCAGAAAGCACACTTATCCAGCATCAGCCGATCCCCAATAGTGCTGGATAACCGAGACTCTCCTGTATTATTAAAATGAAGGTATTTCTGTGTACAGCGGAACCTTGGTTGGTAAGCATAAGTTGTTCTGGAAACATGCTTGTAATCCAAAGCACTCTTCATAGCAAACAATTTCCCCATAAGGATTAATGGAAAGTCAGATGATTCGTTCCACAATCCAAAACACTTCTAGAAAATGATTTAATCCTAAGTACTGAACCGTATACAGTAAAATATAAAAAAAGGCTTTCGCTAAAACTAAAGGTGGCCATACATCAGGCGACGTGGCGGACGATCAACCATCCAATTCGATTATTATAATCGAATTGGATAAAAATCGGTGCCGCCAAATGCATGCCTGACCAACAAAGCGACCAATTTCAGTAACAGATCAGCCAATGTGTTTTTGGCCCAGCCTGTTTGCTTTGTCCCAGGTGATGTCTTCAATCACTCAAAAATATATAAAATAAAGCACATATATGGTGTAGTATGTCCAACGAATTACCACCTTAGGTGCACAAACACATATAATGTGCTCACCAGATATCAATGTCAATCGGTCACAGATCAGCTTGGTGCATTTGTGGCCCAGCCAGTGTGCTTTTACGCGACAAAGCAAACTGGCTTGCCCAAAAATGCACTGGTTGATCTGTTACCGATTGGCAAACACTGTATGTGTGTGGGCACCTGGGACGTGAACCAATTGAACATACTACGCCATATATGTGTTTTCTTTCTCTTTGAGCTACTCTGAAGATACAAGTCAGGATAAAGTATATTGGCTGGGCCAAAAACGCACTGGCTGGTCGGTAATCGATTAGCATTGGATTCTGGTGGGCGTATTGTGAGAACATTATGTACTGAAGATCTGTGGGAATTGAAAATAATTGAATATTATTGAACTTTATTGAGTGGAACACACACTGCTCACACTAAGGACTTGTTAAGCGCTAGACCATTTATAAACAATTCTTAGAAGGCGTCTTATTTGTGGCTACAAGCACTATTAGGCGCTGCTATTTGGCCTGAGGGAGTGGGTATGCACACACGAAACGCGTTGCCAGGGCAATAAAATTCTATTAATACGTAAATTTGTCTTCATTGAGGTAAACCACCTCACTTTTTTTCATTTCATTTGTTTTTAACGCATTTTATGTTCTCTGGGCGCCTCTTTCCCTTTTATCCTGTGCCTCCACCCTCTTTTTGGAGGGGGATCAACCCTCTGACCAATTCAGGTCATTTGAGGTTTGCTTTTTAGCAAGAGTGCGACCATCACCAGCTCTGTCTGGTCACCCGAGTGGAGTCGGGGTTATACATCTCCACCTGCTTCTAGTGGTCGGTTGCCCTTCTGCAACCCACCTTTGTGAGTATAATACATTCGCATATTTTACATGCTTCTGGTATTGTGACATACTGCACCATTTGGGCTCCTGTTGTCTCTGTGTTTTCTTTCTGCAAGGTGCAATTTTTATTATCCCTACTTTTTGTCCAATTTTTAGAAGGGTGTGACACCTAACCTGAGGTCATAGCGATCCCAATACTAGTGAAACTGGTGGAAAATTGGTGATACTGTTAACTGAAGGAGCACACCTTACTACTATAAATATGGGCAGCTTCCATAAGAGACAATTTTATATCTAACCAGAATTGATTAGAGATAAATTTGTCTCTGTCAAATCTGCCCATAATCTTCAGGTGTATGGCTACCTTAACAGAATCATTGCTATCTGATGGCTCTTCCCAATCTATTTGTTTTTGTGTGGTTTTAACAAAGAATTTGTCCAATGATAGTTGATTTTGCCTACTTTTGAGGATTTGAGCATGTCCCTACACTATGATTAAAGCTAATGGGAGTCTTTAAAGAGAGTCTGAAGCGAGAATAAATCTCGCTTCAGACCTCATAGATAGCAGGGGCACGTGTGCCCCTGCTAAACCGCCGCTATCCCGCGGCTTAACGGGGGTCCCTGATACCCCAAATCCCCTCCGTAATGCGGGGGAGCGCTTCCGGGTTGGGGCAGGGCTAACCGCCGCAGCCCTGCCCCACGCGCGTCTGTCAGCGCGTATCTCCGCCTCTCCCCCGCCCCTCTCAGTCTTCCTTCACTGAGAGGGGCGGGGGAGAGGCGGCGATGCGCCGCTGACAGACGTGACTGGAGGCAGGGCTGCAGCCGTTAGCCCTGCCTCCAGGAGCGACCAAGTCTGCGACCAAGTGTCGCAGTGGGGGGTTTGGGGGTGAAGGGACCCCCGTTTAGCGGCGCTATTGCGGCGGTTTAGCAGGGGCACACGTGCCCCTGCTAACTATGAGCTCTGAAGCGAGATTTATTCTCGCTTCAGAGTCTCTTTAACCACTTAATCCTATCTGAATGGATATATCCGTCCAGTTAGGCTTCACTGCTGCCGCTGCCTGGTGCGCGCTTCCACCATTTCTGTTAGCCCGGAGATCAATGAATGGGAACAAAGTTCCATTCATTGATCTAAGTCCCCTTATGAAAGACTGACACCGTAAACAAGACGGCTCCGTCTATTATAAATCCCCTTCTATCCTATCCACTCACTACTTCCGCTTTGCGGAGGAACTTTCCGCATGCAGAACTGAGCTGCGAGGACATCTTGTGAGCAAATAGTAAAATTACATCTAGAAATAAAAATTTCCAGATAACAATAATATTTTTTTTTTCACAAATCAATTTTTATTTTGTAAACTTGAGAGAACATTACAAGAAAATGCACAGTGCTCCCACACACAGGAGATATATAATTAGTTAGCTTAAATAATAAAACATTATTACATAACTGGATAATATGCTCAACATAGGTCTGGTCACAGTAATAAACACCGAATGTAACAAGTATCTTGGGCATGAACCACTCTCATGAAAGGAGTTTATACTATCCACAAGTATATTCATATGCAGTAAGAGTACCGTGCATAAGAAGAAGCAAGGAATAAAGAATAGAAGGAGAAGGAGAGAGGAAGAAGATAGGAAGAAGAAGGAAGGAAGGAAGGAAAAGAAGGAAAGAGACTCCGGGCTCAACTCCCACCACCACCCATATTGCCATGTTGTGAATTTATTGGTGGATTAATACAGGGAAAGACGGTTTCAGGGTTCAGGACTGGAACCAGCCGTCATAGCATTGTTATACCATGGTGCCCATATTTTGTGGAATCGTTGCGGACAATTGCGATTTTTATACGTCATTTGATATAGAGGGAGGGCAATGTTAATTGTGCGTTTCCATTGGTTGATGGTTGGCATAGCAACGCCTTTCCAGACTCGTAAGATTTCTTTTCTTGCATAAAAGCATAATATGCGGATTAGATATTGTACATGCTTACTACATGTTTGTTCTTCAAATAAGCCCAGAAGGGCTAATTTAGGTGTGCAATCAAAGTGTGCTTCTAATATTTCATTTATAATGGCAAAGATATCTGACCAAAAAGTCTGGATTTTTGTGCAGCTCCAAAACATATGTAGGAATGTGCCCTCTTCAGCTGTGCATTTCTGACAGATCACACTATTGGAGGTGCAGATACTGTGCATTCGTACTGGCGTGAAATAGGTTCTATGCAAAAACTTGACCTGAATTAATCTATCCCTAGCTGAGATAGGAGTTTTGACAAAGTCTTCTAGTATATCCTCCCAATCCGTATTGTCTATACCCTGAATATCTACGTTCCACTTTTCCTGGGACCGAAGCAGCTTTTCATTGCTTTTGGCTAGTAAAGCTGAATAGATAACTGAGAGAGGTTTATCTAGTTGTTGTGTCAGAAGTGTATTCTCGAGATCATGTACCACCAACTCCGGCGCGCCCCCTGGGAATTGTGCTGAGAATGCGTGACGAAGCTGTAGGTAGCGAAAGAACATCTTATTCTCGATGGAAAAGGTTTGTTTAAGTTCATTAAATGTCAACAGTGATCCATTGTGTATAATATGTTGCAAGCTTTTAATTCCAGATGTGGCCCATAGTCTGGGGTCAGGAATTTGAGTGAAGTGGGATAGTTTAGGGTTGTCCCATAGAGGAGTGTATGGGGAGATTAAATTACCCACCCCCAAAAATTTCCCTGCCTCTACCCATACCCTGCAGACTGTTTGCATTGGGACTGTACATCGTTCATCATTTGTGGTGCCTCTATATGGTAGTAGTGTAAGCCTCTCATAGGATCCCAGACAGGCCGCCTCAGTCACAACTGCGGGATTGTATGTGTCTTGAGCAAACCACCACCTAGCTGTAACTAGGATTGCAGCATAGAAATACAGTTGCATGTTAGGAAGAGCCAGGCCTCCTTGATCAGTAGAAAGTTGCAGAGTATTCAGAGCTATTTTAGGGATCTGACCCGACCAAATAAATGTTGAGATTAGGGAGTGGAGAGTTTTGAAGAATTTTTTTGAAATTACAATTGGCGAGTTACGAAAAACATAGAGAAATTTGGGTAGAAAGATCATTTTAAATATATTTATTTTCCCAATAAGTGAAAGGGGCAATTGTTTCCATGTCTGGGTCCTGTTGCGAAAGGCATCCACCACCGGTTTAATATTTAGTGTAAAATAATCCTGTATATTGTTAGTAATCAGAATACCCAAATATTTGAATTGGGAGACCCATTGTAGTGAATGAGATGATACATTAGGCCGAGAGTTACCCAGGGGCATGATGACAGACTTGTCTCGATTGACCCTAAGCCCCGAAAACGAGCCAAATGTTGTAATAATGTCAAGAGCTGATATTAAGGAGGTTTCTGGATCATTCAGGTAAAGAAGCGTGTCATCTGCATAGAGCGAAATTCTTTCCTCTATGCAGCCCACTGGAATTCCCTGGATTTGAGTAGATTCTCGTATCATAATGGCCATAGGTTCAATTGCTAGGGCAAAGATATATGGAGAGAGCGGGCAGCCTTGGCGTGTCCCCCTATACAGCTGAAAGGGTTCTGAAATAGTGTTTCCGGTACGAATTCTAGCCCTAGGAGTTTTATATAAGGCTTGTATCCATGTGACAAATTTAGAACCAAAGCCATATCGATGTAAAATCTCCCATAAGTATGGCCATTCAACCGAATCAAATGCCTTCTCGGTGTCCAGCGAGGCAACTATCCTACGGCCGGACACCGAGGAGGCCAAGGAAATATTCGTAAAGAGCCTGCGCAGATTAATGTCTGTCCCTTTATTAGGCATAAAGCCTGATTGGTCGCTGTGTATCAATGAAGTAATGATTGGCTTAACCCTGTTTGCTAGTATTTTGGCAAGAATCTTAGCATCCGTATTTAGTAAAGAGATTGGTCTGTATGACCCACAAAATGTTGGATCCTTCCCGGGCTTGAGGATAAGAATGATTATTGCTTCTGAAAATGAATCAGGTAGGGGATGGCCCTCCAGTACTTCATTAAATAATGAGCGTAATTTAGGGGCCAGAATGTCTGAGTAACACTGGTAAAATTCAGAGGGAAGACCGTCTGAGCCAGGAGTTTTGTTAGGTTTAAGCTCACCTATAGCTTCTATAACTTCTTCGATAGTAATCGGCTGATCAAGGGTTATTTTGTCTCGTTCTGTAAGGGCCGGTATATCTATGTCTGTGAGATATCTATTTAGATCACTAGGCGTATAGTCAACTTTAGAAGAGTATAAGGTTTTATAAAAGGCTCTAAAAGTGGCATTTATTTGTTCCGGATCAACCAATGGGATATTATTATGGTCTACAATAGTCGGGATAGTTGCAGGGACAGTAAAGTCTTTGGATAACCAAGCTAACAATTTACTATTTTTATCCCCGAATTCAAAAATACGTTGTGTCTGGTGTAAAAGAGCATTTTTGGTTAAGGATACTTGAGCAAGCCTCCATTGTCTAGTTAATTGCTGCCAATTTCTCCAGTTTTCCTGAGTGTTGGTCTGTGTAAATACTTTTTCTGCTTCTTTAGTCTGATTTTCAAGGCTGGATATATGCGATCTAGTGTTGGATTTGAAGGCTTTGAGTTCAGTCATGTACTGACCTCGAATGACCGCTTTGCCAGCATCCCATACCACTATTTCTGAGGTAGATCCCCAGTTTTCCTCCCAGTAGTTAACTAGGGCCTGTGAAATCAGGGGCTGAATATGAGGTTCATTAATGTAGAAGCGAGAGATTCTCCATAGTCTGTCTTTAGCCTTAGCAGATATTACCAACTTAAGAGAAATGGGAGCGTGGTCAGATATACCAGATGGCAGTATATCTATAGATTGCACTTGGGACAGCACAGGGGGCGAGGCAAAGGCTATATCTATTCTGGACATGGATCGATGTGCTGAGGAGAAGCACGTAAACGCTCTCTCCTTGGGATTTTTCCATCTCCATATATCTTGCAATTGATGCCCCTCGGCCCATGTTTTGAGATCTCGACCATCTCTGGTAGAGTTACCAGTTCTATCTAGTAAGGAATCCATTGTAAGATTAAAGTCGCCCATTATGACAAGTCTGTCACCATGCCACCTGGAGGATTTAGCCATGATATCGTACAGAAGTTGTTTATTAGCTGGAGGGGGTAAATATATGCCTGCCAAGGTATATTCGAGGCCATAGAGTTCAAAGTTAAGTAAAATAAATCTTCCTTGGTCATCACAGCATGAATCTAGGATTCTTAATGGAACAGATTTATGAATAAGTATAGACACACCTCTTGAATATGAGGAATATGTAGAGTGATAATATTGTGATACCCAAGGGCGCCTAAGTGATAATATTTTATTTCCTATTAAGTGTGTTTCAAGTAAAATACATATGTGTGGGGTATACTGTTTTAAATAATTAAAAACAAGAGACCTCTTAATCTTGGACCCTAAACCTCTAGTGTTCCAGCAAATGCAATTAAGTGTATCCATTGTAAAGAGCTTGTAAAAATAGAGCTGTTAACACAGCGCATAAAGAAGTATCATGAGACAAGGCTGGTAGAACAGCCAGGCATGGCCAGGAGAGGAGCCCAGAGTCAGGAAGAAAGGAGAGAGGAGAGACAAAGTGAAGAAACAAAAACCCAACAACCCCCCACCCTACACCTCTTACCAAAACCGTAGGAAAGAGCATGTCTGCACCCTAACTATTAGTGACTATTGCAGAGGCAAGGAAACAGAATAGTAGCAAGCCTATTTGTTAGGAAGCTACAACGAAATTATTACCTCTGAGGGGAAGCAGACAGTGTGAGAGACACCACCGCCCGAACACCCAACTCAAACTGAGGAGGGGGTACATGTCTTGAACGTATTTGAACAACGTTTCTAACATACAACCTTATGTCGGTATAGCCGCTATCCCTACAATTGCGTACACCCTAGGGACCCAGACTCAGGGTAACCCTGAAGCCGACCAACCCATACACCTAGAACCAAATGTTCACTCGCGGGGGGGTGCAGAAAAGTATACCACCTAAAGCATGCACCCAGCAGGGAAAGAAGGGGGCCCACATAATACACATGAAACAGTATGTGGCCTTATAATATGTAAGTATTCATAGAGTTATAGTCCTGATTCCCGTTAAATTTAAACTTTAGTTTAATAATCACCCCCATAGGCTGTGGTAGCTGAAAGCTAAAATAGCTAGTTACCTTCGTATGTTACTAGGGATAACAGACAGGAGAGCAATGGTCAGACTGTTTCAAATTCCTCGCAGTTTTCCCCCGTAGTAGATGAGTTATTTTTAGCATATTCATATATTAGACAACAGTGACCCCTGCTGGATACAGCTGTGTGTATAAGAGGAACATCTCAACCGCATCCCCCAGCGACAGAAGAAATTGTATATTGCCGTTCCCTCTTACTAATATTATTGTGCCCACAGTTAACATAGCGCACCATCGTCATATACCTAGAGAAGGTCTATCTGGCCGTCCGCAGTCCATAACAGTAGAGGACACTGAAGTGAATTAAGGTAGTAAAACCATATATTAAGTCTGTGGCATCAGTACCAGTTGCAGTTTTTGTCTGGAGAAGGATCCAGCATTTCAATGATGCGGACAGCGACACAGACCCCACTAAAACGTGGTAAATAAACATACGCTTTACCAATACACTGTATCGACTCACTCCTATTAATCAATCCCCCCAGGAGATATAAAAAGACTGAGAGGGGTTCCCACGGCACCCGGTACACCACCAGTATATGATATTAATAGCTTAATGGGCAGAGGTCCTACCTACATCCCCCCGGAAGACTAATACATTCAAGCTCAGTCTGAAATCAAAAGATATATAGAACGTACGGGTCTCCAGGAAGGGACAGCAGAAGGTCCATCAACCAGGTTAACTCCCATATAGATCATCCCAAGAGGATACAGAAGCTAGTAATCTTTTAACCAGTATAGTGCTGCTCATCAGGATACCGGATATCCGAATAGACTCGGATATCCGAACTTTTTAGGCCTATCCGATCGGATCCGGATTCCGGATAGCTGGACGGAAATCCGGATAGCTCTATGCGGATAGTTGGTCGCATAACCCGGATATCCGCGGATACCGATCGGATATCCGAATCCGGGTACTGTAACCATGGACATGATGTCCATGACGTCATTCAGCCAATCAGAGCGCTCCCAGCCTAAGCCCAAGCACCCAATCACAGAGGGGAACCTTGGCCAGTCCCTCCTGTATATAAGGAGGGGGGCATGTTAAGAATCTCGTCCTTGCTTTGTGACTGCCACTGAGATAGTTTGTCCAGTGTGTTTGGCTGAAGCAAGTACATTATCCCAGTGATAACCCAGCGTTTTAACACTAAAACACCTTCTGGTTTTACTGTTTTACTGTGTTGTAGTTAGCTTAGCTAGTCTGTGTAATTTGTTAGTGTCAGTCAGTCTTGTCAGTCAGTCTTTCAGCTGCAGCAGCTGCCTGTGCCTGCTACTAGGTCCTGTGTCTTTGTGTGTGCTGTGTCTGTGTGCACACACTCCAGGCTCCTTGCTGCTGGCTGGGCTGCTATTATTACTGCTACTAGGTCCTGTGTCTTTGTGTGTGCTGTGTCTGTGTGCACACACTCCAGGCTCCTTGCTGCTGGCTGGGCTGCTATTACTACTGCTACTGTGGTTTTATATTGTGTAGTTGCAGACAGTGCTAGTACTACAGATTATTGCTGCTGTGCTGCTGCTGAGTGAGCAGTGTCAGTGTGTTTAGTTGTTGTACTCCTGTCTGTCAATCTGCTGATCATTTCCAAGCCCGCCGCCAATAATAAAAGTGCACCAAGTACCCCACACACATCATCTGTGACGTCGACTCATCAGTGACAGTGAGTCTTGTACTATGTCTGGCACTGGCAGTGTGAGACGGGGGAGGGGCAAGGCCAGAAGGAGAGTGAGCAACATTGCGGCCTCTGGCAGCAGTTCTGCCGCATCAGTCATTCCGCCGCTACCCACTGGCAGTCACGCTGCAGAGACGCAGCAGCGTGTTGCGTCAATTTTCAAGCAGGGTCAGCGGCGCAGATTGGAGGAGAAGGACGCCGCGTCTGTGATGCAGCAGATGGCGCATGACGAGGAGCAAGCCAGTGACAGTGAGGCCACCACCACCAGCCCTAGCCCTAGAGAAAATATTCTCAGCAAAATTGGCTTTACAGAAGAGTCTGAGATGCTGACAGTAATTGTTGGGGGGGAGCCCGTCCATGATGTGTCAGCAGAAGAGGAGTTTGAGGCGGGCTCATCATCCCAGCAGTTTTACGAAGGGGAGTTTGATGATGAGGTGAAGGACCCGGACTACCAGCGACCGGAGGGGCATGTCAGCTCTGACTCTGAGGAGGAGGAGTCAGTGTGTATGGCACGCAGGTTGAGCATTGCAGGGATTGGCAGGAGCAGCAGTGGGCATGGAGTACGTGACCCGCAGGCTGCTGCTCCATCTGTCAGTGGCACGACTACCACCAGCCGCACCACTCAACCCCAGGCCCCAACCACCACCGGGAGAAAATCCACAGCAGCATCCCGTTCTGAGCCACGTAAGGGAAAACTCCAATCCCCAATATGGCAGTTTTTCCATCTGCCCTCACTGGATAGCAAATTTGTAACATGCAAATTATGCCATGTTAAGCTGAGCAGAGGGTCTCACCCCTCCAGTTATGGCACCTCCAGCTTCATCAACCATCTGGGCAATAAGCACAAACCTGAGCATCAGGAATTCAAGCTGCTGAAGGAAGCTGGCGCTGGCCCTTGCAGAGGTCAGAGCACTATAACCAGCTTTGCCACTCCTGCTGACACTGAGGCCTGTTCAGGCAGCCAGTCCTCCTCAGTGGTCTCCTCTGTTCCCTCCTCAGCTTCCCGTGCAAGCCTAAAACGCCCCCACCACCAGACCCTGCTGAGTGACTCTTTTGTGGTCAGGGCTCAGCCTCCCGGCAGCCGTCGCATACGCCAGCTGAACGGCTTGCTTACACGGGCCATGTCCTCCCAGCTCCTCCCATACTCGTTTGTGCAGGAGGGGAGCCGGATGCGTGCGCTCCTGCAGTGCGCAGCGCCGGATTGGCCAATCCCCAGCCGGCACTACTTCGCACGCAAGGCCATCCCAGCACTGCACTGCTTTGTAAAGGCCAACGTGGAGCGTGGGCTGGATCATGCGCTTGGTGCGCGCGTCCATGTGACAATGGACTCATGGAGCAGCCG
Organism: Hyperolius riggenbachi; assembly: GCF_040937935.1. Classification (NCBI taxonomy): domain Eukaryota; kingdom Metazoa; phylum Chordata; class Amphibia; order Anura; family Hyperoliidae; genus Hyperolius; species Hyperolius riggenbachi. Next base: position 186,167,312 of record NC_090656.1, read on the forward strand.
GTTCGGGACAGGCCGCTATTTGTCCTTCACCGCGCACTGGGTCAGTTTGGTGGAAGGGGGTGAAGAGGAGACAGCAGCATCATCACCACGGTGGGTGGTGCCACCCCGCAGCAGGGTCAGGGGAAGTGCAGCAGCTTCCAGCTCTGATCCGGTTCCATCCGCCGCCAAACAACCCCGCCTCAGCAGCAGCGTGAAGGCCCACCACTGCCAAGCGCTGCTGCAGATGGTCACGGTGGGCAAGAACAAGCTGACGGCAGACCACGTCTTGGCCAAGCTCCGAGAGCAAGAGAGGAGTTGGCTGACCCCCAGAGGCCTCAGAGTCGGAGAGGTGGTGGCCGACAATGGTGCAAACTTGGTTGCCGCCATCCAGCGGGGAAACCTCACCCACATCCCCTGTCTGGCCCACGTCCTGAACCTAGTGGTGCAGAAATTCCTGCACACCTACCAGGGGATGGACACTCTTTTGGGAGCGGCAAGGAAAACGGTGGGTCATTTTCGCCGCTCGGGTGGTGCCACAGCGACCCTTACAGCCGTGCAGATGGAGCTGAACCTCCCACAGCACCGCCTCATTATAGACGTTCCAACACGCTGGAATTCCACCCTGGCGATGTTGGAACGTCTGGTTGAACAGAGGCGGGCTGTCAACCTGTACCTGGCCAGAGCCACCATGGATGCCAACTTGTTGGGGACCGGCACCACCCACCTCCCAGACATCATCCGCCCTGCTGAGTGGGGAAAAATGCAGCTGGTGTGCTTTGTGCTGGCACCCTTCCTGGAGGCCACCAACATGGTCAGCCGGGACCATGCGTCGCTGTGTGAGTGGTTGACCATTGTGTGCATGCTGGACAAGGCCCTCGATGCTCTGCTGGAAGTGGGAGAGGAAGCCTTGATCCAGCAGCAGGAGCAGCAGCAGCACACTTCACAGTCCACCTCTGTGCAGCAGGAGGAGGATTCGGAGGAGTTGGAGGAGGACTTGGAGGAGTTGGAGGTCCCTGACCTTGAAGAGGAGGGGGCACAGCGGAGTGCAGCTGCAGTAGTGCGGGGGTGGAGAGAGCAAGATGAGGCTCCGGAATCAGAGGAGGACGACAGCACTGTCAGCGGTGCAGAAGATGATAGGTCAGCAGAGATGGCAGCCCTCTTCCCCATGGCAGTGCACATGCTGCAGTGCCTGCGCAAAGACCCAAGGGTGAAGGAGATGAGTGCTCGGGAGGACATCTGGATCACCCTGATGCTGGACCCACGGCTGAAGGGGAAGCTGGCTCAGTTCCTGCCTGTAGGAGGAGACCCTGTGCGCCGAATCAGGGACTTGCAGCGGATTCTGGTTCGGCGCTTGGAGGAAGCCTTCCCCCGGACTCCCACCCCCCCTGCTGTCTCAGTCCAGCCAGCACAGCAGCAGGTGCCTGCATCCAGCATCAGCAGGCGCCCAACAAACCTGCTGTCTCTGACAAAGGCGCTCTATGCCACACCAGTACCGCTGCCTACAGAGGAGGTGCCTGCAGCAGCATCCGGCTCTCAAAGCCAGAACCAGCACCTGACCCGGATGGTGGCCGACTATATGGGGTCCTATAGCGGGCTTGACACCGACACCCCTGTGGACCCCTTGGAGTACTGGGTGAAGCACCTGGATATCTGGGGCGAGCTGGCGCAATACGCCCTGGAAGTGCTGTCCTGCCCGCCTTCCAGCGTTATGTCGGAAAGGTGCTTCAGTGCGGCCGGTGGCGTGGTCACTGAGAAGCGCTCTTGTCTGTCAGGCCAGTCTGTGGACAGACTGACTTTTTTAAAGATGAACGAGGCTTGGGCAATTGGTGAGTTCCTGGCCCCTGTTGTTGGCAAGAGGGGGAAATGAAGTGGCTGAGTGGTTATCACTATGCCTGCTTGCTGCTTAACCACCCTTTACCACCACAACCTCCTGACTCCATCTTCATGAAGCCAGGTTCTTATTTTTTGAACTGTGCCGTGGTACCTGCCATGGTCAACTATGTAAACACAATAGCTGTGTAATTTTTTTGGAGGTGTCTGTGCTGTGCGAGTTGTGGGGAGGCCCCAACTGCGTCAGTACGACCGCTTCCTGGAACCTCTCCTAATTTTTTACTGTGCCGTGGTACCTACAACAGTGCCATGGTCAACTATGTAAACACAATAGCTGTGTAATTTTTTTGGAGGTGTCTGTGCTGTCCGAGTTGTGGGGCCCCAACTGTGGCAGTACGACCGACCGCTTCCTGGAACCTCTCCTAATTTTTTACTGTGCCGTGGTACCTACAACAGTGCCATGGTCAACTATGTAAACACAATAGCTGTGTAATTTTTTTGGAGGTGTCTGTGCTGTCCGAGTTGTGGGGCCCCAACTGCGGCAGTACGACCGACCGCTTCCTGGAACCTCTCCTAATTTTTTACTGTGCCGTGGTACCTACAACAGTGCCATGGTCAACTATGTAAACACAATAGCTGTGTAATTTTTTTGGAGGTGTCTGTGCTGTCCGAGTTGTGGGGCCCCAACTGCGGCAGTACGACCGACCGCTTCCTGGAACCTCTCCTAATTTTTTACTGTGCCGTGGTACCTACAACAGTGCCATGGTCAACTATCTAAACACAATAGCTGTGTAATTTTTTTTGGAGGTGTCTGCTGTCCGAGTTGTGGGGAGGCCCCAACTGCGTCAGTACGACTGCTTCCTGATACCACTCTGATGTTGATTGACAGCCATTTTTTTAGGGGGGGGGGGGGGGGGGATTTTAAGTCCACTCCCCACATCATCAGTGTTTCCATTTTCAAAATTATGATGCTACATGCCTCATATACCCTAAAAAACCTTTTTAAAGCAATTTAAAGGCCACTTCCGGGATTAAACACGGATATCCGAATCCGATCGGATACTAGGGTCGGATATCCGAATCGGATTCGGATCGGAAAATTTTGAATTCGGATATCCGACCCGGATCGGATAGCGGGGTATCCGGATCCGAATCGGATCCGGATTTTGAAAAGGGGTATCCGAGCAGCACTGAACCAGTATATACACCCGGATAGGTAGAAACTGGGAAACATTAAGTTCGGGCATTTTATAGTGCGCATCCTGACTAAAGCATATGTATCAGAGCATACATAGAGGACGTATATTAGAGCCTGGGATCAACTCCGTCTCAGTATACCATACATCAGCAGTTCATTAGGTAGCAATGCAGTGATAAATATGTACGTGAACATATTATTCCGGGCTGATCTCGAGGGATAATCTTTTTCAGACCTTTCGTACTTACGGGGGAGGGACATGCGTAAAATGGATGCGCACGATGCAAGAAGTAACCGTTATTAGAGTGACGCGAAAGCGCGCCTTGAGAGAATGGCGGCAGATTTAAGTGTAAACATCTCTCCCCTTTACACAGTGCTTTATATACAGAGTATACCTATAATATACAAATACCAGTCTCATATGACTTCATAGACAGTCCCCCCGAGAAAACCACTATGGGGCATTATGTGAGAATGCAAACTGTATAGAATGGCATAACGTATTAAACAGCATATATACAAGAGATATAACTTTGTGCTATCGAGGTTCCAGAGGGGACATATAAGGATGGTCTGTTGGTCCTTGCGGATCCAGCATTCCAGGGATCACATCTCCTTCTATGTGCATGTCCGCCAGCACGTAAAGCGATAGGCCGATACCGACACAGGAATGCCAGTCTCAGAACAGTGAAATACTTGCAGAACAGCAAGAATCAACAAGTAAACAGTATCAATCAGGTTGATTAAAGTGAAATATTTACTGGATCTAGTTACAGTCCATTGGGGATCCATGCATTGCCTCTCAGAGGATAAGATACCGGCACCGGTCCATGTGTGATTTAGTAGGCTAATAGGAACAGCCATTGTAGTAAAGAGAATTGTCACATGGAGATTCCTTAGGATCGTTAATAAAGTCATATAGCAGGCACATTTACTTACAGTTCGGAGCAATACTAATCAGGGCAGTTAACTTGGAGGCAGAGGCAGGGCTGTTATCCAAGTCATTGCGTCCTCAGGGGTATCAAAAAACAAGGTTTCCTCACCCGACTGTATTCTGAGCCTCGCCGGGAAAAGCATTGCGTAAGTGATGTTACGGTCGCGCAGCTTGGCCTTGACTTGAGCAAATGATCGGCGTTGTTTTTGTGTTTCCGCAGTAAAGTCCGGGAACAACATCAGGCGTTGATTTTCATAAAATAGATCTCCCGCTTTCCTTGCCGCTGCAAGGATATTATCCCGATCTTTGAAATTCAGGATTTTAAATATTAAGGCCCGAGGTGGTGCTCCCGGTATGGTTTTTTTGCTGGTGACTCTGTGGGCCCTTTCAATTACGAAGAGTGGAGAGAAGGTATTCTCCGGGAGAAGGCGCCTCAGTAGCTTTTCTACAAAGTCCGGCACATCTTTCCCCTCGCTGCCTTCCGGAACACCGAGTAGGCGCAGATTATTGCGTCGGTTTCTATTCTCTGAGTCCACCGACTTATCCTCAAGACTCCTGATCCTCCGCTGCATTGTAGTAATGTCCGCGCCATGTGCTCGCACCGTGTCTTCGGTGGCTGAAGTGCGTCTCTCCACCTCTGACACTCTTTCCCGCACAGTAGCCATATCTTGGCGCAGTAGACCCATGCCGGCATCAACATGATCGATTTTTAAGGTAAGAGTGGTTTGGCAAGTCTGTATGGCTTCCATTATGGTGTGCACATATGGCGGGAGTTGCTCCTGCTCTTCCTCCCCCGTGTTGGGGTCCATCTCTTTGTCGTTTTGTGGCTTCTGTTTTGAGGTGGACGGAGTTAACACCGGCTGTTCAGAGTGTTTATTCTTGTCACCCTTCTCCTTATGATTCTGCTTGTTGCGCTGAGACATAGCTGGAGTCTCGTAAGGGTGGTAGCGCGCAGATGGCTGTTTGTCTCGGGTAGGGCCCGCGGTGTCGTCCCAGTCAGGGGAAGCGGGGCTGACTACAGCAGATCCCTCCGGAGGAGGAGTACACCAGTCCTCCAGTTTGCGAGCAGGAGTGTAGCCGACACTTTAAAAAGGTTTTGAGAGATAATTGGCCGTGTTCAAATAGCGAATATTGAATAAAGTAGAATCAGGCAGTGGAGCTCCTCACAACACGTCTGCTCAGGTCGCCATGTTGACCACGCCCCCCAACAATAATATTTTTATAGCGCTTTTCTCCCTGGGGACTCAAAGCGCTGTGACCCTGCATTATGCAGTCTCAAAGGCTAGGGAAAAGAGGTGAGTTTTTAGCCTTTTTTTACTTTAAAATTAGCCCCTTACCTCCCACACTCCCCGATAGGTACACATAATTTTTTTTGTAAAAAAAAAAAAAAAAAATATACAATAAAAAATTACATAAATAGTTACCTTACGGACTGAACTTTTTATTATGTATGTTGAATAGTATATTACTGTTATTTTCTAAATTATGGCCTTGTAATAAGTGATGAACGCAAAACTGAAAAAATGCACCTTTATTTATTTTTTTTTTAAACAAATTTTTATTGATTTTATCCCATATAACAGCAATTCTGGAATTTGACTGCCACATAGTGGACAAACAGTTACATTGTCAAGAACTAAAACGCATTTAGCCTTATCATTACAAACATACCTCCGTCTACCATGTACTATAACAAATTTTGTTTACATTCCTAATTCCTCCCGCCCTTTCCTCCCCCCGCCCCAGCCACCCCCCCTTCTGTCATCTCTAAGGCGAAATATTAAATGCTTATAATCTAGTTGGAAAGTGAAATGTCCAAGCGGCCCAAAGTTCCCTGGATGTGATTTGTCAGGTACCATTTGGTATAGGTGAAAGGCTCCATGATATCTTTGATTTCCATGTCCGAGTATGATGCCAAAATAAAGGTCCTCCCTTTTTTGAAGAAGTTCGCTGTCTTTCTGTCTTTATGCACTGTTGCTTCTAGTCTATCCTGATTAAAGAGATGGAATAATTCTTCTTTTACGTCCCAGAGCGTTGGATTGCTGGGATACATCCATTTATTAAATATGGCTTTGCGTGCCGCAATCAGAATCAAGTGTGTGAGCTTACTTGGGATTTGATGCTTATGTGCGTCAATTTCTAGATTTGAAGGTGTAATATAGTTAAAAAGGCATGCTATTGGGCAACAGTCCAATCGATTTTTACAGACAGAATCGATATATAACAACACCTCTTGCCAGAAGGTGATAAATGCTGGACATGACCAAAGACAATGAAATAAGTCTGAATTTTGTAGTGAGCACTTGGGACATCTCTGAGAATAATGCGCAGGGGGGATACGGTACTTTATATTAAATGCGTATTTCGCTCTATGAATTAATTTGAGTTGTGACTCTCTCCATGTCCCCCCTGGTATAATTTTATGCACTAGTCTGTAACCCTCTAATATTTTTTCCTCGAGTTTTTCAGTTGGAATGTCCTTTTGCCATTTGGTTAAATTGTTCCTAGCTTTTGTTTCTATATTTATTGCCTGTAATCTTGAGTGCATTTCAGCTAGCGATAATTGGTGCATATGGGGCGAGATAAATTTATCAAAAGAGTTTAGGGTTACCACTGATGATATGTCAGTTATTTTGCTCCGTATGTGTGATCTTATTTGGCAATAATAGAGAAAATGGCTTCTGGGAATCCCAAATTTAGCTCTTATTTCCTGAAAGGTCATAAATCTCCCCCTGCGCAGGTCACAGATCTGGCCCAAGTGCTCGAGCCCTTTCTCACTCCAACTCAGAAATCCTCCATGCATAATGCTTGCACTAAAGCTAGGAAGTCCCCAAAATGGCATGTACTTTGAGATCTGCTGAGGTACCCGATATATTTTCCTTAGCTCCCTCCAGGCCATCACCGTATCTTTGATAACTCTACTATTTACAAGCTTCGGTGGCATTTTGCTTTGTGGGGTGTGTAGGAGGCCTGCTAGTGACCATGGCTCAGAGAATGCTGCCTCAAGGTCATAATTTGAGTACACACTGGTTTTATTTATCCAATCTCTCACATGTCTTGCCAGACAAGCAAGATTATATCTTCGTATATCAGGAATCGCTAGACCCCCCCCCCCCCCCCCCCATTCTCTTGGTAACTGTAGTTTAACGAGAGCAATTCTTGCTCTTTTATGTTTCCATAAAAATCTCGACATTGCTCTATTTATGTCTAATATGTCTGAATGTTTCAGTAACAATGGGATGGTTTGTAAGGGGTAGTCTCCCAAAGGTGACCGATTTAATTAGAGCAGCTCTACCTGCCAGGTTTATTGGTAAATTTTCCCTTCTTAGCAGCTGATTCTTAAGATCTTTTATCAGGTGAGAATAGTTCAAGCTATATAGCATACTTGGGTCTTTATGTATTTTTATGCCTAAATAGGTGACTACCGTACTTACTTTTACCGGAAGATGGGCCAATTGATGTTTGGGTGCCAGGGGGGAGAGATATAGTAGTTCACATTTGGAAACATTCACCTTGAAGCCGCTAAAGTTGCCAACTTGCTGGATTATGTTTAGGGCTTCTTCCAGTTGAGTTTCTGGGTTTTTTAAAAATAAAAGGATATCATCGGCGAACATGGCTTGCGACACCACAGTGCTTCCAATATCCATGCCTGGCAATTTACTCTCTAGTATTTGGGTCAGGGGCTCTAACGCTAGATTAAAGAGCAGGGGAGACAAAGGGCAGCCCTGTCTAGTTCCTTTCTCTAATACTATTTCTTCCGAGAGAAAACCCGGCGTATATATACGTGCCTTCGGGTTTGTATGCATTGCTTTAATGAGATTCCTGACTTCTCCTTGAATGTTAAATTTATCTAATACCTTATCCATCCATCTCCAATCTACGTTATCGAAAGCCTTTTCGGCATCGATTAATAGTAAGGCATAATTCTTACAGGATCTCGGGTATGCTCTAACATGATCTTGGGCTACCAGGACTTTGCGTATATTTGCTATGGCCGATCTTTGTCTCACAAAGCCCACTTGATGTGGACTAACTAATTTTGGGAGCAATTCCGCCAGTCGATCGGCTATTATTTTAGATAGGAGTTTGAGGTCTTGATTGATTAATGAGATGGGTCTGTATGACCCTGGATCCAGTGGATCCTTGCCCTGTTTTGGGATTAGTTTGATGTAAGCCATGTTCGCCGATGAGGAATATTTGCTATCTTTTAATATTTTGTTAAATAGGGTAGTTAAGTAAGGGGCCAATTCTTGTTTTAACATTTTATAAAATTCTGAAGGAAGGCCATCGGGACCAGGGGCTTTTTTGTTAGATAATGACTTTATTGTCCCTATGACCTCTTCTTGTGTAATAGGTGAGTTGAGAAACGCAAGGTCTTCTTCGGATAGAGAAGGTAGGTTCAAGTTCTCGAACCACAACGGGAGAGCCGCCTCCCTCTCCCAATTGGGTGGGCGCTCGTATAGTTTCCTGTAAAACTTACTAAAGATAGTATTAATGGACTTGGGATCATTGCATACCTGGTTTGTGTCAGAGCGCAGACTAGTGATAACCGTTGCCGTTTGCGGTGGTCTAGACATTCTGGACAGAAGACTTCCCATTTTGTTTCCAAACTTGTAATAATATAAATCTCTATACGATTTTAGGTACCTCTCCCTGATCCTCAGATCAGTGTCTGCTTGTTTTTTTGTTGCTAGCCAATTTAAAGAGAATCTGTATTGTTAAAATCGCACAAAAGTAAACATACCAGTACGTTTGGGGACATCGCCTATTACCCTCTGTCACAATTTCGCCGCTCCTCGCCGCATTAAAAGTGGTTAAAAAAAGTTTGTTTATAAACAAACAAAATGGCCACCAAAACAGGAAGTAGGTTGATGTACAGTATGTCCACACATAGAAAATACATCCATACACAAGCAGGCTGTATACACCCTTCCTTTTGAATCTCAAGAGATCATTTGTGTGTTTCTTTCCCCCTGCAGCTATCACCCACTGAAGTGTCAGGCTGATTCTTCCAGCAAACAGCTCTGCCCTTGTGTGTAATTCCTCAGTATGTGAAAGCCCAGCCAGCTCAGAGGACGATTTATCCAGCTTGTAAAAGATAAGAGAGAAGAGAGAAGCTGCCCTAATCTAAATAATACACAGGCAGTGTGCATAGAGGGGCCTGGAAGGGGGAGTTCATAGCAGAACCACAACACTGAAGAACTTGGCAGCCTTCCAGACACAGGCTGACAAGTCTGACAGGGGAAAGATACATTGATTTATTACAGAGACTGTGATAGTAGAAAGTGCTGCAGTAAGCTAGAACACATTAGAATAGCTTTTGGAACTTGTAGGATGATAAAAAACAGGATGCAATTTTTGTTACGGAGTCTCTTTAATCTCGTTCCAGGGGAGGGATTAGTTAGAAACGCTGTATGTGCTTCTCTGACTTTTTTCAAAGAGATCATATACGCTTCGTGTGATTTTTTTTTCTTTTCCCTGCTATATAGCTAATGATTTTGCCCCGGAGTGTAGGTTTGGCCGCTTCCCAAAACAAAAATATATCTTTAGTGTGACGAGCATTGTCATCTTTGTATTCCCACCACCATTGGAGTAGCAGTTGGGCTAATTCTTCATCTTCATAAAGATGTGAGGGGAAACGCCAGATGATGTCTGACCCTCTGGGAACCAGGGGGGAAAAAGTCAGCTGAATTGGGGCATGATCTGATATAACTAGATCCAGAATTTCAGTTTGAACCACCTGTGCCATCACTGAAGGAGTGACTAACAGATAGTCCAGACGTGACCATATATCATGGGGGATCGAATGGAATGTGTATTCCTCACCATCTGGATGTAGGAGCCTCCAACTATCACATAGCATTGTGGCTTGCATATAATCATTTAAAATTTGTGACTTGTTTACTGTCAGGCCAGAAGCTGGTACTCTTTTAGATCTGTCTTCCTGTGTGTGCATTACTGCGTTACACCCCCTTGTATTACCTTAACATTTCCCATCAGTTGAATCTCTCTGTTTAGCTCCTCATAGAAACATTTGTCTTCCACGTTTGGCGCATACAGGTTGAATAATACTATTTCTTCTCCTGCCAATTGCAACTTGATCCATACCCAGCGCCCCCCTGTGTCCTGCTTATGAGAAATTACTTGCCCCTGTAAGGATTTATGTAGCAGTATCAGTACTCCAGATTTGCACCCTTGGGCTGGGGAGCCAAACACCTGTCCAACCCATGATTTTCTCCTGTAATTAAAATTTTCCTGTGCTAGGTGGCATTCCTGAAGCATTGCTATGTCAGTTTTAACTTTTTTCAAGTGCCTCAGAACTATTGATCTCTTTTCTGGTGAACGTAGGCCTCTAACGTTCCACGATGTGACTTTTATCGACATAGGGGCGGTGGAATATGGATCAAGCCAGCTTCCATTATACTTAACCAGTTCACCCCCAAGGTTTTTTATCCTAACGGACCAGAGCAATTTTCAGTTGTCAGTGCTCCTCCCTTTTATTCCTTAATAACTTTATTACTACTTACCACAAGAAAATGATCTATACCTCGTTTTTTTCGCCACCAATTAGGCTTTCTGTGAATAGTACATTTTGCTAAGAATTTTTTTATTCTAAATGCGTTTTAATGAGAAAAACAGAAAAAAAAGAAGAAAAATCATTATTTCTCAGTTTTCAACCATTATAGTTTTAAAATTAAACATTCTCCTGTGGATAAAACAAACACGTTTTATTTGCCCAGTCGTCCCAATTATTAAACAGTTTAAATGATGTCCCTATCACAATGTATGGCGACAGTATATTATTTTGAAATATAAGTGTTATTTTTCTGTTGTGTTTTTTTTTATTCTGGCCATAATTACAAGCCACTATGTAATAAATTAAAATTAATTTCCCCCCATAAAATATAAATTAACAAAGCTGAGTCCCTAAGGCAACTATTTATTTATTTATTTTAGCTGATTTTTTTTTTGCAAGTGTTTTTTTTTTGGGGGGGGAGGAGGGTTGGAAGTGTAATTTTATTAAGATCTGTATGTACTTGAAAATGAATGTATTTTGTAGGTGTAATATACTTTTTGGCCACAAGATGGCGCTAGTGAACACTCATAGGAAATGTTCACTTTTTTTTTTTTTTCTTCACTTTATTTAATTGTTACATTTCCTGTTATTGTGAATGGACGTAGCCGCTGTTCGCGGTCACGTCCATTCACTCCAGGCACTGCGATTGGGTAGAGGACCGTTCGGTCCTCTTCCCCAATCACCCAGCACGGAAGCCCGACGGAAACAGCGGCGGTAGCGGCGCACACACGGCGGTAGCAGCGGCGGGAACGCGGGACGTATTAAAATGTCATGTTGCTGTTAATAGCGGTAAGCATGACGTTTTAATACGTTAGGATGTCAGTAAATGGTTAAAGCGCTATTAATAACCTATTCCTTGCCCCGAGATGACAGAACCCTTCCCTGAATAACCCCTCCCCCTTCCCTTTTTTCCCTGTACTCGGCAATTGCAACAAAAGCAGGGCTGGTCTGCCCTTGGATATCTTGGGTAGGTGCCATGGCTTTGCCTTAGTTGTAATTGAAGATATAATAGAAAGAACAACAACAAAAAATGAACTGAACCAACAAAACTTATAGTTACTTGACTCCACTTCTTCCCAGGATGTCTTCCTCCTCATGGTACCTCCAGAAGTGAATCTCCCTTGACTAAGTGAATCTTAACTGATGGTAACATAAAGCTTTCATTTCAAATCGAGAGCTCTCAAAATACGGCTCCCTATGGTAAGTCATAAACTAGAAACATTAAAGATCAAAAATGGAACATTCAGATGAACAAGAGTATTTCTGTTTCTTTGCATAAGGGCAGTTGCTTTATTTTCTGTTAGGCAGCGCCCCCTGCCCATCATTCTGAGAACAACATCTAATCTTTTATAGGCTTCACTCTGTGGGTGCGTTATCCGCACGTAAAAAAGATAGTGCATCTGTGACTGAGTGAAACACGTGCGTTTCATCAGCATCATCTGTGACTCGTAATATTGCCGGGTACTGTAATGCGAATTTCCACTGCTTTTGTATACAAAGTGCGCAGGCTGGGTTAAAGGCTTGGCGCTTTTTTGATACTTCAGCCGAATAGTTGTTAAAGATTATAATTTGTGTCCCCTGGTATTCCAAAGGTCGATCAAGCTCTCTGTAGGCTCTCAACATCTCATTCTTATCCGCAAAGTCTAAATATCTCGCCAATACGAGGCGCGGGGGTCTTTTGTCTGAAGGGGGGCGAGGGGGGCCTACTTTGTGTGCTCTTTCTACTTTAAAGCCTTTTTTAAAGCCGAGCAATTTAGGTAGTGCAGATGCACAGAAATCTTTCAGGGCTTGAGGTGTCATATTTTCTGGGAGTCCCACCACTCTGAGATTATTGCGCCTTGAGCGGTTTTCTAGATCTTGCAGCTTGTCCCTCATCTGTTTATGCTCCAATTTCATCTGCTTATTCTCACTTGCCTCTCTAGCCCTGTCATCTTCTATGGCTGAGATCCGTGTCTCAGCCTGATCCAGTCTGTTATCATGGGCCTGGAGTTTTAGCTGAGTCTCTTTCAAGGAGCGGTCTATGGCTGCTTGTATCATAGTGTGGAGCTCTGGCGCAAGTCTTTCGACTACTGCTACTGCCAGCCTTTGGTAGTCTGTCCCCATGGTGTTTCTCACCTGGTGTGGCCCGCTCTGTATTCTCCCAGTCCCCTCCGGCATCCTCTGGTGTCACCGCGGCTTGAGTAGGTGAGGGGAGCGGCTGTGAGGCCTGTGCTGCGAGGGTTGCGGCGGCCATCTTGGGAGGAACTTCTTCCGCGGCTGGGGGCTGCTTTGTTGTGGACCACGTGATATAGCGGTCCATGTAGCGGGTGTTTGGCGTGCGGAGGGTTGGGACGGTCTCCTACAGCTTCCTATGCCAAGCGGGGGCGCTTCAGCTGTGCTGCGATTCAGCCGAGGGAGCCTCTATCTGCGGAGCTCCTCCGTCAGCCTCCTTCCATCCAGGCGCCGGAACCGGAAGTATGATGCACCTTTATTTCCAAATAAAATATCGGTGCCATACACTGTGACAGGGACATAATTTAAATGGTGTAATAACTGGGACAAATAGGAAAATAAAATACATGGGTTTTAATTACGGTAGCATGTATTAATTTAAAACTATAATGGCCAAAAGCTGAGAAATGATGATTTTTTTTCCTTTTCTTTCTTAATATTCCTGTTAAAATGGATTTAGAATAAATTAATTCTCAGCAAAATGTACCACCCAAAGAAAGCCTAATTGGTGGCGGAAAACACAAGCTATAGACCAATTCATTGTGATGAGTAGTGATAAAGTTATTGGCAAATGAATGGGAGGTGAAAGTTTCTCAGATACAAAAAATAAACAACCATTCGAGCTTAAAGGGATACTGTAGGGGGTCGGGGGGAAAATGAGTTGAACTTACCCGGGGCTTCTAACGGTCCCCCGCAGACATCCTGTGCCCGCGCAGCCACTCACCGATGCTCCAGCCCCATCTCCGTTTCACTTCTGGAATTTCAGACTTTAAAGTCTGAAAACCACTGCGCCTGCGTTGCCATGTCCTTAATCCCGCTGATGTCACCAGGAGCGTACTGAGCAGACACAGACCATACTGGGCCTGCGCAGTATGCTCCTGGTGACATCAGCGTGATCGAGGACACGGCAACGCAGGTGCAGTGGTTTTCAGACTTTAACCCATTCGCGTTCCGTCGTTTTCACTTGAGAAATGTTCACCTCCCATTCATTAGCCTATAGCTTTATCACTACTTTTCACAATGAACTGATCTATATCTTGTTTTTTCCGCCACCAATTAGGCTTTCTTTGGGGGGTACATTTTGCTAAGAGCCACTTTACTGTAAATGTATTTTAACAGGAAGAGTAAGGAAAAAAAAAACACGGAAAAAAATCATTATTTCTCAGTTTTCAGCCATTATAGTTTTAAAATAATACATGCCTCCATAATTAAAACTCACGTATTGTATTTGCCCATATGTCCCGGCTATTACACCGTTAAAATTATGTCCCTATCATAATGTATGGCGACAATATTTTATTTGGAAATAAAGGTGCATTTTTTCCGTTTTGCATCTATCACTATTTCCAAGTTTAAAATAAAAAAAATATAGAAGTATTTCATCTTTACATTGATATTTAAAAAGTTTAGACCCTTATGTAAATATTTACATGTTTGTTTGTTTTTATTGTAATGTTTTTTTTTTTATATTAAACATTTTATTTGGGTAGTTTTGGGAGGGTGGGATGTAAACATGTGATTTATAATGTAAATGTGTGTTTGAATTACATTTTTTTTTACTTTTAGTTGTAGTTTTACTTTTTGGCCACAAGATGGCGGCCATGAGTGTTTACATGACGTCACTCTAAGCGTAACACACGCTTAGAGCGACGTATGGGGTACGTTACAGCCAGAAAAAGCGAAGCTTCCGAGAGAAGCTGTCGCTTTTTCAGCGGGGGAGAGGAATCAGTGATTGGGCACCATAGCACGATACACTGATTGCCTGGCTATCGAACCGCGGGCCGGGAGCAGGAGTGCGTGGTAGCGCGCATGGTTCCTGGACGTAGTTTCTACGTCCAGGAACCAAAATAGGTTACAGTCTGAAATCCCAGGAGTGAACCGGAGGCGGGGCCGAAGCATCGGTGAGTGGCTGCGCGGGCACAGGATGTTTGCGGGGGACTATTAGAAGCCCCAGGCAAGTTCAACTCATTTTCCCCCGACCCCCCCCCCCCCCCCTACAGTGTCCCTTTAAGTGGTTAAAGGATACCCGAAGTGACATGTGACATGATGAGATAGATATGTGTATGTACAGTGCCTAGCACACAAATAACTATGCTGTGTTCCTTTTTTTTGTGCCTGAAAGAGTTAAATATCAGGTATGTAAGTGACTTACTCAGTTCTGACTCAGACAGGAAGTAACTACAGTGTGACCCTCACTGATAAGAAATTCCAACTATAAGACAGTTTCCTAGCAGAAAATGGCTTCTGAGAGCAAGAAACAGATAAAAAGGGGAATTTCTTATCAGTGTAGTCACTTCCTGTCTGAGTCAGGACTGAGTCAGCCACTTACATACCTGATATTTAACTCTTTCAGGCAGAGAAAGAAAGAATAAAAGAAACACAGCATAGTTATTTGTGTGCTAGGCACTGTACATACCCATGTCTATCTCATTATGTCACTTCTGGTATCCTTTAACCACTTGAGGACCACAGTGGTAAACCCCCCTACAGACCAGGCCGTGTTTTGCATAATTGGCCACTGCAGCTTTAAGGCCAAACTGCTGGACCGCACAACACAGCACACAAGTGAATCCCCCCCCCCCCCTTTTCTCCCCACCAACAGAGCTCTCTGTTGGTGGGGTCTGATCGCCCCCCAGTTTGTTTTTTTTTACAAATATTTTTCTCTATTTATTGTTAGTAAAAAAAAAAGTGTATTTTTGTACCACAGAGCAGCAAGTCGAGTGGTAAAGCAGTAAAGTACACAGGCCCGACTAGTGCCATCACAAGGTGTTTATAACGTGAAATGCAGGTATGCTTGCGTGTCCCGTTGAGACTAGAAGCACTGTATCCAAAAATCCCCATAGAGTCTTTGATGTTGGCGGCCGCCGGCTGGTGACCATATAGTAGGGTCACACAGGGTCGGACTGGGACACCAAGGACCCACCAAGGAAGTTTCAGCCTGGGGCCCAACCCCCTCTCCTCCTCCACAAAATGCAATCAGGTTGATGGCAGATACCCCCACACAATGCAATCAGGTTGGCTGCAGATACTGTCTTGGCACAGGTTCACATTGCACTGTTACTGGGGGCAAAGTCAGGTGACAGTTTGCTTCCTGTTCTGGTTTTCACGCTACCTGCAGCGACGTCTCAGCTTTATGCCCTCGGAGACGGTGAGCCGACACTTATGTCCATGCCTCCAACACCACCCCTCCCCTCTCATACCTCCTTCACCAGGTCGCAACTCCTCAAATGGGAACAAAGCGCAGACCTGCTCCCAGAGAGCAGGCTCCTGTATGACTCTGTCTGGAGCCACGCCCAGGAAATCACTGCCCCCGTGCGGGGGCCCAGCAGTGGCCAGCGGAGGAGAGGATGTCGGGCTGGTGCCAGGATGAGGCTAAGGAGGAAAGGTCTGCAGTCAGCCATCCCCGCAGTCCTCCTAGCAAACGTCCGCTCCCTCCCCAACAAGCTGGACGAACTACAGCTCCTAAGCAATAAGAGAGAACTTGGTAACAACACTCCAGTCTTTTGCTTTACAGAAACGTGGCTCCATGAGGACATTCCTGATAGCGCCCTCCATCTGCCAGGTTTTGGCCTTATCCGAGCAGACCGCGACAGCTCCCTCTCTGGAAAAAAGAAAGGTGGCGGAATCTGTTTTTACATCAGCTCCACCTGGTGCTCAAATACCTCAATACTTGCCAAAATATGCTCCCCGGAGCTCGAGCTTCTTCTTGTAAACTGCAGGCCACAATACTCACCCAGGGAGTTCTCTTCCTATGTCCTTGCTGGCGTGTATATTCCCCCAGATGCCGAGGTCAAAACTGCCCTGCGCGTTCTCAGCGACACAGTCTCGCAGTGGGAGATGTCCCTTCCAGACTCACTGTTCATTATAATGGGGGACTTCAACAGGGCCAACCTCCGCCAAGAGCTACCACGCTTCCATCAACATATTACCTGCCCCACTAGGAACGCCAACACCCTCGATCATTGCTACACGGTCCTGAAAGATGCATACAAGGCCGTCCCGTGGGCAGCACTAGGCTCATCTGATCACTGCCTCATCCACCTGATTCCGACCTACAAGAGGCGCCTGGAAACAGCGAAACCAGTCCTTAAGTCCACCAAAGTATGGTCAAGTGAGGCTAAGCTACAACTTCAAGCCTGCTTCGACTGTACAGACTGGGAGGCCCTGAAGGCACCAAACCTGGATGAGTGGGCAGACAACGTATCATCTTACATTAGCTTCTGCGAGGACCAGTGTATACCAACGAAATCCTTTAAACTTTATCCAAACGACAAACCATGGTTCTCCAAAAAACTACGACACCTGCGGAGTCACAAGGAAGCTGCGCATAGGGATGGTAACCAAGAGGACTATAGAAGGGCAAAAAACAACCTAAACAGGGAACTGAGAGTTGCCAAAAGGAGCTACGCAGAAAAGCTGGAACAGAACCTCTCCTCAAATGACTCACGAGCTGTCTGGAAAGGGCTTAAGGCCGTCACCAACTATAAGCCCCCCCCCCCTCAACATGCAACTCCTAGCACTGAGCTTGCAGAGAACCTCAGTGACTTCTACTGCAGATTTGAGAACCAAGCAGCATCTGCAGGTCTCCCAAAGCCACCTGCTCCCTCCTCCACCATATCTGCTCCATGTCCAATCTCACCCTCTTTGGCTGTGAACAAGGACGACGTCTTGCGCCACCTGTCAAGGCTAAATGCAAGGAAAGCCTCAGGCCCAGACGGAGTGTCACCAGCATGCCTAAAAACCTGTGCTCAACAGCTAGCTCCTATTCTCTCCTCCATCTTTACAAGATCCCTCCAGGAAGGCAAAGTCCCAGCATGCTTTAAGAGGTCGACCATCATCCCCGTTCCCAAAAAACAGGGAATCACCGACCTCAACAACTACAGACCTGTGGCTCTCACATCCGTCATTATGAAAGCTTTTGAAAGCATGGTCATGCCTCTTCTGAAAGTCTTCACAGAGCCCCTGCTGGACCCACACCAGTTTGCGTACAGAGCAAATAGGTCCACTGAGGATGCCATTAACATCTGCCTGGAGACAGTCAATGAGCATCTGGATAGACCAAACTCTTTTGCCAGGATCCTCCTCCTTGACTTTAGCTCAGCGTTTAACACTATCAGCCCTCAAATACTTCAGGAGAACCTTGCTGAGCTCAAAGTCCACTCCACCCTGCGCCTGTGGATAACTGACTTCCTCACAAATAGATCTCAGGTCGTCAAGCTGGGTACTATCCTATCCCAACCAAGGACCACCAACACAGGGGCCCCACAAGGCTGCGTCCTGTCACCAGTCCTGTTCTCCCTGTACACAAACAACTGCAGATCCACTGAAAACTCTGTCAAAGTTATCAAATTTGCAGATGATACCACCATTGTGGGCCTTATCACCAATAACAATGAGCAGGCATACCGTCATCAGGTTGAGAGAATCTGCAACTGGTGCAAGGAGAATGGGCTGGTCCTCAATACCGCAAAGACCGTTGAGATGATCATCGACTTTAGGAAGCGTGCACCCACACCACCCCCAATCTACATCGACAACGCAGAAGTTGCACGGGTCCCCTGCGCTCGTCTCCTGGGCACAACCATCTCCAACGATCTGAGATGGAAGGCCAACACCACCTGCACCCAGAGGAAAGCCCAGCAGAGACTATTCTTCCTCCGCCAACTGAGGAAGTTCGGCATGGACCAGAAACTTTTGACGAACTTCTACTCAGCCACCATCGAATCCGTCATCTGTTCTTCTATCCTTGTCTGGTATGCTGGCTCCTCTGCCAGCGACAGACACAAACTACAGAGAGTCATCAGATCAGCGGAAAGGATCATCGGAAAACCACTTCCCCCACTGGACCTACTATTCAACACTAGACTGCGCTCCAGAGCCTTGCGGATCGCAATTGATCCTTCGCACCCAGGCTCCCGCTTTTTCTGTCGTCTCCGTTCAGGCCTGAGGTATCGGGCCATCTACACCAGGACCTCAAGACACAGGAACAGCTTCTTCCCCTCAGCTGTCAAATCACTGAACTCTCTGGACCCATTCCCACCCCCCACCACCAAAAGAAGAGCGGATCCTCCTTAGGCCGCTTGCTTTACTAGCTGGACAAGTCCTAACCAGGCCTGCACTCAAGAACTCTTCTTTTAAAAATGGTTGTTATGTAATTACTGTTACCCTATCGTACCGTATTGTACTTGTTTGATGTATTGCTATCTCTGGTGTGTGTCATTTACTGTTTCTATGCCCTGCTTGTGCCAAGCCCAATTCCGGGCACGACCCAGTCGTGCTTGGCGAAAAATAAATTCTGATTCTGATTCAGATACCCCCACACAATGCAATCAGGTTGGCTGCAGATACCCCCACACAATGCAATCAGGTTTGCTGCAGATACCCCCACACAATGCAATCAGGTTGGCTGCAGATACCCCCACACAATGCAATCAGGTTGGCTGCAGATACCCCCACACAATGCAATCAGGTTGGTGGCAGAGATACCCCCACACAATGCAATCAGGTTGGTGGCAGAGATACCCCCACACAATGCAATCAGGTTGGTGGCAGAGATACCCCCACACAATGCAATCAGGTTGGTGGCAGAGATACCCCCACACAATGCAATCAGGTTCAGGCTCGGACTGAGCCACCGATGGTCCCATCGGTGGGCCCCGACTGCCCCTCCTCCTGGGGGCCCCAGAGCTAAGAGGGAGGGGGCACAGCTTGAAAGGGGGGGAATTGGGCACAGAGCGGCGGGGCGGGGGGGGAAGCGTCCCCCCCCCTCCCTCACCTAGGGGCCCCCCCTTCCGCGCACCCCCCTCCTCCAGAAGTGCAGCCAGCAGCGAGCGGAGAATAGCTACAGAGATGATGCTATCTCCACTCCAAGTCCGCATGCCGCTGCCCTGCTGGTCTCTGTCTGCTGTAGTGACGCTGTCCAATCACGCTCTCGCAGTACTTCCTGCGAGAGCGTGATTGGACAGTGTCACTACAGGAGACAGAGACCAGCAGGGCAGCAGCGGCATGCGGAGCGGAGATAGCATCATCTGAAGCTCGGACGGTAAGCTATTCTCCGCTCGCTGCTGGCTGCACTTCTGGAGGAGGGGGTGCGCGGAAGGGGGGGCCCCTAGGTGAGGGAGGGGGAGGGGGGAGGCTTCCCCGCTGATCTGTGCCCTCTGCCCCCCCTTCCAAGCTGGGGGGACTTGCATTGTGTGGGGGTATCTCTGCCACCAACCTGATCAGGGTCGGACTGGGCCACTAACGGCCCACCAAGGAAGTTTCAGCCTGGGGCCCACCCCCCTCTCCTCTTCCTCCCCTCCCTCTGCTCCTCCCCCCCCTCCCCATTTTGGGCTCACATACACACACATACACATGTACTCTACAAATGTTGCATGATTTTATGGTAGGGAATAGATTGTGAGTACTTCTGAGGACAGTCTGCAATAGGGATATGTCCACATGCGGTGCGCATAGCGCGCCGCAGCAAAAATAAATAAGTATCACCACGCACTGGAACATGGGCGTGGTCATGATGAGTCATGGGCAGACTTTAAAAAACAAAAAAAAACAACCAAAAAAAAAAACACAAAATAAGTAGTGGTGTTATTCACAGAGATTAGGTCCGACCAGATACATTTTAGATAAAATACTCAAGTAGGTACATGCCTCATGATAATTCATCAAGTAGTCAAATGGCAGCAGATTTTCCGACAATGCAATCAGATTGGCGGCAGATTTCCCCACAAAATGCAATCAAATTGGCAGCAGATATGCCCACAAAATGCAATCAGATTGGCAGCAGATACCCCCACAAAATGCAATCAGATTGGCGGCAGATTTCCCCACAAAATGCAATTAGATTGGTGGCAGATATCCCCACAAATTGCAATTAGATTGCATTTTGTGGGGGATATCTGCTGCCAATCAGATTGGCGGCAGATATCCCCACAAAGGCAGGTCCCCAGTTAGTGGGGGCCCCCATGCTGGAAGGGGGGCAGCGGGCACAGAGCGTCAGGGAGGGGGGGAAGCTTCCCCCCTCCCTCACCTAGAGCCCCCCTCCCTCACCTAGAGCCCTTCCCCCTTCCGCGCTCCCCCTCAGTTAGGTATGCAGGCCTCAGTGCCCCCATGCATGCTGGAGGGGGAAAAGTGGGCACAGAGCAGCGGGGAGGGGGGAGAAGCATCCCCCCTCCCTTACCTAGGCCCCCCCCCTCCAGAATTGCACCCAGCAGCGGCAGAGAGCAGGAATCACTTACCAGCATCAGATCGATAGCTCTGCGTGCCGCTGCTGGTCTCCGTCTCCTGCACTGCTGTCCAATCATGCTCTCACAGGAAGTACTGCTAGAGCGTGATTGGATAGCGTCAGTGCAGGAGACCAGCCCAGCGGCACGCAGAGCTATCAATCTGATGCCGGTAAGCTATTCCACACTGCTGCCACTGGCTGGCTGCAATTCTGGAGGGGGTGGGAGCGTGGAAGGGGGGCCCCTAGGTGAGGGAGGGGGGAGGCTTCCCCCCTCCCCGCCACTCTGTGCACAATTTCCCCCCTTCCTGCGCTGTGCCCCCCTCCTTCTCAGCTCTGGGGCCCCCAGGAGGCGGGGCGGGCGGGGCCCACCGATGGAAAAATCGGTGGTTCGGTGGCTCAGTCCGAGCCTACACACATACGCATAAAATTGCGGCGATTTTTACTGCAATTTTAATGAGAGCGAATGGGAGCGATTTTTAAAAAGCCCTCAGAAAGCACTAATCAATCACAAGCGCTCAGAAAAACGCTGTGGCTGAGCCCTAAAGGCTCATACACACGGGGTACGGCCGTCGCCGCAACCACGTGGCACGCGCGTGTTGTGGCGAAGGTTCGCCCGCGCCCCGAACCGTCGCCCGTCGATTGACATGTTCAATCGCCGGCTACAGCCGTCGCCGCAACCTCGCCGGAACTGTCGCTAGTCCCGCATGTGTATGTGTACCCACACACGGCACACGGAGCTTCCGGCGGGGGGGGGGGGGGGGAGGAACCTCGGCGACAGCTTCCGCCGCATCGCTAATCCCTCTGCTGCCGTGTGGATGCAGAGGGACTTGGCGACGAGCTGTCGCCGAACTGTCGCGCACACGCTCCCGTGCACAGCGACAGCTACAATTGTCCCCCCGTGAGTACTTAGCTTAAGGCTCTGTTCCAACTTGCTCGCACAGGGAACGGCTCCTATTTTAAAAATAGGTGACATTCACACTCGTCATGCTGCATTGGATCTGCAGGATCCGTTGCAGTAAGCTGACCACACTTTAGTGCAGTCTGCGATGATCCCAGGCAGATGCATTCCTCCTTATAGCCTATGACCCGACTGGGTTAAAAGTCTTCTGATGCAGCGTGACTCTATCAAACTCTCTCAGGCTCTCCATGCAGTTGGCGCATTGCCTGACATGCCCGCCCATCTAGTTTTCTACTTTGCCACTGGCAATGTGTGTAATGTACTCAATTTGTTTCCCCGTGTGAGCTGTGTGTGACAGTTACTGCAGAGAGCACAGGTACAATTCCGCTGTGTAAAATAAGTTCTGAAAACGGTCTTCAGTTTTTTCTCATTTCAACCAACAGTGTGTGACAATTACTTCAGGGGGCACAGGTATCATCCTAAAGGTGCCCATTAATGGTACAATTTTGTGGCTGATCAAGTGTTTTTGGGTCACTGGAGTAATCAATCTAAAATATTCGATCGTGCCCATTGTAGCATTTTTGTAGTGATTGTGCTACAATACAAAGTATAGGATCCCTCTAGATTTTAAGCTCACAAGAGCAGGGACCTCCTCCTAGTGTTTCTTATTCTGATGTAATTTATCATACGAACAAGTACCAGTATAAGCTATGTCTCAAATCACTCATCAATTATGTATGTATTTGTACTTGCATTGCTGGATGTCCTGTATCTATGCTTCCAAGTATTCGTTTTGTACTATGTACATTGCTATGGAAGATATTTGCACTTTATAATTAAAATTTAATAGAATTCCTACAAAATCAAATTTCATTCGCTTGTACAAAGCAATTTTGCAGCAATGTCACTATCCAGAACCCCCCTCCCCTCCCAAAAAAAAACGCAATTACCATACAGATTGCTTGCATTAAATTAAAAAGTGCTTTTAAAATGACCAGAAATTCCTCCGGAAACCGCTGTTACATTTATTTATAGTATTTATAAAGCGCCAACATATTACGCAGTGCTGGACATTAATTTAGGTTACAGACAATATTTAGAGTGACATACAGCAATATGACATTGCAACATAAATCGCTTCACCAAAGACGCAATCACTATTTCTAGTGTGCCCCAGCCCTAGTAATGCATTCTGATTCTATAAGGGATAACTGAAGTGAGAGGAATTAGCCTGATTCCTATTGGAGGAAGGTTCCTGCAGTAACCAATGAGCGAGGCTTTCTAACTATCCCAGTGCTACCCGGGGCTGAATACGGTGCACACGCTGGTGTATGCGCGGGACTACGCCGATACTATAACTACGCAATACCACCCGATCCTCTCCTCTTCTGCAGGACACCGCGGGCAGCCTCCTCAGCCCCACACAGAGCGGGCAGCCCCCTCAGCCCCACAGAGCGGGCAGCCCCCTCAGCCCCACACAGAGCTGACAGCCCCCTTAGCCCCACACAGAGCGGGCAGCCCCCTTAGCCCCACACAGAGCGGGCAGCCCCCTCAGCCCCACACAGAGCTGGCAGCCCCCTCAGCCCCACACAGAGCTGGCAGCCCCCTCAGCCCCACACAGAGCTGGCAGCCCCCTCAGCCCCACACAGAGCTGACAGCCCCCTCAGCCCCACACAGAGCTGACAGCCCCACACAGAGCTGACAGCCCCCTCAGCCCCACACAGAGCTGACAGCCCCCTCAGCCCCATACAGTGCTGACAGCCTCCTCAGCCAGCACACTACAGGCAGGCCATGTGTGGGTAATTAGGCCTCTGTTCCTCCTCAGCAGAGCTGACAGCCTCCTCAGCCAGCACTGGACTCTGCTACCATTGCTGCTTTAATCTGCCCTGTGCATACACCCAGGTACCATACTGGACTCTGATACCATTGCTGCATTAATCTGCCGCTAACTTCTCATTAAGAAAATGTGCATCAAATGGTGAGTACAACAATTTTTATATTGTCGTTATCTTTCCATTTCCAACACCATGTTAACTGTTACTAGAAAAACGTTAAAAGTTTTACATCGAAATTTTGTATGCATGTGTTCCGGCCCTCGAGATTTTTCTTGATTTGAAGTTCGGCCCTCGGGCCAAAAAAGGTTGAGCACCACTGGTGTAGAGTAAGCTCTTTACACTAAAGTGGTAAAATTGGGCAATCAAAATTGGATGTGTATGCACCCTAAGATGTCAGCGCTATATAAATACTAAATAATATTTTTGGCCTAATTCTAAGCTATATACAGTTTTAATATGTATCTTATTGGCCAGCTAGACTTTACACCAAACTCCAGTCACAATTAGCATCACACCACAGTGTCAAGTCTTCACATCTAAACTAGAATGAAGTAACACACAAATTCAGATTTGTGATCATTTATTATCAAAACAGAGTTACAGATATAGCAGGACTTCCATTTATATACATATACTGCACATGGCAATCATAGCACTGCAGATGGGCGGAGTAGCAGATGTAGAAGCAGATCACTTGCAACAGCTGCAGGTCTCGCATCCCTTTTTACATTCACAGCCCTGGCTGCATTTACTGCAGTCTGCTGGACAACAAGAGCAGCAACCTACAGGAGAGAGAGAATAGGGGGTTCAAACTTATGCAACATGATAAACTTTAAAAACAAAATAGAACACTGATGCTCTGTAACCCATGACAACCAAACTGTACAGTGATACTCTGTAACCCAACCAAACTACACAGTGAAGTTGCTCAGAGTTTCAGCTCATGATCTCTGTTCTGGTGACCAGCAGGACCAAATTCACAGAGCAGTGCTTTTCAGCGCTGCTAGATTTGGGCACAGCCGGCGCCTCCATAGACTACAATTGAAATCGCTCCTATCGCAGCGCTCAGTGAGTAATGTCGGCTCCGTCAGAAGACTGAGCCGAGGATGCTTAAAAACACAATAATTCGGCCTCCAGCAATCGCTGGAAGCCGAATTATTTCATTCCCCCACTATCCATGGCGGCCTGGAGGGGGAATAGTAATTAAAACGGCCCGGACTTGTGCAGAAGCAGGATCAGCCATATAACAGCTGGATCCTGCGCCCAAGTCTACCGGCGCCGATTTCAAATGTACTCCAAATTCACATGCTTTAGATTGAGTCCAAAGTTTTTCTTTGTATTGTAAGCTAAAGCCTGGTACACATTCAGGCCTAGTGCACACCGAGCGGTTTTTGGGCCGCATCCGCCTGTGAAAACGCTTGGCTAATGTATTGCAATGGGATGGTGCACACCGGCGGTTTGCCTCCTGCTGCACGTTTGCGGTTTGCAGAAGCGTTTCGTCCTCAAAGTATAGGAAAAAACGCAAACCGCTCTGAAAAACGCTATTTCAGAGCGGTTTGCCAGGCGTTTTTGTTACAGAAGCTGTTCAGTAACAGCTTTTACTGTAACAATGTGTAATCTGCTACACAAAAACGCACCCAAAACCGCTAGGTAGGTTTAGAAAACCTCTCTAAAAACATACCTAGAATCGCTCTGAAATCAGCTCCAAAAACCACTAGCATATTGCGGATCTGCTAGCGGTTTTGGTGTGCACTGGGCCTTAATTATGATTGGCCAATCTCTTCCCAATGTTAGCACCTCCATGTAGTATGAAGGTCATGAGCAGATTTTGTAGGTAAACCCTCATACTACTTTGAGGTGGTACAATTGGTCAGTAATTGGCCAATCATAGTGGAAAGTGTGTACCAGGCTTTAGATGTGATGTTCTTGCAACTTTTAGACAATGACGGGAGTGTACACACATGCAATTTTGATTGGGCAAGGATTGGCCAATTTTACCACTTCCATGTAGTAAGAGAGCCAACAGATTTTGAAAACTATTGTACAATATACATTGGTAGGTAAGCCCTCATACTCAATGTAAGTGGTAAAATTGGATGTGTCCACTGTGCTCAGGTGGAACTGAATGAGGAGGCTGCCTGACCACCGCTGGTGCCGAGTGCTAGCAATCGCCCGGCCGGCAAATGGGAGCAGCTGAATTCACTGCCTTCAGCCGCCTGGCGCAAAAATAAGCATTGCTTTCCAGGCTTCCCTAGGAATCAGTTTACGTCCATGTTATAACGCATAGATGTTAACTGGCCAAAGGGGAAACATGGAACATTATGAGCGATTAAATCAGTTTCAACTGAAAAAAATAAAAAAATAAGAATAATATCGATGGTGTTGATATGTCAGGGCATTGATTTCTAGTAGGGTCAATCAAATCAGCCAGATAGCAACAGTAGCATAATAAAATTGTCCAGTGTATAGCCAGGTTAAAGGAATACTATCGATCCACATATTTTTTTCCAATTGACACAGGAATTGTTTGGGAAGTGCTGCTAAGTACTGGTGTATACATTTTAGTAGCAACTTCTTTGTTTACTGTTAGTAAAATACATTCAAAGTTTACTGATGCCAAAACTGAGGGCTGACTGAGCCATGAGGAGAGGGGAAATTCCCCTCACACTTGATCAGTTAACTCTATGGCCTGGTGCACACCAAAAACTGCTAGCAGATCCGCAAAATGCTAGCAGATTTTGAAACGCTTTTTCTTCTTTTTCTGTAGCGTTTCACCTAGCATTTTGCGAAGAGTTTTTGGTGTAGTAGATTTCCATGTATTGTTACAGTAAAGCTGTTACTGAACAGCTACTGTAACAAAAAACGCCTGACAAACCGCTCTGAAGTGCCGTTTTTCAGAGCGGTTTGCGTTTTTCCTATACTTAACATTGAGGCAGAAACGCATCCGCAATCCAAAATCTGCAGCAGCCTGGGAGTATGCGTTTCTGCAAAACGCCTCCCGCTCTGGTGTGCACCAGCCCATTGAAATACATTACCCTAGCAGATCTGCACCCGCAAGCGGATCGCAATCCACAGCAGAACCGCTCTGGTGTGCACTAGGCCGATGTGTAGCTATGTGTGTGACAGAGAGAGACAGGACACAGGAGCTGCAGCTGTTGGGAGCTCTGTTTCTGACTGAAGTGTCTGAAGAGAGCAGAGGAAATGTAACTAATTGTCACAGCTTTTTCATATTGTTTTTGCTTTCAGAGTTTGATATGTTTGATATTTGCTTTCTGTAGTCTGATATGCAACTCTGGCTGTGCATTGAAGCAGACACCCCTTTTGCAATTGATTTGTCCCAATATAGCTAAATCCTACCCTAAGGGCTCGTTTCCACTATCGCGAATCTGCATGCGTCCAACGCATGCAGATCCGCACATGTAATACAAGTGGATGGGCCTGTTTCCACTGTAGCGTTGTTGAGGTGCGTTTTTTTCAGCGTGAAAAAAACGCACAAAAGAGCCAACGATTTCGCCTGCGTCGGGAATCCGTGCGAATCGCCGCTAATGTATTTAATAGTAAAAACGCATGCGTTTGTTACATGCGTTTTTACCCGCGATTTCGCACCTTTTTCAATTTTATTTAGCCCTGGCAGTGTCATGGTTAATTTCGCATGGCACCCTGCCATGCGAAATCGCAGGCGAAATCGCGGGTAAAAACGCATGTGGAAACGCATCCGCATGCGTTTTTACAAGCGTCGGAATGCGGCCGAAATCGCGTCGCAACAGTGGAAACAAGCCCTCAAATTACAGCTTTTACCTCTGATATTTAACAAGAAGAGTAAGAAAATGTTTACACAGCCACTTAGACATTATTTGCACATTGCCATTTTAGAACACTTATATCGATAGTATCGATAGTATTCCTTTAACTACCCTGGCGTTCTGATTAAATCGCCAGGGTGGCTGCGGGAGGGTTTTTTTTAAATAAAAAAAAAACTATTTCATGCAGCCAACTGAAAGTTGGCTGCATGAAAGCCCACTAGAGGGCGCTCCGGAGGCGATCTTCCGATCGCCTCCGGCGCCCAGAATAAACAAGGAAGGCTGCAATGAGCGGCCTTCCTTGTTTTGCTTATATCGTCGCCATAGCGACGAGCGGAAGTGACAGTCATCGACGTCAGCCGACGTCCTGACGTCAGCCGCCTCCGATCCAGCCCTTAGCGCTGGCCGGAACTTTTTGTTCCGGCTACGCTGGGCTCAGGCGGCTGGGGGGACCCTCTTTCGCCGCTGCTCGCGGCGGATCGCCGCAGAGCGGCGGCGATCAGGCAGCACACGCGGCTGGCAAAGTGCCGGCTGCGTGTGCTGCTTTTTATTTGATGAAAATCGGCCCAGCAGGGCCTGAGCGGCGACCTCCGGCGGTGTTGGACGAGCTGAGCTCGTCCAGACCGCTCAGGTGGTTAAGTGACAGAGGGGAAAAAAAAATGGAATATATATATATATATATATATATATATATATATATATATATATATATATATATATATATATATATATATATATATATATATACTTGGCTAATGTATTTCAATGAGATGGTGCACACCAGCGGTTTGAGGTTTTTAGCAAACCGCAAACGTGCCTCCTGCTGCACGTTTGCGGTTTGCAGAAGCTTTTCTGCCTCAAAGTATAGGACAAACGCAAACCGCTGTGGAAAACGCTACATCAGAGCGGTTTTCCGCGGTTTTCCAGACGTTTGTTACAGAACCTGTTCAGTAACAGCTTTTATTGTAATCTGCTACACAAAACGTTCCCCAAAACGCTAGGCATGTTTAGAAAACATCTCTAAACATGCCTAGAATCGCTCTGAAATCTGCTCCAAAAAACGCTAGCATTTGAGGATCTGCTAGCGGTTTTGGTGTGCACTGGCCCTTAAACATGATGACAGACTCCACATTTCTCTCAGTACCACACATATTGTATGGCTATTGGACTATGTGCATTTGATACAGTTAGCAGGTTTGTATACAGATCACACATTTTAAAACCGCCTTATACAGTACTTAACAGTTACAGGTTAGGTCATTTGTTTTATGGTAAATTAGGCTGACTTAGTAGGAAATAGAACCAGCTCTGGAAAACATGGATAGATATCGGCTTGAATTTTACCTTTTAATACATTTTTGCACTGCAGAAAACACAATTGACATGGGCTGAAGAGGAACTCTACACAGCTAATCATACACAGATTTAATAGTTAAATGATAAAAATACATTTAAACTGTTAATGTTTAGACTCTAATAAGTTCTGGTTCAACCCACAGCAGGGTACTTATCCGTTAGCCGGGCGCATCCGGCAGGTGGCGCTGTTGTAGCGAATTTCATTCATGCTTAGTTAACGTAGTGCTGTGTGAATGGAAGTGCCGCAGGTGGCGCTAATTACATTGATACGGCACATAACAATAACAGTGTTAATGGGAACTAATATGTATTTCAAGTGGCCGGAACTGTTACTTAATGCAATTAAAATGAAGGCGGCGGCAATTTAACAGATGAAGCCGCCGCCTTCGTCTGTTCTTCGTCTTCTTCTCCCCCTTTGCCCTCCTCTGGCTTCTATACAATGCTGGCAGCTGGGGGGGGGGGGGGGGGGACACGCGTCTCCCCCAGAGTCGTTCGTCGCGGAAGGGAATCCTGTTTGTTTTCTTGCGACGAACGACTCTGGGGGGACACGCGTGTCTCCCCCCCCCCCAGCTGCCAGCATTGTATAGAAGCCAGAGGAGGGTAAAGGGGGAGAAGAAGACGAAGAACAGACGAAGGCGGCGGCTTCATCTGTTACATTGCCGCCGCCTTCATTTTAATTGCATTAAGTAACAGTTCCGGCCACTTGAAATACATATTAGTTCCCATTAACACTGTTATTGTTATGTGCCGTATCAATGTAATTAGCGCCACCTGCGGCACTTCCATTCACACAGCACTACGTTAACTAAGCATGAATGAAATTCGCTACAACAGCGCACCCTGCCGGATGCGCCCGGCTAACGGATAAGTACCCACAGCAGTTCTAGTCCTAGTCTAGTTTAGGGGGACTCACAAGAAACCTCATAGGGAACAGTCCTCCAATCACAGCACCCTCTATAAGCACAAAGCATTGTGATTGGCTGAATAGTGTAGGCATAGTTTACTACAATCTATCTGAAACCTAGCATTTCGAAAGGGTGCAGCCTCAACCATGTTAGAATTTCCCTATGGGGTTTCTTGTTGGGTCCCCTAAACTAGTCCAGCGCCATTTAGATCTCATGTATGTTATGCTGATACATTATACAGTACTTACTTTTCTTGCAGGATTTGCATTTGCAGTCTTTGCACTTGCAGGAATCCCCACAGGTACAAGAGCCACCTAAAAGAAAAGAAAAAAAAAAAAAAGTTAGGTTATTCATTTAGAAGAAGAGTTAAGGGTTAAATTCAGGTTGATATATAGCCAACTATAACTTGCTCCTCTCTTCATTCACTCAGTACAACTGACCAGTGGCGTAGCTAAGGAGCTGTGGGCCCCGATGCAAGTTTTACATGGGGCCCCCCAAGCACTCTATACATAACAATTGATACGGCGGGCCAAAACCTGCCAATAGCAACTACAGTGTCAGAGGTGCAAGAAGGGGATGGGGAACAGTTTGCTAATGATTACCACTATTCAAAGTATCTATAGAAGTGATTATTATGAGCACAGGACCAATAGAGAGCTAATACTGTGATAGAGAGTGGACCCTTCGGGGCTCCTCTAGCCCAAGGGCCCCGATGCGGTCGCTACCTCTGCACCCCCTATTGCTACGCCCCTGCAACTGACCCTACGTTTTTTATTAGTTATTAAAAACAAATGCATATTGCACAGTAGTTAGGCATTTGCTATAACAGAAAGCAAGCTCATGTTATTATAGGAATGATAGATATTCAGCTGCACATACCTGCGGCACAGCTGCAGTCTTGAGGGTCCATCGTTAGCTGGTTTTCTGGCTGCTGAGATCACCTGTATAGAGCTCTGTTGAGGAAGCTGTTTGTGTTGTATTCGGTAGTGCTGATGCTGGTTTATATAGAGCAGATCTACTCCAGAGCTGAGTGCAAAACAGAGACAAGTGCATAAACACGCCCACCGGTCATGTGGCTCCGAGCCACACGTGCGACAGTAAACTACAAACAAGGATGGGATGATGAGTGCACTAACTGCAGAGCTGCACAAGGCACAAAATGCCAAGCAAGCAGCATGACAAGTGACAGCCTGTTCAGTCTCTGTAAGACAATCTCAATAAGCTGGTGTTCTAAAACTTCAATGTACAAGAAATGTAAAGTATTATTTAATAGCTGTGTAAGCATGGTTCTACTTCGGAGCCAAAAGCTGTACTTTGGTCTCTGTAGACTAGATTCATTAGCAGAGGGGATTCTTTTTTTGGATCCATCTGAAAATGGCGCCTGCGAATAATGGCGCACGGTGTTGCCGCTAATCTGTTTGACGCTTATCGCTATTTAACGTTAAAGCCTTATTGTTATTTAGCGTTAAAGCCTTATTGTTATTTAGCGTTAACACACAGAACCCTCTCTGTACCTATCCCTAACCCCTAAACCCCACCCTGGTGGTGCCTAACCCTAAGACCCCCCTGGTGGTGCCTAACCCTAAGATCCCCCTGGTGGTGCCTAACCCTAAGACCCCCCTGGTGGTGCCTAACCCTAAGACCCCCCCCCCCCCAGTGGTGCCTAACCCTAAGACCCCCCTGGTGGTGCCTAACCCTAAGACCCCCCTGGTGGTGCCTAACCCTAAGACCCCCTGGTGGTGCCTAACCCTAAGACCCCCCAGTGGTGCCTAACCCTAAGACCCCCTGGTGGTGCCTAACCCTAAGACCCCCCTGGTGGTGCCTAACCCTAAGACCCCCCAGTGGTGCCTAACCCTAAGACCCCCCTGGTGGTGCCTAACCCTAAGACCCCCCTGGTGGTGCCTAACCCTAAGACCCCCCTGGTGGTGCCTAACCCTAACCACCCCCCCCAGTGGTGCCTAACCCTAACCTTGACAGTGTTACATTAAATCCATTCACCGTGTTGCAGTTAAATAACGTCTGCAGTTTGGCTTATGTAGGGCGCTATTGATAAATAATGTTACTGTGGGCAATAACGTCTGCTGTTTGTCAAATGAACAGCACTATTGATAAATAACGTTACTGTGTGCCGTTTTTCCTCTTTTTTCCCTGTGCGCCATTATTATGCAGTACTAACGATAAATAGTGATAAGCGTATCTTTTTAATGCGGCGCCATTTTTATGCATAGGCGCTGTGCGCCATTATTCACTGATCCGTCTTTTTTTATTTGCAATGTAACATCACCGAGTGCTGGTCGCTGTATCTCTCAGTAGACTACAGATTACATTTCATTGATAAGAAAAAAAAAAACTTTTTCTGCTGCACATCAGTTCTTCTCACTCAGACACTTCAGCTCTCCCTGAAAGCCTTAAGCCGCATCTACACGTGTAGATGCGGCCGCGATGTTCCTTATCAATCGAGCCGCATCAATAAGATCCGACAGGACGGATCTTGCTTCCGCCGATTCCCTGCTCGCTCCCCGCGAGGGGACAATGGCAGGGAATCGAGTGGAAGATAAGCGGGGACGAGCGGGGAATCGAATGCGGCGCACGCGTGGCGAGCGGGGACGCGGCGGGGACGCGGAAGAGGCGATCCAGCGGCTAATCGAGCCGCCGGATCGCAGCCTCATCTACACGTGTAGATGAGGCTTAACATGTTATCTGTGCTTATTTTATACAGTGTAATGCTAGGCATACATGGCAAGTTTTTTCTTATCAATCGAGCCGCTGATGGCTCGATTGATAATATCCGACAGGTCTGATGACCCGCCGGATAGATTCCCGGCTCGATCCCCGCCGGCGGACAATAGCGGGGAATTGAGCGGCTGATAAGGAGCGCCGGCGTGTATGCCAGGCATAAGGGCTGGTGCACACCAGAGCGGTTCTGGAGCGTTTTTGAAAAAACGCTTGCAGGGGGAAAACTGCTTGGCTAATGAAAGTGTATGGGATGGTGCACACCGCAGCGGGTCGTTTTTTCCACAAACGCAAACTCGGGGGGCAGCAGAATTTTTTAGATTTCTGAGGCGTTTCTGCCTCAATGTTAAAGTATAGGAAAGTGGAAAACCACTCTGGAAAACTCTAGATCACAGCAGTTTTCCAGGCGTTTTTGTTACAGAAGCTGTTCAGTAACAGCTTTACTGTAAGGGCCCATCCACACTTGCAAAATGCTAGTGCTTTTGCTAGCGTTTTGCTCTGGCGACTTTTGGCAATTAAAAAAAATCGGCATTCGCACTTGGCGCTTCTATAGCACTAAATGCGATCACCGGAAAATTGCCTAAAAATGGTGCAGGCTACAAATTTGCGTTTGCCGATTTGCGTTAATCGGTGGCGATTAATGCAAATCGCCCAAGTCAGAATGGGCCCATAGGGTATTATTGCACTAGCGCTTTAAAAAGCGCTAGCGCTTGAGCATTTTGCCGAAATCGTCTGCAAAATGCTCTAGTGCATACATGTCAAGCTCCGGCCAGTGGGCCAAATCTTGCCCTCTGTGCTATTACATTTGGCCCTCAGGTGGCTTCCCCACTTTGCATTATGTTTGACCCACTCTAGACCCCCAGGGAAGCTATATTGGAGGTAAAGCCCTGGATCACCAAGGAAGCCATAAACGGGAGGGAGGGGAAGCACTAGACACCAGGGAACTATGTAGAGGAGGAAGGGGGGCCTCTAGACTCCAGGGAACTGTATAGGGGAGGGTGGGGGCCTCTAGACATGAGGGAACTGAATAGGGGAGGCAAGACCACTAGACACCAGGGAATTGTATGGGGGTTGGAGGGAGGCCATTAGACACCTGGGAACTTTATAAGGGAGGAAGATGGGTAGTAGACACTGAGGTTGGCCCGCGACTAGGTCTCAGTGTACAATTTTGGCCCACATTGTATTTGAGTTTGACACCCCTGCTCTGGTGTGAATGGGTCCTTACAGTGATTTTCCACTTCCCTCTACTTAACATTGAGGCTGAATCTCCTCTGCTGCAGCACTTGCGTTTGTGTTTGAGGAAAAAAAAAATCACATCGCTCTGGTGTGATCCATCCCATTCAAAATACATTAGCAAAGCACTTTTCAAAGCACTAGGGTTTTGAAAAGCGCTCAGAAGTGCAAAGTGCAAATCGCCAGAGTCAGAACGGGCCCGTAAAGTATTATTGCACTAGCGCTGGAGCGTTTTCCCGAAATCGGCGGCAAAATGCTCAAGTGTGAATGGGGCCTTACAATAACGGACATTTTTTGTCCTATCTCCCCTCGCACAGTGAACAGCTCCTATTTTAAATATGGGAGCCGTTCACACTTGCCACGCTGCAGCGGAACCGTTGTAGTAAGCAGTCCGCACTTCAGTCCAGTCCGCAGAGCAGGGACAAGGTCCTCCAGCACCCAAGGCTGAGACACCAAAGTGCGCCCCTCCATCCCTCCCACCTCAGCTGTCACACACTGATTGCTATTAGACTAAGAGGGCCACAGGGCCCACAACCTCCCCAGCACCTTAATATCTAGTTATCTGGCTTGCAGTCACTGCTATGTATCCCCTTTTCTTATTTCTTTCTGCTTAATACACAATTAGGAATGACAGCTGAATGAATTGTGCGCCCCCTCCTACACTGCGCCCTGAGGCTGGAGCCTCTCCAGCCTATGCCTCGGCCCGGCCCTGCCAGTCCGTGATAATCCCAGGCAGGCAGAAGCGTCCCCCATATATCCTATGTGGGTAATGCATGTGCCCTGGGCTACAGCCAGACCGCGGCGGACCATCGGATTACGGTGGCTGCACGTGCTCCAGCACAAGTGGGAACATAGCTTTACAGATTGCCCAGCAAGCTTATGGTGAACCAAAACTCCTACCTAGCTCATTCACAGTGAAAATCAGCAGCTAGTAAAACCTGCTGTCACATGCAAAAGCTAAGAAGTGCACAGGGCAAAAGCTAAAAAAATGGCATCAGATCCACTTTAAGGCCCCATTCATACCTAAAAGCGCAAAACGCCAGTTATGCGGGAGTGATTTTTCCGTGATTTACGCGCAATCACTGGACACCGCAGCTTCTATAGCACTAAACGCGGTCGCCAGGAAATTGTCTGAAAATGGTGCAGGCTACACGTTTGCGTTTGGCGATTTGCTTTAATCGCCGGCGATTAACGCAAATCGCCCAAGTGAGAACGGGCCCATAACGTATTATTGC
This sequence comes from Hyperolius riggenbachi, assembly GCF_040937935.1. Lineage (NCBI taxonomy): Eukaryota > Metazoa > Chordata > Amphibia > Anura > Hyperoliidae > Hyperolius > Hyperolius riggenbachi. The sequence continues at coordinate 186,202,257 of NC_090656.1, forward strand.
ACTAGTGCTTTAGCGTTTTGTCGAAATCGCCGGCAAAACACTCTAGTGTGAATGGGCCCAGAAGGATATCTGAAGGGGAAAACTAAAGATTACTTTTACTTGGGCCTTGTTCTAGCCTCTAGAAGTCTATCTTGTCCAGTGGTGCCGTTCTGCTGTCCTCTAGGGAGCCTCTGTAAGATCGCCGACCCCAGCCGGGTCACAGGTTTATGCACCACACGCCTCTAGTGATCACATTCCTGTGACCGGGAGTGTTCTACTCATGCAGTTCTAGTCTTTGTGAACTGTCCAAGTGCAGAATGCTCCTGGCCACGTAGTCAAGACAGGTGCGTATGCACAGAAGCCTGCGACACGGCGAAGGGCTGGCGATCTTACGGAGGTGACAGCGGCAACCTGGATGATAATGAACTGCACTGCTTGACCAGATAGACTTCTAGGGGCTGGAAGAAGCCCCAGGTAAGAAAAACTTAGTATTTATTTATCAGATACTCTTTGAAGCCCACCTTAACCACTTAAGGACCACGGGCTTAAACACCCCCCCCCCCCCCCCTTCCGCACTGCAGCTTTTTTTTTTTTACAATTCAATCTTATTGAATTTTCAACAAAAACAGTTACAACAAAGTGTCACTAAACTGCACGACACTTCGTAGATAACATTGGTACAGCTTATATCAATAGACGTAAGAATACAAGGTATCATAAGAACATTTACATTTGCATTGGTTGTAGAACAATACATAAGCAATGAAGATAAGTAACGTAGTAGCTAGTATTCATATACAACTGAGTCAACACATGATGTTGTGTATATAATTGGGAAGTCAGTAAATAACTGAGCTGCACCAATGTTCACTGCAGCTTTAAGGCCTCGCTGCAGGGCCGTACAACTCAGCACACAAGTGATTTCCCCCCTTTTCTGCCCACCAAGAGAGCTTTCTGTTTGTGGGGTCTGATTGCTCCCCAGATGTTTATTTTTTAAAAATAATTTTTTTTTTTTTTTTTTTTTTTTAGAATAAAGAACACTATTTTTTGCTTTATTTTTTATTTCCCCACCCTCTCCTGCCAGCCAATCACAGTGATCAGCTCTCATAGACATCAGCCTATGAGAGCCGATCACTCTCTGTGTCTCTAGAGGGGACAGCACACGGCTGTCCCCAGTACAGCGCTGCTATAGATCGCAGCGCTGAGCGGTGTAAATAGACGGGAGACCGCTGGGAGACTGATGGCGGAGCGGTGCTCCATCATTCAAGTGGAGAGGCGCGTGCATCGGCGCATGCGATCTCCTGCAAAACCCGCCCCATGACTGTGTGGAGTGGTCCTGGGGCTGCCGCCGCATTCACGCCAATCGGTGTGGAGCGGTCGGCAAGGGGTTAAAGAATAAGTGACAATAAAAAATAAAAAACACATGTATAAGTAGATAAATACTAGTTCTACTTGTATAACTTATGTAGTGCACTGTCCACGTTATGATTCCTGTGAATCTTATAAAGGAAAAGCAGAGAATCCTATTCTAGACAGTTTCCATCTTGGTTACCTTTGAATGAAGCTAATCCTGACATAATTTCCTCCCTCACTCTTTTCTTCTCCTCTTGCTAATTGTGTATTCGTTACCCACCCTCCTCCCAGAGTCTTCAGACACTCCCACTGAGGTCTATACTAGGAAGTGCACATTTCATGTCATTGGAAGGAGGGGGAAATAAAGGGCAGAGGAGGGATATATTATAGATAAAAAGACACCCCCCCCCCCCCCCCTACAGCATTCAACTGTTTTGCCAGGCAATGACAATGAAAGGGCCAATGCTCCTAAGGTATGTGATAACTCCAAACCATAACAGCAGAAAAAGTTTTGAAAGTTCTGATTGCATGATTGGCATCTTTATCACTTAATTCACTCAGACCAGTTGCTGTTGAAATCTGATTTTTATGGTGACAATCCCACTTTAAAGGACATCCGAGGCGGAAAAAAAACCTGAGATAAACAATTGTATCTGTCCTCCTCCTTCTAAAAATGACTGTTAAAGTTATCCCACAGTTTTATTTTATATTTCAATCAACTTTTTAAGCTTTTACTGTTTCATGGCCTTTTCTCAATGAAACATGAATTGAAGTATGCCAGTGCTAAAATATATGAACTATTGACCTTTTTTAACTCTTTCCTGCTCTTAGAAGCCATTTACTGCCACAAAAGTGTTTTATGGCTGCAATTCCTCATCAGTGAGGGTTACACTAGAGTCCGACCCGGTCCCGACCCGGACAGGAACTGCCACTTACATACCTGATTTTTAACTTTTTCAGGCAGAGAAAGAAAAAAAGGAACACAGCCTAGTTATTTGTGGGCCTGGCACTGTACATACCCATGTCTATCTCATAATGTCACATGTCACCTCGTGAGTCCTTTAAGTTGGAGTCTGACATATTTTTTTTTTTCCTTTTGAACAATGCAAACAACCTGCCTGCCTTACTATCCTGCTGATCATCTGCCTATACAGTTTTGTAGACCTGTACAAGGCATGTCGCCCAACAAGGATCAGTACTCACCCCCTCTAGCAACATGGCTGGGCTGAGGTTGACAGACTCGTCTTAGCCTGCAGGCTAATGACATGTTCTGCTCTTATGTAAGGGAATGGGGGGATAAGAGCGGTGCAGGCCTGATGAATTGTGGGATTAAATGGATAGAACAATGCTTTCAGCTTTCAGTCCACCTGGTGGATCGCTGGCCGAGAGGGATCAGGAGCTGCTGTACTCATGCTGGATTCTCGTTAGAGGGGGTTGTTATCGCCTTGGACGTTTCATCTAGCGCATGGACAGGGCTTAAGATCTGGTCCCGGCATTTACCATTTGGGATTCACTGCATTGCAATTGCGTTGTCATTGAGCTGAATGGGAGTGTTCATCTCACGCCGGCAATCAAGATTTCTTGAATGCTACATGAAGCTTCTGGCATAGGGAACATTTGCAGTTAGGGACACACACACACACACACACACACACACGTGTACACACACACACACACACACACGTGTACACACACACACACACACACACACACACACACACACGTGTACACACACACACACACACACACGTGTACACACACACACACACACACACACACGCGCACGCGCACGCGCACGCGCACACGCACACGCACACGCACACGCACACACACACACACACACACACACACAACACACACACCCACACCCACCCTGCGAAGTAGCAGAAAAGCATTTGGCCACGGCAAAATGATCCACCGTCAGCAGGCGATGTGAATGATGAGAAGATCCTGTTCACAGTGCTCATTGGCGTTTCAAAATAATTTTGCGTGTCATCTCCCTGCCCATACTATTCTATGTGGCTGTTCACAGTACTGCGCTGTAACTGATCGCATTATTCTATCTCGCTATATGCAGGCTTTGTATTAAAGCCTATATCCAGTCTTCACTGTAGTTCACAGTCATAATAATGCATTATAACGCATGCATTATGCAACTGACCACTGTAAACCTAGCCTAAGGCCCGGTTCCATGTGCGTTTTCTGCCAAAACTGTCAGTTCCAACAGATCCGTTGTCCGTTTGAACGGATACGTTGCGGACCGTTTCCGTTTCAGTTCTGTTTGTATCCGTTTTGCATCCATATTGCATCGGTTTCCGTTTTAAAGGGGAAGTTTTAAAAATAGCACAGAAGATAAGCTGAATATACACCTGAGCTCTGAATGATCTGTAAATATATTGTGGTCACTGTTGAGAGAGCTTGCTGTTCGGACAATGGATCCAGTGTATTTCTACAGCTTTTGGCTTGGAATGGCCTCTTTTTTTAATTTTCACATATTATTACGTTGTGCGATATAGACCTGCTGTTCGCAGGAGGTTCTGTTCTACACTTTCGGAGGTTACTGTGGTCTGGGTGCCCCTTGCCCTAAAGGGCAGGTTGCCCCTGCACTTGGACAATCAGAGCCTTGATGCTGTATGGCCTGATGTCTTCCATCTCTTTCCAGAAATCAATGAACTAAGATGGATCCCACTCCTGCAGCACTGCTGGGCACATGTGCCAAACAAGCCAAGATGGACGCTGTACCATAGAGAATACACAGGAAGTGGCTAGAAAGGGCCGTTTTTTATAGCCAGTGTGTTGATAAGTTCAGTTTTCTATCGGTTCCTGTTGCCCTGCAAAACCTTCCGTTTCAGGTCCGGAAAATTAGGGCCTGCTGCAATTTTTCGATCCAGGGACCGGAACGTACGAAACGGATGGATGTGTACCTTCCCATAGATTAACATTGGATCCGTTCGCGTCCGTTCCGTTTGTACAGTATACGTTCCGCAAAAAACGCAGGTGTGAACTGCGCCTAATACTTTTATATAGCAGAAACACTTTCCACTGACCTTTGCAGAACAAAACAGAAACAAAAGAAAATGAATAGCATAGCCTAACAGTGTAACACAAATTACAAAGACCCTGAATATTATTATTGTTTAATTTGTATTGATGATTTATATAGTGCTATCCTCTTCCATTGTGTACAGAATAAAGCCTGGTACGCTCTTTCTCTTATGATTGGCCAATCACTGAAGTTTACCACTTCCATGTAGTATTAGGGTCAACGGATATTGAATACTATGAGAAGATTGTGTAGGTAAACCCTCATACTACATGGAGGTGGTAAAATTGGCCCTTCATAATTGGATGTGTGTACCAGGCTTTAGATAACAAACATGGGGGTTGATTCACTAACAGCCATTGCTACTTGCATAACGTGCATTACCATAGTAATGCTTGCATTACCCCTCTACCATGGGTTGCACTAATTGCGTAATGTGCTAGCATAAGCAGGGGCGTACCTAGAACTGCAAGAATTTGGATGCCCCCCCTGGGTGCCTGCTCAGGGCCGTTTTGGGGGGCAGGAGGGGTCGCAGCATGAGGGGAGAGCATTGGACATTGGCAGGGAGGGGGGACAGTCCCCCCCCTCACCTCGGGCTCTCCTTTCAGCGCGCTCCCCTCCTGCATCTATCACTGGCAGCAGGCGGCGGCTGCCAAACACACCTCCATCCACCACGGAGGTCTCTGCTCTCTAAGTGTCTGACGCTACTTCCTGTTTTAACAGAAAGTAGCGTGAGACACTTAGAGATCGGAGACCTCTGCGGTGGATGGAGGTGTGTGTTGCTGCCGCCGCAGCTGTGGAGGGGGCCCCTCGCAGGTACAGGGGCTGCATCCCCTATTGTTATGCCCCTATGCATAAGTACCGGTAATATTGCAGTGTGCTGCCTGCATAAAATCAATGGCTGTGAGGCTACATTAGCAGTGCCTGTTGCTTTGTGTTCCCTGTAACAGCCAGGAATGCAATGGGTCGGGAAAGTGGCACCGCAAGTTATCTGTGCATTGCGTTGCGTACAGTGAAGTGTACAGTCAATAAAAAGAATGCTTCGCTGTAACCGTTGACGCATGCGTTTTACGGGTAATGCACTGCATGCAGTGTGTTACCGTGGTGCAACACACCTGCCGCACTGTGAACGTCGCCTGAATGATGCAAACCCAAAGATACAGAAATTGGTATAAATCAAATTGTAAATTAAACGAAGCTTACTATAAAAGCACCTTCTGTCATATTATTGCTAAACTCTGATCATTGTTTAACCACTTTACCCCCCGCGGTACGGATATCTCCATCCCTCTTTCCATCCCTATAAAACCAAGGGATGGAGAAATCCGTACCTCCCTCGCTACCGCCGATGTCTGCGCTCCCACCGCTCGTGCGCATGCTCCCGCCTTCCGGACACTTACAGGTCGCATGAACAAAACATCACTGTGGCCATCTTGTGGCCAAATAGTAAAACTACACCATAAAGCATTTTACATATACAAATACATTAGTTTTACACAATAAAGTAACTCATTACCTCCCACACTCCCCAATTTTTTATTTTTTTTTGTAATTAAAAAAATATATATATAATAAAAAAAAAAAAAAATAGTTACCTTAGGGACTGAACTTTTTAAATATTTATGTCAAGAGGGTATAACACTGTTACTTTATAAACCACTGGTCTTGTAATTAGGGTTGGATGCAAAACTGAAAAAAATGCACCTTTATTTCCAAATAAAATATTGGCGCAAAACATTGTGATAGGGACATAATTTAAACGGTTTTATAAATGGGACAAATGGGCAAATACATTTCATGTTTAATTACAGTAGCATGCATTATTTAAAAACTATAATGGCCGAAAACTGAAAAATAATGATTTTTTCCCCACATTTTTTCCTATTTTCCCATTAAAACACATTTGTAATAAAATAATTATTGGCATAATGTCCCACCTAAAGAAAGCCTAATTAGTGGCGAAAAAAACAAGATATAGTTCATTTCATTGCAATAAATAATAATAAAGTTATAGACGAATGAATGGAAGGAGCGCTGAAAGGTGAAAATTGCTCTGGTGTTTCAGGGATAAAACCCCTCAGTGGTGAAGTGGTTAAAATAGTATCAGAAATCAGGTACTGGCAGAAAACATTGGCAAGTTTAGGCAGCTAGTAAACACAGATCACGTAGCTGATACAGGGGGGGCTTGTTTATCCAGTGAAAGCACAGTAATTTCCTCTAGCATAAGCTGAATGAGAGGAGAGGCGGGGAATGTGTGCACACAGCTCGCCTACTGAGTGACCCAGGCCTCCAGTTTTTGCACACGGCACAGTAAACAAGGGCTGGATGAATCCCAGCAGTCACAACGCCTACAAATGTGCTGGCTTGTGATGCTTCCAGTAATTTTACCGAAATCATTTCTCTATTTCCTACCATAGACAACTAATTACACCCTTGTAGGAATTAGGCAAAGGAAAGTTGCATTAATGCCACTAACGACCAATTATTATTGTTATTCTGCTGTACTTTAGAGAAAACATTGCATTAATAACTCCATTTACTGCCCCTCAGAGATGCTCAGAGTCTAATTTCCTTCCTGCAGTCTGGGGCCAATTGGGGGGAAAGCTCATTAAAGTGGACCTGAACTTTTGCACAGGACAGAAGGAAAACATAGAGAAATGCACCCTGTATGTATTTAGAGAGTTTAGCCTTATCTGTGACTAATCACAAGTTGTAATTTGATCCCTGAGCAGTGTCACCTGACTGCCACGGCAGAGATCTGGTTTGTAAACACAGGATGTTAACAATATGTCTGCTTGCAGGAAATAAACTGCAGATTTGTATCAGCTGTAACAAAGAAATGTTTTTCTTTAAAGGTTAATATGCTGTTGCTTATCTTTTAGAGCTGAGAGGAAGTTTTGAGTTCAGGTCCACTTCAACCTATTGATGTGACAGTCATGTGAAAAAAGGAAATGGACATTTTTGCCTTTGTCAACTTGTGTCCAGTGGGGTAGCAAAGGAGCTATGAGCCCCATTGTGAGTTTTGATTGTGGAGTGTCCAGGTCTAGTGTTGGGCGAACTTGTTGTGGTGCGGTTCACCAGGCAAGTGGTGAACACGCTCCTACCAGTCACTCATGAACACGCTCCTACCAGTCACTGATGAGCACGCTCCTACCAGTCACTGATGAGCACATTGCCAAATGGTCGAAATCCTGACATGAATGCACAGGCACACAAACACGTTCACACGTGAGCCCCTAATGTGAATGTTAATGTACATAGTTTTTTTTCTGGTTCGCCATCCCAGCCTAGCTGACATTATTTGAAAGGTCATCCTGGGGATTATGGGTAATAGGTTTGTGGATGGCGAAAACAGGTTTTGCCAATGGCGATGTGTTTTGTGGGCTCAGTGTTCATTGCCCTGCATTGTGGATCTCAGTTGGCCATAAAATACCAGAATCGGCAGGTCTGCCCTGTACTTTTCACAGATGAGAGCAGGTTCACCCTCAGTACGACAGACATAAAAGGGTCTGAAAAAGCCATGGAGGATGTTATGCTGCCTGTGACATAGTTCACCATGATTGATTTGGTGCTGGGTCATTTATGGTCTGGGGAGGCAAATCCATGGAGGGACACACAGACCTCTACAGCCTAGATGTTGTAACCTTGACTGCCATTAGGTATTGAGATTAAATCCTTAGACCCATGGTAAGATGCTGTGCTGGTGCAGTTGGTCTTGGGTTCCTCCTGGCGTACAACAATGTCTGTTCTCCTGTGGCGAGAGTATGCAAGCAGTATGTATGCCTCAGTCCATCCGGCACTGCTAGGTTGCACCTCAGACTGACCAGGAGCTTAGCATTGCCCTGGTCCAAATCTGGATGGAGATTCCCCAGGGCACCATGAATCATCCCATTTAGGGGCATGCCCCAACGTTACCAGCCATGTATACAAGCAAATGGGGCCATATTAACTACGGAGTATGATTTTGAATTTGCTGCAATTACATTTTAGAAAAACGGACTAGTCCAAACTTCATTTTTCACTTTGATTTTCTTGGTGTCTTTGAATTCAGCTCATTGTAGGTTAATAATTTTATTTTTCATCGAGTGTGTCATTCTTTTGTTCCTAAAACATACAATTAAATCCATATCAGTTTAATTATCCACCATGATTTTTTTTTTAACATTGAGACCTGACATGTTATCTTCTGACCCAAGGGTCAGGTTTTCAGAGAAAACATCATACAAACACGAAATCCCAACATGGATTCCTTATGTCAGTTACAACAAATAAAGAAAGAACAATGAAAAGAAAAATATATAACATATGACAACAGACATTCATCCATTTATAGTACATTGCAGTACCATACATAAAGTACATAAAATGGTAAATGTACAAGCATTGTTTTGATAAAGGGATAAGGATAGTGAGCTCAGCCACATTATAACGCTGAGGGGAGGAGCCCTCCGTACTTCAGAGATCGGATTTATAATTGTACACCTAAGACCAATGCCTCAGGGCTTGAGTTGAGAATGCGAGCCTCTAGATAAGGTTCGTGTGATCCATGGATCCCATACCTTATTGAAGTGTCACATTGATCGTTCAACATTGCGTTGATTCGTTCGCACGGGAGGGTGAAGTTAATTTTACCCATCACCAATGAATAGGACAAGTGGGAAGAGTTCCATTTAGCCACTATGTGAGTTTTGACAGAGGTTACTATAAATTGGATCAATTTGTGCTGCGCATGAGGGATAGAGTCAGATTTCAGCCCCAGCAGAAACATTTTGGGATCCCAAGAAATGTGGTGAGAAAAGATGGAGTTAATCAACGAGTGAATCCTCTTCCAAAGGCGTGAGACCCTATGGCTCAACCACCATATATCGAGCATAGTACCTGCTGGGACTTGACATCCCCGGAAGCCTACGGGGCTTTGTGATCAATCTATTTCGTGTACCTTGTATGGTACCAGGTACGTCCGATGTAATAGTCTAATTGAAACCTCCATGTTTGTAGTCGGCATACTTACTGCCTTTAGATAGAGTTTCTAGACATTGGGACCATCGATCTGAAGCTAGTGTGGTTCTGAGGTCCTGCTCCCAGGCATGTTGATATGGGTGAACATAGTTCAGGGGTGGGCTATTTATTGTTGAATAAACTGCATTGGGTCTTGCAAACATATGCTCTCAAAATGTGTTGGTTGAGGTGGATGGCCCGGTTTAGTTAAACTTAGAAAATAGTGGTGTTGTCGAGCCCTGAGCCATTCAGCAGGTGGGGGTCACACCAATTCCAGAAACTGCGACCATGTAGGTATCCTACCTCTCATCAAAAAAAGATTGTACCGTTGTATAATGTCTCGCCGACCACCATGCGAAGACCTTCTGGGAAATCTGGATTATTAAAAATTTCAGTTATGGAGGGGGACTTCAATTGAAAGGATGCTTGGGTGCGAATTTCCCTCCATATCAAAGTGTTTCTTTAAAGTACGCCTGAACTGAGAGGGAGATGGAAGCTGCCATATTTATTTCCTTTCAAACAATACCAGTTGCCTGGCTGTCCTACTGAATCTCTTTGGCTGCAGTGGTGTCTGAATTATATACTTGAAACAAGCATGTGGTCAATCTAGTCAGACTTCAGTCATAAACATCTGATTGGCATGCTTGTTTAGAGTCTGTGGCTAAGGGTGGCACATATAACATTTGGGAAGGACAGCAGCCGGGGGTTCCATAGCTTTTGTCGCAGAAATTCTGGCCTGATAATGATCAAATCGGATGGTCAAACCTTAAGGCTGGTTTCACACTGTATATTGGTGTTAGCAATGCGTTGTGTCATCGCCAAAAGCAGGCCTTCAGGGAACACTGCGTTAGTATATGGTGTTCCCTGTCTGGCCATCAGCCAAGCAGGAAGTGATGCACGCTTGTGTTCACTTCCTGCTTCGGGTATGCAGAAGCGGAATGTAAAAATACTCTTCCACACATGCTCGCTGCGATGCCAACTTTTAAAAAACAAGACGCATAACTATAGACTAACATGACTTCCGGGCAGATGCAAATCGCCGCGGATCCCACACGGTAACCTAGTTTTGCGGTAGTGTTTAACTTGGCACTTCCAGCGCAGCGTACCGCAACCTAGGAAGTATCAACTTCCCCCATAGGGTTTCATTAGGCTGCGGTAGCAGTGCGGAAATTTGCCGCGCCGCACCGTACCGCGCCAGTGTCAAAGGGCCCTGAGAGTGTTAGAGACAGAGGCTCAGCAGGACAGCCAGGTAATCTGCATTGTTTGAAAGGAAATAAACATTGCACCATGCAATATGTTGTTTTTTTATAAATCAATAATATTAATAATAATAAATATGACAGCCCCCATATCCTCACTAGTTTGCAGATACCAACCCAACTGCAATCTCCGATCGGCACAGGAGCTTCTCTTGTCCTCCTCTACAATTACCTCCTCGCACTCACGTATATAAGACTTGTCACATGCCACACCCCTCCTCTGGAATGCCCTTCCACAGCACATCCGTCACTCTCCAACCTTTGAAATCCTTAAATGCTCCCTCAAAACTCACTTTTTCCAACAAGCATTCGCGCTAACTTAGGCCATTCCCCTTCAACCACTCTAGTTTCACTCCTCACTAGATAACCTTAACAGGCACTGTGCCTTTATGCATACCACAGACCCCCCCCCCCCCTTCCTCATCCTTACGTGTCTTGGACTTTGTTGTTCATTTCATAGCTCGCACTCTGCTATACATTTTATTAATCATGTTACATCTGTCATTGTAACTACCAGTTCAGTAATTTGTACCAGTGTCCATATTTGATGTATATCATTTTATCATTTTCTGTATCATTATGTACCCCGTGTTTGTTTTCCTACTTTGTACAGCGCCTCGGAATATGCTGGTGCTTTATAAATCAATAATAATAATATCCCTCACACTTCAGGTGTACAGTCTAGTTATCTTGAAACACACGGAATTTCTCTTTAATCTGAATCCAAAACAATGACATGACATAAATGTGTCTTACAAGCAGACTGATAAGTATGTCACAGAGTGCCGTAATTACTCGTGACTGAGGTGAGGACAATTAGTAAACCACCTCATTTCACAAACATCTCTGCACTCGTCCCTCTCCTCTGTTCTCTCCTCTGCACACGGCTCCTTCTGGCCTGAATTCCTTCTGCATTGTGCTGCTGTGTGTGAGCTGTGTGTCCAGGCAGCAGCAGGCAAGCTAGAAGAATGTACACCGACTGCTGGGGTCCCTCCAAACTGAATCATGTGCCTTCATAGGCCAATAAATTGTAAACAGGTTCTCACCCTCCAAAAATGAACAGGCTAATAGGACTTGGAGAGAGGAATCATAGTAAAATAGTGAATTCTGAACACAGGTGTAAGTTGAAAACCATCTGTAATCTGTAGAATAGTCAGCACTAATATTTCCCTGGCAAATTATTCAGGACACCTTTTCAACCCTAAAATGAGGCCAGTTGGCCTCCAGTGGCTCAGATGTGACCCCCATCCATTCCGGGAAGAAATAAACAAGATGATGTAATGGCAAATGAAAACTGAATAGGTTGGCAAGGGACAAAGTGTCCCATTACTATACAGTGTCAGATGGCTGAATACAGCAGGAAACAAGCATTGTACCAGCAGGTACAGCAAGGCACAGTTTCAAATACACCCAGCCCTCCCCCTTATGACCCACCTCCCCACCAAGTTCACAGGAAAAAGGATAGTTATTTAAGGGCCACTGTCAGTGAAAATTGTACAATTTAAAATACATGAGTATACATGCATATAAGACATATATTTACCAGGTATGTGGGCACATATGATCTGGTTACCTATATAGTATGGGGGGGGGGGGGGAGCAAACCTACTAAAAGTGGACCTAAACTCTTGCACAGGATACAGGAAAACACCTTTGTTAGCACGGCTTTTCGCGCTTATCAGTGTTTGTCGAGGGAGGATTCCGGGACTCTTCGGGGGAGCCAGCACTGGACTGCCTGCAGCTACAGGAGTGGGGGAAGCCTCATTGGGACCCTTAGGCTTCCCCCTCCCCTCAGGGAAACTTTTTTTTGTTACAGGTTCTCTTTAATACTGTCGGCACATGTGGCTACTTAAAGAGACACTGAAGCGAAAAAAAAATTATGATATAATTATTTTTATGTGTAGTACAGCTAAGAAATAAAACATTAGGAGCAGAGACATAAGTCTAATATTGTTTCCAGTACAGGGCTAGTTAAGAAACTCCAGTAGTTATCTATGCAAAAAAAACTATTGAGCTCCATGGCTTCCAAAGTTGCAGAGAGCTCTGTCTTCTGAATCTTGTTATCTCAACTGTTAGTCACAGTATTTTCTTTTTCTCTCCAAAGGACAGGTCAATAATTCACAAGACTGCTCTGTAAAAACATTTAGAATGCTGAGTAGTGTGTTAACTGCAAATATTAGAGAATGATGCAGTGTTATAAGAACACTATATAACTGAAAAAGAAAAAAATGAGAATATTTTCTTTGCTCCCAATCATCTAGTAATTATTCGTACTACACAACCAATTCATTATATCATATATATATTTATTTATTTTATTTATTTGTTGTATTTATAAAGCGCCAACATATTACGCAGCGCTGGACATTAATTTAGGTTACAGACAATATTTAGGGGTGACAAACAGCAAAATGACAATACAGGAATACAAGAAAACCAGATCACACAGCACAGTATGAGTACAAGGTAATGCTTAGTCAGTCACTGGATGGGAGCATGGAGTTAGGCAAGTTAGGTTCACTCAAATGCATAGCATGGGTGCACAGTAATAGAGGTGCATGATCAGGTAGGACACAAAAGGAGTATATATATATATATATACACACACACACACACACACACACACACACACACACACATATATATATATATATATATATATATATATATATATATATATATATATATATATATATACTGTATATATATATATATATATATATATATATATATATATATATATATATATATATATATATATATAATTTTTTTTTTTTTTCGCTTCAGTGTCTCTTTAAATTGGATTGGGGGAAGGTTGCCTAACCTGCAAACATAGATTAATACAAAGCAGATAAAAACTTGAGGCAACTATGGTGCTATTGCATTATATCTGTATCTATATTATTAGATAAAAAACCTGTATGCTTAACATGTCAAAAAAACAACAAGGCTGGATTCACAGTGGTCAGTTGAATAATGCACGCGTTAAAATGTATGTGAACTGCAATGGAGACTGAACATCAATGTTAATGCAAATCCTGCATGCAGTGAGTTAGAATAACGCAATTAGCTAAAACGCAGCACTGTACTGCGAACAGCCCCATACAATTGTATGGGCAGTAAGTTAACATGCAAAATTAGTCTGCAATGCAACTGAACACTGTAAACCAGGCCTTAAAGCCCAACCTGTGAGGATATGGCGTGAGGATATGGATGATATATGTGGTGATGACGATATGTACAGTAAATCGCAGGACATGGCGACTATTTATGATATTGTCATGATATTAGAGGTAACTGCCATCTTGTTTGTCTGCTATGTCTCACATGTGTATTCTGCTTTGAAGCGATTGTCATCTGGCTGTACTACATTTGTATCTAAAGCGGACTTTAGTGAATAGAGCGGGGGTGTTAGCCTCCAGCAAGGACATGGTTAATCAGACAATGGCAGAAGTGAAGGGTTTTGTTCCACTTTATCTGGAGTTGAAGCTTTGGAGTCATTGACAACTGAAACATTTACACTTCTGTTGATGAAGGCTGTTAAAGCATTGTGAAGAACTCTAGACTAGCCAGGAAGAGCCTCCTCACCAAACGTTTAACATGTGTGTTAAACACTATTTCATTGTGAGGAAATTAAATTATTGGTGGAGGTGCCAACTATATCCTGTAAATTACATCTATTGGGAGATGGGAAATCTCTGCAATTAGGGACTGTCTACCTAGCCCCTAATTAGGAGATGGCTAATCAGGCCAATAGCAGCCGTATCCTTACCTTTGATCGGCTAGGAAATACTGTCAACAATGTGTTTGTCACCTGTAACTTAGACTAGGGAAGTCTTTTCATGTATGTGCTAAAATACACTTTTACCTGTGGAAATTAGAGATGGGGAGAGGGGAATTTCTGGAAAGTTGATTAAAACTAGTTCCTCCCCTTCGCAACGAAATTGCAGCCTCAAGGCAGATATTCCAGCATAAAAGGCAGGGGGCAGATACCTAAAATCAGTCCCCTCCTGACGGTAGCTGCAGCTGGACTCCCGGCCCAAGCTAAGTGGGCTCCTGGTCCAACCAGAACTGTGTCCGTCCACAAAAGTCCAAGGTTCTTCTATCTGGATCCCTGTTATTTTGGTAAGCAAATCGCTTTGTGTGTATTGTTGTAACTTTTTATTTTGTAACTTTTTACTTATTTTTTGTAAATCTTTTGTATATATTATTTGAACTTTTGTATATATTTGAACTATATTATTTTGTATATATTATTAGAACTCTGCACTGTTCCACTTTTTTCCTGGAATATTAAATTGTTATTTAATAAGATTGACTTCTGCTGTACTAAACTAACACTCATAGCCTAGAAGAGACTGAAGTGTAACTAAGTTCATGCCTGATTGTATGATTGAGCGACACTATCGTATAAGATTGTAATTGCATTGTGTGTGGGGCGTTTGTCATACATTGGCCTAAAGCGTGCAGCTGACCCAACGTACGAAAACGGCAGTGCGAGTAGCTCGACAGCAGAGTGGCTAACAGTATCGTTCGGAACGACTGTTAGTGGTTTTGCTTCACTACAGTGTAAGATTGCAACTGTGTGTGTGTGCGTGGCGTTCTCGTATTCGGCCTAAAGCGCCAAGCTGAACCAAATACGAAAACGCAGATTGCGTGTTGAGCACTCGACAGCTGAGTGGACGTGTCTAGCAACGGCTAGTGGTGGCAGTGGGAAGTGTTTGAGGGGTCCCAGCCTTGTTTGTAGCTTGAATAAGGCTGCTCCCCGCTTGATCTGGTCAAACCCGCAGTCGGGAACCGTATACGCAGGCGTGCCGCGGGCCGGTTCCTGACACAACCCACCTCGCGAGTTTCCCGGCAATTTTCCTGACAACTGACAATTCTTTTTTGAGCGATGATTAGTTGTTTCTGCGATCTTGCCGTGGGTACAGGCACACGATCATGCGAACGTCGCTTAGCTATGATAACGACAGTCATGGCGGAACAGATCTTTAAGATCCCTGACGACCCCCGCACAAAGAAAACTGAGGCTGCAGTGGGCACAAGCTCACCAAATCTGACAGATGAAGACTGAAAAACATCAGGTCTGGTCTTGTAAATCTCAGACTTGGTTCACACTGAGCTGGAGACAAAACAGCCTGTTCAGAGCAAAGCAGACAGTTCAGTGATTTTCAAGTCTGGAGTAGGCTGTGAGGGTTCGTTTACACTGGAAGCGTTTTTGGCCATTTTTCAAGTGCAGTCGATTTTTAAGAATCGTCCCCAAAACGCTTGTGCAATAAATGTCTATGAGAAAGTTCATATCAGCGCGGTTTGTGCCCTGTGCGTTCAGCAGAGTGGTGCCTGGACCATTTTTGAGGCAATTTTGCGTCAATGGAAGGTATAGGAGAAACGCAAAACGCTCAGAAAATCGCGTTTGCATTTTTAAGAATAAATACATTTTATTTATTATTTTCTGAATCAAAGAGTTCACTTGCTGACTTGGGTCAGGGAAGCAATTGCTGTGAAAAAGCGCTTATTGAAGCGCTTTACAAAAACCGTAGCACCCACCCGAGCGCCGGGAGGAGAAAAAACAAACTCCTCAAAAAACTGACAGTGTCATGGATCCTATGAATTTTAGCATGTTTACTGTTTTCACATTCTGCTGCAATATAGCAAACTAAGCCATTTTGCCTGGCAGTGTAATCCATGCCTAATTTCTCTCCAAAGTTCAAATACATATTAAAGAAGTGAGAGGGATATGGTCTGGCAGTCGTGCTGATCCTTCACCTATAATTCATTTAGCCATAGACCCTGAGCAAGCATGCAAATTAGGGCTGGTTCACACAGGGGTCTGCCCCGCATTTACCGCCGGCGTTCGGGACTCAGCGTTAAACGCTCCCATTCAAGTGATTGGGAGCGTTTGTACCAGGCTTTTACCGGCGTTTGCACAAATGCGACGTTCAGATCCCGATTTTCCCTGGTGTTCGAGGGACCCTGGACGCTACATGTAGCGTCCTGGGACGGTTAACCGCTGCGGCTAATGTCCCCCTGTGGGGTAGAAAGACACTGACTGCAACTGAACGCCACTGAAAGCTCAAATACGACTCTGCCGCAACGCCGCCGAACGCAACACCTCTGAAAGCCGGGCAGACGCCCGTGTAAACCAGCCCCAAGATGTCTGACAGAAACGTGATGCATGCTTGTTTCAGGTGGGGGATTCAGACACTTCTGATGCATGAAAGACCATTAGGACTGCCAGGCCACTGGTATTGTATAAAAGGAAAGAAATATGGCAGCCTCCATATCCCTCTCACTTGCCTGAAGTCAGCTGGGCAATAGGGATGGAGTTGGCCATGATGACTGCGCTTGTGACCCTGCATTAGAGTGGTCACAGCAGCAAAGTTCACCCCTACCTAGGCCAGAGGACATGCTGAGCATTGTGGGATGAATGTTCGCCACCTGCAAACCATGCCATGCTTACCTACCATTTGTACTCTATGGTGTTGATTCATTAAGCTTCATCAAATGACAGGCAGCCTATTGGGCCAATCAAAGTGCGGGGATCATGTCCTAGGAAGTCACTGGATGCGACAGGGCTCTGGACTGGATTAAAGAAGCGGCAGTAATCTCAAAGGAGCTCACATACGTTACCAGTGCATGCTACTAGCTTTAGCAGCACAGCTTAAAGGACACCCGAGGTGAAAACCTTGGGTACAAAAACACATACCTAAGACGAGGGAAGCCTCTGGATCCTATAGAGCAGGGGTGCCTATTGCGTTGATCACGAGCTACCAGCAGATCGCAAAGGACTGCTGGATAGATTGCAGTCGGACATTTTGAAGTAGTGCATTAGACGCTGACTGCTGCGGGTGACTGCTAGGGCATAGCAACGGGGTGGGGGGGGGGGGTCTGGGGTGCAGTAGTGGGGGGAACATGGGCACAGAGAAATAACAACTCACCTTCCGAGATCCACATAAGAAATCTATCTTTTCCTTCTAGGCGTCCTTCACGTTTGTAACTCCATGTCATCACAGGAGGCACTGTTACTAATGTGACAAACGCATAGGAACGCATGAAAATATACGCTGCGTGTGGATCCTGGAACTTGGGTTGTTACTGCTCTGTGTCCACTGTCCCCCCGACACCCCCCCCCCCCCCGCTGCACCATCGCTCCTGGGGGCACCTATACTTGGCTATCTATACTTGGGGAGCCTATGCCTGGCTACCTATAGTGGAAGCACCTATACTGCAGGCACATATTTCTGGCTACCTATATTGGGGGCACCGATGCCTTGCTACCTATACTGGGGGCACAATAGGAGAAAAGATTCTGCATCTGCCCAATTGTGCTTTGATTGGAGAGGGGGGATTCTGCAGCTGCCCAATCATGCTGCGATGGAGGGGGGGGGGGGGAGATATGCAAAGTTTAGCATTTGAAATGTTGGTAGATCTCTCCAGCCTTGTAGTTACCAAAGTAGTTTGCAAGCCGTAAAAGAGTGGACACCCCTGCTATAAAGGCTTCCCACGCTGTCCTCCAATCCCCCGCTTGTCAAATGCGAGTGCAGCTGTACTTTGTCTGTGAGTACGGCTGCACCTGCACAGTAAGCAGGGCCCGCTCATGCATGAGCAGCTCTGTGCAACAATAAAGGAGAAGTCCATGCACAGGATACAGTAGCCAGCTCTGGAGTGCCACTCGCCAATCAACAGAGTATCAACTTAGGAAGAAGAAAGAGCTGTGGCGCACATCCAGCTAAAACATAGTTACATAGTTATTTGGGTTGAAAAAAGACATACGTCCATCAAGTTCAACCAGAGAACAAAGTACAACACAAGCCTGCTCCCTCACATATCCCTGTTGATCCAGAGGAAGGTGAAAAACCCTTACAAGGCATGGTCCAATTAGCCCCAAAAGGGAAAAAATTCCTTCCTGACTCCAGGTGGCAATCAGATAAAATCCCTGGATCAACATCATTGGGCATTACCTAGTAATTGAAGCCATGGATGTCTTTCAACGCAAGGAAAGCATCTAATGCTGGGAATACACGGTTCGTTTTTGCCTTCGTTTAAACCTTCGTTTCGATTGTGCCTTTTGTCCTTTTCGATCCCGAAATAATCGGTCATACGGTTAATATCACCACCCACGGTTTCGTTTTTTTTTTCGATTCTGATGGTTTCGTTTTTCCAATGATCGAAGGCTGCAAAGAAACGAAACGAAAATCCCTTTTTACAGGGACGGACTAGCATAAACGAATATATAATCGATCTGAACAGCCATCAAGCCTACCAATGGCTCGATTAGATGGATAAAGAGAGATAATATCAAACATGTTCGATCACTAGTCGTTCGTTTTTGGGGTCTATTAATCGAAACTATAATGAGATTATGACTATTTTCACATACGTTTTCAACACTCGATTCGTTTACCGAACGAATCGAAGGTTTAAACGAAGGCAAAAACGAACCGTGTATTCCCAGCATAAGCCTCTTTTAAATGCAGGTATAGAATTTGCCATAACTACTTCCTGTGGCAATGCATTCCACATCTTAATCACGCTTACTGTAAAGAACCCTTTTCTAAATAAATGTCTAAAACGTTTTTCCTCCATGCGCAGATCATGTCCTCTAGTCCTTTGAGAAGGCCTAGGGACAAAAAGCTCATCCGCCAAGCTTTTATATTGCCCTCTGACGTATTTATACATGTTAATTAGATCCCCTCTAAGGCGTCTTTTCTCTAGACTAAATAAACCCAGTTTATCTAACCTTACTTGGTAATTGAGACCTTCCATCCCTCGTATCAATGTTGTTGCTCGTCTCTGCACCTGCTCTAAAACTGCAATATCTTTCCTGTAATGTGGTGCCCAGAACTGAATTCCATATTCCAGATGTGGCCTTACTAGAGAGTTAAACAGGGGCAATATTATGCTAGCATCTCGAGTTTTTATTTCCCTTTTAATCCCAAAATTTTGTTAGCTTTAGCTGCAGCGGCTTGGCATTGAGTACTCCTAAGTCCTTCTCCAAGTTTGATGTCCCCAACTGTATCCCATTTATTTTGTATGGTGCTAGACCATTGGTACGACCAAAATGCATGACTTTACATTTTTCAACATTGAATTTCATCTGCCATGTATGTGCCTATATAGCCATCCTATCCAGATCCTGTTGCAATATGTCCCTATCTTCCTGAGAGTTGATGATTCTGCACAATTTTGTGTCATCTGCAAAAATAGCAACATTGCTTACTACTGCATCTACTAGGTCATTAAGCTACTGCGGACCGCCGCAGTATAAAGCTATGGCGGGCGAATGATCCGAATCCTTAAAAAGATCCGGACTTCCCATCACTATCCTGAAGCGGCTGCTTTGAGAGCCGCATAACACGGCTCAATCTGACGTCCAACTTCAACACCACCACGCGTTGCGTTAGGGGCACGTTATGCGACCTTAACGTCCCCTAAAACGCCACGTCTTGGTGTGAAAGTAGCCTTAAGGTTATTGTTGCAGCTATTGGCATTTTGGTAACTCCGGCCCACTGCTTCAGAGTTACACGGTTACATTAGTTAGCTCTGTTACATTAGGTAGCTCCGCCCTATGTCATGACCACTCCCATTATGTCATGGCCACACCCATTTTTGCCAGCTTCGCTCGCCGCACCCGACCTCCTCTGCCCCCCCGCTCTTTCATCGTCCCCCCCCACCCCGTCCCAGATTGAGCCCTCAAAAATCTGGTCACTCTATAGAAGAACATATTTTAATGGAGCAATAAAATTGATGTTTTAGCCGGATGTGCACCACAGCTCTTTATTACTCCTAAGCAGCTCTGTGCTACTGCGCAGGCTCAATCACAAGAAGAGCGTGGCCCCAATGTCCCAGAGGGTCCCGTGCAGTGGTACAGGTACAAAGGAACGTGTTAAGCCTCTGGAGGGTCCAGCAGCTTTGCTTTACTTAGGTATTTCATTTTTCACCCAAGGTTCACTTTGGGTTTGCTTTAAATATGATTACACGATTTTGTGTTAAAACTGCAAAATGGAAACGCACAAAAAACATAAGAAAAAACGCACAAACACGTAGCAGAACATGGATGCTCTTCAGCACAAACAACTGTGCTCCCTTTCAAGGTACGCGTCTAGTGAAAAATGGCGCCGGCAAAAAAATGGCGCCCCCTTCTGCCCGATATATGTTTAAAACGATATTTATCGTTTTAAAGGTTAAAATAGTGCAGACCTTTTGAACGAAATTTATCGTTTTAAAACTTTTTTTTTTTGTCCTGCCTGAACGATATTTATCGTTTTAACCCCTGCAGTGTTCTCCCCAGGCTCTTTTAGCTGGGTGCTCCACCCGGCTAGATTTGGTGACCACCCGGCTGTCATCAGCTCACCTCCTATGCTGTAAGCACAGTTGCCCTGCATTTTCAACTCACCCCACCCGGCTACCATTTCATGCCACCTGGCTACCATTTCATGCCACCCGGCTGGAAAAAAATTCTGGGGAGAACACTGCCCTGCTTTGCTGCCGTTTGGAAAATATCTGCCCGCCGCCTTTAATGTTTAATAGCAAAGCCCCCTTAAAAGCTAAAAACACCAAATTTGCAGGGAATGTTAACCACTTGAGGACCGCGGGCTTTACCCCCCTTAAAGAGACACTGAAGCGAAAAAAAAAATGATGATATTATGATTTGTATGTGTAGCACAGCTAAGAAATAAAACATTAAGATCAGATACATCAGTGTAATTGTTTCCAGTACAGGAAGAGTTGAGAAACTCCAGTTGTTATCTCTATGCAAACAAGCCATTAAGCTCGCCGACTAAGTTATGCTACGTACACACATGCGACAACGATCGTTCGTTGTTAACGACGAACGATCTTTTAATTGATGAAAGAACGACCGAAGTAAAGTTAGTTCTAAAAAGTGTGTAACGATCACATCGTTAGAACGAACGTTACACCACGTAAAAGCACTTAATGCGCCTGCGCATAAAATTGTAAAATTCCATGGAGAAAAAGTGAAATGCGCATGTCCAGCCTGGTACGAACGATCGTTTCCAACGATGTACTACTTTTGCAAACGATCGTCGTTGGGAAAAATCCGCCGAGACAGAACTTTCTTTTGTAGCGATTTGCCTCGTTCGTCGTTAGACTTAATAGTCGGTGGTTCGTTTTTTGTAACGATCGTCGTTGGTAAAGATCGGGGAACGATCGTTACAAACGACTATAGTCGCATGTGTGTACGCACCTTTAGTCGTGGAGAGGGCTGTTATCTGACTTTTATTATCTCAACTGTTCCTGGACTATTTACTTTTCCTCTGCTAGAGGAGAGGTCATTACTTCACAGACTGCTCTGAAAGACTCATTTTGAATGCTGAGTGTTGTGTAATCTGCACATATTATAGAATGATGCAATGTTAGAAAAAACACTATATACCTGAAAATAAAAGTATGAGAATATTTTCTTTGCTGCTAATCCTCTAGTAATTATTCATAGTACACAACCAATTCACTATATCATATTTTTTTTTCTCGCTTCAGTGTCTCTTTTAGGACCAGGCACTTTTTTTCCATTCAGACCACTGCAGCTTTCACGGTTTATTGCTCGCTCATACAACCTACCACCTAAATGAATTTTGGCTCCTTTTCTTGTCACTAATAAAGCTTTCTTTTGGTGCTATTTGATTGCTGCTGCAATTTTTACTTTTTATATTATTCATCAAAAAAGACATGAATTTTGGCAAAAAAAAGATTTTTTTAAATTTCTGTGCTGACATTTTTCAAATAAAGTAAAATTTCTGTATACATGCAGCGCGAAAAATGTGGACAAACATGTTTTTGATAAAAAAAACCCATTCAGTGTATATTTATTGGTTTGGGTAAAAGTTATAGCGTTTACAAACTATGGTGCAAAAAGTGAATTTTCCCATTTTCAAGCATCTATGACTTTTCTGACCCCCTGTCATGTTTCATGAGGGGCTAGAATTCCAGGATAGTATAAATACCCCCCAAATGACCCCATTTTGGAAAGAAGACATCCTAAAGTATTCACTGAGAGGCATAGTGAGTTCATAGAAGATATTATTTTTTGTCACAAGTAAGCGGAAAATGACACTTTGTGACAAAAAAAAAAAAAGTTTACATTTCTTCTAACTTGCGATAAAAAAAAATTAAATCTGCCACGGACTCACCATGCCCCTCTCTGAATACCTTGAAGTGTCTACTTTCCAAAATGGGGTCATTTGTGGGGTGTGTTTACTGTCCTCGCATTTTGGGGGGTGCTAATTTGTAAGCACCCCTGTAAAGCCTAAAGGTGCTCATTGGACTTTGGACCCCTTAGCGCAGTTAGGCTGCAAAAAAGTGCCACACATGTGGTATTGCCGTACTCAGTAGAAGTAGTATAATGTGTTTTGGGGTGTATTTTTACACATACCGATGCTGGGTGGGAGAAATATCTCTGTAAATGACAATTTTTTAATTTTTTTTTACACACAATTGTCCATTTACAGAGGTCTTTCTCCCACTCAGCATGGGTATGTGTAAAAATACTCCCCAAAACACATTATACTACTTCTCCTGAGTACGGCGATACCACATGTGTGGCACTTTTTTGCACCCTAACTGCGCTAAGGGGCCCAAAGTCCAATGAGTACCTTTAGGATTTCACAGGTCATTTTGCGACATTTGGTTTCAAGACTACTCCTCACGGTTTAGGGCCCCTAAAATGCCAGGGCAGTATAGGATCCCCACAAATGACCCCATTTTAGAAAGAAGACACCCCAAGGTATTCCGTTAGTAGTACGGTGAGTTCTTAGAAGTTTTTATTTTTTCGTCACAAGTTAGCGGAAATTGATTTTAATTGTTTTTTTCCACAAAGTGTCATTTTCCGCTAACTTGTGACAAAAAATAAAATCTTCTTCTATGAACTCACCATACTCCTAACGGAATACCTTTAGGTCTCTTCTTTCTAGAATGGGGTCATTTGTGGGGTTCCTATACTGCCCTGGCATTTTAGGGGCCCTAAACCGTGAGGAGTAGTCTTGAAACCAAATGTCGCAAAATGACCTGTGAAATCCTAAAGGTACTCATTGGACTTTGGGCCCCTTAGGGTACTTAGGGTGTAAAAAAGTGCCACACATGTGGTACCGCCGTACTCAGGACGAGTAGTATAATGTGTTTTGGGGTGTATTTTTACACATACCCATGCTGGGTGGGAGAAATATCTCTGTAAATGACAATTGTTTTTTAATTTTTTTTACACACAATTGTCCATTTACAGAGATATTTCTCCCACCCAGCATGGGTATGTGTATAAATACACCCCAAAACACATTATACTACTTCTCCTGAGTACGGCGATACCACATGTGTGACACTTTTTTGCAGCCTAGGTGCGCTAAGGGGCCCAACGTCCGATTCACAGGTCATTTTGAGGCATTTGTTTTCTAGACTACTCCTCATGGTTTAGGGCCCCTAAAATGCCAGGGCAGTATAGGAACCCCACAAGTGACCCATTTTAGAAAGAAGACACCCCAAGGTATTCCGTTAGGTGTATGGCGAGTTCATAGAAGATTTTATTTTTTGTCACAAGTTAGTGAAAAATGACACGTTGTGAAAAAAAAACAATAAAAATCAATTTCCGCTAACTTTTGACAAAAAATAAAATCTTCTATGAACTCGTTATACACCTAACAGAATACATTGGGGTGTCTTTTTTCTAAAATTGAGTCACTTGTGGGGTTCCTATACCGCCCTGGCATTTTATGGGCCCAAAACCGTGAATAGTCTGGAAACCAAATGTCTCAAAATGACTGTTCAGGGAAATAAGCATCTGCAAATTTTGATGACAGGTGGTGTATGAGGGGGCGAATTTTGTGGAACCGGTCATAAGCAGGGTGGCCTTTTAGATGACAGATTTTATTGGGCCTGATCTGATGGATAGGAGTGCTAGGGGGGTGACAGGAGGTGATTGATGGGTGTCTCAGGGGGTGGTTAGAGGGGAAAACAGATGCAATCAATGCACTGGGGAGGTGATCGGAAGGGGGTCTGAGGGGGATCTGAGGGTTTGGCCGAATGATCAGGAGCCCACACGGGGCAAATTAGGGCCTGATCTGATGGGTAGGTGTGCTAGGGGGTGACAGGAGGTGATTGATGGGTGTCTCAAGGTGTGATTAGAGGGGGGAATAGATGCAAGCAATGCACTGGCGAGGTGATCAGGGCTGGGGTCTAAGGGCGTTCTGAGGGTGTGGGCGGGTGATTGAGTGCCCTAGGAGGAGATAGGGGTCTAATCTGATTGATAGCAGTGACAGGGAGTGATTGATTGGTAATTAGTGGGTGTTTGGAGGAGAGAACAAATGTAAACAATGCACTTGGGAGGTGATCTGACGTCGATCTGCGGGCGATCTATTGGTGTAGGTGGGTGATCAGATTGCCCGCAAGGGGCAGGTTAGGGGCTGATTGATAAGTGGCAGTGACAGGGGGTGATTGATGGGTGGCAGTGCCAGGGGGTGATTGATGGGTGGCAGTGACAGGGGGTGATTGATGGGTGAGTGACAGGTGATTGACAGGTGATCAGTGGGTTTTTACAGGGAAGAACAGATGTAACTAATGCACTGGCGAATTGATAGGGGGGGGGGGGGGGGGTCTGAGGGCAATCTGAGCGTGTAGGCGGGTGATTGGGTGCCCGCAAGGGGCAGATTAGGGTCTGATCTGATGGGTAACAGTGACAGGTGGTGATAGGGGGTGATTGATGGGTAATTAGTGGGTGTTTAGGGTAGAGAACAGATGTAAACACTGCACTTGGGAGGTGATCTGACGTCGGATCTGCGGGCGATTTATTGGTGTGGGTGGGTGATCAGATTGCCCGCAAGGGGCTGATTGATGGGTGGCAGTGACAGGGGGTGATTGACAGGTGATCAGGGGGATAGATGCATACAGTACACAGGGGGGGTGTCGGGGGGGGGGGGGGTCTGGGGAGAATCTGAGGGGTGGGGGGGGGTGATCAGGAGGGGGCAGGGGGCAGGGGGGGGATAAAAAAAAATAGTGTTGACAGATAGTGACAGGGAGTGATTGAAGGGTGATTAGGGGGGTGATTGGGTGCAAACAGGGGTCTGGGGGGTGGGCAGGGGGGGGGGGGTCTGAGGGGTGCTGTGGGCGATCTGGGGCAGGGGGGGTAAAATCAGTGTGCTTGGGTGCGACATAGGGTGGCTGCAGCCTGCCCTGGTGGTCCCTCGGACATTGGGACCACCAGGGCAGGAGGCAGCCTGTATAATACACTTTGTAAACATTACAAAGTGTATTATACACTTTGTATGCGGCGATCCAATGTTTAGTAACCCGCCGGCGCTTCCGAACGGCCGGCGGGTTACAGCGCGAGGTGGGCGGAGCCAGTCCCCGGCGGCCGATCGCGTCACGAATGACGCGATCGCGCCGCCCATGCCCCTACAAGGACCGCCGCCATTTGTCAATACGGCGGTCCTTGCGGGGTCCACTTCCCGGCCGCCAATTGTCTATACGGCGGTCGGGAAGTGGTTAAGAAGAAAATTGTGAACAAGAGGAAATTTTTTTTTTTCAAAAAGACCTTATAGTTTTTGAGAAAATCGATTTTGAATATTCTTCTTCTGACCGTGGGAAAATTAAACGCCCGCCAACTTTAGCGGTTAATAGCAAAGCCCCTTTAAATGTCAGAAACACCAAATGTGTAGGGAATGTTAAGAAGAATAGTGGGAACACGAAGAAATTTTTTTTTTCAAAAAGACCTTATAGTTTTTGAGAAAATCGATTTTAAATCTTCAAAGAGGAAAATGTATCTATTTAAATTGTGCAATGACATTTCCGTGGAAACAATTCCCGCCGACTTTAGCAGTTAATAGCAAAGTCCCCTTAAATCCTAGCAACACCAAATTTGCAGGATATGTTAAAAAGATACTGGGAAACATTATTTAAAAAAAAAAATGAAAATTTTATTTATTTATTTTTTTAAATTGAAATTTTTGGGATATGTTCAGAGTGTGGGAATTTTTTTTGAGAAAAATGACGTGGGGTCCCCCCTCCCGAGCCTCTGTAATCCCTTGTCCCCCATGCAGGCTGGGATAGCCAGAATGCGGAGCCCCGGCCGACTGGGGCTTTGCACCCTGAGCCATACCAGCCCGCATGGTCCATGGTATGGGGGGGGGCTTCGGGGGGGGGAGGGGCGGCCAAGCCTTCCCCTCCCCCCCGGAGCCCTTGTCCAATCCATGGACAAGGGGCTCTTCCCCACCTCCGGTGCCCCAGGAGGAGGTGGGGGCGACGACTCCCTGGGGGGTTCATGGTAGCATCTGGGAGTCCCCTTTAAGAAGGGGTACCCAGATGCCTGCCCCCCTCTCAGGAGAAATGAGTATAGGGGTGCAAAGTACCCCTTACCCATTTCCATAAAGGGTTAAATGAAATAAAAACGCAATAACGAGAAAAGTCCTTTAATGTTCTAAATTAACCAAAAATACTTACCTGTACCTTTAAGAAAAATTCCCACGCCAATTAGGTCCCACGACAGTATCCTCCATCTTGCGATCTTCAGAAATACTTACCTGTACCTTTAAGAAAAAAATCCCACGCCATTATCCTCGGAAAAGATCCCGCGCTATAATCTGTTATGTCCCACAACGACAGTATCCTCTGTCTTGCGATCTTCAGAAATACTTACCTGTACCTTTAAGAAAAAAATCTCACGCCAATTAGGTCCCACGACAGTATCCTCCATCTTGCGACCTTCTGATACATGTTGATTGAAGATCTCCGCCACCCCGATGCCACACACGGCCACCACCTCCGCCGCACTGCTCTTAGCTATACTTAGTATAGCTTAGAGCAAAAAAGCATCTTTAAATTTTAACTCCAATGGTCCCCATTGGTTCCTTAACAGACCAATGGGGATCAGGGAGGATCCCCATTGGTCGATAAGGAACCAATGGGGAGCCTTGGAACCAAAGTTTAAAGATGCTTTTTTGCTCTCAGCTATACTAAGTATAGCTGAGAGTGCGTCTATACAGACGCATTACCACTGGCTGCCGCTGCTCTCCCTGCCTCTCTCAAACCTGTCACCCTCACCCATGGGTGCATTGGGTGCCAGCATGGGTGAGGGTGACAGGTGGGGGGAGGCAGGGAGGGCAGCGGGAGCTAGCGCTAATGCGTCTGTATAGATGCACTTTCAGCTATACTTAGTATAGCTGAGAGCAGTGCGGCGGGGGCGGCGTGTGTGGCGTCGGGGCGGCGGAGATCTTCAATCAAGATGTATCAGAAGGTCGCAAGATGGAGGATACTGTCGTGGGATCTAATTGGCGTGGGAATTTTTTTCTTAAAGGTACAGGTAAGTATTTGTGGTTAATTTAGAACATTAAAGGACTTTTCTCGTTGTTGCGTTTTTATTTCATTTAACCCTTTGTGGAAATGGGTAAGGGGTACTTTGTACACCTATACTCATTTCTCCTGGGAGGGGGGTGGGCATCTGGGGGTCCCCTTCTTAAAGGTGGACTCCTAGATGCCACCATGAACCCCGCCCAGGGAGTCATCGCCCCCGCCTCCACCTGGGGCAAGGGAGGCGGGGAAGAGCCCCTTGTCCATGGATTGGACAAGGGGCTCCGGCTTGGTCGCCCCTCCCCCCCAGAGCCCCCCCCCCCCCCATACCATTTTTTTTAAATTTGCTATAAATTTTTTTTTTAATGTTCTGAGTGTGGGAAATAAATTTAAAAAAAACGACGTGGGGTCCCCCCTCCCGAGCCTCTGTAACCCCTTGTCTCCCATGCAGGCTGGGATAGCCAGAATGCAGAGCCCCGGCCGACTGGGGCTTCGCACCCTGAGCTATACCAGCCCGCATGGCCCATGGTATGGAGGGGCTTTGGGGGGGAGGGGCGGACAAGCCTCCCCCTCCCCCCCCCCAGAGCCCTTGTCCAATCCATGGACAAGGGGCTCTTCCCCACCTCCGGTGCCCCAGGAGGAGGTGGGGGCGACGACTCCCGGGGGGGGTTCATGGTGGCATCTGGGAGTTCCCTTTAAGAAGGGGACCCCCAGATGCCCACCCCCCTCCCAGGAGTAAATGAGAATTGATTCATTTGATTCAATACAAAAAGAACCGGCTCATTTATGAGCCGGTTACTATACCTTAGGATGCGTCCTGTGCGGACGTATAGCTTCCGGCTCCGCAATCTCTCCCCACCTGCCTACACCTGTCACCCTCACCTAGGGTGTCACCTGGTGCACCCATGGGTACACCAGGTGCCAGGCTAGGTGAGGGTTACAGGTGAGGAGGCGGGGAGGACAGCGGGAGCCGTGCTATGCGTCCCTACGCAGGACGCATTGAAAGGTATAGTATTCAAATTGGCGTGGGAGATCTTCAATCAAGTTAACTGAAGATCGCAAGATAAGAGGATATTGTTATTCGTTGGATCATTTCCAAGGATATATTGGCGTGGGAACATTTTTTTAAAGGTACAGGTAAGTATTTGTGGTTAATTAAGATTATTAAAATACTTTTCTCGTGGTTGTGTTTTTATTTCATTTAACCCTTTGTGGAAATGGGTAAGGGGTACTTTGTACCCCTATACTCATTTCTCCTGGGAGGGGGGTGGGCATCTGGGGGTCCCCTTCTTAAAGGGGACTCCCAGATGCCACCATGAACCCCCCCCCCCCCAGGGAGTCGTCGCCCCCACCTCCTCCTGGGGCACCAGAGGTGGGGAAGAGCCCCTTGTCCATGGATTGGACAAGGGCTCCGGGGGGGGAGGGGGAGGCTTGCCCCCCCCATACCATGGACCATGCAGGCTGGTATAGCTCAGGGTGCGAAGCCCCAGTCGGCCAGGGCTCCGCATTCTGGCTATCCCAGCCTGCATGGGAGACAAGGGGTTACAGAGGCTCGGGAGGGAGGACCCCATGTCGTTTTTTTTCAAATTTATTTCCCACACTCAGAACATTAAAAAAAAAATTGATAGCAAATTTAACCCCTCTGTAACCCCTTGTCCCCCATGCAGGCTGGGATAGCCAGAATGCGGAGCCCCAGCTGACTGGGGCTTCGCACCCTGAGCTATACCATCCCGCATGGTCCATGGTATGGGGGGGCTCCAGGGGGGAGGGGCGGCCAAGCCTCCCCCTCCCCCCTGCAGCCCCTTGTCCAATCCATGGACAAGGGGCTCTTCCCCGCCTCCCTTGCCCCAGGTGGAGGCGGGGGCGACGACTCCCTGGGGGGGGTTCATGGTGGCATCTGGGAGTCCCCATTAAGAACCCCTTACCCATTTCCACAAAGGGTTAAATGAAATAAAAACGCAACAACGAAAAAAGTCCTTTAATGTTCTAAATTAACCACAAATACTTACCTGTACCTTGAAGAAAAAAATCCCACGCCAATTGGATCCCACGACAGTATCCTCCATCTTGCGACCTTCTGATACATCTTGATTGAAGATCTCCGCTGCCCCGATGCCACACACGCCGCCCCTGCCGCACTGCTCTCAGCTATACTAAGTATAGCTGAGAGTGCATCTATCCAGATGCATTACCCCTGGCTGTTGCTGCCCTCCCTGCCTCCCCCCACCTGTCACCCTCACCCATGCTGGCACCCAATGCACCCATGGGTGCTAGCAAGGGTGAGGGTGACAGGTTTGAGAGAGTAGGGAGAGCAGCGGCAGCCAGTGGTAATGCGTCTGTATAGACGCACTCTCAGCTATACTTAGTATAGCTGAGAGCAAAAAAGCATCTTTAAACTTTGGTTCCAAGGCTCCCCATTGGTTCCTTATCGACCAATGGGGATCCTCCTGATCCCCATTGGTCTGTTAAGGAACCAATGGGGACCATTGGAGCTAAAATTTAAAGATGCTTTTTTGCTCTTAGCTATACTAAGTATAGCTGAGAGCAGTGCGGCGGAGGCGGCGTGTGTGGCGTTGGGGCGGCGGAGATCTTCAATCAACATGTATCAGAAGGTCGCAAGATAGAGGATACTGTCGTGGGACCTAATTGACGTGGGATTTTTTTCTTAAAGGTACAGGTAAGTATTTCTGAAGATCGCAAGATAGAGGATACTGTCGTGGGACCTAATTGGCATGGGAATTTTTTCTTAAAGGTACAGTTAAGTATTTCTGGTTAATTTAGAACATTAAAGGACTTTTCTCGTTGCGTTTTTATTTCATTTAACCTCTTATGGAAATGGGTAAGGGGTACTTTGCACCCCTATACTCATTTCTCCTGGGAGGGGGGCAGGCATCTGGGTTCCCCTTCTTAAAGGGGACTCCCAGATGCCACCATGGAACCCCCCCCCCCCCCCCAGCAGGGAGTCGTCGCCCCCACCTCCTCCTGGGGCACCGGAGGTGGGGAAGAGCCCCTTGTCCATGGATTGGACAAGGGCTCCGGGGGGGGGGGGGGGAGGGGAAGGCTTGGCCGCCCCTCCCCCCCGAAGCCCCCCATACCATGGACCATGTGGGCTGGTATAGCTCAGGGTGCGAAGCCCCAGTCGGCCGGGGCTCCGCATTCTGGCTATCCCAGCCTGCATGGGGGACAAGGGGTTACAGAGGCTTGGGAGGGGGGACCCCACGTCATTTTTTTCAAAAAATTTCCCACACTCAGAACATATCCCAAAAATGTAAATTAAAAAAAAATGTTTTTTTTTTAATGTTTCCCAGTATCTTTTAAACATATCCTGCAAATGTGGTGTTGCTAGGATTTAAGGGGACTTTGCTATTAACTGCTAAAGTCGGCGGGAATTGTTTCCACGGAAATGTCATTGCACGATTTAAATAGATACATTTTCCTCTTTGAAGATTTAAAATCGATTTTCTCAAAAACTATAAGGTCTTTTTGAACATTTTTTTTCTTTGTGTTCCCACTATTCTTCTTAACATTCCCTACACATTTGGTGTTTCTGACATTTAAAGGGGCTTTGCTATTAACTGCTAAAGTCGGCGGGCGTTTAATTTTCCCACGGTCAGAAGAAGAATATTCAAAATCGATTTTCTCAAAAACTATAAGGTCTTTTTGAAAAAAAAAATGTTCCTCTTGTTCACAATTTTCTTCCTAACATTCCCTGCAAATATGGTGTTTTTAGCTTTTAAAGGACAACTGTAGGGAGGCTGCCATTTTTTTTCTTTTGTGCAATACCAGTTGCCTGGCTGTCCTGCTGATCCTCTGTCTCTTATACTTTTAGCCATAGATCCTGAACAGGCATGCAGCATATCAGGTGTTTCTGACATTAATGTCGGAACTGACAAGATTATCTGCATGCTTGTTTCTGGTGTTAATCAGACACTATTGCATCCAAAGACATTAGCAGGGCTGCCAGGAAACTGGTATTGCTTAAGGAGGAATAAATATGGCAGAATTCTTAAACCTCTCCCTACAGTTGTCCTTTAAGGGGGGCTTTGCTATTAATTAAACATTAAAGCCGGCGGGCAGATATTTTCCAAACGACAGCAAAGCAGGGGTTAAAACGATAAATATCGTTCAGGCAGGATACAAAAAAAAGTTTTAAAACGATAAATTTCATTCAAAAGGTCGGCGCCATTTTTTAACCTTTTAAAGCGATAAATATCGTTTGATAATGTAAGTGAATGGGGCGCCATTTTTATCTAACGGTGCTGGGCTCAGTCTAGGGAGATGGGGAAGCCTGTGATCAGAGCTCATGGCAACCTGCATAATTGCTAATATCTTCTGTGTTAAGAAGGCAAACAAATGTTTTCCATAGCATTTTAGTAAGGAGGCTTTTTGGTCTCCTTCAGAACCTTACACATTCCTAGGTGTTCTGCTTTAACGTGAACCTGCTCGGCTATCATAGATAAGTATCTATCACTGAGCTAAAGTGGAGGAAGGAGGGGAGAAGGCAGCAAGAAGAGACACACGTTGTGTGTGTCAGTGTGTAATACCTTTTCCCCCTATCAGATTGGAGGAGGCGTGCCTTGACCCTTCACTACATTTTCCGGTGTACACTATCATTGATGCTTCTTGTAACTTTATTGAAAACGGACAATCTTCCACAGTGGGGCAGCTATATTCTTCACACTAGAGGTAAGTAATCCTGACCCTGCTGATATGAAAATGGGTTGTGGTGCAATAACCCTACAGGAGAGGAGCTCACTCTGCAAAGCCTAGAAGCAAAAACACATTGCTAGGATGTAAAGAATGCTCTGGGGTTGGGTTGCCATGGTGACAGGCGACACAGCCTGATCTGCTACACTGCAGTCTTGCCAACTGTCAGACTCAGAACGTTTACAGGCATTCGGTAAATAAAACGATTTATTTCCTGTGTTCTGGGGTGCTGGAATGTACAGTAGCTGCTTGGTAGCAAGGAAGGACTGACTGTAAACCTAAGCTGAGAGGGATATGGAGGCTACCGTATTTATTTTTTAAAGAGAACCTGAGATGGGGACTTAAAGAGAGTCTGAAGCGACAATCATTTTTGCTTTTTACCTGCTATTTAGTTTAAGCAGTATGAAGAGAGCTGAAACGTTGCATTCCCGCTGCATAACAAGGGCTTTATACCCCCCAAATCCCGGGGCAAACATCCACGACTTTGAAAATCAAGGATTTTGCTGCCCTGGGAGGCAGAGCTTAGCACTGTAACTCTGCCTCTACTGAAGTTAATCTGTGTGCGGATCTCCGCCTTTCCCCGCTCCTCTCAGTGAAGGAAGACTGAGATTGGCGGGGAGAGGTGGCGTTCAGTGGCGATTGACTCCAGTAGAGGCAGAGCAACAGCGCAAAGCTCTGCCTCTTTTAGGAAGCGCTGTCCGCGTTTTGCCCCAGGGATTTGGGGGTTATAAAGCCCTCGTTTTGCCCCGGGAATGGGGCGTTTCACATCTCCTCATACTGCTTAAACTAAATAGCAGGTAAAAAGCAAGAATTATTTTCGCTTCAGACTCGCTTTAAAAAGTAAATATACATACCTGGGGCTTCCTCCAGGCTTAGCACGCTTACACAGTCCTTCTCTGTCTCCTCGTTCTTCTGCAATTGGCCAATTCTTGGCAAATACACTTCCCACTCAATGTGGTACTAAGCAGATATACTTGCAGTCAAATATGCAACATTGCAAACTACTCGGGACAAGAGCAGGCAATGCTGCATACTTGACTGCAAGTATATCTGCTTAGTACCACATTGGCCTCAATTCATAAAAGTCTGGTCGGGAAAGTAAATCCGTGCGGGAAAACTCCGCTTTTGGTATTTTTTACTTCTTGGTGGTCATTCATAAAATGTTGCCAGTTGCGATAGCAGAGCGGAGATTTCCCGCTGTAGGCTGGAGGTAGGCTGTCGGTAGCCTTGCGTAAACACAGAAGCTGACAGAGTCCCTCCGTGCGCTGCTCTCTCTGCTGCTGCTTGGGAGGTCTGTCCCATTCACTGAGATGTATTCCGCATGCTTCTTGCTACATCCGAGGTAGCGGTAATCCCCGTCCGCATACCACTTGCTCTAATTTTTATGAATGGACATTTTGTTACATTTCTTACGAGAATCACCGCACAAGGCGGTGATTTATCGCTCTGCTCTGGAATTTCAGCTTTTCATGCGGAAACAGCCTTTACGAATACGCATTTTGCTAAATGGTCGATAAAGTCAGCTGTTCTCAGCATTTCCGCATGCGGGAAGGCTTTATGAATCGAGGCCATTGAGTGGGAAGTGTATTTGCCAAGAGGGTTTCTACTGGAGTAGGACCCTCTGAATGTAATGGTTTTTTGCTGCATTCCTGGAAATTTTACTCAAAATATCTTCTGAACTTTCCACTGAGAGAATCCCTTTATGTCTTTTTGTGCACTGAGCTGCACATTTAGGTACTTAACCACCCTGGCATTCTATTGATTTTGCCAGGGAGGCTGCGCAGCAGTATTTTTTGGATTTTTTTTTAAATCATGTAGCTAGCCTAGCTACATGATTCCCCCCCTCCCTGCTGCATCCCTCCCACCCCTCCGATCGCCGCCGGCGCACTTGTCCATAAGGAAATCCCGTTCTGAACGGGATTTCCTTTAGGGCTTCCCCCGTCGCCATGGCGACAAACGTAATGACGTCATCGACGTCGTGATGTAAGATGGAATCCCGATACACCCCTCAGCGCTGCCTTGCAATGATTGGCCAGGCTGTGCATGGGTCTGGGGGGGGGGGCGACCCGTTAGGCGTCAGGTAGCGGCAGCGAGCGGCCCCCAACACGCAGCAAGCAAAGTGCTTGCTGCGTGTATGAAAACATTTTTATCAAAATCGGCCCAGCGGGGCTTGAGCGGCGCCCTCCGGCGGTCATGGACGAGCTGAGCTCGTCATTACCGCCAAGGAGGTTAAAGATCCTATGTGGGATCTCTGAAGGTGGAAGAAACATGTGGTAGCATCCTGATGTGGATCACATAGCGCTACTGCGTGACTGGAACATATTGCATGTGGTGAGATGGATACGCCTTTGCAGTAGCTGCATTGTGATAATTGAAGAATTAAAGAGCTACCACTTTGGGGCGCCTCTTGTGAAAAGGGAGGATAAAGTCTCAAGGAGGGAGGATAAAGTCTCAATATGTATACAAGATAAGGTAAAAAGACAGTGGGAGCCTAACATTATGGGGGGGGGGGGGGGGTGAAGAGGGGGGTGGGGACAGTGAAAAGAGTACAGAGGTTGGTATAACTACAAGTAGCCCATTTCATGTAAACAAAATTGGTAAATGTGTTGGTAAAAATATAAAGTGCATGGTAACCAATGCTAGGAGCCTCACAAATAAAATAGACGAACTAGAGTTCATTCTGATTGACAAAGGCTATGACATTGTGGGAATAACCGAGACATGGATGGATGAAAGCCATGACTGGATAGCTAATTTAGAGGGATACAATGGCTATCATTCATAAAGCATTCCCGCATGCGGAAATGCTGAAAACAGCTGACTTTACCGAGCACATAGCAAAATGTCTATTCATGAAGGCAGTTTCCGCATGAAAAGCTGACATTCCCGAGCAGAGCAATAAATTACCACCTTGTGCGGTGATTATCGTAACAAATGTAACACAATGTCAGTTCATAAAGATTAGAGCAAGCGGTATGTGGACGGGGATTACCGCTCCCTTGGAAGTAGCGATAAGCATGCGGAATACATTTAAGTTAATGGAGACAGACCTCCCAAGCAGCAGCAGTGAGAGCAGAGCACGGAGGGACTCAGGCAGCTTCTCCTGTTACGCCAGCCTAGAGCCAGCCTAGTGCGGGAAATCACTGCACTGCTATCGCAACTGGCAACATTTTTATGAATGAGCATGCAAAAGTCTAAAATACCGAAAGCTGTATTTTTCCGCATGGATTTTTGTTACCGAACTCACTTTTATGAACGATAGCCAATGTGTTTAGGAAGGATAGAACAGGGAAAAAAGGTGGAGGGGTTTATCTCTTTTTGTTAAGAATTCTTTTACAGCTGTCCTGAATGATGAGATGGAGGAAGATTGTGAAGATGTGGAGTCCGTTTGGGTAAATATTCATGGTGGAAATAAAGTTTGCCAATTGCTTATTGGAGTATGCTACAGGCCACCACATAGTCCTGAAGCTGCAGAACTGCAATCACTACAGCAGATTGAAAAAGCTGCAAGTAAAAATGAGGTCATAGTTATGGGTGACTTCAACTTTCCAGACATTGACTGGAGTATTGAGGCACCGCATTCTGGTAAAAGCAGCAGATTTCTGGCATCACTACAGGACAATTACTTGACTCAAATGGTAACGGAACCAACTAGGGGGAATGCGTTACTGGATCTGATCATTTCTAATTAGAGTTGGGCCGAACCTCCGATTTTCGGTTCGCGAACCGGGTTCGCGAACTTTCGCGAAAGGTTCGGTTCGCGTTAAAGTTCGCGAACCGCAATAGACTTCAATGGGGATGCGAACTTTGAAAAAAAAAATTAATTATGCTGGCCACAAAAGTGATGGAAAAGATGTTTCAAGGGGTCTAACACCTGGAGGGGGGGATGGCGGAGTGGGATACATGCCAAAAGTCCCCGGGAAAAATCTGGATTTGACGCAAAGCAGCGTTTTAAGGGCAGAAATCACATTGAATGTTAAATGACAGGCCTAAAGTGCTTTCAAACATCTTGCATGTGTATACATCAATCAGGTAGTGTAATTAAGGTACTGCTTCACACTGCCGCACCAAACTCATCGTGTAACGCACCGCAAACAGCTGTTTGTGTAGTGACGGCCGTGCTGGACTGGTGCGCACCATGGCGAGAGTGCAGGTTTTGGTGGCTTTACAGCCCATATGGTCAGTCACCTGGCTGATGTAGCTGAATGACAGAACAGTGACTGTCCAGCCGATCAAATTTGGTCTGACCACAATGAGGCAACGTCAATGATTTAAAGATCCATTGCAGTAAGCAAATTTCCTAGGCAGAGGTATGGGATATATATAAATATATAGTCATCAACCAAATAAAAAAGGATATGGGGATCTGTCTTACTGCCGCAAAACACAACCAGTTACTAGTAACTATAATAAATCGGAATGCCTTGGTCTCAAGTGTAATTAACATGTAAATACTTATATTGTATCAAAATTCAGGGAGAATATAAAATAGGGATAATTAAAAACTAGGGAAGGGATGTTGCGGAGTCAAAAATAGCATAATTCATGGCCGGCCAATCATACATACCACACCACTCACTCCAAGCACACCAATGAATCCCCCTCATGCAACCCTATGGAGCTCAGCGCTGGAAAAGATTTCACAGAATAGCGTGATTAAAAGTCCAGTGATTCACTAGTAACTCTTCAATATTAATAGAACTTAGTATCCAAGCGAAAGTTCATAAAGCAGAAAGTTCATGAAGCAATATGCAGCCGGTAGCAAGTTTCAGCATATAGCATATAGCGTGCATAGCATGATAAATAAGCATAGATCTCACCAAACTGGCTTCCGACTTCCGCAGCGCTGCTTTGATAGATCGTTGGGTTGAGGAGATAGGTGGATTGTAGTCTCTAGGGGCTCCCCTCTCTAACTTTTCTTCTGCCAGGTCGCCATACTGAGAGGGCTTTTCTGTCAGGCACGTGTGGAATCGAGGCTGGCTGGCGTCCCAGCACAGCTCCAACAGCGATCTCCACGGTCCTCCAATGGGAACGGCCACTCTATTGCCTGCAATGGCTCCTGGGTAGGGTAGTTCCTCGTAAGGAGTGGTCAGCACGGCCAGACGTTGCAATTGACTCCGCCCACCGACGCGTTTCACGCCGTGGGCGTTTCTTCAGGGTGTAATTCCCTCCCCCCTTGTGCATCCGTTTTTACTTCGTAAGGACCTCCTCCTCTGTCGTCACTGCTCATCCACCATTCGTCAGCGTTTGCTATAGCTGCCACAACATGTATGAAATTAGATCACATATAAATTGCTCAACTGAAAAAGTTATATATATGATCGAATGCCCCTGTGGATTAAAATACATAGGGAAAACTAAAAGAATGATGAAAGACAGAGTTCTTGAGCACCTACGCTTGATTGAGGATAACAATGAGGAAAAGAGCTTCTTGGCGACACATTATGCCCAATTTCATAATAGCAATTTAACCGGGACTAAGGTGAAAGGGATATATAAGCTAAACATTTCGGGCAGGAGGGGAGACTATGACGATGTCCTTTATTGCAAAGAGGCCATGTGGATATATAGGTTGAATACCCTGTATCCGCATGGCCTCAATAGAGAATTAGATCTGAGAGCATTCCTACGCTTGAATGCGTATAAGTGACGGAAAGCATGTGAAGGGTTTGTGGGATATGACTCTCTGAGAGGTAACTTTGTGGTGGCCCTCTCCCAGACTTTATAATTTATGATGGAGCTTTTTATGTGATGTCCCTTTAAATGATAACAGCGTAGCCAAGAATATTTCTGGAGTTCTGCTACTGAAATGCTTTTCATGAACTCTGGTACTAAAATGGAGGAAACTTCAAGTCTTG
The DNA here is from genome assembly GCF_040937935.1 of Hyperolius riggenbachi. Classification (NCBI taxonomy): domain Eukaryota; kingdom Metazoa; phylum Chordata; class Amphibia; order Anura; family Hyperoliidae; genus Hyperolius; species Hyperolius riggenbachi. Next base: position 186,240,746 of record NC_090656.1, read on the forward strand.
AAAACCCCCCCCCCCCCCCCCCCGCTGTGGGAACATTGCCTTAGAAATCGATAATTTTAATTGCTAGACCATCGTCACGATATCACAATATTTCCCCCTGCCTAACAGTATTGGAAACTGCCTTCCCTCCTTTGAATAGGGGCTGTACCTGTCTGTGTGGATTGCTATGAGCTGTGGCAGCTATAGCAAACGCTGACGAATGGTGGATGAGCAGTGACGACAGAGGAGGAGGTCCTTACGAAGTAAAAACGGATGCACAAGGGGGGAGGGAATTACACCCTGAAGAAACGCCCACGGCGTGAAACGCGTCGGTGGGCGGAGTCAATTGCAACGTCTGGCCGTGCTGACCACTCCTTACGAGGAACTACCCTACCCAGGAGCCATTGCAGGCAATAGAGTGGCCGTTCCCATTGGAGGACCGTGGAGATCGCTGTTGGAGCTGTGCTGGGACGCCAGCCAGCCTCGATTCCACACGTGCCTGACAGAAAAGCCCTCTCAGTATGGCGACCTGGCAGAAGAAAAGTTAGAGAGGGGAGCCCCTAGAGACTACAATCCACCTATCTCCTCAACCCAACGATCTATCAAAGCAGCGCTGCGGAAGTCGGAAGCCAGTTTGGTGAGATCTATGCTTATTTATCATGCTATGCACGCTATATGCTATATGCTGAAACTTGCTACCGGCTGCATATTGCTTCATGAACTTTCTGCTTTATGAACTTTCGCTTGGATACTAAGTTCTATTAATATTGAAGAGTTACTAGTGAATCACTGGACTTTTAATCACGCTATTCTGTGAAATCTTTTCCAGCGCTGAGCTCCATAGGGTTGCATGAGGGGGATTCATTGGTGTGCTTGGAGTGAGTGGTGTGGTATGTATGATTGGCCGGCCATGAATTATGCTATTTTTGACTCCGCAACATCCCTTCCCTAGTTTTTAATTATCCCTATTTTATATTCTCCCTGAATTTTGATACAATATAAGTATTTACATGTTAATTACACTTGAGACCAAGGCATTCCGATTTATTATAGTCACAATGAGGCAACGACCTTATTATCGTGGGTGTGCCCCCCGAGACACTCATCTAGGCGCCGGTCATTGCTCCATTGTGATACGCAAGCCCCTTCACCACGGCAAGGTAATGATCACGAAGGGGAATGGGCGCATGTTCATGCCTTTTCTTTTGTTGTTGCAGCTGCCCGCAGTGCAGCCAGAAAAATTAGGCAGTCATGTACACGCACCCGAAAAATTATTACAGCGGCCGCTGCTAGCAGCGGCCTAAAAAATTCAGCAATCCGCCTGGAGTCCCGGACCCTGTTGGTGGTGGCGGAGAAGGTAGTGAAGCGGCCTGCAGGCAGACATGCTGTGTGGAGGGACTGGGAGCGACTTAGTCTTCTTGGGGCAGGCCAGGCAGCCAGTCACACGGCGTGCAGGCAGAGATGCTGTATGTGCGGGGACTGACTTAGTCTTGGGGCGGGCAGCAGCCCTCCGGGATCCATGCCTCATTCATTTTTATAAAGGTGAGGTACTTAACACTTTTGTGACTTAGGCGACTTCTCTTCTCTGTGACAATGCCTCCAGCTGCGCTGAAGGTCCTTTCTGAGAGGACGCTTGCGGCAGGGCAGGAGAGAAGTTGGATGGCAAATTGGGACAGCTCTGGCCACAGGTCAAGCCTGCGCACCCAGTAGTTCAAGGGTTCCTCATCGCTGTTCACAGCAGTGTCTACATCCACACTTAAGGCCAGGTAGTCGGCTACCTGCCGTTCCAGGCGTTGGTGGAGGGTGGATCCGGAAGGGCTACGGCGAGGCGTTGGACTAAAGAACGTCCGCATGTCCGACATCACCATGAGATCGCTGGAGCGTCCTGTCTTTGACTGCGTGGACACGGGAGGAGGATTAGTGGCAGTGGTACCTTGCTGGCGTTGTGCCGTCACATCACCCTTAAAGGCATTGTAAAGCATAGTTGACAGCTGGTTCTGCATGTGCTGCATCCTTTCCACCTTCCGGTGAGTTGGTAACAGGTCCGCCACTTTGTGCCTGTACCGAGGGTCTAGTAGTGTGGCCACCCAGTACAGCTCATTCCCCTTGAGGTTTTTTATACGGGGGTCCCTCAACAGGCAGGACAGCATAAAAGACGACATCTGCACAAAGTCGGATCCAGTACCCTCCATCTCCTCTTGCTCTTCCTCAGTGACGTCAGGTAAGTCAACCTCCTCCCCCCAGCCGCGAACAATACCACGGGAAGGTTGCGCAGCACAAGCCCCCTGCGACGCCTGCTGCGGTTGTTCTCCTGCCGCTGTCCCCTCCTCCTCCTCCTCCTCCCCCAAAGAAACACCTTGCTCATCATCCTCTGAGTCTGACTCATCTTCTGCACATGACCTCTCTTCTTCCTCCTCCTCCCCCCTCTGTGCTGCCGCAGGTGTTGAGGAAACAGCTGGGTCTGATGAAAATTGGTCCCATGCCTGTTCCTGCCGTAACGGTTCCTGGTCACGCTCATTCGCAGCTTCATCCGCCACTCTACGCACAGCACGCTCCAAGAAGTACGCGTAGGGAATTAAGTCGCTGATGGTGCCCTCACTGCGGCTCACCAGGTTGGTCACCTCCTCAAACGGCCGCATGAGCCTGCATGCATTTTTCATCATTGTCCAGTTGTCGGGCCAGAACATCCCCATCTTCCCAGACTGTTTCGTTCTACTCCAGTTGTAGAGGTACTGGGTGACGGCTTTCTTCTGTTCTAGCAGGCGGGAGAACATGAGGAGGGTCGAGTTCCAGCGAGTGGGGCTATCGCAAATGAGGCGTCTCACCGGCATGTTGTTTTTACGCTGAATTTCTGCAAATCGTGCCATGGCTGTGTAAGAGCGCCTCAAATGCCCACAGAACTTCCTGGCCTGCTTCAGGACATCCGCTAAGCCAGGGTACTTTGCCACAAATCTTTGAACCACCAGATTCATGACATGTGCCATGCAGGGTATGTGTGTCAGCTTCCCCATATGCAAAGCGGCAAGCAGATTGCTGCCGTTGTCGCACACCACGTTGCCTATCTCCAGGTGGTGCGGGGTCAGCCACTCATCCACCTGTTTCTTAAGAGCAGCCAGGAGAGCTGCTCCAGTGTGACTCTCCGCTTTGAGACAAGCCATGTCTAAGATGGCGTGACACCGTCGTACCTGGCATGCAGCATAGGCCCTGCGGAGCTGGGGCTGTGTAGCTGGAGAGGAGAACTGCCACTCAGCCAAGGAGGAGGAGGAGGACAGCGAAGAGCATGTAGCAGGAGGAGAGGAGGTGGCAGGAGGCCTGCCTGCAAGCCGTGGAGGTGTCACAATTTGGTCCGCCGCTTTCTGCTTGCCATCGTTCACCACCAGGTTCACCCAATGGGCTGTGTAGGTAATGTAGCGGCCCTGCCCGTGCTTGGCAGACCAGGCATCCGTGGTCAGGTGTACCCTTGACCCAACGCTCTTCGCAAGAGATGACACCACTTGCCTCTCAACTTCACGGTGCAGTTGGGGTATGGCCTTTCTGGAAAAATAAGTGCGGCCTGGCATCTTCCACTGCGGTGTTCCGATGGCCACAAATTTACGGAAGGCCTCAGAGTCCACCAGCCGGTATGGTAACAGCTGGCGAGCTAACAGTTCCGCCACGCCAGCTGTCAGACGCCGGGCAAGGGGGTGACTGGCCAAAAGTGGCTTCTTCCGCTCAAACATTTCCTTCACGGACACCTGACTGCTGCTGTGGGCAGAGGAGCAGGAACCGCTCAAGGGCAGAGGCGGAGTGGAGGAGGGTGCCTGTGAAGGTGCAAGGGAGAGAGCGGCATAAGCAGATGATGCACCTGAAGGAGGAAGAGGAGAAGGAGGGTGACTTTGCTTTTGTGTGCTGCTGCTGCTTTTGCTCAGGTGGCCATCCCATTGCTGTTTGTGCCTTTTCTGCAGGTGCCTTCGTAAGGCACTTGTCCCTACGTGAGTGTTGGCCTTTCCACGGCTCAATTTTTGTTGGCAGAGCGAACAGATGGCTTTGGTCCGATCTGAGGCACACACATTAAAAAATTTCCACACCGCTGAGCCACCCTGGGATGTGGGCACCTCAGCAGCTGATGCTGAAGGGCAAGTTGGCTGGCTGTACATAGGTGGCGAATCTGGCGATACATGGTGCCGGACTCTGCCACCAGCTGTTTCTGACGAAGAGCTGCCCCAGCTTCTTTCAGCAACTTCTATCCTCCTACTACTCTCTGACTCCCCCTCTGAACTGTCCCCCTCTTCATCTCCTCTATTGGGAACATACAGAGGATCCCTATCATCGTCATCATCGTAATCATCCTGCCCAGCTTCGCTTGCCTCAGAAAAATCCAAATGTGTAGGTCCTTCATCCTCCTTACACGTTACATCCATAGTGTTGTCGCGTAACGCAGACATATGAGCTGGTGAAAATTCATCTGGCTGTAACAATGGCTGTGCATCAGTGATTTCACCACCACTAAATAATTCTTGCGAAGTGTCAAATGCAGCGGAAGTGGTGCTAGTAGTAGCGCTGGTGGCTGAGCAAGATGAGGTGTTCTGTGTCGCTAAATACTCAACCACGTCCTGACAATCTTGGGAGGTGATGGGACGTGCCTTCTTCCGAGCACTGTACTGTGGGCCAGGTCCACACGAAATTACATTTACACGACCTCGCGCAGACCTGCCGGGTGGCCTTCCTCTGCCTCTGCCACTACCTCTTCCTCTTCCTCTACCTGTTTTGTCCATATCGGGTATGCACGGAGTGGTATATCACACTGCGTGCACTCACGTAGGTAGGTGGGTTCACTTAACTGCACAGGTATGCGCACTGATGCGGTGGGTTCACTGAACAGTACAGGTATACAGTGGCGGGTTCACTGAACACAACAGGTATGCAGTGGCGTGTTCACTAAACAGGTATACAGTGGCAGGTCCACTGAACAGAACAGGTATACAGTGGCAGGTCCACTGAACAGAACAGGTATACAGTGGCGGGTCCACTGAACAGAACAGGTATACAGTGGCGGGTTCACAGAACAGGTATGCAGTGGCAGGTTCACTGAACACAACAGGTATGCAGTGGCGTGTTCACTAAACAGGTATACAGTGGCAGGTCCACTGAACAGAACAGGTATACAGTGGCGGGTTCACAGAACAGGTATACAGTGGCGGGTCCACTGAACAAAACAGGTATACAGTGGCGGGTTCACAGAACAGGTATGCAGTGGCAGGTTCACTGAACACAACAGGTATGCAGTGGCGTGTTCACTAAACAGGTATACAGTGGCAGGTCCACTGAACAGAACAGGTATACAGTGGCGGGTTCACAGAACAGGTATACAGTGGCGGGTCCACTGAACAGAACAGGTATACAGTGGCGGGTTCACAGAACAGGTATACAGTGGCGGGTCCACTGAACAGAACAGGTATACAGTGGCGGGTTCACAGAACAGGTATACAGTGGCGGGTCCACTGAACAGAACAGGTATACAGTGGCGGGTTCACAGAACAGGTATACAGTGGCAGGATCACTGAACAGGTATGCAGTGGCAGGATCACAGTACAGGTATGCAGTGGGCTGGGGGCTCACTGAACAGAACAGGTATGCTGTGGCAGGATCACTGAACAGCTATGCAGTGGCAGGATCACAGTACAGGTATGCAGTGGGCTGAGGGCTCACTGAACAGAACAGGTATGCTGTGGCAGGATCACTGAACAGCTATGCAGTGGCAGGATCACAGTACAGGTATGCAGTGGGCTGAGGGCTCACTGAACAGAACAGGTATGCTGTGGCAGGATCACTGAACAGGTATGCAGTGGCAGGATCACAGTACAGGTATGCAGTGGGCTGAGGGCTCACTGAACAGAACAGGTATGCTGTGGCAGGATCACTGAACAGGTATGCAGTGGCAGTATCACAGTACAGGTATGCAGTGGGCTGAGGGCTCACTGAACAGAACAGGTATGCTGTGGCAGGATCACTGAACAGGTATGCAGTGGCAGGATCACAGTACAGGTATGCAGTGGGCTGAGGGCTCACTGAACAGAACAGGTATGCTGTGGCAGGATCACTGAACAGGTATGCAGTGGCAGGATCACAGTACAGGTATGCAGTGGGCTGAGGGCTCACTGAACAGAACAGGTATGCTGTGGCAGGATCACTGAACAGGTATGCAGTGGCAGGATCACAGTACAGGTATGCAGTGGGCTGGGGGCTCACTGAACAGAACAGGTATGCTGTGGCAGGATCACTGAACAGCTATGCAGTGGCAGGATCACAGTACAGGTATGCAGTGGGCTGAGGGCTCACTGAACAGAACAGGTATGCTGTGGCAGGATCACTGAACAGCTATGCAGTGGCAGGATCACAGTACAGGTATGCAGTGGGCTGAGGGCTCACTGAACAGAACAGGTATGCTGTGGCAGGATCACTGAACAGGTATGCAGTGGCAGGATCACAGTACAGGTATGCAGTGGGCTGAGGGCTCACTGAACAGAACAGGTATGCTGTGGCAGGATCACTGAACAGGTATGCAGTGGCAGTATCACAGTACAGGTATGCAGTGGGCTGAGGGCTCACTGAACAGAACAGGTATGCTGTGGCAGGATCACTGAACAGGTATGCAGTGGCAGTATCACAGTACAGGTATGCAGTGGGCTGAGGGCTCACTGAACAGAACAGGTATGCTGTGGCAGGATCACTGAACAGGTATGCAGTGGCAGGATCACAGTACAGGTATGCAGTGGGCTGAGGGCTCACTGAACAGAACAGGTATGCTGTGGCAGGATCACTGAACAGCTATGCAGTGGCAGGATCACAGTACAGGTATGCAGTGGGCTGAGGGCTCACTGAACAGAACAGGTATGCTGTGGCAGGATCACTGAACAGGTATGCAGTGGCAGGATCACAGTACAGGTATGCAGTGGGCTGAGGGCTCACTGAACAGAACAGGTATGCTGTGGCAGGATCACTGAACAGGTATGCAGTGGCAGGATCACAGTACAGGTATGCAGTGGGCTGGGGGCTCACTGAACAGAACAGGTATGCTGTGGCAGGATCACTGAACAGCTATGCAGTGGCAGGATCACAGTACAGGTATGCAGTGGGCTGAGGGCTCACTGAACAGAACAGGTATGCTGTGGCAGGATCACTGAACAGGTATGCAGTGGCAGGATCACAGTACAGGTATGCAGTGGGCTGAGGGCTCACTGAACAGAACAGGTATGCTGTGGCAGGATCACTGAACAGGTATGCAGTGGCAGGATCACAGTACAGGTATGCAGTGGGCTGGGGGCTCACTGAACAGAACAGGTATGCTGTGGCAGGATCACTGAACAGCTATGCAGTGGCAGGATCACAGTACAGGTATGCAGTGGGCTGAGGGCTCACTGAACAGAACAGGTATGCTGTGGCAGGATCACTGAACAGCTATGCAGTGGCAGGATCACAGTACAGGTATGCAGTGGGCTGAGGGCTCACTGAACAGAACAGGTATGCTGTGGCAGGATCACTGAACAGGTATGCAGTGGCAGGATCACAGTACAGGTATGCAGTGGGCTGAGGGCTCACTGAACAGAACAGGTATGCTGTGGCAGGATCACTGAACAGGTATGCAGTGGCAGTATCACAGTACAGGTATGCAGTGGGCTGAGGGCTCACTGAACAGAACAGGTATGCTGTGGCAGGATCACTGAACAGGTATGCAGTGGCAGTATCACAGTACAGGTATGCAGTGGGCTGAGGGCTCACTGAACAGAACAGGTATGCTGTGGCAGGATCACTGAACAGGTATGCAGTGGCAGGATCACAGTACAGGTATGCAGTGGGCTGAGGGCTCACTGAACAGAACAGGTATGCTGTGGCAGGATCACTGAACAGCTATGCAGTGGCAGGATCACAGTACAGGTATGCAGTGGGCTGAGGGCTCACTGAACAGAACAGGTATGCTGTGGCAGGATCACTGAACAGGTATGCAGTGGCAGGATCACAGTACAGGTATGCAGTGGGCTGAGGGCTCACTGAACAGAACAGGTATGCTGTGGCAGGATCACTGAACAGGTATGCAGTGGCAGGATCACAGTACAGGTATGCAGTGGGCTGGGGGCTCACTGAACAGAACAGGTATGCTGTGGCAGGATCACTGAACAGCTATGCAGTGGCAGGATCACAGTACAGGTATGCAGTGGGCTGAGGGCTCACTGAACAGAACAGGTATGCAGCCAGGAAGAAGTTAAGCCTAACTAATCTTTCCCTGAGAGACAGTCTGCAGCAGCTCGCCCTACTCTGACTAATGCAGGCACACGAGTGGCCGTAATGGCCGCCGCTGCCTGCCTTATATAAGGGGGGGTGGGGCTCCAGGGGCTAGTGTAGCCTAATTGGCTACACTGGGCCTGCTGACTGTGATGTAGAGGGTCAAAGTTGACCCTCAGGTGCATTATGGGGCGAACCGAACTTCTTCCGCAAAAGGTTCGCGTGCGGTACCCGCACGCGAACCACCTAAGTTCGCGCGAACCCCGTTCGCCGGCGAACCGTTCGGCCCAACTCTATTTCTAATAGACCAGATAATGTATCAAATGTGCAGGTTCAAGAACATTTGGGAAATAGTGATCACAATGCGATAACGTTTGATCTGGTGACTGATAGGCCGCGGGGCAGCGGGACCACTAAACTTATGAATTTTAGTAAAGCAAAGTTTATCAACTCAGGCAGGCACTAAGTTTGGTGAACTGGGATAATGTACTACAAGGGGAGGACACTGAAGGGAAATGGCAAGCTTTTAAACTTACTCTCAATCAATATTGTAGTATGTATATCCCATATGGAAACAAAATATCTAGGAATAAAAAAAGGCCTCTATGGGTGAATAGAAAGGTTAGAGATAAAATGAAGAGGAAAAATAATGCCTATAAGGTCCTAAAACAGGAGGGGACCGATGCTGCATTAAACAATTATAAGGAGTGCGATAAAAATTGTAAAAAAGAAATTAAGCTGGCAGAGATTGAAGCTGAAAATCAAATCACTAGGGGGACTCAATGGTGGATGACCAAGGTAAGGCAGAGTTATTAAATGCTTTTTTTGCTTCTGTCTTCACAAGGGAAACATCACTGTTGCAAATTACAGAGGCAGAAGAGTCTCAATCTTCCAAGTATAATATTAAATACTTAACGCAGGAAGAAGTGAAGGCAAGACTAAATTTAAAATAGACAAGGCACCTGGCCCGGATGGCTTAAGGGAATTAAGTTCAGTTATAGATAAACCCCTTTATCTTATCTTTTGTTACTCTCTTTCAACTGGCAGAGTCCCAGTGGATTGGCGTACAGCCACGTTTTTCCATTATTTAATGGTGGCCATGCGCTGGTCGATTTGCCATCAGATTCGACCAAAAGATAGATCCCTCTCTGATCGAATCTGATCAGAGAGGGATCGTATGGCCACCTTACTGCAAACAGATTGTGAATCGATTTCAGCCTGAAACCGATCACAGTCTGTGGAGCTGCCGCTGCTGCCCCCCCCCCCCCCCCCCCCCCTGCATACATTACCTGTTCCGGCCGGCGCGAGTCCCCTGGTCCACCACTGTCTTCTTCTCCGCCTGGTCCCGGCATCTTCTTCGCGGCTGGCCTCTTCTCCCATCACCTTCCGCATCACACATTCGGCATTCGCATATAACTTTCTGTCACTCCAGTGACAGCGGAAGTTCAAATAGAGCGCCCTCTATTTGTACTTCCGCTGTCACTGCAGTGACACAGGAAGTTATACACTGATGCCGTGATGCGGAAGGTGATGGGAGAAGATGCCAGCCGGGAGGTGACAGCGGGTACTCGCGCCGACGGAGCAGGTAATGTATCTCCGCTGTATTGCGTCGGTCGTCGGGCATTCGAACGCCGCTATCGACGCACTCCCGACCTGCCGGCGATCGAAAAAAATCTTCCGCACGGATGGATCGACGGCAGTCGACGGGAGCGATGGATTTCGGATGGAAATCCATTGTTCTGTCAGCGATTTCACAGCCGTTTCGATCACTGTGATCGAAACGGCCGTATTTCGGCGGGAAAATCGTTAGGTGTATGGGCCCCTTAAGAAGGGCAAAAAATCTGATCCAGGAAATTATAGACCTGAAAGCTTAACATCAGTTGTATGCAAACTATTTGAAGGGTTACTAAGAGATACTATACATGACTTCATAGTAGAAAACAATCTTATTTCTCAGCATCAACATGGGTTTACTAAAGACAGGCCCTGTTTGACTAACATGCTCAGCTTCTATGAGTTAGTGAACGCTAACGTGGATATTGGGAATGCTGTAGATGTGATATACTTGGACGTTGCAAAGGCCTTCGACACTGTTCCACACAAAAGTCTGGTGCAAAAGTTGAGGATGCAAGGACTGGGGAAGAGTCTGTGTGCATGGATAGGGAACTGGCTAATGGACAGAAAACAAAGAGTTGTGGTCAATGTATCATACTCAAAATGGGAGACTGTTAGCAGTGGGGTCCGCAGGGGTCTGTACTGGGTCCAGTGCTCTTCGATTTATTTATTAATGAGTAGATTCAGTAGTGAGCAATGCTGCTATTTTTGCAGATGATGCAAAATTGGTGCAGAATCATCAACTCTCAGGAAGATAGGGACATATTGCAACAGGATCTGGATAGGATGGCTATATGGGCACATAAATGGCAGATGAAATTAATTGTTGAAAAATGTAAAATCATGCATTTTGGTCGTACCAATGGTCTAGCACCATACAAAATAAATGGGATACAGTTGGGGACATCAAACTTGGAGAAGGACTTAGGAGTACTCATCGACAACAAGTTAAATAATCGTACTCAATGCCAAGCCGCTGCAGCTAAAGCGAACAAAATTTTGGGATGCATTAAAAGGGAAATAAAAACTCGAGATGCTAGCATAATATTGCCCCTGTTTAACTCTCTAGAAAGGCCACAGATGGAATATGTAATTCGGTTCTGGGCACCACATTACAGGAAAGATATTGTAGTTTTAGAGCAGGTGCAGAGACGAGCAACAAAATTGATACGTGGGATGGAAGGTCTCACCAAGAAAGGTTAGATAAACTGGGTTTATTTAGTCTAGAGAAAAGACGCTTTAGAGGGGATCTAATTAACATGTATAAATACATCAGAGGGCAATATAAAAGCTTGGCGGATGAGCTTTTTGTCCCTAGGCCTTCTCAAAGGACTAGAGGGCATGATCTGCGCATGGAGGAAAACCGTTTTAGCCATTTATTTAGGAAAGGGTTCTTTACAATAAGAGTGATTAAGATGTGGAATGCATTGCCACAGGAAGTAGTTATGACAAACTCTATACCTGCATTTAAAGGGTGCTTAGATGCTTTCCTTGCGTTGAAAGACATCCATGGCTACAATTACTAGGTTATGCCTAATGATGTTGATCCAGGGATTTTATCTGATTGCCATCTGGAGTCGGGAAGGATTTTTTTTTCCCTTTTGGGGCGAATTGGATCATGCCTTGTAAGGGTTTTTCGCCTTCCTCTGGATCAACAGGGATATGTGAGGGAGCAGGCTGGTGTTGTACTTTGTTCTCTGGTTGAACATGATGGACGTATGTCTTTTTTCAACCCAAATAACTATGTAACTATTTAACTGTGTATGCATGGCCGGTTGCGTGCTCCTGTCGCTAGGAGCATTTTGCGCAGTATGCCCCCGGCGACGGGAGCCAGCGCGGCCAACCTGCGCCATCTGGCCCCGACTAGATGATTTACTGGGGCCAGTTACGAACCAAGGAGGACGGCGTGGGAGAGAGCAGCCTGGAGGAAGCCCCGGGTATGTATATTTTCCCATCTCAGGTACACTTTAAAGAGACTCCGTAACAAAAATTGCATCCTGTTTTTTATCATCCTACAATTTCCAAAAGCTATTAATGTGTTCTGGCTTACTGCAGCACTTTCTGCTATCACAGTCTCTGTAATAAATCAATGTATCTTTCCCCTGTCAGACTTGTCAGCCTGTGTCTGGAAGGCTGCCAAGTTCTTCAGTGTTGTGGTTCTGCTATGAACTCCCCCTTCCAGGCCCCTCTATGCACACTGCCTGTGTATTATTTAGATTAGGGCAGCTTCTCTCTTCTCTCTTATCTTTTACAAGCTGGATAAATCGTCCTCTGAGCTGGCTGGGCTTTCACATACTGAGGAGTTACAGACAAGGGCAAAGCTGTTTGCAGGAAGAAAAGAGCAGCCTGAAACTTCAGTGCATGAGAGATGCAAGGGGGAAAGAAACACACAAATGATCTCTTGAGATTCAAAAGGAAGGGTGTATACAGCCTGCTTGTGTATGGATGTATTTTCTATGTGTGGACATACTGTACATCAACCTACTTTCTGTTTTGGTGGCCATTTTGTTTGTTTATAAACAAACTTTTTAAAACTGTTTTTAACCACTTTTAATGCGGCGGGGAGCGGCGAAATTGTGACAGAGGGTAATAGATGTCCCCTAACGCACTGGTATGTTTACTTTTGTGCGATTTTAACAATACAGATTCTCTTTAACCTCCTTGGCGGTAACCCCGTGCTGGACACGGGGTAAGCCGCCGGAGGGTGCCGCTCAGGCCCTGCTGGGCCGATTTACATAATTTTTTTTGCTGGACGCAGCTAGCACTTTGCTAGCTGCGCCAGCACACTAATTGCCGCTGCCCCGCGCCTGATCGCCGCTATCCATTGCGGCGCGCGCCCCCCCCAGACCCCCGTGCGCTGCCTGGCCAATCAGTGCCAGGCAGCGCCGAGGGGTGGATCAGGACTCCCAATGACGTCCCAATGACGTCGGTGACGTCATCCCGCCCCGTCGCCATGGCAAGCCCTCCAGGAAATCCCGTTCTCCTGATCGGAGATCGCCGAAGGCAATCGAAGTGGCCCTGGGCTCGCTACATGATTTAAAAAAAAAACTAAAAAAAAAAAACTGCTGCACTCCCTCCTGGCGAAATTTTTCATACCGCCAGGAGAGTTAAACATTACCAGTTTTCTGGCTTTCCTGCTGATCTCTTGCAGTGGTGTCTGAATCACACAGCTGAAACAAGCCTCTGGCTAAATCTAATCTTCAGTTAGAAACACCTGATCTGCATGCTTATTCAAGGTCTACAGCTAAGGCTAGAGTCACACTTAGCAAAAATGGCGGGCATTTTCCGCAACCCAAGGAAAAAAGAAGCAGTCCTAGAAGCTCAACTGCAATAATATAATTGAGCCAGGGAGTCAACCAGTCCACACCCGGATCCCTCAAGGTGCAACAATCCACAGCAATAGAAGAAAAAGACTGGGTCTCCACCTGGATGAATGCAATTGTAGCACTATTTTATTGCACCATAGTGACAAAACACAACGTTTCAGCCAGCAGGCCTTTATCAAGTGTTACGCAACACATGCAAATTCCAATTGCCGACAGCTATTCTCAGGCAGCTGTCAGCCGAAAATGAAGATTTGGCGGTGGGAAAACGTTGACGGTTTTCTTTGCCTCTGAAACTTTTAAGGATTAGGTCACACTTGCAGGCAGAGGATCAGCAGGACAGCCAGGCAACCTGCATTGTTTAAAAAAAAAAACATCAACCTTAATATTCCTCTCTGTTCAGGTGTACTTAAAATAGGCCAGTCAGGAACATCTGTAGTTAACTTACCTTTAATTGTTATTGTTATATAAAGCGCCAACAGATTCTGTGTCGCTGTGCAGAGTATGAAATAAAATATGGGGTACATAATAATACAGACAGTGGTATACACAAAATATAGACCTTCCAGGACAGCCCCATCGTATGGACAATCTGCTCTGTTCAATGAGCCTTTGAGTTCTGTTTGTTATGTTTACAATTGGCTCCTGTCATTGCTAAACAAATTAGCCTGAGTTTTATCACCCTTGACTAGGGATGAACGAGAGCATTTTTGCGAAAAAGCAAGATTGTCCTGCAGTGTGCGGTACGGTAGGCGGGAGCTGTGTATGCAGGGGTTAACTCGCCTAAGCCACCGCCTCCCTTCCGATGCATTATAGGCAGCTTTCCATCTTCTTATACTTCCCACTTCAGAGCGAAAGTTCAGGCTTAGAAGTATAAGAAGATGGAATGCAGCATAGAACGCATAAGAAGGGAGGCGGTGGCTTAGATGAGTTAACCCCGTGTACACAATTGTTGCCTCCCACACACTGTAGGTTAATCTCACTTTTCGTGAGAAGGTTCTGGCTTATCCCTACCCCTCACTCAGGGCTGAGGCCCACTAGAGATCACAAGTAAAAACAGCCATTTCAGGGAATACAATTTTTGTACCTGCAATTTTCTGAATGAAATCGATCCAAAAATACTGCAGGAACCGTGATTATGATTTCAGCAAATTGCAAAGGCTGCTGTGGAATCATGGCTGTAACGTTACAATGGCGAAGTACTATTGGAATTGGCAGCAATTCCTAGAAAATACATCTCACCACTGAACACGCTTTAGTGGGCCCCAGACCTTAGACAGCTAAAGCTGGCCATGCATGCATCAATTTTTGTAAATTTTTCCCAGATTCTATTCACTTTAAACTGTTTATCGATCTAAAGTCTGATCAGACATGTTTGAAAAGTGGTGGGGAACGGAAGGGCCATAGGTTTGCACTGCATTGAGCGGAGTAGTTTGATTGAAGCTTGCTTTCTGGTGAAATGTATGAAAAATAGGGTTGTCATGTATGGTAGGAGTCAATCACTATCCAATCAAATTCTAGTGTATGGCTAGTAGGGATCAAAGAGTAAAATGTATGAGTTTGGTCCCAGTCTCGCATATAGTGTTCATACAACATTCTTGATTATACATTCTTACCACATTTATTTAATATAAAGACCAACTGATTGAGAATATTCTTAACAGAGTGTGTGGTGTATAGCCAGCTTTAACAAGATTCTTGTAAACCCGGCAGTCAAGTTTGCCATGTGGCAGACTTGAGGTCCATACACACATCCAATTTTTATCTGAAGATGACTGGCCACACTGCCATGTAGTATGAGGGTCAGTATGAGATTTTGAATATTAAAGCTGGGCACACCCAAGATAAATCTTCAAAAAGTGAATGTTCAAAGATAAAAAAGCAGATAATCTTTGTAAAAAAAAAAAAAAGTTCACAAAAAATCCAGACGAAAGATATTTATCTCTCAATCTTTCAGATTCATTCCAGTGGATCTGATCTGCAGATGAAACTGCCTGATTGTCGTCTGACTTTAGACTGTTGGATGACTTGACAAGCTACTGATAACAGGCGTTGCGCTTGATCCAACTGTCGGATCTATGTTGGCCTACAGTTGTCTGATATTGTGCAGTTGGTCTGTGTGTACAAGTTGTTTGAACGCCTGTTAACCGACTTGTAGTTGTTTTCAATGTGTAGTCCGTCATGCTATCGTGCACAGTATGTAAATGAGTTGGCCGTTTATCCGTCCGGACGTGTGGACATACAGGTCATGCGGTTCGTCATGCCGTGTGGGTGGGCGTTTGCACGTTGTGCACTTGTATGTGGCTTCAGTTTGCAAAGATTTTAATCTGATGGGTGTACTCAGCTTAAAGGATACCTATAATTCACACTAGGGCGATTAGCGGGCGATTCCCGCTAATCGCCAAAGTGCTTTCTAAAAGCACTAGTGCTATTCTACCCTATGGTAGTGTTCTCACTGTCGTAATTGGTGCCGATCATAGGCGTTTTGCGATTAGCGCAAATTGCAAACATGTTACCTGCAGCATTTTTGGAGTGATCGTGTTAGTGCTTTTAAAATGCTGACCGTGATCGCTCTGAAATCGTGGAAGGGTCCAGTAAAAGTATTCGATGAGGAGTAGCCAAATTTTGTTGAATCTAACCATTTTATCCTCTCCTCTAGCTCTTATTTTTTTCGAAAATTAGGATACGCCCAAGTTTGTTTTTGACTTGATCTAATGAGATTAGTGGCTATAAAGATATAATTGACAAGGGAATTATTTTGAGTGTGGGCTAGGCCTGGGTAAGGAAGACTTAAAGAGAATCTGTACTCTAATATTCTTACAATAAAAAGCATACCATTCTATTCATTATTTTCTCCTGTGCCCCTCTGTGCTGTTTCTGCCACTCTCTGCTGCAATCCTGGCTTGTAATTAACAGTTTTAGGCAGTGTTTACAAACAAACTAACCAGCTTCTAATAGGCTCAGCTAAGCATAGAGTGTGAGTCATTCACAGTATGCAGGGGGCCTGCAGAGGGTGTGTATCGCTTCTACCAATCACAAGCAGCCCTGCACATTCCACACAATCAAGCTTTAGCCCGACAAACAGGACAGAGGAAAGATACATTGATTTATTACAGAGACAGTGCAGTTAGGAAAGACTGCAGTAAGCCAGAGCAGATTAGAACAGGCATAGGAACTTATAGGATAGAAGAACTAAGGCTGAAAAATTTGTTACAGAGTCTCTTTAAAGAGAAACTCCGAGCAAGAATTGAACTTTATCCCAATCAGTAGCTGATACCCCCTTTTACATGAGAAATCTATTCCTTTTCACAAACAGACCATCAGGGGGTGCTGTATGGCTGATATTGTGGTGAAACCCCTCCCACAAGAAACAAGAAAAGTACGTACTTTTGGCAGTTTCCTGTCTGTGAACCTTGCTGCATTGTGGGAAATAGCTGTTTACAGCTGTTTCCAACTGCCAAAAAAGCATGCAGCAGCTACATCACCTGCCAACAGTAAAAATGTCACCATGTAATAAATGTCATAATGTAAATCAGGGATTTAAAAGATTTTACAATGGGCAAACACTGACTAAATTATTTATACATAATTATTGTAAAAATGAAGCTTTTTTTTTTTATTACATTATTTTCACTGGAGTTCCTCTTTAAGGCTGCTTACACACCAAGACGTTACAGGCGCAATGTAATACAAGTGGGCTGTTCACACAGCCCACGTTGCGTTACATGTAACGCTGCACGTTCTCCGCAAAGTGCAGCATGCTACGGTGTTGGAGCGGCTATAGCCGCGTTAGACTGTTTGCACATGCGCAGTGGGGGGCGGGGAGAGCCAGCTACAGTAGCCGCGCACATGGCTACTTAATATTCACTGCACTGGCGGGCGCTGATTGGCCGGCGGGACCACGTGATGCGGAGTGTCTCGCTCCGCATCACGTGGTCCCGCTGGCCAATCAGCGCCACTCTGGGAGACATTATAGGAATCGAGCCGCCTAACGCGGCTCACTCTACCGTCGGCTCTTGCAGCACCATACGTTGTGTTAGGTGCACGTTATGCGACCTTAACGTGGCACCTAACGCAACGTCTTGGTGTGCAAGAAGCCTTATGAGCTGGGTTTCTAGGGACATTAATGTGTAGTAGGGATGATATCCATCCAGTCTAAGGACTATTTTACATGACCACCATACATGACCGTGTGTGCCTGGAGAGAAACACCCTCTAAAGCAATTTGGTATATTAGTTTTATTAAATTTAGCTAGTCTAGACAGCACTAGGTACCAACGATACAACACCTTGTAATTGATTTCAAGCATATCCGCATTGATTGAGGTTGTGAGTATGTTTCCCCAGGTGGTAGAAAGTTCCTCTTGGTCAATCGTCTTTTTCCCAGTTATGGATATACATCGGTTTTAGTGTGCTACGGTGAAGTGTAAGTTCCCTATAAATTAAAGAAATAAGGCCGGGGGAAAGCGGGTCTGTGGCATACATGGTTTCGAAAGGCGGTCCTTGATAGGGGAGAATCAGTATTCGAAAGATGATTTTTGACAAAGTGGGTCTCTGTGTTTTGTTTTTTTATGGATTGCGAATATCTGTGTTGTCTTGGCCTCAAACATCGTTTTTTCATTTTAACCTACTTGATTGTCATTTAATCCACCTTATTCATTTTCAGGTGTTTAGAGAACCTTTTTATTATAAAGGCCTCTTTATTTGTGCACCAGCACTGTGAGTCAGCAATTCCTCGACATTTACACAGAAAGCCGTTTTGTTATTAGACTGAGTGGTTTTATCTCCTTACAAGCTAATCCTCCCAGTGTCTGCTGGGAGGCTTTGGATTCTACCGGTCCAGCAAAAAAAAAAACATTGATAAGCCAGTGAAACTGTGCACTCCCTTATCTGTGCTCTTGTGTTTGTACTGCATGTGTGAGGAGAACACCATGTTCAAGAGTCTACTCTACACCAATAAATATGTTTCTAGATGCAGATGCCTTAATGTATCGATTTGCTCTGTGTCAGCGATTCCAGCCTCACACACATACTACATTTCCCGCAACTAAAATTATTTTGAACTGTCTGTGCCAATAATCTGTTTGTGTACAGCTGCCTAGTTTATGCCTGGCACACACCATGCAATTTCCCATCTGATTGATGTTCAAATCAATCATTTCCAGCAGGTCCGATCTGATTTCCGGTCATTCTTCTGATCAATTTTCTGATCACTTCTATACAAAATTGGACTTGTTGGAAATGATTGAGTCAATCTGATGGGAAACTGCATGGTGTGAACCAGGCATTACACAGCAATTAACAAGTAGTGAATGAGTACATTGTCTTTCTTTGTACACTGTTACCCATTGTCCATCCACCCCAGTCCATAGAACAGCACACACTGCTCAACTATTATCAAGGAAAACGTCTTGCACATGCTTGATTTGTCTGCACAGCACTCACTCCCAAAACTGCTGCACTAACAATTGATAACAATTAAAGTTTGCCATAATGTAAAGCAAGGATATAGCAGTAAATGATGACCCTAGATCAAGCATCTGCAAAAAAAAAATCCCACAAAACAAATGTACACAATGTAAATGAACAAATCCCCCAGGTTATAACAATTTATTTTGCTTCCGTACCAGCACTCTCTGGCCCCTTAAGAACCAGAGACTGCTGGTACCACAAAAGGGCGCCTCCCGACGAATCACCACATATACCCGCCATTGTTGCTGGTCACGACGCTCTCCCATTGCTGCAGACCCTCCGTCTGCTGTTGCTATGACGGCAGAGCTCTGTGCACCGGTCAGGAGCCGATTTAGCTCCTGACCCTATCCATCAATGTAAGCCAATGTGATTGACTCACAGTGATCTACGGTCAGGAGCCAGTGAAATCGGCTCCCACCTGGCCTCGCAGAGCTGTGCCGTCATAGCGATAGCAGACGGAGGGTCTGCTTGCTAGGATTAAGGACGTGTAACGTCCTAAACATGTCAGCATGTGGTGATGGATTTTAGCCTTTTATGTGTTTGATCTAATAAAGCTATTTCGACTCTACCGACATCGTTCGGAATTCACTTTCTATGTTGCACCAATGGGAGAGCGTCGTGACCGGCAACAGTGGTGGGTATGGGTGGCGATTCGTCGGGAGGCGCCCTTTTGTGGTACCAGCAGTCTCTGGTTCTTAAGGGGCACAGATGACAGGGCTAACGAACTGCGGTGGGGGCAGAGTGGCGAGATCGGCGGGAGCGCGCGGCAGGTAAGCTAAAATCTACGTCCTGTCAGAGCTGCGCACCTACCTACAGGACATAGATTTCAACCAATGTGGTCCAGAAAAAGTTAAAGGACAACTGAAGAGCGAAGTATATGGAGGCTGCCATATTTATTTCCTTTTATACAATACCAGTTGCCTGGCAGTCCTGTTGGTCTATTAGTATGCAGAAGTGTCTAAATAATGTCAGAAACAAGCATGGAGCTAATCGTTCAGATGTGACAATAATGTCAGAAACGCCTGATCTGCTGTGTGCTTGTTCAGGTGAACACACCAAATTCAGTGCAGGAGATTTGGGCGCAGCCGGCGCCACCATAGGCCCTAATAGGAATTACGGCTATAGCAGCGCACCAGGAGTAACTTCGGCGCCATCAGAAGACGGAGCTGAAGTTACTTTTAAAACACTATGATTTGGCCTCCAGCAACTGCTGGAAGCCAAATTATTTCATTCCCCACTATCCATGGCGGCCTGGAGGGGGAATGGTATTTAACATGACCGGGAACTTGTGCAGCAGCAGGACCAGCCATATACCGGCTGTATCCTGCGCCCAAGTCTCCCGCACCGATTCCTCCCCTGCTTCTAAGTCTCCTGCACTGATTCCTCTCGTACACTGTTCAGGGGCTATGGCTAAAAGTATTAAAGGCAGAGGATTAGCAGGATAGCCAGGCAACTGGTATTGGTTAAAAGGATATAAATATGGCAGCCTCCATATCTCTCTCGCTTTAGTTGCCCTTTAAAGGATCATTTAGGCACACCTGAAGTCTAAGAAAAACAAAAAGATACTCGCCTCATTAGTTGGAAGCCTCTGGATGATCCAGAGACTTTGCACACCCTCATAAAGCACCATCCAGCGCTCTATCCCTCTTATTCTTCTGGACACAAGTAAGCGCTTCCCTGCTGGGTGTATGCAAGTAAGGTCCGCACATGCACAGTAGAACAAAGCTATGGCTATTTTCATCTGTGCATGAGTGTTTCTTTCTACTGGGCATGCACAAACCTTACTTGCACATGCCCAGTATTAAGGTGCTCCTCATGAGCAGAAGACACCTGTTCAACTTGTGCTGGTGAGTAGGTTTGGCACCAAGCACTGGATGGGTGGGTTGCAAGAAGTTCCGAGAAGCATATTCTGAACAAAAGACATATACTGTATGTGAGAGTACAACTGGCTTACAGGACACTATTGTTTGAGGAATACTCAGGTGGTCAGGTTTGTGCATTCGCATATAAACATGATTTTTGTTATTTTATTTTTTGCAGGGATTGATCATGCTTGTTCCAATATTTACTTTGAAATTGAATCATAAAATCAACCCCCGGATGGTGGCAGTGGGTAAATACGATGGCATACACCCTTGTCTGACTGCAGCTACACAGGCTGGAAAGGTAGGTATTATGTGACTGAGAAGTATAGTCCACATTAACCACTTGAGGACTCAGCCTTTACCACCCCTTAAAGAGAACCCGAGGTGTGTTTAAAGAATGTTATCTGCATACAGAGGCTGGATCTGCCTATACAGCCCAGCCTCTGTTGCTATCCCAAACCCCACTAAGGTCCCCCTGCACTCTGCAATCCCTCATAAATCACAGCCATGGTGTGAGGCTGTGTTTACATCTGTAGTGTCAGTCTCAGCTGCTCCCCCGCCTCCTGCATAGCTCCGGTCCCTGCCCCCGTCCCTTCCCTCCAATCAGCAGGGAGGGAAGGAATGCAGGCGGGGACTGGAGTTCTGCAGGAGGCGGGGAGAGCAGCAGACTGACACTATAGAGATAAACACAGCCAGCTCTGACAAGTTGTTTGTCAGCAGCGTGGCTGTGATTTATGAGGGATTGCAGAGTGCAGGGGGACCTTAGGGGGGTTTGGGATAGCAACAGAGGCTGGGCTGTATAGGCAGATCCAGCCTCTGTATGCAGATAATAATCTTCAAACCCACCTCGGGTTCTCTTTAAGGACCAGCGCGGTTTTTTCCATTCAGACCACTGCAGCTTTAACGGTTTATTGCTCACTCATACAACCTACCACCTAAATGAATTTTGGCTCCTTTTCTTCTCACTAATACAGCTTTCTTTTGATGCTATTTGATTGCTGCTGCGAGTTTTAGTTTTTATTATATTCATCAAAAAAGACATGAATTTTGGCAAAAAAATGATTTTTTTAACTTTCTGTGCTGACATTTTTCAAATAAAGTAACATTTCTGTATACATGCAGCGCGAAAAATGTGGACAAGCATGTTTTTGATTAAAAAAAAACCATTCAGTGTATATTGATTGGTTTGGGTAAAAGTTATAGCGTTTACAAACTATGGTGCCAAAAGTGAATTTTCCCATTTTTAAGCATCTCTGACTTTCCTGACTACCTGTCATGTTTCATGAGGTGCTAAAATTCCAGGATAGTATAAATACCCCACAAATAACCCCATTTTGGAAAGAATACATCCCAAAGTACTCACTAAGAGGCATGGTGAGTTCATAGAAGATTTTATTTTTTGTCACAAGTTAGTGGAAAATGACAGTTTGTCACAAAAAAAAAAAAAAAGTTTTCCATTTCTGCTAACTTGTAACAAAAAAAAATGAAATCTGCCATGGACTCAACATGCCCCTCAATGAATACCTTGAAGTGTCTATTTTTCAAAATGGGGTCATTTATGGGGTGTGTTTACTGTCCTGGCATTTTGGGGGGTGCGGAATTGTAAGCACCCCTGTAAAGCCTAAAGGTAGTCATTGCACTGTGGGCCCCTTAGCGCAGTTTGGCTGCAAAAAAGTGTCACCCATATGGTATCGCCATACTCGGGAGAAGTAGTACAATGTGTTTTGGGGTGTATTTTTACACATACCCATGCTGGGTGGGAGAAATATCTCTGTAAATGACAATTTTTTGATTTTTTTTTACACACAATTGTACATTTACAGAGTTATATCTCCCACTCAGCATGGGTATGTATAAAAATACACCCCAAAACACATTGTACTACTTCTCCTGAGTACGGCGATACCACATGTGTGGCACTTTTTTGCACCCTAACTGTGCTAAGGGGCCCAAAGTCCAATGAGTACCTTTAGGATTTCACAGGTCATTTTGAGAAATTTGGTTTCAAGACCTCACGGTTTAGGGCCCCTAAAATGCCAGGGCAGTATAGGAACCCCACAAATGACCCCATTTTACAAAGAGGACACCCCAAGGTACTCAATTAGGAGTATGGTGAGTTCATAGAAGATTTTACTTTTTGTCACAAGTTAGCGGAAAATGATTTTTATTGGGTTTTTTTTACCAAGTGTCATTTTCCGCTAACTTGTGACAAAAAATAAAATCTTCTATGAACTCACCATACTCCTAACGGAATACCTTGGGGTGTCTTCTTTCTAGAATGGGGTCATTTGTGGGGTTCCTATACTGTCCTGGCATTTTAGGGGCCCTAAACCGTGAGGAGTAGTCTGGAAACTAAATTTCGCAAAATGACCTGTGAAATCCTAAAGGTACTCATTGGACTTTGGGCCCTTTAGCGCAGTTAGGGTGCAAAAAAGTGCCACACATGTGGTATCGTCGTACTCGGGAGAAGTAGTACAATGTGTTTTGGGGTGTATTTTTACACATACCCATGCTGGGTGGGAGAAATAACTCTGTAAATGGACAATTGTGTGTAAAAAAAAAAAATCAAGATTGTCATTTACAGAGGTATTTCTCCCACCCAGCATGGGTATGTGTAAAAATACACCCCAAAACACATTATACTACTTCTCCCGAGTACGGCAATACCACATGTGTGGCACTTTTTTGCACCCTAACTGCTCTAAGGGGCCCAGAGTCCACTGAGTACCTTTATGATTTCACAGGTCATTTTGAGAAATTTGGTTTCAAGACTACTCCTCACGGTTTAGGGCCCCTAAAATGCCAGAGCAGTATAGGAACCCGACAAATGACCCCATTTTAGAAAGAAGACACCCCAAGGTATTCCGTTAGGAGTATGGTGAGTTCATAGAAGATTTTATTTTTTGTCACAAGTTAGCGGAAAATGACACTTGGTAAAAAAACCCAATAAAAATCATTTTCCGCTAACTTGTGACAAAAAGTAAAATCTTCTATGAACTCACCATACTCCTAATTGAGTACCTTGGGGTGTCTTCTTTCTAAAATGGGGTCATTTGTGGGGTTCCTATACTGTCCTGGCATTTTAGGGGCCCTAAACCGTGAGGAGTAGTCTTGAAACCAAATGTTTCAAAATGACCTGTGAAATGCTAAAGGTACTCATTGGACTCTGGGCCCCTTAGCGGAGTTAGACTGCAAAAAAGGGCCACACATGTGGTATTGCCGTACTCGGGAGAAGTAGTACAATGTGTTTTGGGGTGTATTTTTACACATACCCATATTGGGTGGGAGAAATATCTCTGTAAATGACAATTTTTTGATTTCTTTACACACAATTGTCAATTTACAGAGATATTTCTCCCACCCAATATGGGTATGTGTAAAAATACACCCCAAAACACATTATACTAC
Organism: Hyperolius riggenbachi; assembly: GCF_040937935.1. Taxonomy (NCBI): domain Eukaryota; kingdom Metazoa; phylum Chordata; class Amphibia; order Anura; family Hyperoliidae; genus Hyperolius; species Hyperolius riggenbachi. The sequence goes on from NC_090656.1 coordinate 186,264,666, forward strand.
TTCTCCTGAGTACGGCGATACCACATGTGTGGCACTTTTTTGCACCCTAACTGCGCTAAGGGGCCCAGAGTCCACTGAGTACCTTTTAGCATTTCACAGGTCATTTTGAAACATTTGGTTTCAAGACTACTCCTCACGGTTTAGGGCCCCTAAAATGCCAGAGCAGTATAGGAACCCCACAAATGACCCCATTTTAGAAAGAAGACACCCCAAGGTACTCAATTAGGAGTATGGTGAGTTCATAGAAGATTTTACTTTTTGTCACAAGTTAGCGGAAAATGATTTTTATTGTTTTTTTTTACCAAGTGTCATTTTCCGCTAACTTGTGACAAAAAATAAAATCTTCTATGAACTCACCATACTCCTAATTGAGTACCTTGGGGTGTCCTCTTTGTAAAATGGGGTCATTTGTGGGGTTCCTATACTGCTCTGGCATTTTAGGGGCCCTAAACCGTGAGGAGTAGTCTTGAAACCAAATTTCTCAAAATGACCTGTGAAATGGTAACGGTACTCATTGGACTCTGGGCCCCTTAGCGCAGTTAGGGTGCAAAAAAGTGCCACACATGTGGTATTGCCGTACTCGGGAGAAGTAGTACAATGTGTTTTGGGGTGTATTTTTACACATACCCATATTGGGTGGGAGAAATATCTCTGTAAATGGACAATTGTGTGTAAAAAAAAATAAAAAAATTGCCATTTACAGAGTGATTTCTTCTACCCATCATGGGTATGTGTAAAAATACACCCTAAAACACATTGGTCTACTTCTCCCGGGTACGGCGATAGCACGTGTGGCACTTTTTTTGCAGCCTAACTGCGCTAAGGGGCCCCAACGTGCAAAGACTACCTTTGGGCTTTACAGGGGTGCTCACAATTTAGCCCCCCCCCACATGACAGGACAGTTAACAAACCCCACAAATGACCCCATTTTAAAAATAAGACACCACAAATTATTCCATGAGGGGCATGGTGAGTTTATAAAAAAAAATATTTTTTGTCACAAGTTAGCAGAAAAGGATACTTTGTGAAAAAAAACAAAAAACAACAATTTATGCTAACTTGTGACAAAAAACAAAATCTTCTATGAACTCACCATGCACCTCACGGAATACTTTGGGGTGTCCTCTTTCCAAAATGGGGTCATTTGTGGGGTCTGTCCTGGCATTTTAGGGCCTCTGCAATCATTACATGTATGGCCAGTATTTCTGCTATACTCCTTATATTGGGCATACAGGTAGTGCATTCTGGGCTGAAAGGAAAAATGAACGGCAAACATCCCTTCATTCACATCGATCAATGTGGATGAACAAATATCTGCCAAAAAATGTGAAACAAAAAGAAAAGAAAGAGGGACATAGGAGCTGCCACCCCAAAAATCCAAACCCACCAGCTCGTATGCCCAGGCAAACCTGATTTATTCATCCACATTGATCGATGTGAATGGAGAAATCATTGCTTGAGTTCTTTTTTGCTTGCCAAAGCATATGAACCCCAACACCGCTCCTCGGCCCATATGCCTCGGCAAACGTATCTTTTTTACTGTGGAGGAGAAATCTCGTCCTACAGCGCTGCATGCACCGATTTTGTGTAACCTGACAGACGCGCAATGTTCTGTCAGGATGCACCATCAGTGCTGCAGCTGATTGATTGATTGATTGGTCGGTCGGTCGGTCTGGATAGAAAAAAGAGAGAAGAAAAACGAAAAAAACAAAACAAAAAGGAGGGGAAGGCGTCCGCCTGGACATAGGAGCTGCCACCCCAAAAATCCAAACCCACCAGCTCGTATGCCCAGGCAATCCTGATTTATTCATCCACATTGATCGATGTGAATGGAGAAATCATTGCTTGAGTTCTTTTTTGATACAAAGTGCTTGCCAAAGCATATGAATCCCCAACACCACACCTTGGCCCATATGCCTCGGCAAACGTATCTTTTTTACTGTGGAGGAGAAATCTCGTCCTACAGCGCTGCATGCACCGATTTTGTGTAACCTGACAGAAGCGCAATGCTTCTGTCAGGATGCATCATCAGTGCTGCAGCTGATTGGTCGGTTGGAAAAAAAGAGAGAAGAAGAAAAAAAAAAAAAAAAAAAAAAAGCAAGCAAGCAGCAAAGCACTTCAATAACATTAACTTTTTAAACTTTATTAAATATGTTCAAACCAAACAATAACATTGGTAACCAAATATGAACTTTTTTGCTTACCTGTTTTTTTTTGTTTTTGTTTTTTTTACCTGCGAGCTGAGGATAAACTTCTCCTCCCCCATGGGTCAATGTGCAAAGTGCAAATCGCACAGATATGTGGCGAAGTACATTATGCATTCTGTCCCAAGTGAAAGGAGAGGTTTCTGGCAGGCCAGTGTATTTGGATATCTCAAAACCTGATGTTTGGGTTCACACTGCATACTGGCCTATCCGGTCGGTCGAGCCCGCCGCACCGTCTCGCCCAAAATAGATCTTCAGGGAATACCACAAGAGTAGCATTCGGCCTAGTAATTAACTGCGTCGCCATAGACTAACATGACTTCCGGGCCGACCCAAATTGCCGCAGAAGCCACGCAGTAACGTAGGCATGCACTAGCGTTAAGTCAAGCACTTCCGGCGTAGGGGGGGACCGCAAAGTGTGACTTTTGCTAGGCAATTTGCCCTAACGCATCGCGCCAGTGTGAAATAGCACTGAGAGACCCTTGTGTGCCTACTGCTGTGTCTGTAGTTCCCTAGGTTCTAAAAGTGTGCCTTCTCGTGGTACCTCTCATAACACTCCCCTAGGCATAGGCCAGGCTGGTCAGGACAGCGGGGACAGTAAACGGGGGAGTCACGCCTTATTCCAGCCTTGCTGCAGACACGACATCTTTTTCTGGGGTTGCGTTGAGTTGGGGTACTGGGAATCGGGTAGGCGTAATGCCTTCCATGCAGCCGGCTAGTTGCATTTGGGGGTTGGGCTCTGGCACCTTCTGGATAGAGGAGTGCCGAAACAATGTCTTCCTGGAATTGAAGGAAAGATCCAGTTCTCCCAGCCTTACTGTACAGAACAAAGCTGTTGTACATCGCCAATTGAATTAAATACACAGACACTTTCTTATACCAGCGTCTGGTTTTCCGGGAAATTAAATAGGGCCCTAACATCTGGTCATTGAAGTCCACCCCTCCCATGTTGGCATTATAGCTGTGGACGGCGAGGGGCTTTTCAATGACCTCTGTTGCCCGTGTAATTTGTACTGTCGTGTCTGTGTGAATGGTAGACAGAAGGTAAACGTCCCTCTTGTCCTTCCATTTCACCGAGAGCAAGTCATCGGTACACAAGGCGGCCCTCTCCCCCCGTTGAAGTCTGGTGTTAACGAGCCGTTGGGGGAAGCCCCGGCGACTAGGCCGCACGGTGCCACAGCATCGGATTCCTTCTAACTTTAAGTGCGGAAAGAGGGCCACACTTGTGTAAAAGTTGTCCACATAAAGATGGTACCACTTCTGGAACAAGGGTGACACCAAGTCCCACACAATCTTTCCACTGCTCCCCAGGTAGTCAGGACATCCGACCGGCTCCAATTTTGAGTCTTTTCCCTCATAGACCCTAAAACGAGATGTATAGCCTGTGGCCCTATCACAGAGCTTATACAGTTTCACCCCATACCGGGCGCGCTTGCTTGGGATGTACTGTTTGATGCCAAGGCGCCCGGTAAAATGTACGAGGGACTCATCTACACAGATGTTCTGTTCAGGTGTATAAGCATCTGCAAATGTGGATGACAGGTGGTCTATGAGGGGCCGAATTTTGTGGAGCCGGTCATAAGCTGGGTGGACTCTTTCATGACAGGTGTCGTTGTCATTGAAATGCAGGAAGCGCAGGATGATCTCAAATCGCGTCCTGGACATGGCAGCAGAGAACACGGGCATGTTATGTATTTGGCGTGTAGACCAATAAGAGCGCAATACATTTTTTTTGGTAATACCCATGTTGAGGAGAAGGCCCAAAAAAATTTTCAGTTCAGAAACTTGGAGTGGTTTCCACTGAAAAGGCTGGGCGTGGCAGCTTGTCGGATTGGCAGTTATAAATTGTGTGGCATAACGGTTGGTCTCAGCCACAATTAAGTCAAGGAGATCCTGGGTGAGGAACAGTTCAAAAAAGTCTAGGGCCGATCCTAGTTCAACTGTCTCCACCTGGACTCCAGACTGGGCGGTGAAAGGGGGCAGTACGGGTGCGGCGGGATCAGGGGAATGCCAATCAGGGTTTGCCAGCACCTCTGGAAAACCAATGGGAGTACGGGCCCGTCTACTTGGTGGCTGCGAATCGGGTCTTAATTCACGTACCACCGAACCAGTTTCTACTTCCGGGCTGGTGTTCGCCACTTCACCAGGGTCTTCTACGGAAGTACTGGTGTTGAGAGGTCCAGGAGATGCTGCGCTGCTGGTGCATGCCTCACCAAGAAAAATCAGATCAACGCCAGCATCACTCTGCTGCCCTTGAGACTGATCTTCCGCCACCTGCAGTCCAGTGACATGGGGTGTGGTACGCCTGGCTCTAGCCGGGACCTCAACCTCGTCATCGAAACTATCGGTCAGAGAGCCACTGCTGTCTACAGGATCGTACTCTGAACCAGAAGATTCGTCGAATAAGTCGACCCAATCATCCTCATCCGACTGGTCCATGTACCTGTAGATGTCTTCATTGGAAAACCTCTTTTTTGCCATGGTGGCCTGCTAAATTTAGGAGGTATTCCTCTGAGACTACCCAGGAAAAAGAGCACCTACCTAGCGAAATGGAGTACTTGAGAGGTAGAAAGCTGTGGTCACTGAGTTTTGATTAAAAAAAAAATAAAAACTGCTGTTTACAGTGCCACAGCTAGTGTACAGTGTTTTTTGCAGTGATCAGAAAAAATAAATTTCTGTCACTGCGGTGGGGCGGGCTGAACGCAGTGCAGGCGAACGATCAGGTCTGATCGGGCAAACACTGCGTTTTTTTGTGGATCCTAGTGACCCTAATATAGATCTGACTGTGATCACTAATGATCACTTACAGATACTATATAGTACCAATGCTGATTAGCGACAGTGATGACGTTAATTAGTGACTGTGGTGCAGTGGGCTGAGCACTAACTGACACTAACAACCCTTTTGCCTAGCTAACTGGCCTAACTGTTACCACTAGTGATACTAAAAAAGTGACAGTTTTCACTGATCACTGTTTTTAGATCACTAGGATAGTGACGGTGAGGGGGGGTTGGGGTTGGGGGATCAGAGAGCAATCACAAATAATCAAAAACAATCACGAGGCAATTACAACACAATTACAGCAATCTGCGCAATCAAAGCCAATCAAGGAGCAATTGAATCCAATAACACGACAATCAAAAACCAATTACGTGACAATCGAAGCCAATCACACGACAATCGATGCTAATCACAGGGCAATTGAGACAATCGAGACACAGGGCAAAACAGCCAATCAGAGGGCAATTGGCACAATCAAAACCAATCAGGGCAATTGAAGCCAATCACACGACAATCGAAAACCAATTACGTGACAATCGAAGCCAATCACACGACAATCTATGCTAATCACAGGGCAATTGAGACAATCGAGACACAGGGCAAAACAGCCAATCAGAGGGCAATTGGCACAATCAAAACCAATCAGGGCAATTGAAGCCAATCACACGACAATTGAAAACCAATTACGTGACAATCGAAGCCAATCACACGACAATCGATGCCAATCACAGTACAATTGAGACAATTGTAGCCAAACAAAGCACAATCAAGCCTTACAGACAGGAGATAAGATACACAATGGCAGGGGGGAGAATATACGCAAGCAATGCACTAGTAAGGTGTGGGGAGGATCTGAGGGGGTGGGTGATCAGAAGCCCCTAAGGGGTAGTTGGGGGTCTGATCTGATGGATAGGAGTGACAGGTGGTGACAAGGGGTGATAGATGGGTTATTGACGGGTGATAAGTGGGTGTTTACAGCAGGGAAAAACAGATGCAAACAATGGACTGCTGATGTGATCAGGGGGGGGGGGGGGTCTCGGGGGGATCTGAAAGGGTGGGTGGGTGATCAGAAGCCCCGGGGCAGTTGGAGGTCTGATCTGATGTGGGGCAGTGACAGGTGGTGACAAGGGATGATTGACAGGTGACTGATAGGTGATTGACAGCTGATCAGTGGGCGATTACAGGGAGATAGATAGTATACAGGGGGGGGGGGGGGTCAGGGGTGGGGGAGATCTGAAGGGGTGGGTGGTTGATCAGATACCCCTAAGGGGTAGTTGGGGGTCTAATCTGATGGATGGGAGTGACAGGTGTTGACAGGGGGTGATAGATGGGTTATTGATGGGTGATAAGTGGGTTTTTACAGGGAAAAAAAGATGTAAACAATGGACTGCTGATGTGATCAGGGGGGGGGGTCTCGGGGGGATCTGAAAGGGTGGGTGGGTGATCAGAAGTCCCTAAGGGGCAGTGGGGGGTCTGATCTGATGTGGGGCAGTGGCAGGTGGTGACAAGGGATGATTGACAGGTGAATGATAGGTGATTGACAGTTGATCAGTGGGCTATTAGAGGGAGATAGAGATATGCAGTATACAGGGGGGGAGGGAGGGGGGGGGGAGATCTGAAGGGGTGGGGGGTGATCAGATAACCCTAAGGGGTAGTTGGGGGTCTGATCTGATTGATTAGAGTGACAGGTGGTGTCAGGGATTGATTGATGGGTGATATGGAGGGTGGTTGGGTCTAAGCTGCGTGCTGCAGGGGTGTACAGGGGGGGGTCTGATGGGTGCTGCGGGTGATCGGGGGGTCTGTGGGGCTCCTAAAGAGTGTGGTGCGTTCACTCACTGTGCCTGCTCTCCTCGCCGGTGGTCGATCGCTAAGTGTGACCACCAGCGGGGAGGCAGGCAGTATAATACAGTTTGTTAGGTAAACAAACTGTATTATACGATTTCAAGTGGCTAATTTGAAAAGTTACAACCCGCCGGCGCTGCGGATTGGCCGCGGGTTGTAGTCACAAGGGGGCGGCACCACGTGACACAGCCGCGCGATCGCTGATTAATCACCGAGAACCTGGCGACGCACATGTGCGTGGCTGGTCCTCCAGGAGCCACTTTGCCGACGCGCGTTATGAGTGCGCGGTCGGCAAGTGGTTAAAGAGACACTGAAGCAAAAAAAAAAAAAAAAAGTATGATATAATGAATTGGTTGTGTAGTACAGCTAAGAAATAAAGCATTAGGAGCAGAGAAATAAGTCTAATGCTGGGTACACACTATGAGATTTTCTGGTCGATTTACTGTCAGATCGATTATTTCCAACATGTCCGATTTGCTTTCCGATCGATTTCCGTTCACTTTAACCACCTTAGCGACTGCCGCGGTAGATTGCTCAGGCCCTGGTGGGTCGATTTTTAATAATTAAAAAAAAAAAAACGCAGCTACCATTTTGCTAGCTGCGTGTTGTAATCGATCGCCGCTGATCCGCCGCGAAAGAGGCCCCCCCCCCGCAGACCCCTTGCACAGACTGGCCAATCGCCGCCAGGCTGCACTATGGGGTGGATGTGGACTCCCTCTGACATCATGATGTCGATGACGTCATTCCGATCGTCACCATAGTGACGAGGGAAGCCCATACAGGAAATCCCGTTCAGAGCGGGATTTCCTGTTGGGTATGATCGCCGGCGGTGATCGGAGAATTGGGAGGGATTTGGCAGGGAGACACACACACACACACACACACACACACATATATAACCCACCCGCGGCCGTGCGTCGCAAATAAACTCCAGGGTGGTTAACGGGAAATCGGTCAGAAAATGCTCAGAAATCGATCGGAAAGCAAATCGAACATGTTCGAAATAATTGATCTGACAGTAAATCGGCCAGAAAATCTCATATTGTGTACCCAGCATATTATTTGTTTCCAGTACAGGAAGAGTTAAGAAACTCCAGTTGTTATCTATGCAAATAGCCATTGAGCTCCAAGACTTTGAAAGTCCAGAGGGCTCTGACTTCTGATTAGGTTATCTCAACTGTATTGTGTTTTTCTTTTGCAGAACAGTTCAGGACAGGTCAAAAGTTCACTGCTTGTGCTGTAAAAACATTTAAAATGCTGAGTAATGTGTAAAGTGCAAATATTAGAGAATGATGCAATGTTATAAAAAAAAAGCTGTATAACTGAAAATATGAGAATTTTTTTTTGCTACCAATGTTCTAGTAATTACCCCTAGTACTTTTTTTTTCGCTTCAGTGTCTCTTTAAGTCTAAATGAAAATCCTCCCCTCTTGTGTTATTGTTAAACACATTCCTGTTCCTCACTGATTGGCTGAAAGCACAGTTTAGTGTGAAGCTGCTGAAATACAATGTATGCTGTGCTTACATGTGTTTATAAAGCAAGCTAGATATGACAGTGAAGTTTCTAGGAGAAAAAAAGAGTAAGGGAGGAAATTACATCAGGATTGGCTTCAGTCAGAGGCAGTAAAAATGGAAAATGCCTGAAACTGTTTTTATTTACTATTTAAAATTCACTGAAATCAAAACGTGGGCAGTAAAATACATATGTTATGTAAGTAGAACAAGTATCTACTTACATATGTGTTTTTTTCCCCCTGGGATAGCATGACTGTCCTTGGTGCTTTAAAGGACATCCGAGGTGAAAATAAACTGATGAGCACTGGACGTATGTCTTTTTTTTTTTTCAACTAATAACTATGTAACTATGAGAAAAACAATTGTATCTATCTTCTCCTAAAAATGACTTTTTTTAGATATCCCACAGTTTTATTTTAAGTTTTTAAACCTAGTTTTTAAGTTTTTACTGTTTCATTGTCTCTGCTCAATGACCCTTCACTGAAGTATGCTAATGCTCAAATCTATGAATTATTGGCCCTTTTTTACTCTTTCCTGCTCCCAGAAGCCATTTACTGACAGGAAAGTATTTTATGGCTGTAATTACTTATCAGTGAGGATTATGCTATAGTCTGACGCAGTCTGACCCTGTACCGACTTGGACAGAAACTGTCACTTGCATACCTGATGTTTCAGTCAGAGAAAGGTAAAAAAAGGAACACAGCCTAGTTATGTGTGCTTGACACTGTACATACTCATGTCTATTTCATCATGTTATATGTCACCTCGGTTGTCCTTTAAGTTTAACTGCATTTGCTTCATGCTTGTTTCAGGTGTGTGATTCGAACATCTGATCTGCATGCTTGTTCTGGGTCCATGACTAAAAATATTAGATGCAATGGATCAGCAGGACAGCCAGGCAATGTGCATTGTTTAAAAGGACATAAATACGGCAACTTCCATATCCCTCTCACTTCACTTGTCCTTTAACATTTATTTCCGTAAGGTTACTACAAAAACGTCAGGATTACATCCAGTCTTATGTAACGTCTCAGGCAGGGGTCACACTTGTCTTTCAGTTGTCTTTCAGTTTTCTGAAATGTGTAGACAGTTGAAAGACAAGTGTGACCCTTGCCTTACAGCGAATTATGAAATTTATAGAGAAAACTGACAAAATGTGCAGGATGTCAGGTTTTTTTCTGCGTGCAAAATCTACATTCAAGTGTAGCCTAGCCCATTGATTAACATGGGTTCTCAGTTGAAATCAGTTTTTCTGTGCAGAAAACACGCACTAAAGCAGACGAGTGTGACCCCTGCCCTACTGTTTTGCTCAGAATGCCTTTTAATATTTGCGTGATTGTGTGTGAATTCTCGTGCAGGTTTTTTTTTATACTTTTCAATTGTTTTGTAGGTCTTCATCCATAACCCACATGCTCGCAACCAGCGCGTTTCTTCAAACCGCTTAGTCCAGAGCGCCCAGGACTCGGATATCTCACTGCTGAACATCAACCAGAATGTGAGCTGCCTTACTGCTGGATTGCTGGACCCTCATCAGAGCTGTGACTCTCTCATTGTGGGAACACAGACCAACCTGCTGGCCTATGATGTGCATAACAACTCCGACTTGTTCTTTAAAGAGGTGAATAATTATACAGAAGAGGCTATGTAAAGGGATTGGACAACTTGGGGCTTTTGGGATTTGTACTTCTAAGAATAACCTGAGAAGAAAGGAGGGAAAAGTTTTATGCATACATAGGGCTTCCTCCAGCCCCCTCCATGTAAATCACTCCCTAGCAGCTGTCCAAAGCCTTCTGGATCCTTGTAGCAGCCATTATCTTCGGCCACTCAATACATGCGCCGCCTGGCTACGCGTGTCCCGTTGAAAAAAAAAGAAAAGAGAGACATGTTGTTTTTCAGTACAGGAAGAGTTTAAAAAAACAAAACAAAAACACTTCATTTGTTAGCTATGCAAAACAGCGTCTCTGAGCTATTCAACCCACTGAGTTGAATATAGTGCTGTTTTGTGAAGCACATAAACAGCCAAGAAACAGTGAGATACAGCTTGACATAAGGTTGTACTGCAGGGAAGTTCAAAGGGTCATTATTTCAGCTTTGTTTTATAGCTTTAAATACAGAGTGCGATATTAAAACAGCAACTGTGACAGTATGATGCAATGTATCAAAAAAAAGCACAAAAAAAAGCTATACAACTGAAAATTTAATATATGAGACTCTTTCCTTTGCTACTAATGTTCTATTCATTATCCTTACTACACGTTCAATTCATTATATCATAAGTTACTGACAGGAATGTGTTTTATGGTTGTAATTACTTATTAGTGAGGGTTATGCTATAGTCTGACCCGGTCCCGACTCGGACAGAAACTGTCACATACATACCTGATTAACTCTTTCAGTCAGAGAAAGGTAAAAAAGGAACTCAGTGTAGTAATTTGTGTGCTTGGCACTGTACATACACATGGCTATCTCATCATGTCACATGTCACCTCGGATCTTCTACAGAGGTAAAAACACTCCCTGAAACTGATTGTGTGCAGGAAAACATTTTCACCTAGAGCTGAGTTTTAATAATCTGAAAATCATTTTTTTATATAAAACTTGCAAGTAGTGTATTTGAATTATAGATAAATAACTTCCAAACTTTTAACTTTGTTTTTTTAGATTGCAGATGGAGCGAATGCAGTGGTTCTGGGCAGCTTGGGGGATATCAGCTGTCCACTTGCAATCATTGGTGGAAACTGTGCCTTGCAAGGATTTGACTACAAGGGAAATGACATGTTCTGGACAGTAAGAGCATACAATACAGTCTGCTATCACAATGTGTATCCAGTCTAAATTAAAAATGAATTATTTAAGTGCATATCTTGTAAAAATGTTGGTAAGTCTTTTAGCACTCTCATTAATGTGGAGTAGTATTGAACAGAATGTTCTCCTAACCTGCAAATTTCCACTGCCCCCCAAAACGGGAAATAGACAAGACAGAGAACATTTATATCCTGCTTTTCTCCTGGTGGACAACTGAAGCGAGTGGGACATGGAGGCTGCCGTATTTATTTCCTTTTAAACAATACCAGTTGCCTGGCTATCCTGCTGACCCTCTGCCTCTAAAACTTATAGCCATAGACCCTGAACAAGCATATGCAAATCAGGTGCTAGGGCCCTTTTCCACTGCACAGCTGAATCGCAAATGGTTAGTGATTTTATCATAGAAATCATGAGAAGTATTTTCCACTATAGTGATTCGATTTGTAAATCGCAATCGCTTTCTGGAGGGATTTTTTTTTTTTTTTAAGAGGGATAATGCAATGCAAATGAAAAATCGCAATCGCATAAAAAAATAAAAAATCGCAATCGCTGGCGTTTTGTGATTGCGATTGCTAGTGGAAAAGGGCCCTAAAATAACTGACATTATTGTCAGAGCTGACAAGATTACCTGCATGCTTGTTTCTGGTGTTATTCAGGCACTATTGTAACTAAATGACCAGCAGGACTGCCAGGCGACTGATATTGTATAAAATGAAATCTATATTGTCACTTCAGTTGTCCTTTAAAGTACTTTAGAGCTGCAACCACTTAGGGCACGCTCCACAAGCAACCAGGATCATTAGGGAGCCTTGACCAAAGACTCCTTACTGTTGTATGTACTGAACCCTGGTTAAAGGTTTAAATCCTACATCAAAAGCAACAGCCTTACCAGTACGTCATCCAGCTGATCCTGCCAGCTAAAATACATTGTGCCAATTAAACTCAACAGCTGCTCATCATTTAGCTAGTAATTAACTACCGGTAGCAGCCAAAGGCTTTGATTGGATCACTTTAAAGGGGTCCGTGTAGGCTTTCTTAGTCTTCCTACGCCACGTTCTGTGCTGGGACCCTTTGGACAGTCTTTGACATTAAAGATAAAGATTGCTCGCAGCCACGAGCGAATGAGCTTGGCACTGCGCAGGCGCTAAGTGTTTGCAGGCAAAGTAGCACAGAGCCGCTCTTATATGGCTTTTTTCTCTGTGCACAAGTGGCTACTGCACATGTGTGAACCCACTGGCACCTGCGCAGTAAGGCCACACTTGTACATAGAGCACTGCGCAGCTGCAGAGATGGAGATGGTCCCGTGTGGCAATGGAGGGGTAACTGAGCATCGGGGAATCCTCTGTAGCATCTGGAGGATTTTTTTTAAACTTAGAAAATATATAAAAAAATGTACAAGGACAAGAAATAGGAAAGCCTCTTGATCCTCCGGAAACCTCCCCTCCCATGTCCTCCTTGCCCCCACCGTTGCAGAGTGTGGACCCTTGAAACTTATCTGACAAGCGCTTGTCAGAAATGTACTTGTGACCAAGCTGTATTATGCCTGTGGCTCTGTGTTACTGCCGCAACCGCAAAAAAGTGCAGCACGGCCACGCTCTTGCACAGCAGGAAGTGCGGACATGAACTTCAAGAGTGTCCTTGGCAGCGGCTCTTACTAGGTAAGATTCTGATTTTTAGGGCACAATCCACCTCGGGTTTTCTTGAGGGTGCTGTGTGTTATAGCCACAGTGCAACTTAGGAAAAATAAATTACACACCACTTCCGGTACACTTCTGGGACTACCACGGATGTCACACTGCAACACACTGCAGCTTCTGCATTACCTGAAGCCCTTCCGTCGCATCACACTGCAGGCAGTGTATCATGTTTCATTGACTTTAATGGTGATGGGGGACCGGGGGGGGGGGGTGTCTGTGATGGGTGAGTTACTCCTGTTCAGAGCCGGGACAAGGTCCTTCAGCACCCAAGGCTGAGACACCAAAGTGCGCCCCTCCATCCCTCCCACCCCAGTCATCACACACTGATTGCTATTAAACTAAGGTACCCCAGGGCACCCAACACCTTAATCTCTAGTTATCTGGCTTGCAGTCACTGCCATGTATCCCCTTTTCTTATTTCTCTCTGCTTCAAACATAATAGGGGAATGATAGCTGAGGGAGTTGTGCGCCCCCTCCTATACAGCGCCCTGAGGTTGGAGCCTCTCCTGCCTCTGTCCCTGCTCCTGTTCCAAATTAATAATTACAGCTCATGGTAGAAGTGTATTCGGTATATTTAATACTTTACTATTGCCTAACACTGCTAATTTTATGCCTTAGGTCACAGGAGACAACGTGCGCTCTTTAGCACTGTGTGATTTTGATGGAGATGGGAAGAAGGAGGTGAGTGTTTTATGCTGTGATGTACGAAGAAGTTTTATACGCAGGGTGGGATTTCTAGGAAGGCCACAAAGGCCCGGGTCTTGGGCAGCAGCAGCACGAGGGACATCTGAACATGAAAGAGGGGTTGCTACATATGGAAGAGGAGGCTGAAAATGGGGTGCAACCAGGGCCGGATTTACAGCTCAGGAGCCTATAGGCACATAAGCTCTGGCGCTCTAAGCTCCAACCCTTAACACAGGCCACACCCCTTAAGTCACTCTCCCGTCTCCAGATCCATCGCACAGAAGCAAGGCATCCTGGTATGCAGCTCCAGGGTCCATGGTCACCTCCCTCCATGTTCAGCCCACAGCTTGGGCTCTCTCTCTTCCTGTATTCCGCCTTAGTGGTCCCAGAGCTCCCCAGCAAGTGGAAAAAAGAAACAACAACCGAGCATGTGCTTTGCCCTATGTCTACACTGCACGCAACTGTAGTGCTGCGTCCTAAGTGCAGCATGCATGCGAGAATACAACGGCCACCGGGATGTGCTGTACAACGGGCGGGGCCAGGGTGAGAAATATTCCACATTGATGCTTCTCCTTCATAGGGGGACATTCGGGGAGCCACCTTTGCCCCATTAGGCGCCTGTATTGAATCTCAACCAAACGGAAAGCAGACTTATCCCATCCCCATCTGTGCCGGACAACAGAGACTCTACCATATAGACTATTTGTATTTCCACTTATCCTAGTGTTGGTATGCAGGCAGCACCTTCATCAGGCTTCACCTACTATAGGATCTTCAATGCTATTGGGTGATTGGTGCAAGGAGAACTTAACAGTGTTACCCAAATCGATGAACCATTGCTTTAATGTTGCCAGCTAAGGAATTATTCTTGTCATCTCTTTTACATTCACAATTTATTATAGTGTTTCTATATGACATTTTCAGCTTCTCGTCGGATCTGAAGACTTTGACATAAGAGTGTTTAAAGAAGATGAGATAGTTGCTGAGATGACGGAGACAGAGGTAATTATGTATAAGTTGTGGTGGAGTCCTTGTTTTATGCGTTTGTGATACTTGTATACATGTGATATCATGCATGGATGCTTACAGCTCATATTTATTGCAGGGTTCTTTTGTACTTGCCATACCAAGATTATTCATTATTTTTATTTATATATTGTATTTATAAAGCGCCAACATATTACGCAGCGCTGGACATTAGTTTAGGTTACAGACAATATTTAGGGGTGACATACAGCAAAATGACAATACAGGAATACAAGGAAAAACCAGATCACACAGCACAGTATGAGTACATAATACCTGTTGCCCATACATTTTTGCTAGAGCAGGACGGCATCACATGTAAGCAGGTGAGCTCCAAACAGTTTTGCTGGCTTCCTCGGGGGGCATTTGTCCAGAACTACTAGCCATCTGAAACTGGATTATTTCCTCTGGTCAGCTTCTCCACTACCACGGCACCTTTTGGATGAGTCCGACAAAAACAGTGTTGAAAACTGTGGCGTAGTCGGCGCCGCCATAGTCCGTAATGTGAATTGCGGTTATAGCAGTCCTTAGTCAATAATTTTGCATCATCAAAAGACTGAACCCAAATTACGATCAAACAGCGCAATTTGGCCGCCAGGAACAGTTGAAAGCCAAATTACGTCTTACCCCAGTGTCAATGGCGGCCTGAAGTAATTAACGCCGCTGAGACTTTTGCAGGAGCAGGGGGAGAAATGTTTCTGCTTCACCCTGCGCCCATATTTCCTGACACCTTATTACATGCATTCCCTCCTTGATGCATCATCCCTTATGTGTGAGTATGGATACAGCCTCCTTGTTTCCCTACTCTTCTGCAGAAAATGAGTAAGAAGAAGATGAATGATCTGTCCAACACTACTCCTAATCTAAGTTACAGGGGCAAAACTACAGGGGAGCAGCCCCTGAGACTTCAGGGGGGGGGGGGGGGCATAGGGGGGCGGGGGAGGCTTGGCAGGCAACCACTGGCCTTCCCATCCTGCAATACTCCAGATCTAGTGTTTGTGGCTACAGCTGGTATTAGTGTGAAGATCCTGATGACCAGGCTTGTAAGATGAGCCCACAGGCTGTGACGGTCACAAGGGGAGGCAAGGGAAGGGTTGTGAACACTATGGGTCCATCAAAGTTTTGCAAGGGGGGACTGCATGATTTGTACTGACGGCCCTGACAAGTTATTTGTTAATGAACAGATATGAAATGGTTCTTCTCCTTTCAGACTATAACGTCAATGTGCCCCATGTACTCCAGTCGCTTTGGATATGCTCTCTCTAATGGTACAGTGGGAGTGTATGACCGCATGGCACGCTATTGGAGGATAAAGGTATGCACCAATAAAATATATTTGAGTATGCTAAATCAAGCTGCACTGTGTATAATAAGCCCCCAACCAGCTCCTCTCTCTGCTGCTGAGAGATTAGCTCTTTGTAGACAGGACGGTAGCTGAACCGCCTTTTCTTGCCCAGTTTTTCCCAGCTCAGTGACTATAAAAGCCATCACACAGCCCTACCTGCAATAAGAAACCATCTCTCACTGCTGGGCTCTGAAGTCACTGCTGTATGATAGCCACCATGTAATGATATAACATACGGTAAGCTAAAACGCTTCTGTGCAATATTTATGTCTTCACAGTCTAAAAATCTTGCCATGAGTATACATGCCTTTGACCTGAACTCTGATGGTGTTTGTGAACTGATTACAGGCTGGTCCAATGGGAAGGTGAGTGTTCCATTCTGTTTGCTGGTTACTGGGTCATGTTGGCTGATGGGTGTACTGATGGATGTACACCACAACCATTGTGTAGTTGGCTATTTGACTTTCAGTTTTCTGTTTATTGGGCAGATTTATAGCACCTCGCAGGAAATTAATTTAAATTTGGCCTTCAGATCAAGGCAGATTTAAAACAAACAAACGGTTCGGTTTCCATACGGAATCCTCCCAAAAATCACTATTCAGGTTCTGTTTTGGACTTTTCTGTATTTAGAAAAATGTTTTTATGTGTACCCCAAGTGTATCTTATTGGCTCACATTGATCGCAGGGTCAGGAGCCAATGAAATCAGCTCCTGACCGCCTCCAGAGCTCTGCTGTCATAGCGACATCAGAGCAAGTAAGCTTCAGCAATGGGAGAGCAGCGTGATCAGCGAGCAGGTCCTATTTTTTGTACCAGTGGTCTTTGATCCTTAAAGGGAAGCTAAACTCAGAGGGTTGTCCTACTGATCTATTTGGCTGCAGTAGTGGCTGAATCACACACCTGCAACAAGCAAGCAGCTAATCCAGTCTGACTTCAGTCACAGCACCTGATCTGCATGCTTGTAGTGGGGCTGTGTCTAAAAGTATTAGAGACACAGGATCAGCAGGAGAGTCAGGCAATTGGTATTATTTTAAAAGGAAAATGCAGATCCTTCTCACGTTAGGTTCCCTTTAAGTGATGCATTATGCGACTGTTGTCTTACTCATGTGAAGCTGAACATTTGCAAGTACCTCTGTTTTAAGAAGAGAAAATTGTACACTTTTTTTTTTTCTAGCTAAAAGAAGTTTATTGAAGCTCGACAGGAATCATGACAAACTTCTCCAGCATATTATCAGACAGAACTGTACAATGAAATGATTTCACAGAGAATAACAATAAACAATACATAAAGTAATCAACATGATTATATCAATTGTTTACAGACCTTCAGACAGGATAGCCGTAAATAACTATAGCACATGGAGAAAAAGATACTGTGCACCTGTCTCTTTAAGCGTTTTTATTCTGTACTTCAGCCAAAAACCAGCAGTATTGACATGTAGAAGAAAAACAGATATGTCAGACCTGGATAACAAATGGTGTAGAGGTGTGCAGGGGAAAGGTGACCAGGGGAAGAACGGACGGCACTACAGCCGTTTCACGCCAGACTGGCGCTTGCTCACGTGCGTGTCCTTAGAGTAAATAACTATAGGCCAGGCACCATCAGTGGCACTGTCCATTGATGATCCATGGTCAGATTCAGCCAATGGTGCAATGGAGATAGGTACAAAATGACTGGTCCGGCAGTAAGGGAAAATTGTACTTAAAATAGCCTTTTTAATATGGTTGTGTAAAAAAATCGTTTTACAAAATCCTGGTGGTTCTGGTTCTCCATGACTGTGATGCATCTCTAGCTATGTGATATTGTTAAAAGGACAGTCTTCAGTTGATCTAGAACCGCTTTTCTGGTGATAAAGCAAGAATTGCATCCTAGGACCTCATGTGCGGAAAATATTTGCTACTCATAGCAACAGTCATATTGTTTGCTTAATATACAAATAAGCATGTTTAAAATTATAGTGGGAACTGGAAACAGGACAAACATTCCAGGGGAACCAAGTCATTATCACATCACACAAAGAAACAAATGCAGGAGACCGAATTCCTATTGCCATCAGAAATGTGAAAATGTGAAACAGGCCATAAATAAAAGGCCGCACCGCAACGCAAAAAAATGTCCATCATATGACCCTGTCGGCCCACTCTGCCGCAGGGTCATAGAACAAACAGACAAAAAAGTGACAGCGCTCAAGGATGCCGCAGGGTCATATGATTGATATTTTTTGCATAGTGCCGCCCCCGTTCAGTGATGTACTCACTGCTGGGCAGTATCTCACTGGGTTTCCTGTGGGTCTGCACATGCGCGCGCCGCACTGCACTCTGTCATTTACACTTACTGTGTCACCCATAGACATCCATTACCTCAAGCTCTGTGCTTAAAGTGCAGTGCTTGCACAAGATTGGATACTTCCGGCGCAATGGACTGCATTAGGTGTGAAAGTCTCCATACTTTCATTGCATTTGTGGCCCATTGCGGTAAAATAGGGTAATGCAACGCAGGAATTACCTGCAAGTGTAAAAGGGGCCTTAAAGGACATATGAGGTGAAAAAGAGCAGCAATCGTTACTTACCTTGGGCTTCTTCCAGACCCTAGATCAGGGGTGTCAAACTCAAATGCAAAGTGGGCCAAAAATGCACACTAGGACCTAGTTGTTGGCCATCCTTAATGTCTACTGGCCCTCCTCCAACCCCTATACAGTTCCCTGGTGCCTAGTGGCCCCCTCCCCTATACAGTTTCCTAGAGTTTAGTGCTTCCCCCCTACCTCCCCATATGGCTTCCTGGTGTTCTAGGGCTTCACCTCCAATATAGCTTCCGTGCTGGTCTAGAGAGGGCCAAGTTTAATGCAAAGTGGGGAAACCACTTGAGGGCCAAATTTAATGGCTCTGAGGGCCAGGTTTGGCCCACGGGCTGGAGTTTGACATGTATGCCCTTGATGTCTTCTCGGTCCCTCGCCACAGCACCGGTGCTCCCCACTGTCCCCGCTAGCCGCCCGTAAAGCTTGGCGACCCGTCTGAACTTCTGTGTATGTGCGGCCGTCCGGGTGCGTACTGCATCTGCGCAGTTATCTAGTCTGTGTGCCCAATCATGCGCCGAAGTGCTGACCCGCCGACGGGTCGCTAAACTTCACGGGTGGCCAGCGGGACAGTGCAGTGCACCAGAACGTAAAAGACATCTACGGGCTGGAAGAAGCCCCAGGTAAGTAACTATGTGGAATTCTCCTCCCAGAGCATGAGCATTTTGGAAGGCCAGGCATTATTTTCACTGGCTTAGGAACTCTCGGTAAACAAACCTTCTGCAGAGCTGTACCTGACAGGACTAAAAATATGGCCACTTGTGATATAGTGCCGAATGCAAATCGGGGTGAGGAAAGATTTTACAGTAGGCCAATTAACACTGACTATATAATTTATAAATGAATATTGTAAAATAAGCAAGTTAGTTCATTATGTTATTTTCACGACAATTCCTCTTGAAATAAAGAAAAAAAAATGGCCTTTTATAGGCTGCAACGCTTTTTCTGCAAAGCACTGTGTTGTGGGGTAGACTGTAAAATATTATTGCCACTTTAAAAAAAAGTTTGGTACCAGTAAATGTGGCCATTTTCTGTCAGCGATGGTGGCAACTGCTTGTGCATAAAATACCAGAATGTGTGCAAGGCTTTCTGATGTTCCTATACAATATTCCATGTATATTTACCATTTCCCACTGATAAATGGATTGTTTCACAGGTTGATGCCCGCAGTGACCGTACAGGGGAGGTAATCTTTAAAGACAACTTCTCCTCCTCTATAGCAGGAGTAGTGGAAGGTGATTATCGTATGGATGGGAAGACGCAGCTTATCTGTTGTTCCATAGATGGAGAAGGTAAATCATATCTACAGGGTGTGGTGATATAGCCATGGTCTCAGTATGTGTGTGTCTTATTGTACAAGCTGGGGTAGCCAAAGTTTTGAATGATCTTAAAGGGAACCAAGTGCCACTATTTTCCTGGTTTCTACTACCTATAGGAGGTGCCCATTATTTGTACAAGGGAAGGTGTGAAGATAGCATCTATGACTTCTATAAACTCTTTGAAGAATAGAATCCTATCCCCCCCCCCCCCCTCACCTGCTGTTGAAAGCTTATGTATGCTCTCTGCTAATGTGTGCAATAAAATAATCACATCAGTCCTTATGTGCCTGAAATTTCGGAGGTCGGGCAGGCATCGGAAGTAGGGCAATAAGATCCTCTGCTAAATTTTTAAATGTAAAAAAAAAAGTTTATTTTTTTTTTTTATATAGAGAAAAAGTGGATTTTTTAAATTAAATGAGCCACCTTGTTGGCATGCATTTTTAATGTGCCATTGAGATGCCCTGGGTGCTAAAAATTGTGCTTTAACTTTAACTGGGGGATGAATTTGTTTTATCGTTTTTTGGCATCCTTGACGTAATTGATGTACAGACTTGTACATGTGTTAGATGGTTTCCAGCCAAAGCGGCTGCTCTGGGCTGACTCTGTCGATTATCTACTGTGTGTACAGTAGCCCAGGATCCCCCTTTATGCGTCAGTGAGAGACCAGAATGGTGGATCATTGTGGCTGATGGCATTGTTCTCCTACTCTAGTATCTTGTCTGTACAGCACTAGGCCCTGAACTGACACCCGAGGAATCAAGTCCCAATCCCTACAGACAAAAGATTTGTACGAGGCTGGACTCTCCATTTATAGTGTTAATATAGCAATGCAGGCTATTTAGATAACCGTCACTGTGTTGTGTTCTTTGTATGTAGGATGACAAACCCTTGTCCAATGTCTAATGCTGGGAATACACGGCTCGATTCTTAGCCATATAGATGGCTCGACAGATAATTTCCGCCATGCCCGATCTCCCGCCCGATCATTTCCACGCTCGATTCCGCATTGAGGACAATGGTAAAAGATAAGAAAAACGAGCGGAAGATAAGAGAATCGCCTGCGGAATGTAGTGGACAGGAGAACGGAGCGGCGAAATCGACCCGAGTATGCCCAGCATAAAGCTCGATTTTCTTTAGCAAGATTATTGCTATGATCTATATTGCATTAGTGGTGTGACCACTTTAAGTCTATCAGTTGTTTACATCTTTGTGTTGGACTATTTTGTGCATATCAGAACTTTATCTTTACATTCAAGGTAGGACATACTCCTTATATGTCCTACCTTGTATGTTAACCCATTTATCTATTGTGCAGCGCTGCATATGTTGGCGCTTTATAAATACAATAAATAATAATAAGGAAAACTGATTGTTATAGAGGATGACCAGGCTGACGATATAGTTAGCAGCTCTGACGTTTAATGCTTTCGTTTTTTACAGTTTTTTGAATTTAATATTATTTTCTATTTCAAGATTTTTATTAACGACTTTACGTTTAGGTTTTCAGCTGTGTGGCTATTAAAACAGCATTTTTTATAGGACAAGCTAGGCTTTCTATGGGTAATTTTTTTTTTAAAACAATTATTTTATTTTATAGGAATTTTTGTAGGGAAAAACTGGATGTAAATGCAGAAAATACACTCCTTTTTTCAGTTTTCACCCTTCCTAATGTTTACATCCCTCAGTTATAAAAGTCATACAAATATATTTGGCCCTCGATTAAAATAATACCACATATGCCAGATTTTACTTCTATCTGGGCATGCAGTGGACTATTATCCCCAGCCTGCGCGTCTGTAGCTATAGGATTTGACTTCCAGGTCGACTTTTTCGGGGGTTCACTGCTGTACAGATGTATTGCTAGGCAAAGGCAGAGCAATGCATTTGTAAAGCATTGGGTCCCCGAACTGTCACCCTAGTGATAGCATCCAATCGTTACAGGCAGTAGTTATCAAAGCTGTATAAACAGGTGTATATTATGTGGTTAACAAGGGGTTAAAACTTTACTTTTCATTTTGATCTTGTTTCTTTAACTTATTTTAACTTATTAAACTCCCCCCATGGAATATTTGGTCAAGAACATAGAATCTATGTCCAAGAACTTACAGGAACACTTTTGAGGGCGCAGATTCTATGTCCCAAAAAAACGCTACCACGTTAAGCAGAAAGCTTCCAAACTACAGTCTTCAAATCCCATATTCGACCATAAATGGTAAAATACACAATCACGGCTACAGTACGATGAAGGATGTGTATCCCTCTGTCTGTGTGACTCTGGGACACTGCGATCATCCCAGCATACAGGTAAATACTAAAGCTGTGTACACATTTAATAATAACCGGTACCCACATGGATCAGGCCTTGATCACTAGGGCAACAGTTCCATGTACAAGCTTATACAGAAGTGCCCCTTAACTACAGCCAAGCGAAGCATACTGTTGCTATGGGGCAAGGAGGAGCGATGATGGGGTGGTGAATGATTGTCTGGTTCTGGTGGGCGAGGTTAGGAGAGGAACCATGTGCTTTGCAGTTGCAGTCATTTAAAGATCCGGCATGGTGGTTCATAGTCCGGTTTGTGCAACAAAAATCCTTGGTTGACATCAGGACTTAGGAAACCATGCCTGAGAACAGGAAGGAACGTACAGTGGTCTGTACAAGAGACTTTACTAAACAGCTAGATACAGACTACAGAAAGAAAGCAGTAATCGTATTAGTATGGTCTTGTACTGGAGAAATTAGTAACTGGTCATCTATCTTGGCTACAGTCAGAGGCTACCTGCCCTCCAGTAATGAAGCTGCCGGGAGTCTCATGGATACCAGTGTGGAGCAGGAAATGGTCAGAGAGCTCAGTCAGAAGAAGCAGAACCTCTTACTGGAGCTGAAGAATTATCAAGAGAATTCAAAGGTGCGTAGCCTAAGTGGATTGCCTCAATAAAAGGAAATCACCTCAAGGTGCCCATTAATGGTACAATCTTAATACATCTATGCAGTAGAGGGGTAAACAAAGTGTATATACTTTGAACATATACTCTAGGTAGTCCATCATATTGCATGGAAGTGGTAAAATTGTACATTCAAGATTGTATTATTGATGTGCACTTTTACACCCTTGAGTTCCACTAGCTGCAGCTGTAGACCATAAATAGATACCTCTCTGAGACTTGAGGAATAGCAGTCATGTGACCATAGCTGGTGTTCTTTACTTCCCCTCTATCCGCACTGAGGAAGGAGAGCCATGACCCAGGTTGATGATGGAGAATGCTTCTCGTTTCTGCAGTGCTGTGTGGGAGGGGGTGTGTCCCAGCCTGACAGGGCTAACGGACTTTACAGCTGCTGTTATCACAGACTGCCTGGCAGTCATAGACCCTCTATTTTATGTTTAATTGAATTGAATAAGAGCCTTAGTGTCTCACGCACTCTATACGATTAATTACTTCCCCAAGAACTAATCAGATCTCTTCTAACGGCTCAGACACAATAGACAATTTGGCTTCATGCTTCTTTGGAAGTTTCACAAGGACTTTTGTCCATGGGGATCAGGACTGGATCCCTCAGACATGTCACTAGCCTAGAGGCTAGTGGGGGTCTGTTTCTATGGAGTAGGGAAGAGGAATATTGTGCAGTGCACAACTAATTGGCTTCCAGCGGATGGGGTGGGTAGGAGAACACTGCACAGTGCGGTCAGGTGGGTATCGGACGTTTCTGAAGATCCAGCATGCGGATCATCAGGAGGCATCCATACACGCACTCTCGCCAGAGGTGGTCCCTAACATCCGCATCTGCCAAGTTTAATCTAGCGTGTGTACTTGGGCAAGACCTTCCATACATGGCAAGACCCGCAGGACATGATGTACTAGGCTTCTTATAATAATAATTTTTCTGAAAGGGTGTAATGGGGACTCCGATGCCTACAAAAGGTCCTAAAGGAAAAAGCCCTAAATGTACATTTAAAACACTAGCCGTTTTATTAATAATAATGTTGTACAAACAGGGAGCCATGGCCCTAAAAAACACAATAGACGTGCATGTCATCAATCAGTATTTTGTGGGAGATGACAAAGGGGGTGTCCTTGTTTCCCCCCCCCCCCCCCCACACCACCACAGCTTTTAGTGATATCGGTGTGGGGTGTAACTATCCCCTATGTCTCCCTGATAGTGCACATTAAAGTGACAAAACATAGTGGGGAGTCGGAGGTCTGGGCAATATTTTGGGTGGTGTTTGTACAACATTTTTACTAAAAAAAATGTAGTGTGTTAAATGTACGTTTAGGGCTTTGTCCTTTAGGACCTTTTTTGTACTAGGATTCTTCCAGGCTGAAGAACTGGAAGGTTATCAGATTAGCGGTTGTGCTGCTTCCAGAGTGTCTTTCAAGACTGAGTGCACCTTTTTGGTTTTAATATTGTCCACTCTGAATTTTATAACAGGCGGACTCGAGATCGCAAGTGAGCGAGCCTGATGGTCAGATGGGAGTGATTCCAGCCAACACACAGCTGCAGACCGCACTGTCTGTCACTCTAGGATCAGAGACTCATGCTCCCCACGTGGAACTGACCATCTCAACATCAAACGGTGGGGAACATTATCTGATCCTAAATGTACGCAGCCATTTTAATATATGAATTAAAGGTAGTGGTGGAAAGTGAATATATCTAAACTCATATTACCTTTAAAGGTGCCCATACATCTAGTGATGTATGGGCAGATCGGCTTAGAGACAGATCTCTCTCTGGTCGGAGAGAGAGACTTTTGTTGGCTGCTCATACACCGCGGGCTGATTCCCCATCAATTTCAGCATGAAATCTCTCGGGAATCGGCCTCAGGGTGCCATTTTGCCGCCCTCCAAATGTTAATGCCCTCCCCAGTGCATTGTGGTCTCACCTGCTCCAGCGGCGGCAACTCCTGGTCTCCTCCGCTGTCTTCCCCGAGCACTGCCGTCACACTGAGCTCCATGCCGTGGGGGCGTGTGTGTGATGTCACATAGACACGCCTGGCAGTGCTTGGGGGAGACAGCGGACAAGACCAGGAGTCGCCGTAGCTGGGCAGGTGAGATTAGAATTCACTGACATATTGGGGGAAAGCAGCCGGGGTTATGTCGCTTTTTTCAGCCGCTGCGATATCGAACACCGTTACTGCCGCGCACCCAAATGACCATGTCAAGATTTTCCAGCTTGCTCAATTGATACATTAGTCGTCGATCAGGCATGCTTATTGCAGCACCGATTTTCATCCAATTTGATGAAATGATTGAATCAGATGGTCAATCGGGCTGTAGCATTGCTAGATGTCTGACCAGCTTAACCGTGCAACTCTTTTGGTAGTAACAACACGTTGTATTTGTTTTTATCTTTTAGATACAATCATTCGCGCTGTGCTTATTTTTGCTGAAGGTATATTTGAAGGTGAAAGCCATGTTGTTCATCCTAGTGTCCAAAACCTAATGGGATGCATTAGAGTTCCAATCTGTCCCCCTAAAGATGTCCCTGTGGATCTGCACATCAAAGCCTTTGTGGGTTACAAAAGCAGGTAAGACCAGCTTTACTGTCAGATCAAGTGTCCTCCAGGAGTCATAATCTGAGCACACCTGAACTGTGCTAAAAAGCTGCAAACCACATATACAGTAGTTTATAGGATTTTATTCTAATCTACGGACACCTCTAGAAAGATGTCCGTTTCCACTTGGGTCCCCTCCATTCTGTGTCATTCCCTGCCAGTAGATGCTCTGACTGGATCCCAGTTGCCCAGGTCCATGCCTGTGCTCCTGTGAACTGGACAAGCATGAGCCCATGAGTTGCATATTTCCAGTGCACCAAGGCGAACGTATCTGAACTAAATGTGCAGTAAGACCCCCATAATCTGGAACTCGAGCACTCAGCAGTCTCAACCAGCTGACATGCCTGATGGCAGAATAGGGGCTTGAACTTTATTATAGATTTTTCAGGGCGATGTGCAGCAGAAGCGATTTACAAAACCTCCAGGCTTCATCTTCTACACTCCTGCAGCTCCTAGCTGCTGTGCTGGATCCATGTATGTCTCCCGGCGTGTCACCTCACCGGCACTGGGTCATATTCACGCTTTGGGAGTCATACACAAAGGACACAAAACATCCATGCACCTACATTTCCTGCAGCTCCTAGCTGCATTGCTGTAAGTGCACACATAGCTGGCATCAGGCAAACCCCACCTGTGCTGGATACTGGGGGTCTTGCTGTACCTGCATTACTGATTTTAACACTTTTTTAAAATACTAGCAAAATACTGCCATGTAACTAAAGGCTAGTTCACAGTAGCAGTGTTTTCGGGGCATTTGCTGATCGACGGCGATCAGCAAAGCTCTAGTACAATAAAGCCCTATGAGGGTGAATCCACTGCAGCATTGCAATGTGGATTCAACTGCAATTTTACTGCATGCAGTATTTTCTGAGCAATTGCATTTTGCAGGAATCCTGCTTAACCACTTCACCACTGAGGGGTTTTACCCCTTGAGCACCAGAGCAATTTTCACCTTTCAACGCTCCTTCCATTCATTCGTCTATAACTTTATCATTACTTATCACAATGAAATTAACTATATCTTGTTTTTTTCCGCCACCAATTAGGCTTTCTTTAGGTGGGACATTATGCCAAGAATTATTTTATTCTAAATATGTTTTAATGGGAAAATAGGAAAAATGTTTGAAAAAATTCCATATTTTTCAGTTTTCGGCCATTATAGTTTTTAAATAATGCATGCTACTGTAATTAAAACCCATGAAATGTATTTGCCCATTTGTCCCGGTTATAAAACCGTTTAAATTATGTCCCTATCACAATGTTTGGCGCCAATATTTTATTTGGAAATAAAGGTGCATTTTTTTCAGTTTTGCGTCCATCCCTAATTACAAGCCCATAGTTTATAAAGTAACAGTGTTGTACCCTCCTGACATAAATATTTAAAAAGTTCAGTCCCTAAGGTAACTATTTATGTTTTTTTTTAATTGTAAATTTTTTAATTTTTTTTTTTATTCCAAAAAAATTATAATTGGGGAGTGTGGGAGGTAATGAGTTACTTTTTTGTGTAAAACTAATGTATTTGTATGTGAAAAATGCTTTAGGGTGTAGTTTTACTATTTGGCCACAAGATGGCCACAGTAACATTTTGTTTACATGCGACCTGCAAGCGTCCGGACGCTTGCAGGAAGTGCTATGAGGCTGGGAAAGTTTTTTGGTTTTTTTTTCCACAATGATCGCGCTGCTTCTCATAGAAGCAGCGGATCATTGCGCGGCTTAGATCAACGAACGGGAATGGTTTTTCCCGTTCATTGATCTCCGAGCGAGCGGGCGGCGGCGTGTATGCAAGCGGGAGTGCGCGCATGAGCGAGCGGGAGCGCGGGAAGTACGGATTTCTCCGTCCCTGGTGGTAAAAGGATGGTAAAAAGGGACGGAGAAATCCGTACGGCTGGGGGTAAAGTGGTTAAAAATCGCTTGGAAAAATTGCAGTTGTGATCTGCAGTGTGAATTAAACCTTGCTGTTTACATTTACTTTCCATTAATCCATACGTCTCCATTAACCACTTCCTGCCCCATGACGTGAAAATAAGTCTCTGCAGTCCTCTCCCTACACAATACTAGCTAATTTACTGTTTAATAAATAATAAACTGTTTATCTCTGAGCTGATAACAATGCTACACAGTTGTAAAGGAATGACAGCAAACCCCGCCCTTCCTCCCAGGGAATTAAATGGCAAGTTTAATGTGTAATCAAGTGTAAAACAAACATTCCAGGAGCAGACAGATGTAACGAGAGAGTAGGGTATATACAATGTGTTACTAATACATATTAAAACAAATAAACTGTTTAAATAAACAGGAGAGATAGACAAATAAAATGTGTGGGTTAATGAACAATAGAAGCATTTTACATTAAAGCTATAATGTATGAAAGTGGAAAAATTGTGTATTTTTTCACTTTTTTCCTTATTTTTCCTTTTAAAATACATAGAAAATAAGGCCATTACTAAAAATAAATATCAGCCACAAAAAGCCTCATTTGCCCTGAATAAAACAATATATAGATAATTTAGTTGTGATAATTATTTATAAAGTTATTGCCAAAGTAATCAGACCTGAGTTGAACTGTGAAAATGACCAGGGTAGGAAAGTGGTTAATCCATACTTCTCCATGTGCACTGAACTGCTGATAAGTTGTATTGATGTCTACTTGAAGTGAATACTAGAAGCGGTAGGGAACATTATAGAATGTGCAATTTGTGCACCATAAGTCCTGTAAAAGGGTCTAAGGCCTCTTTCACAGTAGGATGTTGCGGTTTGATGCGACGTTAAAGTCGCAACGCAAATTTCAACGCAATGCCCCAAAAAAGCCGCAACGCAACTTAATGCCCCGTTACGGTCGCGTACAGTAGAGCATACAGGCAATGAAAAGTATGTTTCCAAGTCATTACTGAGCATGTGCAAACAGTCCAACGCAGCTAATAACGTGTATAACGCACAGCATGCAGTACTTTCCCTTAACGTGCAGCGTTAGTCACCAGCGCAACGTGTGCACTGTGAATGGGGCATTGATTTTTCATTCCAGTGAGTTATTCTGTGTTAAATGTTGTTTTAACGTGTGACTTTAACGTCGCACTGTGAAAGAGACCTAACAGATATCACTGGCAGTGCAAACTCACATTTTACAACAAGAGAAAAGTAAACAACATGAGAGAAATAGATTTACAAAAAAAAATGGAACAACGCACACATCAGCTACTTTACTACCCATATAAGTACTGAGTAACAGTTCATACATATACTGTGAAGATGCAATGTCTATTTTTACTTGCAGAGTAATAGTTGTGACTAAAATTGAGCTCTTCACCATGGCATCCCCACTCCCCTTCTCCTTGCCAGTTATGAACAAAATATGATATTGTCATTATTAATATTGATTTATATGCGTAACGTGCACAGCAGGGACTCGTACTGGCGATTTCAGTCCGAAGTCGCCAATTAACGGAGCCACCAACGGGACAAGGAGAGGAGCCAAGAGGACCTCCCGAGCTATGGTGGGATGGAGGAAGCTCCAGGTAAGTACAAAAATATAAAAGATTTATATATACCTGGGGCTACCTCCAGCCCCATAAGCTTGGATCGCTCCCACGCCACTGTCTGTAGCTCTGGTATTAGGTCCCATCACTTCTGTCAGTCGGGGCCAGTCTGACATAAGAGAAGTGGGCTGTTTGCGCTGCCGCTGGAGAGATACGTACAGAGAGTACTTCTCCTGCGTAGACTGGCTGAAGTGACGGGACCCGGTACCAGAGCTACAGACAGCGGCATGGGAGCGATCCAAGCTTATGGGGCTGGAGGAAGCCCCAGGTATATATAAATCTTTTATATTTTTCAACTCTGGTAAGAGGCAAAGGATCAGTATTACAACCAGGCAACCAGCATCGTTTAAAAGGAAATTAATATGGAAGCTTCCATATCCCTCTCACTTCAGGTGTGCTTTAAAAGGAATCTGAGGTGTGTAACCTATGAAAGCTGCCATATTTATTTCCTTTTATACAATACCAGTTTCCTGGCAGTGCTGTTGATATTTCGAGGTCATAAGGTCTAAGTCACACACCTGAAACAAGCATGCAGCTAATCTTGTCAGATTTGTCATTAACACCTGATCTGCATGCTCGTTCAGGGTCTATGGCTTAAAATATTAGGGGCAGAGGATCAGCAGGACAGACAGGCAATGTGCATTATTCAAAAGGAAATAAACATGTCAGCCTCCATATCCCTCTCACTTCAGGTGTGCTGCTTGCATAAAAATACATTTCATGTGCTTACTTTAGCAAATATGTCCTTATGACTAAAGTATTGACTTTTTGTTTTTTGTTTGTTTCATAGTGCACAGTTCCATGTCTTTGAACTGACAAGGCAACTTCCTCGGTTTTCTATGTATGTTCTTAGTAACCCAGCCTCGTCACCAGAGCCATCCAGCCATGTCACCTTCACCATAAATGAACGGGTACAGAGGGTGAGTCTTCTGCAATGAACAGGCTTGCTTGTAGGTCTCAATTGCATTTTAAAGGTTATAATACT
Source organism: Hyperolius riggenbachi (assembly GCF_040937935.1). Lineage (NCBI taxonomy): Eukaryota > Metazoa > Chordata > Amphibia > Anura > Hyperoliidae > Hyperolius > Hyperolius riggenbachi. Next base: position 186,294,525 of record NC_090656.1, read on the forward strand.
TGTTTAAAACTGAAACTAAAAAGCTTCAAGCGGGAGATACTCCAGGCACGCGTCGAAACATATCCATCACTGATACAGAGCTAAGCTAGCCATATAGCCATATACTATGCAAACATTTTAAATGATTAAAGGTGGCCATACATCTAGCAATGATGGCCAGATTCGAGACAAATCTCTCTGATCGAATCTGATTAGAGAGATCTGATGGCTGCCTATACACCGCAGGCTGATTCTCAATTGATTTCAGCAAGAAATCGTCCGAGTCAGCTGCATCGCCGGTGCCCCCTTATAAATGTACCCCCCATGCGTGCATTTATACATTACCTTTCTTATGTCACCCACCACGCGGTCCCTATTCGTCTTCAGAGTGCCTCTGCTCCGGTAGCCCTATACATGCCGCCGGCATTTAGTGTGTGGCGTGTGCGCCTGTTTCCAGCCTGTCTAATATATCCTTTTGACCGATTTTGGACCAAAGCGATCGAAAGGTAAATCAAGTGGCTATGTTGTAGCACAAATTCTGTTACAATTCATAAAATTATTGCACCAGAGGGTTGTTTGGGTTGTGTATAGCTACTTTAATGGTATACATATCATTATTCCTAGTCAATTCCTAATACAGTGAGACTTTATAAAAAATAAAAAAAAAGTCCTTTTCAATGTACTTATACCTGCATCTAATGCAGGAAATGCGGTACCTTGGGGGTCTATAGCGCTTTGATGTCAGTATAAATTGTAGTCTTGCACCAGTGCGATTAGGCAACAAGCACCATTACAGAACTCCTCTTCTCTTCATGCTGAATTCTGACTGTCCATCGTCTTCTCTCTTTGTGTGGTAGGTTGTCCTCTGGTTGAACCAAAACTTCCTGTTACCGGAAGACACAGAGGTGCAGAGTGCTCCATTTCAGATCTGCTTTACGTCTCTTCGCGATGCTGGGACTCTTCTCATCAGTATGAAACCTAATGGAGAGGTAGGCATTCCCTCATGACACCATGCGCAATATTTGTACCAATCCCATGCAATGCATTGTAATGTGTAATGTCTATGCAGATCACACTAGGTACAGATGACATGGACCTTGCTGGAGACATCATTCAATCGCTGGCAGCCTTTCTGGCTATAGAAGACCTGCCTGTAGAAGCAGATTTCCCCAAATACTTTGACCAGCTCCGGAAAGTGCTTGTGCAGGTGGGGTGACTTGTTCTGATCTGCTGCGGTACATAACCTCAGCTTGTATATGACATCTTTCTGTGACTCTAAAGCCAGTCTGAGGTAAACTGATGAGATGATAGTGTCGGTGGGATGTTATGCCTAGTACACACCATACAATTTTCTGTTAGATTTACCTGCCAGATAGATAATTTTCAACATGTTCTACTCAGCAGGAGATAAGAAGACAGAAGACAATGCACCAGAGATAATGACCAGTCTTTACCAGTACTTTACAGAAAATAATCTAAAAGAAAATCTTAAGGTGCGTACACACGCACTACTTCCGCCAACGACGGGTCCGTCAGACCCTCCCGCTGGGCGGACATTCAGCCGACCGGCAGCGGATCGTTCAGAAACAGTCTTATCAGTCTGCCGACAGCGCGTACTCACTTGCTACTGTCGGCTGAACGTCCGCCCAGCGGAAGGGTCTGATAGACCCGTTGTTGGCGGAAGTAGTGCGTGTGTACGCACCTTTACAGAAAAATCTAACAGAAAATTGTATGACGTGTACTAGGCATTAGGAATTCTGTCTGGCATACAAATTTAATGCAAATTGCGCACAGATTGGAATTGGGCCAGCCAAAATTGACAGGAGGGGGATTGGTTTGGCCCATTTCCAATCTAGATGCAATTTCCATTAAAGGATACCTGACCACATGTTTAACTATTGAAACTAAGCACAGATGTATGTTCAGTCTGCTGGTACATACCTCTCTGCGCTGTCAGTTGTCTTGTGCGCTTCTATGTAATCCCCAGCAAAAAAATTCTCGTTCAGAGAAAGTCAAATTTTTAAACTGGTGGAGGCAGGTCTCTGGCGTCCATCCCACTCGCGTCCCGTTCCCCCCCCCCCCCTTCAACCATGTCCCTATGTCCTACTGAGCTCACTCCCAAGTGTCCTGACCGTGCATTTGGACACACAAGCTCTGACCCTGAAGTTCTTCCAGGGACAGTGCTATTCTCAAAATGGAGATGCCAGATTTTGTAGAGGAGCGGTGGCCGAACAGAACACCAGATTATGACAGATGGAATCTGCAGGAGATAAGTATTAAAGAGGACAATTGGTGAAAAAATAAGCCTGTGCAAGAGCCTGCAATGTAAGGCTCTCTATTATTACCGCACAGGTTAGATAGAGGTAATCATTCACTAGCTCGTCTGTGATTCATAAATGACAGAAACTCCGCCCCCTCCATCTGTAAGAAAGCCACTGCCATTTTTCCAAAGCTTTCTGAAGCTCTGAGGCCACCTTCACTTCATTGCTGTGGGTCCTGTCCCAGCTCCACAGCCAATTAGGAAGCGGCTGCCAAGCTGGGGCGGGCCAGACAACACAGGTGGGGGTGGCCACAGCTTCGGAAGACTATAGACAAAAAAAAAATCACGTGAGCTGCCGAGTTAGGGGCGGAGTTTCTGACAATGAATTACGGGCAAGAGGGTGCTTAACCCTACCGCCCGCCGATCCATGCAGCAGTAAGGGAGCCTTACATTGCAGGCTTTCTATTTTTCACCAATTGTCCTCTTTAATTACAGTAAATATGTTAATTTTTTGGGCCTCATTTCCGTTTCGGTGTGCTATAAATTTGCATGTGAGCCGGAATTCTTAGCATCTCATCTTTGCATATGTAATAATTGTAAGCTGAGCTTAGCTACCCTATTGGTCAATAGATGCTTTCAATTTATTAATAAACCAATAGGCCGGTTTGAAAGTTCAAAAGGCGGAACATTTCCCTGACATTCGGGTATTTCCTCTGGACAATCAGTGCAACCGTTTACAACAATTTGTTCTGAAAGTTTGTTGTTGAAAGTTAATAAACTTTTTGTGTTGTATATTTTAAAGAGGCAGTGTAGTGACATATAGTACAATGCAGTAAATTATACAGGTTACCCAATTTTATGGTAATTTTCCTGGTTTCTGCATCAGAAACTCTTCCTATATCTATATATTGCTGTATATTGGTATGTAGCTCCACCCTGCCACTGATGTTTAGACTAGGCTGTTAAGCTATGCGGAATTCTCCTCTCAGAGCATTCTTGAAAGACTTGAAAGGTATATTTTCTACTGGCTTCAGAACTCTCAGTAAACAAAGATTCCACAGAGCTGCACCTTGCCAGCACTAAAGATGTTCAAAATTCAAGGACCGCCACTCATCTACTAGTATTCACTTTATTGTATCAAGGTTAAAATTAACAACAACGGACCCTCCAAAACCCCCCACCTATTAAAACCCCCAAAATCCACACTGGAAATTCCAAGGAGCGCTCCTGGTCACAACCATACTCAAACACCCACATTCATCCACCAAGGATTGATCAATCCACTAACTAGATGAATAGAGGCTAATATACTAATTTTCAGTCTGCGATGGCTCAGTCCACTTCAATAATTCACTCCGGAGTATGACTTCCAGATAGCTAATCCTGCAGTATGGATGCACAGTCCAGAGTTTTAATCTTCAATAACTGCAACATACTTCTGCATAGCCATGTCTTTTAACACTTCCTTATGTGAATATAAGTGTACAGTCCCTCTTCTGAACACCATGCCATCATCTTACAACCTGGCTTCCGCTCGGCTGGATGATTTCCAAACAAAGTTTCCCTTCAGCATAAAGGTATTACCTTCTCGCCGCCGATTCTAATGGCAAGGACTTCCTTCTGCGGCGTCCCGCAGTATACAGGTACCTGTATTCGTGACTGTTCGCCAGCTGACCGTATATCTCGCATCCCTTCGTATGGACGCCAGTGCTGCTCCTCGTGTCCAGTGTGTAGGCCACGCCCACATACGCGTTACGCCCACCAACGTGAGCTTCGTCAGTGTGATGACGCTGTGGCTGGGTGATAGTGGGAACACCCTCTTCCTTTTAAAAACATGAATGTCATATATCCACGCCTCTCTTTGGGTTCGCTTTGATTCTGCGCTCTAGGTGTTTTTTGCATGTCAGTTTCCCATACCTTGAATTTAAGGAGATGTAGTCCATATTTGTTCATATAGAGCCCCATAGGTTTTTTGTTTTTCAATGCCTCATATCACTGCCTCTCATATGCACAGGATTTATTACTGTCAATGGTAAAGCGGTTTTCATACCTCATTCTTTAATAATTCTGTCATTATACCAGAATCATCACTCTTCCACATATGTGTGAGACTATCTTTCGCCCATCGATTTTTTTCTCTTTCTCCACACACATAATCTACAATTTTCAGTCATATATCCTTCTTGCATACTGCAATATACTTTTTTCATAATGTCAAGATGTAACATCCCTCTCATATCCTGTTTACACCTCTCTTTGCTGTTCTTACTCAGACATTGGCATCACACTTGTCTACACTTCCCAGCATCCCTGCAATCCAGACTTGTCCTAGTATGCCAATCCACCACTACCAATCCCACTACTCATACAGGGGGGCTAACTTGAGGAAGGTCTGGCTTAATCAAGGACCAACCATACCCATATTCTTTCAAAAAATGAACCAGATTTAATTCTGAGTTTAATCCTCGTAGGATCAATGTTCCCAAAGTATAAATCCACCTACATTACAGCCCATTCTAAAGAAAAGAGTACAACCGGACAGGAAAGGCAAAACGCACAGGGAATAGATGAGAATGGGGAACCTGAAGACGGAGAGGACAAAAATAATATTGTGAATTTGACTAAATTCGAGCTAAGGGAGCAGCAAATTTCAGTGCTAAACAAGGGATTATCCTTCTCACCTGTTGTAGGTGGGGATCCCTTTGATACCTATAAGGATTTCCAGTTTTTTCTGAGGAATGTTTTGTTTAAGAAGATGTTTGCTAACAAAGAGAATATGTCCTCTCGGCCTGAAGAGACTCCAGAATCTGAACCCACAGTTAGATCCGTAGAGGAGAGGGCACTTTTGAGGGATCTAGAAGGGTTGATAGATGAAGGAAGCCCCATCCCCATGGTGTCGCAGGGAGGTAAGGATAATAGTGTTGTCTATTCAGACCTCAAAAAACGGTCAAGATACATGCCTCCACTCTCCATGGATAAGAACATTAAAGTGTTTTCTGAACTGGTCAGTCGAGATCTTGAATCTATACATTGGGGACCCAGGTTTGATAACCTATCCCCCTTGGAGAGACAGGCAGTTCTTGAATTAAAAGAGGCGGATGACATCATTATCAGAGGAAGTGATAAGGGGGGAAACATCGTACTATGGAGCAAAGAAGCATATTTTGAAGAAATGAATAGACAGCTTAACTGCAAAGATACATACACGAAGCTACGTGATAACCCATTCCCAGGGATAATTAAGAAAAGAGATGAGATTTTAGAACAGGCCTTGGAGGAGGGATCAATATCTGCAGCTGAATATAATTTTATGAAGTTGCAACATTATAAAATCCCGGTACTGTATTTAATACCAAAAGTTCACAAAAATAGGGACAATCCCCCGGGAAGGCCCATAGTAGCTGCAATAGATGGACCGTTAGAAAAGGTTGGGGTCTTTATAGACGAGAACCTAAAGGGCTTAGTGGAAGAGTTACCATCTTTTATCAAAGACACCACTGAGTTGTTGAACCTAATTAGAGATTTTCAAATGGATGATGATGATTTGTTAGTGAGTGTAGACATAGAATCCCTATATACTTCAGTCCCTCATGAGGTGGGAATTGAGGCAGTAAGGTATTTCTTGGCACAATACAGAGGATGGAAGTCTAATATAAATTGTACAGTAATTGAATTATTGAAGTTAGTCTTGCAGGAAAATTGTTTCATGGCAGATAGGTCTATGTACCGACAGACAAGGGGGACGTCGATGGGGGCAGCGTGCGCACCAGCATATGCATGTTTGCATCTGGGGGCATGGGAAAGAGGTGATGTGTATACCCATCCCATGTTTGGGGCGCACGCTGCCCTCTGGCTTCGTTACATAGACGACGTCTTCCTTGTCTGGAGGGGACCAAGGAAAAATCTGGAGATATTCTTCGAGGATTTAAATGTAAACTCTAGAAATTTAAGAGTAACATACAGTATAGAAAGCGAGAGGTTATCTTTTTTAGATGTGATGATAAGGAAGAAAGACAGAAGACTACAGACAACTGTTTTCAGAAAAGATACGGCAGGAAACACATATCTTCATGCCTCAAGCTTTCACCCAAGGAGTCAAAAGTGGGGTATCCCATATGGACAGCTCGTGAGGGTACGCCGAAATTGCTCGGAAGAGGAAGAGTTTGGGCTAGAGGTAAATAAAATGTGTGAACGGTTCAGGAAACGTGGATATCCTGAACAGGTTCTAGACAATGCCAGAGAGCGTGTTGGTGCAATTGACCGTGACGACGTTCTGAGAAAGAAACAGAAAAGAAAGAACGATGGGCAGGGGAAAGTGAGATTCATAACCACATATGGGTCTCACTGGCCCCAGCTCAGGAAGGTGCTTGAAAAGCACTGGCATGTGTTAAGTTTGGACCCAGATCTGTTGAAGATTGTGGGTCCATATCCGTTGCTGACTCCACGGAGGGCCCCAAATCTTAAGGACACTTTGGTGAGGGCTGAGGTTCACTCTAAAAGTATTGATCCCAATTGAGGAAGGGGATTCTTAGGCCCCATCCCAAATGGGATGTTCCCATGTGGATCCTGCAGGTATTGCAGGTTAGTAGAAAAAACAAACGTGTTTGAGAATGCAAAGGGGAACAAAAAGTATGACATCAGAAATTTTGTGAACTGTAATTCAGAAGGTGTAATTTACATGATTACCTGCCCATGTGGACTGAAGTATATAGGGAAAACAAAAAGGAAGATAAAAGAAAGAATTGGTGAGCATGTAGGAAATATAGCTGCTGCCGATGAAAAAAGCCCATTGGGTACACATTTCGCAGTATTCCATGATAGCAATCCAGACTGTCTAAGGTACAAATGCATAATTAAACCAAAAAGAAGCACAAGGGGTGGGGACTTTGAAAAATTACTGTACCAGATAGAGAATAGGTGGATTTATACTTTGGGAACATTGATCCCACGAGGATTAAACTCAGAATTAAATCTGGTTCATTTTTTGAAAGAATATGGGTAGGGTTGGTCCTTGATTAAGCCAGACCTTCCTCAAGTTAGCCCCCCTGTATGAGTAGTGGGATTGGTAGTGGTGGATTGGCATACTAGGACAAGTCTGGATTGCAGGGATGCTGGGAAGTGTAGACAAGTGTGATGCCAATGTCTGAGTGAGAACAGCAAAGAGAGGTGTAAACAGGATATGAGAGGGATGTTACATCTTGACATTATGAAAAAAGTATATTGCAGTATGCAAGAAGGATATATGACTGAAAATTGTAGATTATGTGTGTGGAGGAAGAGAAAAAATCGATGGGCGAAAGATAGTCTCACACATATGTGGAAGAGTGATGATTCTGGTATAATGACAGAATTATTAAAGAATGAGGTATGAAAACCGCTTTACCATTGACAGTAATAAATCCTGTGCATATGAGAGGCAGTGATATGAGGCATTGAAAAACAAAAAACCTATGGGGCTCTATATGAACAAATATGGACTACATCTCCTTAAATTCAAGGTATGGGAAACTGACATGCAAAAAACACCTAGAGCGCAGAATCAAAGCGAACCCAAAGAGAGGCGTGGATATATGACATTCATGTTTTTAAAAGGAAAAGGGTGTTCCCACTATCACCCAGCCACAGCGTCATCACACTGACGAAGCTCACGTTGGTGGGCGTAACGCGTATGTGGGCGTGGCCTACACACTGGACACGAGGAGCAGCACTGGCGTCCATACGAAGGGATGCGAGATATACGGTCAGCTGGCGAACAGTCACGAATACAGGTACCTGTATACTGCGGGACGCCGCAGAAGGAAGTCCTTGCCATTAGAATCGGCGGCGAGAAGGTAATACCTTTATGCTGAAGGGAAACTTTGTTTGGAAATCATCCAGCCGAGCGGAAGCCAGGTTGTAAGATGATGGCATGGTGTTCAGAAGAGGGACTGTACACTTATATTCACATAAGGAAGTGTTAAAAGACATGGCTATGCAGAAGTATGTTGCAGTTATTGAAGATTAAAACTCTGGACTGTGCATCCATACTGCAGGATTAGCTATCTGGAAGTCATACTCCGGAGTGAATTATTGAAGTGGACTGAGCCATCGCAGACTGAAAATTAGTATATTAGCCTCTATTCATCTAGTTAGTGGATTGATCAATCCTTGGTGGATGAATGTGGGTGTTTGAGTATGGTTGTGACCAGGAGCGCTCCTTGGAATTTCCAGTGTGGATTTTGGGGGTTTTAATAGGTGGGGGGTTTTGGAGGGTCCGTTGTTGTTAATTTTAACCTTGATACAATAAAGTGAATACTAGTAGATGAGTGGCGGTCCTTGAATTTTGTGCTGATCGACTGATATTGGTCCTGCCTTCCCTCACATGGAGTGAGGTTTACTAGTGGAATTACGATCTGTGCGCCAGATTAATTAATATTGCCAGCACTAAAGATGTTGCCGGCAGGACAAATTTCAGAAAGTAAATCAGGGTGAGGAAAGGTTTTACAATGGGCAAACACTGACTAAATAAATTACAAATGGATATAGAAAAATAAGCAATTTTATTCATGGTTATTTTCACTACAGTTCCTCTTTAACAAGTTGTATCCACTAAGCAGCCCTGCATTATTTGCAGGTGGATGACTCGCACTCGGTACACCAGAAGCTGACTGCAGACATGGCTGATCAGTCTAACCTGGTGCGCAGCCTGCTGGTGCAAGCCGAGGATGCCCGTCTCATGAGGGACATGTAAGTTATCTCCTGTCTCAGGCTGGCAATCACACCTCATATCATCCGCGCTCTCATATATTTTAGTACTGCATCATGCCACTGCCTGAAGTGAAGGTGTCAGCGTGAATCCATCTTGTGATCTTATGGCCGTGGGTGCATTAAAAAGAGATTAATAGAGATTATTAAAAATAATTTAGCATTTTTAATTATACATATAAAATAAGGAATATAAAATGCAGGGCACACCCCTTTTTTGTTTCCTGACATTTATGTACATGTTCTACCTAAATGCTAAATTCTTATGTACAAGTAGTCCTCGGTCAACGATCGATATAGGGAATGTAGGTCTGTTCATAACCTGAATCCGTCAGAACACTGTGCTATCTCTGTCCCCTGTGCCTCCAGTGTCCCCATCTGTTCCACCTCTGCCCCCCTGCCTTCAGTGTCCCCTTCTTTGCCACCACTGTCCTCTGTGTCTTCAGTGTCCCCTTCTGTGCCACCACTGCCCCGTGTCTTCAGTGTCCCCTTCTGTGCCATCACTGCCCCGTGTCTTCAGTGTCCCCTTCTGTGCCACCACTGCCCCGTGTCTTCAGTGTCCCCTTCTGTGCCACCACTGCCCTCTGTGCCTTCAGTGTCCCCTTCTGTGCCACCACTGCCCTCTGTGCCTTCAGTGTCCCCTTCTGTGCCACCACTGCCCCGTATCTTCAGTGTCCCCTTCTGTGCCACCACTGCCCTCTGTGCCTTCAGTGTCCCCTTCTGTGCCACCACTGCCTTCTGTGCCACCACTGCCCCGTGTCTTCAGTGTCACCACTGCCCCGTGTCTTCAGTGTCCCCTTCTGTGCCATCACTGCCCCGTGTCTTCAGTGTCCCCTTCTGTGCCACCACTGCCCCGTGTCTTCAGTGTCCCCTTCTGTGCCACCACTGCCCTCTGTGCCTTCAGTGTCCCCTTCTGTGCCACCACTGCCCTCTGTGCCTTCAGTGTCCCTTTCTGTGCCACCACTGCCCCGTATCTTCAGTGTCCCCTTCTGTGCCACCACTGCCCTCTGTGCCTTCAGTGTCACCTTCTGTGCCACCACTGCCCCCGTGCCTTCAGTGTCCCCTTCTGTGCCACCACTGCCCTCTGTGCCTTCAGTGTCCCCTTCTGTGCCACCACTGCCCCGTATCTTCAGTGTCCCCTTCTGTGCCACCACTGCCCTCTGTGCCTTCAGTGTCCCCTTCTGTGCCACCACTGGCTTCTGTGCCACCACTGCCCCGTGTCTTCAGTGTCCCCTTCTGTGCCACCACTGCCCCGTGTCTTCAGTGTCCCCTTCTGTGCCATCACTGCCCCGTGTCTTCAGTGTCCCCTTCTGTGCCACCACTGCCCCGTGTCTTCAGTGTCCCCTTCTGTGCCACCACTGCCCTCTGTGCCTTCAGTGTCCCCTTCTGTGCCACCACTGCCCTCTGTGCCTTCAGTGTCCCCTTCTGTGCCACTACTGCCCCGCATCTTCAGTGTCCCCTTCTGTGCCACCACTGCCCTCTGTGCCTTCAGTGTCCCCTTCTGTGCCACCACTGCCTTCTGTGCCACCACTGCCCCGTGCCTTGAGTGTCCCCTTCTGTGCCACCACTGCCTCGTGTCTTGAGTGTCCCCTTCTGTGCCACCACTGCCTCGTGTCTTCAGTGTCCCCTTCTGTGCCACCACTGCCCTCTGTGCCTTCAGTGTCCCCTTCTGTGCCATCACTGCCCCCCTGTGCCTTCAGTGTCCCTTTCGGTGCCACCTCAACCTTCAGTGTCCCCTTCAATGCCACCTCTGCCAACATGCCTTCAGTGTCCCCTTCTGTGCCAAATCTGCCCCCCAAATCTGACTTGATCCCACAGAATCAAATTTCACTTTTGCAGGTACAGGTTTGTACAGGTGGGCCATTCATAAGTCAAGTGTGAAAAATCTTATTGGATGCTATTTTGCTGCATTCTAGGAAAATTGCAGGGGCACTGTGATGATCACTGGGGTGCTCTGGTTCCTCTGCGGCAATCAGGCACAATTTGATTTAAACCTCAGCACAATCGTATTGCTTGCTGCAGTTTTCCTGCGACTGTGTTTCGGTAGTTGTCAGGTAGAGCACACATAAATTGCAACGCTAGTGTTGTTTTATGTGATATCTGTGCAGTTCACCAATATGGCATAAACCCTCCTAAATCTCCTGAAAATTGCAATCACGCCATGCAAAGCTACAATCATAGGAAAAAGTTTCTACACAACACCCCAAATTGCAACGTGTTTGCAAATGCCACTTCCAGAGGAAAAGGGCTTTCGCTGTATACTCACATTACATTTAATTAAGCAGGAGATTTGCACACTGTTTTGTTTGCCAATGACGGTTCTGTATATAGGTACATATATTTATTATAGGAGTTTTGAAAAAAGTTATTTCTGTTTTGTTAATCTAATTAAGGTTGAGCTGGATGGAAAAAAATAAGTTGTCAGCTCCACCCTATCCTGAATCATCCACTTCTATCTATGACAAGGGGGTGTGGTCTAGGAGGTCAAAGGCCGCTGCTTATCCATTCAATGTGTCTTGTTGATGGCACTTATTATTGTGCATTTTTATTTTTGAGTATTCAGTCTTCACCATAGTCATACTGCAGTGTCACTATCATAGACTAATGCCAATATTGGGGGGAGCCCACTGATTTACCTGTATGTTTTTGAGATGTTGGAGGAACCTGGAATGTCCATAATTAACTTTTTTTTTTTTTTTTTTTAGTAAGATTACCAGTTGAGGTTATTATTTACTGATAGATGGTGGTGTAAACTGTGTTCAGTGTGGCTAATGTAATGTCTTTTCCTTACACAGAAAGAACATGAAGAAACGTTATACAGAACTCTATGACCTCAACAGAGACCTTATAAATCGCTACAAAATTCGCTGTAGCAATCATACAGAGCTACTGAACAATCTGAAGGGTGTGAATCAAGCCATCCAGCGAGCTGGCCGTTTACGTGGTGAGTAATGAGACACTCCACTCCAAATAACATTATTAGAGTCTGTTAACCTGGCCATACACTATACAACTGCATTTTTGATCGGCACTGCGAATGACATTGCGATGGGCCTGTGATTGACATCACCAAAAATGAACATTGCCTTTCTTGTGATGACATTCAAAATGTTGATAGTCCTAATGGAAAACACCATTTTTGTCCAATTTGCTGTTTTCGTTAATCAAATGTCTAATTGGGAAAAGGGAAAAAAAAAATGTATAGTGTGTGTGGCCAGCTTTAAAGGAAACCTGAAGTAATAAAATGTCCATTTACTTACCTGGGGCTTCTTCCAGCCCCCTTAAGTCTTCCTGATTCCTCAGTCTTCCCACATTCCGCAGTTCCTCCAGTGTTCCCCTCCAATGCTGTATGCGCGCCCCGTGCCACACACATCCTCTATGGCAGTGCTGTCCAACATCATGGGCATGGAGGGCCATTTTTTTTTCAGACCCCATGGTGGAGGGCTGAAGGTTCTTGCTAGAGCCGCAGTGGCCCCCCCCCCCTCCCCCCCCCCCCTCAGGAAAAAGAATGCAATTAAAGGACAATTAGATTGGCAGCACTTTCCACATAATGCAATTTAAGATTTTGGTGAAGTTGTGCGGCGCACACGGCGCGACTAAAACCATGGGGGTTCTGTTGCGAGTATAGCGGCGCGCCGTGCCGAAAAATGGGTGTGGCCATGGACCAGAATGTGGGTGTGGCCACGGGTGGAGACAAATTTACATGAATTTAGAAATGTGGGACATTAGATTAGGACAGTGGTGGCGAACCTTTGGGAGGCCGAGTGCCCAAACTGCAACCCAAAAGTCACTTATCTATCGCAAAGTGGCAACAGCAATTTAAACTACATACAAACGTTTTAACTCCTACATGAACATTATGGAAAATCCAAGTTGAAAATAAACTCTGAAGATAAACAATTTCATCCATCCTACTCCTGAAAAATGTATATTTTTTTTTAGAACCTCCCAGTTTTATTTTCCGTTTTAAAAAGCTAAAAAAGGTTTAATGCTATTGTCTCATGATGATGATTCAGCTTTTTCCATAGTCTCGCAGTTCGCAATCATGTGACCCCCAACAAGACAAATTCAGCAATCATGAGGCCCCCAACAAGACAAATTCAGCAATCATGAGGCCCCCAACAAGGCACATGCAGCAATCATGAGACCCCCAACAAGACAAATTCAGCAATCATGAGGCCCCCAACAAGACAAATTCAGCAATCATGAGGCCCCCAACAAGACAAATTCAGCAATCATGAGGCCCCCAACAAGGCACATTCAGCAATCATGAGTCCCCCAACAAGACAAATTCAGCAATCATGAGGCCCCCAACAAATCATGAGGCTCCCAACAAGACAAAATAAGCAATCTTGAGGCCCCCAACAAGACAAATTCAGCAATCGTGATGCCCCCAACACGACAAATTCAGCAGTCATGAGGCACATAAATAGAGAGCATTTCACATAAATAGGCAGAATGCCTCTTTAATATGGTAGACACCTCTCACCTGGCTTCTGTATTCTCCTCGACTGGCTGCTGCGCCTGGCTGGCCTGGCAATAGTGTTTCTGGCCAGATTGGTGATGATGTGTGGGCTGAAAGGCCTTCGTTGCTGCTATGGCCGGGCTGGCGGTGATGCTGTGGTGTGGCCGGATGAGGTAGTAACAGGTGCCCCCCCTCCCAGGTAGTGACAGGTGCCCCCCCCAGTTAGATAGTGACAGGTGCCCCCCCAGTTAGATAGTGACAGGTGCCCCCCCAGTTAGTGACAGGGCCCCCCCAAGTTAGATAGTGACAGGTGCCCCCCCCCAGTTAGATAGTGACAGGTGCCCCCCCAGTTAGATAGTGACAGGTGCCCCCCCAGTTAGTGACAGGTGCCCCCCAGATAGATAGTGACAGGTGCCCCCCCAGTTAGATAGACAGGTGCCCCCCCCCCAGTTATAGTGACAGGTGCCCCCCCAGTTATAGTGACAGGTGCCCCCCCAGTTAGATAGTGACAGGTGCCCCCCCAGTAAGTGACAGGTGTTCCCCCAGTTCCATTGCCTCGCCCGTTACCTCTCTCCTGTGTCCCCGCTGCCTAGTACTACCGCTGCCGCTGCTTCACAGCTCAGACCTCACAGATCGCGGCGACTGAAGGAAGCAGAGCGCGCGCATAACACCCGCGCGGCAGACCGTCACATGCGGAAGTGACTCATGATGTCACTTCCGCATGTGACGTACTCCGTGCGGGTACTATGCGCACTCTGTTTGCCTCAGTCGCCGCGATCTGTGAGGTCTGAGCTGTGAGGCAGCGGTAGTACTAGGCAGCGGGGACACAGGAGAGGCCACAAAAGAGGGAGCAGGCATGGCGCCCATAGCGCATGCCATGCCTGCATCTCGGAGAGGCGGGCCGCCAGTTGGACTGCGCTGCTCTATTGCAAGGCTTTTCAATCTGTGCTACACGTACCACCGGTGGTACTTTGCTGTTGGCCAGGTGGTACACACCAGGTTTGCCTGCTACTTTATTGCCCGCATGCCACTTGTCCTGTCCTGCCTCCACAAAGTTTGGCTCCTCCTCCCTAGCTCCTTGCTGTGCTGCTCTGCAGCATACTTCAGACCTCAGATCAGTGGGGAAGAGACAGCAAGGAAAATGGTGCACAGTAATGGCGCAGATACAGAAAGGGACATCACTGCTCACTTCCTGTATTTGAAGTATTCGCGCTGTCACTGTGCACCGCTTGCCTGACTGTCACTTCTCTGTGGCTGGCTTACCGATGATCTGAGGTGTGAACTATTCCGCAGGGCAGCACAGCAATGAGTGAGCAAGGGGGAGCCGAACTTTGTGATGAGTCACTGCCTAGCACTCAGCTCTCTGATGGTGGGACTAGGCTACCTATAATTATGCAGGGGAAGGGGGCGAGCACTGTAATAACAGTGCAGGAGATTTGGACGCAGCCGGCACCATCATAGGCCGAAATAGGATTTATGGCTATTGCGGCGTACAGTCAGAAGACATAGCTAAAGTTGCTTTTAAAACACTGCAATTTGGCTTCCAGCAATAGCCGTATAGCAGCTGTATCCTGCGCCCAAGTCTCCCGACGCCCGAGCCGGATTATCCACCAGGCAACAGAGGCAGTTGCTTTGATCTAGTGAAAGGTCAGGGGCCCGGCAGCTCCAATAAAGATTTATTGCCCCTGTTGATGTAACTCTTTATGGTCAGTAAAAAACAAAGTCTTCAGAAATGCTCTCCATAACAGACAATAAGACACATACAGACAGTGTTTCCTCCTGGATCCTCCCACCCCCTCCCCTCCTTAGTTTAGCGGTCAAACACAGGCTGGGGTCTGGAATGACTAATGTTATTTGTGTGATCTCTGTCCAGCGTTCTCCACTAATACAAATGTTTTGAAAACAAACAGAACTACTTGCTAGCCAGGGCTGAGGCTACAGGTACATCTGTAGTTAATTTTTCTTCCATGATAGCATCATCATTTACCCTTAGTTTTATCACCCCAGTTATACCTGAGTGGCCACAGCCTTGCTCAGACGTGAATCTTGTTAGTTTGCAAATTGCATCTTTTTAGCTGCCAGATAATGCAACAGCATGCCAGAGTGTGAGCAGAGGGGAGCAAAGTATCTATTACAGGGGAGAAGGGGGGAGATTTACCCCCAGACCACCTTTTATTCAGTGATTTAGGGCTGGTCCAGCATCTGGTGTATTCAGGTTTGTTGTTGTAAGGCAATGTGAAGCACTAGGCTAGCTGATAAAAGTGCAATTAGAGGGCAGGCAAGCTGGTAAATATACACAGCATGATGCAGAGCTTGCCTGGAGGGTCTGTGGGAAAATATCTGTCTGGTCTCTCCTCATTGTTATAATGACTGCATGTGTGGATAAGGTGTTAAACAAGTTGAAAAGTTTTTGACAGTCCCTAGACTCCAGGAGGGCTGCTTCCTGACTTGTGTGAGAGACTGGCATGTACAGGAGTCCTATTACAGGCAAGTTGCCTCTGTGTGATGTGGGACTGCAATACAGAGAAGCTCTCTGCTCAATCTCAGGCCTGGTGCACACCAGAGAAGTTTTTCTGAGCGTTTTGAGTTTTTGAAACCTCCTGCTAATGTTATCCTATGTGTCTATACACATTGTAGCAATGAGGTTTTGTAAGAAAAAAACCCCATAGCATTACATTGGGAAGAGCTTTTGAAACCTCCAGCGTTTGGGGAGATTTTCTGGTGTGTCTCAGCCTTTAGGCTAGTCTCAATTTCTCTCCACTCCTCCTCTCTCTGGGCTAGTGCACCCCAAAATCGCAATAGCAATCGCTAGCAATTTGGGAGTGCGGTTTTGTGAAGTGATTTTCAGAGCGATTTTTGAATGAATTGCTCCAAAAAATGCTACATGCAGCATGTTTGCGATTTTGAAAAAACCACAATGCCGCTGTGGGAACACTCTCATAGGGTAACATTAGCCAAGCGCTTTTCAAATTGCTCTTGGCGTGCACCAGCCCTCCCTCATTCACCTTTGTTTCCCTCTTCCCCTAGTGCTGGGTGTCTGTGTCTTCTTGTGTCATACAGGAAAGCTAAATAAAAGTACAATCCTGGTGAGGCAAATATCTTCTCCCCTCTCAGCTTTTCTCACCTCACCGTTTCTCCCCTTCTCTGCATAAGGGCTCAGACACACTCTAAGCACTTTTCTGTGCAATTTTACCACGATCGTGATTTTACCGCGGTCGCGATTTTACCATGATCGCGCTTTTACCATGATTTTAATGTAAGTCAATTTGAGCGTTTTTTAAAAATCTCTCAGAAAGCTCTGATGGCTAAAAGCGCTCCGAAAATCGCTTATAGTGTCTGAGCCCTTAGTATTTGTACGCTGTAGGTCAGTTGGGCGCCGGGAGTGCCGAATGACGGCTTTTCCTGCTGCCAATAATCTCCCCGGTGGCGATAAATACCATTCTCCCTCCAAGTCGTTGCAACTCTGAGGGAGGTGTAATTTGGGGTGCGGCAATCACCAGAGCCCCGAATTTCCCTTACGTGCCCCGCGCAGCATATTATTGCTGCTATGGGGATCCTGGTTTGGGTAACCGGTGCTGAGCGTTGTGCACCAAAACCACCTGCTTTGCCTTCTCTCTCCTCTCTCCAATCTTGTTATTATAAAACATAATCTAAAGCTGGCCATACATGCATCAATTGTTACTGACAGATTATTTCACTATGATCGAATCATAATGGCTTTTCCACCTGTCAGTACTGAGTATGGATGTGGCCTATAAGGTTTCATACTATAGTAAAGTGGGTTGTGTGCAGACAGTGATGCACTGCCACTGAATACCAAAAAGGCATGGATGTTGAGGGGGGGTGGGGGGGAGTGAAAACAGTGATGGAAGTAGGGGTGCTTAAACTTCGGAAATTAGCATGAGGCTACTAACACACTAGGACGTTGTTTGATGCGACGTTAAGGTCGCACAACGCTGCGCTAACGCACCGCATATACACTTTCACATTTAGCAACGCATATACACTTTCAGTGTGACGTTAAAGTCGCACGTTACAAAATGTATTTACTATGGAACGAAAACGGCGCATGAGGAACAGTTTAAAAAAGGGAAAAAAAAGCATTACTGAGCATGTGCAACACACATAACGCAGCAGATTCATTGTTAAACGCACAGCATGCAACACTTTTTAATAACGCTACACGTTACACACTAACGCAACTGTGCACTGTGAATGTCGCACAGACTTTGTAGTGCTGTGCTTTACTCTGTGTTAAAGGGGAACTGAAGTAAGAGGTATACGGAGGCTGCCATATTTATTTCCTTTTAATCAATAACAGTTGCCTGGCAGCCCTGCTGATCCTCTGCCTCTAATACTATTAGCCATAGCCCCTGAACAAGCATGCAGCAGATCAGGTGTTTCAGACTTTAAAGTCAGATCTGACAAGACTAGCTGCATGCTTGTTTCTGGTGTTATTCAAATACTACTGCAGAAAAATAGACCAGCAGGGCTGCCAGGCAACTGGTATTGATTAAAAGGAAATAAATATGGCAGCCTCCGTATATCTCTTACTTCAGTTCCCCTTTAAAGTATTTTATAACGTGCGACTTTAAAGGGGAACTGAAGAGAGAGGTATATGGAGGCTGTCATGTTTATTTCCTTTTAATCAATACCAGTTGCCTGGCAGCCCTGCTGGTCTATTTCTCTGCACTAGTATCTGATTAAAACCAGAAACAAGCATGCAGCTAGTCTTGTCAGATCAGACTTATAAGTCTGAACCACTGAAACACCTGATCTGCTGCATGCTTGTTTAGGGGCTATGGCTAATAGTATTAGAGGCAGAGGATCAGCAGGGCTGCCAGGCAACTGGTATTGTCTAAAAGGAAATAAACATGGCAGCCTCCATATACCTCTCTCTTCAGTTCCCCTTTAACACTGTGAGAGAGCCCTCAGTGAGGCAGGGATCATGGTGCCAGGAGGGAGATCAGTAAAAATGTGTGGCCTGACAGAGGGAGATGGTGCCAAAGGGGAGGACATAAGTGAGCGGAGGGGGGCCCCAAATGTATTGCCCTGCTTGGGGCCCTGCGTGGTCTTAATCTGGCTCTGCCCGGCAGGCAGTTCATATGTATGCGGGGGGGGTTAGAGAGGAACTTGCAAGGCTACCTATATTGGCAATCTACCTACTGATTGCCAATACTGACAATATGTAGGCTTGCAATCTAATTGTGGTTGGTTTCCCCACCAATGCCTCCTACTTTTCTCCTCCCATATACCCTCTTATTTTCTTAAAGTGTACCTGTAAGAAAAAAGTGCCCCAGGGGGTACTTACCTCAGGGAAGGGGAGGCCTTTGTATCCTAAAGAGGTTTCCCCCTTCCTCCACAGTAGAAGGGATCCAGCTCTGGGAGCCCCAAAGATCTCCTTGTCGGTGTGTGCGCATGCGCAGTAGTATTTGTTTTCCTTGACTGCAGTGCTTGAGTTTAGGTCTTCTTTAAAGAGGTTCTGTGCGATTCTAAAAATCAATCAAACAAGCTGACACTTATCTGGGGCTTCTATCAGCCCCCTGCAGCTGTAATGTCTTGTGCCGTCCTCCTACGATGCTTCGTTTCCCGCCGCCGGTCCCAGTTTAATATTCGTCTAAACAGACAATGTTAGCTCCTGCTCGCGTCATCGGGAGCTAACTGCACAGCCGCAGTGTAATAACTCGTGTGATTACACCGGGACCGGCGGCGGGGAACGGAGCATCGGAAGAGGACGGCGTGAGACATTACCACTGCAGGGGGCCAATAGAAGCCCCAGGTAAGTGTCAGCTTGTTTGATACTTAAGCTACGTCTACACGTAGCGATCCGGCGGCGATTTGGCTTATCAATCGGCTCGATTGATAACATCCGACAGGTCGGATCTCGCCCCCACCGATTCCCTGCTCGTTCCCCACGAGGGGACAATGGCAGGGAATCGAGCGTAAGATAAGCGGGGACGAGGGTGGATCGAATCTGACGCGCGGGCGAGCGGGGACGCGGCGGGTACGCACGGGGATGCGGAAGAGGCGATCCGGCGGCTAATCGAGCCGCCGGATCGCTCTGTCTAGATGAGGCTTATGGATGCAAAAGAACTCCTTTAACCTCCCTGCCGGTTATCCCGAGCTCAGCTCGGGGTAACCTGCCGCAGAGGATTCCTCAGGCCCTGCTGGGCCGATTTGCATAATTTTTTTTTTTGTTACACGCAGCTAGCACTTTGCTAGCTGCGTGTAACTTACGACCGCCGCCGCTCCGCGCCGATTCGCCGCATCAGAGGGTGCCCCCCCCCCCCCCCCGAGACCCGTGCGATGCCTGGCCAATCAGTGCCAGGCAGCGTCGAGGGGTGGTTCGGGACTCCCTCTGACGTCACGACGTCGGTGACGTCATCGCGCCCGTCGCCATGGCGACGGGGGAAGCCCTCCTGGAAATCCCGTTCAGAACGGGATTTCCGGATGGGTATATGCGCCGGCGGCGATCGGCACATTCGGGGGGACGCCTGTAGCTAGCGCTAGGCTAGCTACATGCTAAAAAAAAAAAATAATGACAAAAAACACCCTCCCTGCCGTGCGCAGCAATTTTTTATAACGGCAGGGAGGTTAAAGGCAACTTAAGTGAGAAGAATATAGTGGCTGCTATATTAATTTCCTTTTAGGCCTTTTACACAGTAAGACGTTGCGTTTGGTGCGATGTTAAGGTCGCATAACGTGCCCCCAATGCAACGCATTGAAAGAATATAACTTTTATGTTATTTAGCCCTGCGTTTGGTGCGCCGTTTTCGTTGCACAGTACGATAGAACGAAAACAGCGCGTGCGTTAAAAAGAAAAGTTACTGAGCATGTGCAAACAGTCTAACGCAACTAAAAACGTGTATAACGCAAAGCATGCAGCACTTTCATTTAACGTGCAGCGTTAGACACCAACGCAACATGTGCACTGTGAACAGCCCATTGATTTTTCATTGCTGTAAGTTACTGTGCGTTACATGTTGTTGTAACGTGCGACTTTAACGTCGCACTGTGAAAGAGCCCTTAAACTATATGAGTTGACTGGCAGCCCTGCTGATCTATGTCTCTGCAGAAGTGTCTGAATCACACCAGAAACAAGCATGCAGCTAACCTTCTCAGATCTGACAATGTCAGAAACACCTGATCTGCATGTGCTTGTTCAGGAGCTGTGACTAAAAGTATTAGAGGCAGAGGATCAGCATGATAGTCAGGTAACTGGCATTGCTTAAAAGGAAATAAATATGGCAGCCTCAATATGCCTCTCACTTAATTTCTCCCTTAACTGCTCACTTTTTTCACTGTAGTGGTCCTTTAAACAGTTGAAATTTGACAGTTGGAAAATGACAGTTTAAATAAGACAGTTAGAAAAGGGCAGTTGAAATTTGGCAGTTGAAAAATAAGTTAGAAAATGGCAATTGAAAATTGACAGTTGGAAATTGGCAGTTAAAATTTGACAGTTAGAAAATGACAGTGGGAAAATGGCAGTTGAAAAATGACAGTTGAAAAATGACAGTTCAACTTTTAACTGCCATTTTCCCACTGTTATTTTTCAACTGTCATTTTTCAACTGTCATTTTTCAACTGTCATTTTTCAACTGTCATTTTTCAACTGTCAAATTTTAACTGTCATTTTTCAACTGTCAAATTTTAACTGTCATTTTTCAACTGTCAAATTTTAACTGTCATTTTTCAACTGCCATTTTCCAACTGTCAAATTTTAACTGCCATTTTCCAACTGCCATTTTCCAACTGTCAAATTTTAACTCTCATTTTCCAACTGCCATTTTCCAACTGCCAAATTCCAACTGCCAAATTCCAACTGCCATTTTCCAACTGTCAAATTTTAACTGTCAATTTCCAACTGCCATTTTCCAACTGTCAAATTCCAACTGCCATTTTCCAACTGTCAAATTTTAACTGTCATTTTTCAACTGCCATTTTCCAACTGTCATTTTCCAACTGTCAAATTTTAACTGTCATTTTCCAACTATCAAATTTTAACTGTCATTTTCCAACTGCCATTTTCTAACTCTTGTTTTTTTTCAACTGCCATTTTTAAATTGCCATTATTTTCCAACTGTCATTTTTTGAACTTCCATTTTTCGACTATCCTTTTCCAATTGTTTCCTTCTTCCTTTCCTATTTTATTTATTTTGCAAACACAAGCCTTGAGGTCCTTAATGTTGAATGTTGATTTGCCACCTCATTTTGTGTTTTGGAGGCTAGATTTGCATCACGATTTGCACAATTTAAAACTGGCTATCTCTAACAGTGACAGGTGTCAGATATGGTGGCTGGATAGTGTAATGGTTAAGGGCTCTGCCTCTGATGTAGGAGACCTGGGTTCAAATCTTGGCTCTTGCTATTCAGTAAGCCAGCACCTATTCCGTAAGGAGCTCTTTGGGCGAGACACTCTAACACTGCTACTGCCTACTGAGTGCGCTCTAGTGGCTGCCTCACAAGCGCTTTGAGTCCGACAGGAGAAAAGCGCTATACAAAAAAAGGAATTATTATATGGATAACTGTAGAGAGGGAGTGGAAGAAAAAGCCTATGTTGGCTTTTTATCTTCCTAGCTTGCTCTTAGTCTAATGACGCATTTATTGGCTTCAACTTTTATAGTGGTTCTCTTTCCAGGCTAGAAGCACTTTTAGCCATCTTTGAAACTTGTCCACACATTCTTCACCTTAGTGTTTGGTACTTGTGTTCCTCTACGATGGTCACCCTCTTTTTCTTGGGCTACTTCAAATGTATTTATTTATTGTGCATTGTGGTGATTTATTGGTGCGGAGTTGTTTTTCAGATGAACTTGCACTGTTTTTTTCTTGATAAGGAGGTACTTTGTTGCTTTGGAATTTTGGATTATCTTAATTACAGAATGAATTACAGATCTTTCTGTACCAATGTTTTGGAGTGCCAACCATTTACTTCTCTTTACAAAAATGTACGTGTGTTGCTCTGCATGGCAGTATTAATTGAAATGAGACAGCACTGTGTTGGGTTGCATGCAGCAGTTTATTGTCAGAACACAGCACAGCACATGAGAGTCTGAGACACATTACTGAAATAAGCTCAGCAATGCAGCAGTACATCCTGACCTTCACGGTTGTTATCAAATTACCATTTTAAAGGACCATTACAGTGAAAAAGTAAGCAGTTAAAATCTTTCAGAACCAACATGTTTTGGACTAGTCGAGTTCCTCATTGGGGATACAAAGGGTTTTCTTTGTTTTTTAAAATAATTTCCTAAATGGCAGTTGCTAAGTCTAACTGCCAAAATAGGACAAGCCAGCATCCCTACTCGCACACTATTTTGGCAGTCAGACTTAACAATGGCTGTTCAGCAAATGCTTTTGAAAACAAAAGGAAACCCTGAGACTCCATCGTGAGGAGATGGACTAGTCCAAAACCTGTTGGTTCTGTCAGCTTTTGAAGCAGACCTAAACTGAGAGCTTCCTCTCTGCTCTAAGGAGATAAGCAACAGCATCATAACTTTAAAGAAAAACATTTCTTTGTTACAACTTACAGAAATCTTACAAAAACCCTGCAGTGTTTACTTTCTGGTGCCCTATGAACACAAAAGAGTTAACCTCCTGTGTTTATATATTAGACCAAACGATGGCATAAAGTGGCACACCTGACAGCCCTAATTTACACTTGCTGTTTACTGGTTGAAAAGGCATAATTAGACAGGCTAATCTCTAGACCAGGGCTTTGCACCTGTGGTACGCTTGCCACCGGTGGTACTTTGCTGTTGGCCAGGTGGTACACACCAGATTTGCCTGCCACTTTATTGTCCACCTGCCACTTGTCCTGGTCCTGTCCTGCCTCCACAAAGTTTGGCTCCCCCTCCCTCGCTCCTTGCTGTGCTTCTCTGCGGCATACTTCAGACCTCAGATTAGTGTGGAGGAGACAGCCAGGCCAACGGTGCACAGTGATGGCGCAGATACAGAAAGTGACATCACTGCTCATTTGAAGTATACACACCGTCACTGTGCACCGCTTGCCTGGCTGTCTCTTCACTGCGGCTGGCTTACCAATGTTCTGAGGTGTGAACTATTCCGCAGGGCAGCACAGCAAGGAGTGAGCAAGGGGGATCCGAACTTTGTGGTAAGTCACTGCCTAGCTCTCAGCTCTCTGGTGACGTGGCCAGGCTACCTATAATTAAGCGCATGGGGGGGGTGTAACTTGTATGGCTACCTATATTGGCAATATACCTCTAGATTGCCAATACTGACAAGATAAGTCTTGATGAATCGAGGCCATAGTCTTATAACAAATTAGTTTTTGTTCCTACTAATCTCCATAACATTATTATTAACCACAAAATCTGGCGCCATTGACTTGAAAAAAGCTTTCGGAACACGGAAATCAGAACGCAAAATTTGGTATTTACTGGCAGAACTTAATATTCTGATGAAATTGTTATTGAGCTAAGTGTTTTTTTGGGTGTAAAAAAACTGCACCCTAAAAGGAAAAAAACACAGACAACAGGAAACCAAATGGTGCAGTATGTTACACAGATACAGAGGAAGAAGAGAGAGTAATGGGATTATACAAAGGTAGGTTGAAAAAGGGCAACCGACTGTAATAGGCAGGTGGAGATGCACAACCCCGACCACTCGGGTTTCCAGGTAGCTTAGAGATGGTCGCACTCTTCTAAAAGATACACACTCTGGGAGCAGGGGCGGGGGGCTGGGGTGACACAAGACAAGGGGAAAGAGTAGCCCAGTGGAAATAAAATATGTTACAAACGAAAAACATGAGGTGGCTTACCTCAATGAAGATCAATTCATGTAAAGGACATGCAACTAGTTTGTGGGACTCTGCCCACTTCCTCAGGCCAAATAAAAGTGCCTAAAAATGCTATTAGCTGCATTTTGTTTTATTTATTTTTTAATCTATTTTATTCCCACTGGACGCCGCTTTCCCCTTGTCTTGTTATTGAGCTGTTCTGACCATCCCTACTGTCTATGTAGACATCATGACTGAAGCCTCGGCTTCCACAAACAGCTCCATCAACTACAGTATACTTTCAAATCCCATTATATTGTTCTAGTGGCTGTTTGGCATTGACAAGTTCTAAAGTAACAGAATGGCCCAAATGCAATTCACTTTTTCTCCCCAGTGATTTTTTTCCCCCACCTTGTCATAAAATGCCTGTTAAACAACCATGCTTAAAACACTGGTGAAGGCATTCTTTATGATAGACTACCATAAATGCTTATATAGATGAGAAGGGAAGGTTCCTACCTTCTCAGTAGAACCATAGGTTAATGGAAAAAAATGTTTTATTAATGCACGATATAGAACGCGTTTCATGGTGCTGCCTTGCTTCTTTAGGTTAATTCAAGTGCTTGGTCACAAGTATGAGCGCTTAAATTACTCTTGCAAAGAAATAGTAATTTAGGTGCTTCCTTTTTAGATCTGCATGCTATCTGTAGTCCCTCTGATTATCTGTATCAGTCTTTCCCTGTGCACATCTAAAGGGTTATGGGGAAATCCCACTGAATGTGCCCTGCTCCTGCATCTCATGCTTTGTCTACTTTCTGATTTCCCACCCAGCTGTACATTGGTACCAATGGAGTGAGTAGTTAGACAGGGTGGCTCTTCCTATTGGCTGGCTCTTTTGCCTTTTCCGTTTAAAGTAATTGGAAACCGCTGATTAAAATAAAAACCTGATACTTACCTAAGGACAGGGAAGGCTCTGGGTCCTAATGAGCCTTCCCTTTCCTAGTGCCCGTTCCAGCGCAGAATCTCCCGTAGCAGTAGTTCACTAAATTAGTCAAATACTGCTCTCTCTGCCACTGAAAGGAGTATTCAGAATTCTTCGGGAGCCAGAGTGCTCCCGAAGACAGGCCGCTCCATACTGTGCACGTTTGAGTGCCCTGTCTCGCGCGTGTGCAGTTTGGAGCCGCCTGTCTTTGGGAGGACTCGGCTCCGAAAGACTTCTGAAGTCCTCCGGCGGGGGATTCAAACGGGGCATCCTGAGCTGCACCGAGGGCATCGGAAGAGGAGGAAGGCTCATTAGGACCCAGAGCCTTCCCTCTCCTTAGGTAAGTATCTGGTTTTTATTTTAATCAGCGGGGCCCATTGACTTTAACCAAATGGCTATTTGTTAGTTACAGAAAGCTCCAGGCTGGTGATAAAATGTTGAACATTTCACTTATTTTACCAAATGCTCTAATCTTTGTGAACTGACTTTAAAGTGAATGGGAACTGCATTTAAAAAAATGAAGCAAATACTTACCTAAGGAGAGGGAAGGCTCTGGGTCCTATAGAGCCTTCCGGCTCCTCTCCTGGTCCCCTCGTTCCAGTGCTGGCTCGCCCGGTAGCAGTATTTGACTAAATTTGTCAAATACTGCTTTACCCAGCCGAAGGAGGCTTCAGAAGTCTTCAGGAAGCCAGAGTGCTCCTGAAGAAGGGTGGCCCTGTACTGCGCTTGCGCAAGCACGCTCTCTTGTACGCTCACGCCTGTGCAGTATGGAGCCGCACGTCTTCGGGAGGACACGGCTCCAGAAGACTTCCAAATACCCTTTCGGTGGGGGATTGAAACGGGGGAAGGGGGGAGCCAGCACAGGATAGAGAGCACCAAGAGAGGAGACAGAAGGCTCTATACAACCCAGAGCCTTCCCTCTCCTTAGGTAAGTATTTGCTTCTTTTTTTAAAAAATGCGGTTCCCATTCACTTTAAGTCTATAATTTTGCTTTTCCATACAACAATAACATTAGTGAATTGACATTTGACAATATGTTTGGTAAAATCATCTGTTTTCTGCTTTACCGAATGCGGTAATGCTTGGTGAATTGAAGCCAATGCCTTTTTCACACCCTGCTTCAGGCATATGGGTTGATGCAAACCATCGCGGTAATACCACAGACAATGCACAGCAGTATTTCCAGCAGCAAGTACCGCGCGTTCTTCCATTAGTGCGACCCGGGCTACTCGAGTAGCACTAATAGCATAACTCCAGGTACATGAAGCTAGAAATAAAGGTGGCCACACACGATACAATAAAATGATCCGATTTTACGCCAATTCAATAAAAAACGATCGGATCTCCCGAAAAAAAATCGAAAGCTTTTTTTTTCATTCGACTGAAAAATCCAAACGGATTTCCCATTTTCTTCGATTTTTATCGATCCGGAATGCCAGATATTTTTCTTCAATCTTTCTAAAGATTGTATGGTGTGTGTTAGATTGTCAATTTATTAATACACACCACCTAGCAATTTTCTCAGTTTCCAATCATTTTTATCATGATTGGGGAAAAATTGAACATAGGTGTGTGGTACATTGGTCATATTTTTGAAATGTTACAATCAGTCAGAAAAATTGATTGCAATTCTGAAATTGAACAGATATTTAAAAAATTGTATGGTGTGTGGCCACCTTAAGGGTAATACCGCTAAAGGGCACTCATACTGCTATAAAATGTAGGTTTACAGTAAGATTTACAATTGAGCATCTATGAACCTAACCAGATCCATGTAATTTCAAGATTTTGTAGAAAAATGAATTGCATACATTTTGAATATGCTGAATTCTCTTTTTTCCTTTTTTCTCCAGTGGGTAAACCTAAAGCCCAGGTGATTACAGCATGCCGGGACGCCATCCGCACCAACAATATCAATGCCTTGTTCAGGATCATGCGTGTGGGAGCCACTCCTTCCTAGCCGGGGCCTTCAGCATCCTCCAGCATCCAGTGCAGACTTGCAGACCAAAGCGATGTGAGCTGATGTTTTATAGGCTCCAATCCCAGGGTAATAAGCCTCCCAGCAGGATTATCTGGGTGTAACTGTTCCGTGTAGACGTGTTTACTGTCCATATCAGAGGAGATGAATAGGCTTTATAGGCAGTGATGTGGATAATCAGAGTATGGGAACAAGTCTCCCATGTGAGCTTATAAAGCAAAATCTAACTCATCGCAGAACCCAACAAGGCAAATTCTAATTGCAATCTGGAGGATAAGCGAATGGAAAAAGCTTATAGAATCAATTTGGTGGACAGAATACTAAGGTTCACCAAATTGAATCTGTAAGCTTTTCCAAGGGGGAAACGCATTGCTGCTGCATTACGGTTTGCTTCCTGTCTTCTCTGGATGCAGCAGATGTGACCTTATAACTAAGCATAGTCAATAAGCTGCAAATAATTGTCTTATGTGCAAATGTAATGTATATTGTATGCAGCTTGGAAATGGGGCCAATCAAAATCCACAGGAAGTTCATTCGACTGGCCCAAGTTTCAAGCTACATTATATTTGCATACAAGTCAGAACTATTATCTCAGTGACCAACACCCAACGTAGGAGGAACAGATCTCACTACATTTCCCAGCATTCCAGCAGAAACAATGTCTCAGCCTCAGACAGAAGGGCTTGGGGTTCACAGGAAATGGCAATTTGGGGTCTTACAACTTCCCCTCATATAAGGGGAAACTAGGGGGGTGGGGAAGTGCTTATGCCTGTATAAATATGTGCAGGTCTGCATATAAGCAAAGCTGAATAAAAGGTTTTCCTGTTTTAAAAGTTAATTTGCAAAGTTAGTTCTTACAATTTACTCTAATTGCCATGATTGTTTTTAACAATTTGCCTTGTTTAGTTTTGAGTTATGCGGGCTGTAAACAAGTTTCATGTCTGTAAAAGGTAAGGGAGTTTTCAAAAGCAACCTTTTATTTTTATCTGTGGCCAGATAAGCACAAATAAAAATATCATATTTGGTTAGTGCTACATTTCTGCTGCAAAGTATTGTGCTGCTTTTGTTTTAAACATAATCGCAATTACGATATTATGTTTTAAAGGGAAGCTAAAACAGGCAGCTAAAACAAAAAATGAGATTTACTTACACCAGGCTTCCTCCAGCCCCTTGCAGCCGACAGGTCCCTCGCAGCAGCTCCGCTCCGAGCCGCTGGCCCCGGGGTCCCCGCCGGTGCTGAGGCTGACCTTGTAAGGTCGTCCTCTACTGCACCTGTGCGAACACTGCTGTCAATCACTCGCACGTGGTGTGGAGTGTACTACGCAGGTGCAGTAGAGGACTACCTTGCGAGGTCAGCCTCTGCACTGGTGGAGACCCCGGGCTGGCGGCTGGGAGTGGAGCTGCGTCGTGGGACATGTTGGCTGCTCGGGACTGGAGAAAGCCTCAGGTAAGTAAGTGTCTTTTTTTAGCTGCCTGAATATTCCCTTTAACAACTACATGGCCGTGTCATGCCGATGGGTGTGGTTATGGCGGAAATCCCAGGACCGCCTAATGCTGATTGGCGTAAAATCCTGGGGCGGGGATTTGAAGCTCCGCTCCATCATCAGTCTCCCAGCGGCGATCGCCGCTAGCAGACTCACTTTCTATTTAGTCTGTACAGGGCTGCGATCTACGGCAGCGCTGTACTGGGGACAGCCATGTGACACGGCTGTCCCCCTGGGACACAGGAGATCAGTCAGCTCTCATTGGCTGTCGCTGTCATAGGCTGGCAGAGGGGGGCAGTTATATAAAAATAATAAAAAAAACTTTTTATTTAAAAAATAAACCAATAAATATTTATTTATAAAAAAAAAAAAACATCCTGGAAGACATCACAGCCCACAAACAGAAAGCTCTGTGGTCTTTAAAGAGTAACTCCAGTGAAAATAATGTAATAAAAAAGTGCTTCATTTTTACAGTTATGTATAAATGATTAAGTCGGTGTTTGCCCAATGTAAAAACTTTTAAATCCCTGTTTTACATTCTGACATTTATTACATGGTGACATTTTTACTGTTGGCAGGTGATGTAGCTGCTGCATGCTCTTTTGGCAGTTGGAAACAGCTACTTCCCACAATGCAACAGGGTTCACAGACAGGAAACTGCCAGGAGTACCACAGTCCTCAGAGTTTCTTGTTGGAGGGATTTCACCACAATATCAATCATACCGAGCCCCCTAATGGTCTGTTTGTGAAAAGGAATAGATTTCTCATGTAAAAGGGGGCATCAGGTCAATGCACTGTTGTAGGAGGGTTGGGTGATGTTACAATCTTGACCACTTAAAGTAAAGGTCGAAGGTATAAAAAAATAAAAATAAAGATCCACTTACCTGGGGCTTCCTCCAGCCCCTTGCAGCTGTCCTGTGCCCTCGCCGCAGCTCCGGTGGCTCCCGATGTCCTGCGCTGGCAAAGCCGACCTTGCTAGGTCGGGTTCCGGGTCGGCTGCTGCGTTCCACGGCGCTGGTCACATGGGCTCGCTGACATCAAAAGGACAGTACTGCAAGGCGCAGTAGTTCTGCCCCTGCGCAGTACCGTCTTTTTGACGTCAGCGATTCCCATGTGACCAGCACCATGAAACGCAGCAGCAGCCGACCCGGAACCCGACCTGGCGAGGTCGGCTTTGCCAGTGCAGGAGACCGGGAGCCACCAGTGCTGCGGCGAGGGCACAGGACGGCTGCAAGGGGCTGGAGGAAGCCCCAGGTAAGTGGATCTTTATTTATTTTTTTTTTTTTATATTTTCGACCTTTACTTTAAGTGGTCAAGATTGTAACATCACCCAACCCTCCTACAACAGTGCATTGACCTTAAACTGGCATAGGTAGTACTGCATTTGTGCCGCTAGATTATTTTTGTGGCACTATCCAACCATACCGGTTTCATGTCTGTGCACCGTTGTAGGGGGCTGGGAGATCTTGTCTGGGGAAAAAATGCTATTCTCTTCAAAATGAAAGCAGCCCAAATTTGTATTTTGCTGCACAAATGTAGCACTAACCAAACACAATGGAATGTTTGTTTCTGGTCGCTTGAGGAAAGGAGGGACCATCAAAGGCTCATTTTATGCAGTTTAACTAGAGATAGGACTGTGTAAAAGCTAGTGACAACAGTACTGTAACCACTTAAGTACCAGCTGTCTCTGGCCCTTTAAATCTTAATAGGACACAGAGGCATGTTCTTTTCGATTGCCGCCTCTTGGTCTTCACCCCATCCCCCCCCCCTGGTCTCTGTGCCCCCCTGATAATTTGTAAACATCAGGCTAGAGTCGCTAGCCAGGCAATATTTTCAGTGGTGCACAGCAGACTGGGCGGGGGGAGGAAATAGCGGCGGCAATAGAGAGACACAGAGACATGCGATTGTGCACAGAACATGCCTCTGTGTCCTCTTAAGATTTAAAAAAAAAAAACGCCTCGGGTTCTCTTTAAGGACCAGAGACCGCTGGCATCAAAAACCGGGGCTCGCCGACTTCACGCCACACGAAATCGCTGCTACCGCAAATCACCCGTTCCAGTCCACTCTCTCTGCCATCAGAACTCTGTGAGGCGGTTAAGAGCCAATTTCATTCATGTCATCAATGTGAGCCAATGGAATAGTCTCCTGACCGCCTCACAGAGCTCTGCCGTCATACCGACAGCAGGGCGAGAGGTCTGCGGCGAGAGCAGCGTGATCAACGGTAGCAGCGAGAGTGAGTTGCGGCGGTGAGTGAAATTAAGCCCTGGCAAGGATAACAGCTGCCAAACAGGGTGTACATTTCAATTAACGTCGTCCAGAGCAGTTAAACCACTTCATTTTCTGAGGTAGGATATGATGACAGATATAAATAAAAACATAACATTTTGTCCCCTCTAAATTCAAGGCTAAAATAAACTTTGGGGGTTGTAAAGTTGGGCTTTAAAATAAATTATGTATTTATTGAATTTTTATAGGTTTTTGTCGATATTTTTTCATTAAACTTTAAATATATACCACATGTCCAAGCCGTTGTCTGTGCATTTTTTCAGCATATTTGTTGAGCATGATGTTGGGTACACACGATGCGATTTTCCGGGCGATTTCCCGCTCGATTCTCTTATCTTTTCTTATCTATTTCCATTCTTTTCTATGAGAAATCGATCAGTAAAATGATCGAAAATAAGATCGGACATGTCGGAAATTATCTATCCAACCATTTATCTGCCCAAAAAACGTATGGTGTATTCCCAGCATAAGACAGGTTTTCTAGATTGGGTACACAGAGGACAGCGCATACACAAACCATGTTTTGGGATAGTATTCCCCTAGCATTTGTGCTGAGATTGCTTTTGCTGGTTTACCCAGTAAGTTCTGCCAAGTCACAAACAATCGCTCAGCAGTGTTATTCAGTCACTGCTGTGTTTTCAACAACAATGTGAATGTTAGAGATGTTTTTATGTAGAACATACCTGTGTGCTATTGCGCTGACATGTATGGTTATTTCAACTCTACCCCTTCTACATGAAGAAAATAGAAAATATTGGGAGAAAAGCCACAGGTCAGATACAGTCATCTGTGACCCAAAGTCACTGTTAGCAGAGCTCTAGTAGGTCCTCCGTCCTTCCCAATGTTCCCTATTACCGTGACTCCATTTTTTTAACACTGTGTGAGGGGAAAAAGAAAATAGACAGCTTAATGTGGAAACATACAGGTCGATAAGGCTGGAAGCACACGTGTCTGTTTTTGTGTGAATTGTTTGCATTGGAAAACTTAGAACCAATGTTAACCTCCCTAGCAATATTGACAGTTATACATGTCAATACAAAACATGCTGTGAACAGTATTGACGTGCATAAACGTCAATACTCTCCTGCACTGTATACTAGACCCTTGCTTGACACATTTTGGCAAGTTACAGGAAAAAAAAGGTTATGAAAATGAATTGGATCACTTTTTTCACAGAAAGCCTGGAAAATTGAACGCTAGGGAGGTTAATCAATGGACTAGCTCACACATAAGTACCTGAGCCAATGAAATAAAAGGATTTACACTTAGCTAGGGCTTCCTCTCAGCCCCTGTAGTCTGTGCTCCCTTGCTATCCTCCCGGGTTCCTCCTCTGTCAGCCTTGGTAAAGTCCTGACTAAGTCAGTTAGGAACTATAGCAAAAGGGTGGTCTCAGCCATTAGAGCCAGGAGTGCAATCAGGGGGTTGCTGAGTGTGCACAGTTTATTAAAGTAAGCCTGAGATGGACAAAATATTAAAATCTATACATACCAGGGGCTTCCTCCAGCCTGATCACTACCTCATTGTCACCCTCCGCCACCTAAATCGTCCACTCTTCGCCCCGAAAGTCCACAGGTCTTGGCTATTTTTAAAGAGACTCTGAAGTCTCTCTTTTTACCCTATTTTGTTTAACAATCCTCTTCAGCTTTAAAGCGGATCCGAGATGAAAAACTAACTAGAACAAGTAACTTGTCTATATATCTTATCTAAAGTTTAGATAATTTACACAGCAAATCTAAATGCAAAAAGCTTCAATACAATATGATTATTTCTTCCATTGATACAATGACAGCAGCCATGTTGTTTGTAAACATTACACACAACCAAGCTTATCTGCATCTTCAGCACTCAGCCTGTGAAAAAAAAACCTAATCCCCCCTCCTCCCCTCTGCCTCTGAAATCTCTGGCTAGTAATACCTCCCCCTCCTCCTGCCCAGACTGAGCTCCCATGAGCCCTTGCTACTGTCTGAAAATGCCAAGGCTCTCTGAAAAGCTGTGGGCGAGGGTTGTTTAGTTTATAGGGAATTTGAGTATTAAAACAAAAAAGTATTTGGCTTGAAGAATGCCCTATAAACAATAGGAAAGGAACACAATTATGCAATGAGTAGAATTTCATCTCGGATCCACTTTAATGCCAGAGCTAAATCACTGCATCCCCGCGGCACAGAAGTGATTTATTGCCTAGAAAACGACCTGCAAAATTCTACGACTTTGCAGGTCGCAGATCATGCTGCCCTGGCTCGCAGGGCTTTTCTTCCTGGAGAGGCTGAGCTTTGAGCTGTAGCTCTGCCTCTCCACAATCAATCTCCGCCTCCTCCCTGCCCCTCTCAGGGAAAGAAGATTGAGAGGGGCGGGGAGAGGTGGCAATCCGCAGAGATTGACTGCAGAGGAGGCAGAGCTACAGTGTAAAGCTTAGCCTCTTCGAGGAAGTGAAGCCCTGCGAGCCCGGGAGCTTTGCAGGGCTTATCTATGGTAATAAATCATTCCTCTGCCACGGGGATGCGGCGATTTAACTCTGGCATTACAGCTGAAGAGGATTGTTAAACAGAAGCAGGTAAAAAAAAAGAGACTTCAGTCTCTTTAACACACATGGTCTGGATGCGCGTGCCACCTCAACTGTGACAGAAGCATGTACTTCTGCGCAGGGCTGAACGCTCCTAGCGACAGGGGAGCGTGCACGGCCAGATGGCACCTGCGCTGACTGGAGGACTTCCCGGGGTGAATTGCATACTATTCAGGTGGCGGAGGAGCAGGGGGAGGGCGCGGAGCAGGAAGAGGCCCCAGATATGTATAATTTTTTTTTTTTTTTTGTTCTTCTCAGGTACACTTTAATGCTTCTGTCCATGGGAGCATGATCAGGGAGTGTATGCGGCAGGAACAGTGCATGTGTGCCTGCAACCCGGCTTGATTGCGGAATCCACAGTGGCTGTGTGGAGGGGACCAGATGGACACTAAGGGAGCCAATGGACTACAAGGGCTGGAGGAAGTCCCAGGTAAGTATAAATCCTTGTACCATCATTGTATCAGGTTTACTTTAAATGCATATTTCCTTTGCAGAAAAAAAGCGTGTGTTTCTACATAAAATCACACAATGGTGTGCAGAAAAGATTTCTATCAACCTCAGCATGATTGATAACTGTCTGACATACTAACTAAGGCCACTAGGTAATTGGCTCACCAGAGGTAGGGCAAGAGCCCAACCAGTAGCCCTAACTGTGCTTAGCCATGATTGTAGCTATAGACATGCAGAGTAACTGATACACAGCACAAATCTCAGTGAGCACAATTTATCATACACACCGTGTGCAGTGTTTTAACAGATAATCTGATTTTAATGAAAGGGAGGTGTGTTATGAAACATTATTAACTAAACAATGTAGGAGATTATGAACACTGCCTCTGTGTTTGGTTCCAGTTAGCTTTCTTCTAAAGTTCCTATAAATGCCAAGTGTAAGAAAGGAAATGCAATCTTGGGAGTGTTGGGACAGGCTTCCAAACACAGACATGATGTATGTGTAGGTATTTACATTCATCAATTTCACCTGTAGAAACACAACATTGTAGAAAGCTCTGTCCTGTAGTGGTCTAAAGGACAACTTTACTATTTTAACAGATGTAATTTTGCCTTCTTTAAACGGAAGGTATTTGCGATAAATTCAGCTTTAAAGCTAGATGTTAAGCTAAGAAAAAAAACTCTTATGGAGAGGGAAGGCTCTGGGTCCTATAGAGCCTTCCTGCTCCTCTCACAGTCCCCGGGTTCCAGCGATGTCACGCTGGTTTCAATCCCTCAGCACGGTAGGCTTCAAATGTCTTCGGGAGCCCGAGTGCTCCCGAAGCCTTCCGCTGGCAGCACAGAGCAGTATTCGACCAGACAGATACTGCTTTGTGGGGTGACAACACTGGATTGCGGGGACCAGGAGAGGAGCGGGAAGGCTTTATAGGACCCAGATCCTTCCATCTCCATAGGTGAGTACCTGGTTTGGTGTTTTTTTTTTTTTTCAGCAAGCTTAACATTCACTTTAAGGCCTCTTTTCCATGGACTGTTGAGCTGTGTGCTTAGCAAGCAGTTACCAGGCAGCAGTGAGCACAGTTACCCGGCAGTAGTGAGCAGTCGTGAGAGTTTGAGAGGCATTTCACTGCCTATCCACAGTCCGTGGAAAAGAGGCCTAAGTGAGCAACTGTGGTTTCCCATGATGCATCACTTTTGAATATGCAAATTATCTCTTTATGCCCCTGAAAGCCAGGCAGAAATCGAGAACCGTTAGTGCAGTTGCATAGCAATAGGGGGGATGCAAAGGTTGTGACCGCACCGGTCCCTTGGACCAGAGGGGCCCATCAGCGCTGCGTAATATGTTGGCGCTTTATAAATACAATAAATAAATAATTTAAGGGCTCACCCTCAACTGCAGTATTAGCTCTTCAATGGTGCTATGCTGGTAAAGATCACTTCTATATATGCTTTGAATAAGTGGTAACCAATAACAAACTGTTCCCCCTCCTCCGCTTACACCTCTTATACTGTGGATATCTTTAGGTTGTTTGCGCAGTAAACATTGTTCTGTATAAAATGTTTGGGGGGGGGGGGGGGGCTTAATGTAAAACTTGCCTCATACGCCACTGCGCTGGTGTATAACAAGCCTGTAAGTAATCTAACTTGCATACAGCGGTTTTGGATGTTCAGGTTCTCATCAGTGCATGGCATGGATTGATATGGCTTTATGGGATAGGGCTATATTGATTGATATGGCTCTATGGGGTAAGTAATAGGTAGAAAGCTCATCGTGGCCCAGAACCACCATGAGCCTTCCGGGTATTACTATTTTATCAGTAAATGTATTGCTGCCATTACTGGACCAATGAGAATCCTCCCAGGTGTGGAAGGAATTCCGTTGGAATTTTTCAATCCAGTGGGGAGCCCCAGGCTTCCATCGGTATTACGGCAGTGCATTGAACGCTTAACAGTCATTAGTGTGAAACTGCAACGGGCACAGCAGACAGATAACATACAAACCATTGTAAATGTATCCATCATGCACCTGACTTCCTGAAACATGCCTTATTGCTACTTGTACTGGAGCTTTGTGTACTGCATATGTGTACGTGTAAAAAACCAGTAACAACGATCACTTAGAGTGAACCTGAGCCAAAGCTTGGCTTAAAATGGTTATACCCAAGAAGAGTGAAGCCTCAGGATCCTAAAAAGGCTCTTCAGGAGCCTCCAGGCGATCCTGGCCAGGCTGCTCTTCAAGCACGAGGGCAGCTGCATGGAGCTGCCCATGCATGAGTAGCTCCAGCTTACTGTGCAGGCGTGGCTGTGCTCACACAGGTGCAGTAAGGCTGTGTGCGTGCTTGGAGAGGAGCGCGGCCCCGATCAAGTTTCCAACAAGCTCTTGTCAGAAATCTTTGGTGATTGGGATCGGAGGACAGCCTCTACAGGACCCAGAAGCTTACGGTAACTCTTCTTAGGTAAGTATTTCCTTTTTTGACCCAAGCTTCAGCTCCAGGGACACTTTAAAAAACAAAACAGACTTGCACATTTTAAGTTTATATTTAGTAATATAAATATTTGTATATTCATCTCATCACTTTTACATTTTGTAAAAATAGGACTAACTGACACTCACCCTAGCTGCTGCTCCAGGGCATGTCAGAAGTAATTATACCACTTTAAATGCTCCTTTAAAGATGTGAAAGTCATCAGGTTCACCGATGCATTCTTGAAAGGCCATTTGGGTGTAACTGAGCACACTTTGAAGTCCAGGGACTTTGAGAACAAGTTGTCACTCATAATACACAAATGCAAAGTCCCAGAACCCCTTCTGGTTTGGAAGGCCGGCATCTCTTTGTAGACTCTTGTGATTGACGTGTTTAACAAATCTCATAGTTTCTTTGTCTCTGTAAACCAAAGCCAGGCAATTGTCTTCTGGATACACAGTGAGAAGCTGAAAAGGAAGACCAGCTTATGAGATTATCTGAATACTTTCATTATTATTACATTGAACAATTCACTAAATTTGATTCAGTGTCTCACAAATATTTTCCTTACAATGTTATAGGGCCAATTAAGTGGGAAGTCGGTGAACC
Source organism: Hyperolius riggenbachi (assembly GCF_040937935.1). Taxonomy (NCBI): domain Eukaryota; kingdom Metazoa; phylum Chordata; class Amphibia; order Anura; family Hyperoliidae; genus Hyperolius; species Hyperolius riggenbachi. The sequence goes on from NC_090656.1 coordinate 186,331,519, forward strand.
TACGAGTGTTTAATGGATTGTGGGAAGAAACCTTGGTACCTAGAGATGGGAAGTAGGTTTCTTTGCTGCAGCAGGTTTGGGCGCGACTGCTTGGCAAGAAAGCTGAAAATACCGCCACCCAGGGGTTTTCAGTGTACATTGCCTGGTTGTTGCTTCAGCACTCAGCTACAATATAGCGGATACCATCACCTAGTGTGTTCATGTTAAGGGTTCTTGACTTGGATGCTGCTCCTCTGGCAATAGCAAGTGCTCAAAAGGTATTGACCCATGGAGTGAAGACAAAGTAAATGTCATGTCCAGTCCAGTAGCCTTATGGTGCCATATTGTCAGATTTCATTTAAGACCCCACAAAGACAGCAAAAGGTGGTTAGCAGTTAGGCCTTGTTCAAATTGCGTTCCGTTCGCGCGTCAGTCTGCGAGGAGTCTTTTTTCTGATTCCTGGCGATTGAGTGGGCGATTCGTTTTTGTGCTTAGCGGTTTCCTAAGCGTTTTTTCCGAGCGGTTTTGTAATTCGCTCCCTGACGCAAGTCAGGAAGTGAACTCTTTAACATGGAAAATAATAAATACAATGTATTTATTCATAAAAACGCGAGCGCAATCGCCTTATTGCGCATTTTGTAAGCGTTCACCGATTCTCCTATACCTTCCATTGAGGCGGAATCGCCCTGAAAATGGAACATGCACCACTTTCCTAGCCACACCATGCATGACCAGCGCTGAAATGAACCTTCTCATACACAGTCATTGGCCACGCAGTCGTGGAACGCCTGCAGTGTGAACAAGCCCTGAGTGTTAGGAGAGTCCAGTACACCTGGTAGTGTAGATATTTACTACTGTCTTCTCCTCGGTTGATTGACTATCCCCAACCACACCCCTCCTTTCCACTCCTCGCTTCCCAAACCCCTCCCCCCTCCCCCCACATTAATTCAAACTCCTTCCTGACACCTAGGCATAACTTTCACAGCTAATGCAAACCCCCTTCCTGACATCTAAACACGTTTTCTGACGCCTAGCCCTAATCTTCCCAGAATCCCCACTAACATGAATAACTTCTTGACCATCCCTTGCTTATAGAAATGTCTTTCTGACACCTACCTTTCACCTCCCCCCTGTAGTAAAGCCCTTCTTGATCTTTAACTATAACCTCCCAGTCATGAAATTTACACTCCCCTCCTGCTGTCTTTGCACTTGGCACTAGACCCAACAGCCTTACAGCCACATAACAGCTGAGCACCATATTTCATTTAAACTAAACTTATCCATTTATTTTATATATACACACACACTATCTTATAGCAGAGCGTCAGCAGGCAATCTGAGAATTGTAAACTACATCAAGCACTTGTTAGGCCTGGGACCCACTAGCAGCGTATTTCTAAGCACAAGTGATTTGAAAAACTTTTGCTAATGCAATGCAATGCTATGGTGGCTTAAAAAAACACATTGCTCAAGTGGGATCACACACATAGCATTACATTAGCAAGAGCTTTTAAAATCACAATCGCTTACAAAAGCGCTGCTAATGGGTTCCAAGTGTGGATAGACTTTATGGAAGTGCTAGAAACTCCATGCACCCAAATCTAATGCCTCCAAGGGGTGACTTACAAGTTAGGGTTAAAGGTAAATGTCAGGAAAGAGTTAATATTAAGGAAGGAGGAGGTTGCAGTCATATCTGGAAGGGGTTAAGGTTACATGTCTGGAAAGAGCTCTACTTATAAGGGATTTGGTTACGTTTAGCTGAAAAGTCACAACAAGAAGCATCAATAGTCAAAATGCCGAAACTTAAATGTAACTCAGGAGAGGAACATACAAACTGCACGAAACATTCTGGACAGATCTGAACCTGAGAAGTTGGGGTGGAGGGGGGGCTTCTGTGCAGATGCTAGAGCAAGGATTACCATTCCCCCCCCATGTGCCATGACAAATCTATGAGTCACCACTCTACCTTAGTTCCACAGCAATTACTGTAGGACTACAATAAAATGCTTGAAATGGGACTACGAAAATAGCAGAGGTCTCAGGTCTTGATTGCAGAGGGTGAGGAGAATAAAGAGCGATGGGGGAGGGAGGACAGACTAGATACTGAATTGGACATGGTGAGTAAAGAAAGTGGGAGGGCACCCATTATAACAGCAGCCACCACTGTGCCAGCAGTAGTAACAACAATAACAATAACAATAATATTTATATAGCGTTTTTCTCCCTGGGGACTCAAAGCGCTGTGACCCTGCATTATGCAGTCTCAAAGGCTAGGGAAAAGAGGTGAGTTTTTAGCCTTTTTTTAAAGCTGTCCAGAGAAGGAGCCTCTCGTACTGATTGTGGAAGTGAGTTCCATAGAGTAGGGGCTGCATAGGAAAAGGCCCGAGCACCAAATGTTAGTACCACACACAGATTAGCAGCTGCCACTATACCAGTAGCAACAGCCAGAGATTAGCAGTTGCCACTATACCAGCAACAACAGATTCACAGCTGCCACTATACGAGCAGCGATAACAGCCACCACTGTGCCAGCAGTAGTACCACACACAGATTAGCAGCTGCCACTATACCAGCAGCAACAGCCACAGATTAGCAGTTGCCACTATACCAGCAGCAACAGCCACAGATTCACAGCTGCCACTATACGAGCAGCGATAACAGCCACCACTGTGCCAGCAGTAGTACCACACACAGATTAGCAGCTGCCACTATACCAGCAGCAACAGCCACAGATTAGCAGTTGCCACTATACCAGCAGCAACAGCCACAGATTCACAGCTGCCACTATACGAGCAGCGATAACAGCCACCACTGTGCCAGCAGTAGTACCACACACAGATTAGCAGCTGCCACTATACCAGCAGCAACAGCCACAGATAAGCAGCTGCCACTATACCAGCAGCAACAGCCACTGATTAGCAGTTACCACTATACCAGCAGCAACAGCCACAGATTCACAGCTGCCACTATACGAGCAGCAATAACAGCCACCACTGTGCCAGCAGTAGTACCACACACAGATTAGCAGCTGCCACTATACCAGCAGCAACAACCACAGATTAGCAGCTGGCACTATACCAGCAGCAACAGCCACTGATTAGCACCCACCATTGCAGCACTGTGTCATGGAGATCTGAACATTTGGCGTGATGTCAGGAGTTGAAAAAGGTTGGGAACCACTATAGTAGAGAAGGGGGACTGCAATGAAATTATTTCACTTGTTAACTGTTGTTTAAGATTGCACACCTTGTAAGGCAAATCATAGCTGGCTGAAAACTGAAGAGGAAGATTAATATTGCATTACAAAAATGACTTAAGTAGCATGGATAAAAAAAGAAAGATGGAATCTAGCTCAACTACCTCTTCATCTTCCTCCTTGGCAATGTAAGAAGTGAATCCGCCATAATCTGTATCCCAGTCTAAATTTAAAAGAGAAAGGGAGAAAAACACCATTTAAAGAGCTGACCATGCAGTTTTCAAACCAAATACGTTGAGCCTACAGATGTGCCACAATGCTTTCTGTCAATATAACCTTTTAAAGCTGGAAAGAAGTTATTCAAAGATTAAAAACGCCTCAGCGTGAATCTCAAGTTGAAGAGCATTAAATATTTGCTTGCTGCTGACTGGTATTGGTAGAGTTTGAACCCTTTCTACAGAGGAAATCTCAATGCTGGTGAAAGGGTCTAATACACAATGTTGTTGCATGCAATCCATTTGGAAGCTAATATCCTCTGTTTCTGCAGCCGAATACAATTTTGCAACCTGGTGGTTGTTATCCCTACGTACTAGAGTTCCAGCTTGCACTGAGTGTTTTGAGTGCAGAGGGTTAATGATTGGTAGGACTTGAGAAGTTGAGTCTATAGGCGTGTACACACGCCAGACTTTTTCAAACTACGGGTCGTCAGTTCCACGTGTGTACAGGCTGTCGTCAGACTGATAAGAATGATTTTGACAGTCTGACAACCCGTAGTTTAAAAAAGTCCAGCGTGTGTACGAGACTTTACAAAGTTAAGTGAGCCAAAACTATTAATACACTGTAAGGAACTAAAAGTAAATCTAGCTATGCTAGACAAATTGCTTTTTTTGTTATACTTATTTTTATTTAGAAAAATAATGATTTCACGTCAATTACATTGCAACTTATCCACATTCTGGTAATGATACATACATCTTAACAATGGAAAGTGGAGAGACAACAGGTAGACTGTGAACATAGCGAAGACCTGTTTGGTAACTTAACAGTGAAAACTTGAACAAACTGGATAAACTCGGTAGGAAAAAAGAGTTAAGTCTCAAGTCTTAAATGAGTAACTTCAGTAAAGGTGTTGATAGTAGATTAAGTCCTCATTTTAGATGAAGAAAGGTTACAGTGCCATCCAATGAAGTTACTTGAGTACTTGAATATATGTGAAATTCTGAGACATGAAATAAGAAAGGGAAAAGAGAGGATAGAATATATTTTCTATGTAGGATTATATAGAAAGATGTGGCCACCACAATACTTATCTGACCTATGCTGCATAATAAGAAAGCATAAGAGGAGGATGCCAAGGGCCTGGTTAGATTGTACAGTTGTGGGTTAGTGGTTAATCCCATATCTAGGACTTCCTACTAATACCTGGAATATGTTAAGGGGGGAATATGTGTCGATTCTACTCAAGGTGGGTGGTAAATAGGAGAGGAATAGGGCCATGAATCCCATATTTTATGGAAATTTAATTCCGTATCTCTCAATGATGCCGTAAGTTGCTCCATATTTTTTGTCCAGTTAATTTTATGGATAACCTCTGATATATCAGGAGGAGCTAATTTTTTCCAGCTAGATGCAATGGCTAATCTAGTAGCGGTTAATATGTGGGTGATGAGACGGTTGGAGTGTTTGGGAATTTTTTTCAAAGGTTTGCCCAGGATCATGTGTAACGCTAGACAAATTGCTTTAATGAAAATCTGTGACAATAAAAATAAATAAATACTTTTCTCAGTGGAAGGACGCGTCTGTATGATCCACAGGCTCCTCCAATTGTCCTCCACCCCACAGCTGCTCGCTGGGACCCTCTTCTTGGTGACTCCGCTCCTGTCAGTGTGCGAACACAGCTGTTCTGCACAGGCTCAAGTACAGCCCACGCAGTAGCACAAAGTCCCTCGTGCACTGAGGAAAAAAAGCCACGCAAAAGTGGCTCAATGCTACTGTGCAGGCGCTGGACATCCCTCGTACACAAATGGGAGCGTGACCACGAGAATACATTTGAGACGGCTTGGCGAATATGTTCAGAAGATCCCAGCACTGAAATGGCAAGGTCAGGGAGGATTGGGGATGTCTCTGCACTATCCAGAGGGTTACCTACTACTGAGGTAAGTATTCTTTTGTTAGCTTCAGGTAGTGTTTAAAAACAGAAGGTATTTGCTACAATTCAGCTAAAAAAACCTGAAGTGAGAGTTATATGGAGGCTGCCATATTTATTTCCTTTTAAACAATACCAGTTGCCTGGCAGCCCTGCTACTCTATGTGGCTGCAGTAATGTCGGAATCACACCAGAAAAAAAGCATGCAACTAATCTTGTCAGATCTGACAAGAATGTCAGAAACACCTGATCTGCTGCATGCTTGTTCAGGGTCTATGGCTAAAAGTATTAGAGGCAGAGGATCAGCAGGGTAGTCAGGCAACTGGTATTGCTTTAAAGGAAATAAATTTGGCAGCCTCCATATCCCACTCCTTACAGTTGTCCTGTAAATCACACCTGAAGTAAGAGTTATATGGAGGATGCCATATTGCTTTCCTTTTTAAAGGGAGCCTAAAGCGAGGCTTCCATATTTATTTCCTTTTAAGCAATACCAGTTCCCTGGCTATCCTGCTAATCTCTTAGGCTTCAATAGTGTCTGAATCACACACCTGAAACAAGCATCTGGCTAATCGAATTAGACTTCAGTCAGAAACATCTGACCTGCATGCTTGTTCAGGGTCTATAGCTACAATTATTAGATGCAGAGGACCAGCAGGAATTCCGGGCAATATGCACTGTTTAAAAATAAATAAATATGGCAGCCTCCATAGCCCTCACTTTAGGTTCCTTTTAACTATGCATTCCTGCTCATTCTCTGCCTCTAACGCTTTTAAGTCATAGACTCTGAACAAGCATCCAAATCAGGTGTTTGGATTAGGTGAATGCTTCTTTCAAGTGTGTGATTCAGACACTGCTGCAGCCACTGAGATCAGCAGGACAGCCAGGCGATTAGTATTGTTTAAACGAAATAAATATGGCAGCCTCCATATCTCTCTCACCTCAAGTGTGCATTAATGTGAACAAAAACGCACTTCCATAATGCATCACTGCTGAATATGCAAATCATTCCTTTATGTTCCTAGAAAAGATGCAGTAATTCTTTGCTAAAGGTTGCCACTAACGGTCCAATTTCTTACGAAAAATTGTTAGAGCAATCAAATAATTCTGATAGGATTGAATGTAAATAATCTCTGTTGATGGGTACAATCAATTACATTGTCAGATTGGATTTTGTTAAACCGAAATTTCGATTTTCTTGTTGGTTGTGATAGGAAGAAAAGATTGGTTCATTGATGGTGTAGTGGACGATGTATTACAATATTTCACTTCTGATCAGAATAATCTGATTGCTCAAACGCTTTTTCATTAGAAATTGGATCGTTAGTGGCCACCTTTACGAACTTACGCATTTACCATATTTTTCTGCATTTATGACGGTTTAGACAACAAAAATCAAGAAAAAAAATACTAAATCTGGTGTGTCTACAGTGCACTGGCATTATAAAGACCTAACACCCCCACCCCAAACTGTTTTTATCCCAGCTACACTTGCACACTACACTGACTACACACGCAAGCTACACTGCCAACACAACCAGCTACACTGACTACACACCCAGCTACACTCCCAGCTACATTGACTACACACCCCTCTACACTGACTACACACCCAGCTAAACTGACTACACACCCTGCTAGATAGACTACCCAACCCAGCTACACTGACTACCCAACCCAGCTACACTGACTACCCAACCCAGCTACACTGACTACCCAACCCGCTACACTGACTACCCAACCCGCTACACTGACTATACCCCGAGCTACACTGACCACACACCCCTACACCCCCCGCTACACGCAATACACCCCCCGCTACACTGACTACGCCCCTAGCTACATTGACTACACACCCCTCTACACTGACTACACACCCAGCTAAACTGACTACACACCCTGCTAGATAGACTACACAACCCAGCTACACTGACTACCCAACCCGCTACAACCGCTACACTGACTACCCAACCCGCTACACTGGCTACCCAACCAGCTACACTGACTATCCCCCGAGCTACACTGACCACACACCCCTACACCCCCCGCTACACGGAATACACCCCCCGCTACACTGACTACACCCCCTGCTACGCTACACTGACTACACCCCCTGCTACGCTGACTACACACCCAGATACACTGACTACGCCCTCCACTACACCCCCAGCTACACTGACTTCACCCCCAGCTACACTGACTACACATGCAAGCTACACTGCCAACACACCCAGCTACACTGAATACACCCCCCCCCCCCCAGCTGCAGTGACTACACCCCCAGCTACACCGACTACACCCCCCTCTACACACCCAGCTAAACTGACTACACAACTCAACTACACTGACTACACAACCCAGCTACACTGACTACACCCCCCTACACACCCAGCTACACTGACTATACCCCGAGATACACTGACTACATCCCGAGCTACACTGACCACACACCACTACACCCCCCACTACACTGACTACACCCCTGCTACACTGACTACGCCCCCCGCTACACACCCAGCTACACTGACTACACACTACACTACACTGACTACACCCTCAGCTACAGTGACTACACATCCCACACCCCCAGCTACAGTGACTACACCCCCAGCTACAGTGACTACACCCCCAGCTACAGTGACTACACTCCCAGCTACACTGACTGACTGAAAAATACTAAATCTGGTGTGTCTACAGTGCAGTAGCATTATAAAGACCTAACACCCCCACCCCAAACTCTCTTTATCCCAGCTACACTTACACACTACACTAACTATACTTATATCTTACTGACTACACACGCAAGATACACTGACTACACACCTAGCTACACTGACTACACACCCAACTACACTCCCAGCTACATTGACTACACACCCCTCTACACTGACTACACACCCCGCTACACTGACTACACCTCCCTACACAACCCGCTACACTGACTACACCCCCAGCTACACTGACTATACCCCGAGCTACACTGACCACACATCCCTACACCCCCCGCTGCACGGAATACACCCCCCGCTACACTGACTACACCCCCAGCTACACTGACTACACACCCCACTACACTGACTACGCCCCCCCACTACACACCCAGCTACACTGACTACACACTACACTACACTGACTACACCCCCAGCTACACTGACTACACACGCAAGCTACTCTGCCAACACACCCAGCTACACTGACTACACACCCAGCTACACTCCCAGCTACATTGACTACACACCCAGCTAAACTGACTACACACCCCGCTACATAGACTACACAACCCAGCTACACTGACTACACACCCCACTACACTGACTACGCCCCCAGCTACACTGACTACGCCCCCCCACTACACACCCAGCTACACTGACTACACACTACACTTCACTGACTACACCCCCAGCTACACTGACTACACACACAAGCTACTCTGCCAACACACCCAGCTACACTGACTATACCCCGAGATACACTGAATACATCCCGAGCTACACTGACCACACACCACTACACCCCCCACTACACTGACTACACCCCCAGCTACACTGACTACACCCCCAGCTACACTGACTACACCCCCCGCTACACACCCAGCTACACTCACTGACTACACAATACACTACACTGACTACACCCCCAGCTACACTGAATACACACCCCACACCCCCAGCTACAGTGACTACACCCCCAGCTACACTGACCACACTTCCAGCTACAGTGACTACACACCCCTCTACACTGACTGACTGAAAAATACTAAATCTGTTGTGTCTACAGTGCAGTAGCATTATAAAGAACTTACACCCCCACCACAAACTGTCTTTATCCCAGCTACACTTACACACTACACTAACTATACTTAAATCTTACTGACTACACACGCAAGCTACACTGCCAACACCCCCAGCTACACTGACTACACACCCCTCTACACTGACTACACACCCAGCTACACTCCCAGCTACATTGACTACACACCCCTCTACACTGACTACACACCCAGCTAAACTGACTACACACCCCGCTACATAGACTACACAACCCAGCTACACTGACTACACAACCCAGCTACACTGACTACACAACCCAGCTACACTGACTACACAACCCAGCTACACTGACTACACCTCCCTACACAACCCGCTACACTGACTACACCCCCAGCTACACTGACTACACAACCCGCTACACTGACTACACCTCCCTACACAACCCGCTACACTGACTACACCCCCAGCTACACTGACTACACAACCCAGCTACACTGACTATACCCCGAGCTACACTGACCACACATCCCTACACCCCCCCCCGCTGCACGGAATACACCCCCCGCTACACTGACTACACCCCCAGCTACACTGACTACACCCCCAGCTACACTGACTACACCCCCAGCTACACTGACTACACACCCCACTACACTGACTACGCCCCCCACTACACACCCAGCTACACTGACTACACACTACACTACACTGACTACACCCCCAGCTACACTGACTACACACGCAAGCTACTCTGCCAACACACCCAGCTACACTGACTACACACCCAGCTACACTCCCAGCTACATTGACTACACACCCAGCTAAACTGACTACACACCCCGCTACATAGACTACACAACCCAGCTACACTGACTACACACTACACTACACTGACTACACCCCCAGCTACACTGACTACACACTACACTACACTGACCACACCCCCAGCTACACTGACTACACACACAAGCTACTCTGCCAACACACCCAGCTACACTGACTATACCCCGAGATACACTGAATACATCCCGAGCTACACTGACCACACACCACTACTACACCCCCCACTACACTGACTACACCCCCAGCTACACTGACTACACCCCCAGCTACACTGACTACACCCCCGCTACACTGACTACGCCCCCCCGCTACACACCCAGCTACACTCACTGACTACACAATACACTACACTGACTACACCCCCAGCTACACTGAATACACACCCCACACCCCCAGCTACAGTGACTACACCCCCAGCTACACTGACTACACACCCCTCTACACTGACTGACTGAAAAATACTAAATCTGTTGTGTCTACAGTGCAGTAGCATTATAAAGACCTAACACCCCCACCACAAACTGTCTTTATCCCAGCTACACTTACACACTACACTAACTATACTTACATCTTACTGACTACACACGCAAGCTACACTGCCAACACCCCCAGCTACACTGACTACACCCCCAGCTACACTGACTACACACCCCTCTACACTGACTACACACCCAGCTACACTCCCAGCTACATTGACTACACACCCCTCTACACTGACTACACACCCAGCTAAACTGGCTACATAAACTACACAACCCAGCTACACGGACTACACAACCCAGCTACACTGACTACACAACCCGCTACACTGACTACACAACCCAGCTACACTGACTACACAACCCAGCTACACTGACTACACAACCTAGCTACACTGACTACACAACCCAGCTACACTGACTACACAACCCAGCTACAGTGACTACACACCCCTCTACACTGACTGACTGAAAAATACTAAATCTGTTGTGTCTACAGTGCAGTAGCATTATAAAGACCTAACACCCCCACCACAAACTGTCTTTATTCCAGCTACACTTACACACTACACTAACTATACTTACATCTTACTGACTACACACGCAAGCTACACTGCCAACACCCCCAGCTACACTGACTACACCCCCAGCTACACTGACTACACACTCCTCTACACTGACTACACACCCAGCTACACTCCCAGCTACATTGACTACACACCCGTCTACACTGACTACACACCCAGCTAAACTGACTACACACCCCGCTACATAGACTACACAACCCAGCTACACTGACTACACACCCCTCTACACTGACTACACACCCAGCTAAACTGACTACACACCCTGCTACATAGACTACACAACCCAGCTACACTGACTACACACCCTGCTACATAGACTACACAACCCAGCTACACTGACTACACAACCCAGCTACACTGACTACACAACCCAGCTACACTGACTACACAACCCAGCTACACTGACTACACAACCCAGCTACACTGACTACACAACCCGCTACACTGACTACACCTCCCTACACAACCCGCTACACTGACTACACCCCCAGCTACACAACCCAGCTACACTGACTATACCCCGAGCTACACTGACCACACATCCCTACACCCCCCGCTGCACGGAATACACCCCCAGCTGCACTGACTACACCCCCAGCTACACTGACTACACACCCCACTACACTGACTACGCCCCCCACTACACACCCAGCTACACTGACTACACACTACACTACACTGACTACACCCCCAGCTACACTGACTACACCCCCAGCTACACTGACTACACACGCAAGCTACTCTGCCAACACACCCAGCTACACTGACTACACACCCAGCTACACTCCCAGCTACATTGACTACACTCCCAGCTACATTGACTACACACCCAGCTAAACTGACTACACACCCCGCTACATAGACTACACAACCCAGCTACACTGACTACACACCCCACTACACTGACTACGCCCCCAGCTACACTGACTACGCCCCCCCACTACACACCCAGCTACACTGACTACACACTACACTACACTGACTACACCCCCAGCTACACTGACTACACACACAAGCTACTCTGCCAACACACCCAGCTACACTGACTATACCCCGAGATACACTGAATACATCCCGAGCTACACTGACCACACACCACTACACCCCCCACTACACTGACTACACCCCCAGCTACACTGACTACACCCCCAGCTACACTGACTACACCCCCGCTACACACCCAGCTACACTCACTGACTACACAATACACTACACTGACTACACCCCCAGCTACACTGAATACACACCCCACACCCCAAGCTACAGTGACTACACCCCCAGCTACACTGACTACACTCCCAGCTACAGTGACTACACACCCCTCTACACTGACTGACTGAAAAATACTAAATCTGTTGTGTCTACAGTGCAGTAGCATTATAAAGACCTAACACCCCCACCCCAAACTGTCTTTATCCCAGCTACACTTACACACTACACTAACTATACTTATATCTTACTGACTACACACGCAAGATACACTGACTACACACCCAGCTACACTGACTACACACCTAGCTACACTGACTACACACCCAACTACACTCCCAGCTACATTGACTACACACCCCTCTACACTGACTACACACCCCGCTACACTGACTACACCTCCCTACACAACCCGCTACACTGACTACACCCCCAGCTACACTGACTATACCCCGAGCTACACTGACCACACATCCCTACACCCCCCGCTGCACGGAATACACCCCCCGCTACACTGACTACACCCCCAGCTACACTGACTACACACCCCACTACACTGACTACGCCCCCCCACTACACACCCAGCTACACTGACTACACACTACACTACACTGACTACACCCCCAGCTACACTGACTACACACCCCACTACACTGATTACGCCCCCCACTACACACCCAGCTACACTGACTACACACTACACTACACTGACTACACCCCCAGCTACACTGACTACACACGCAAGCTACTCTGCCAACACACCCAGCTACACTGACTACACACCCAGCTACACTCCCAGCTACATTGACTACACACCCAGCTAAACTGACTACACACCCCGCTACATAGACTACACAACCCAGCTACACTGACTACACACCCCACTACACTGACTACGCCCCCAGCTACACTGACTACGCCCCCCCACTACACACCCAGCTACACTGACTACACACGTTACACTTCACTGACTACACCCCCAGCTACACTGACTACACACACAAGCTACTCTGCCAACACACCCAGCTACACTGACTATACCCCGAGATACACTGAATACATCCCGAGCTACACTGACCACACACCACTACACCCCCCACTACACTGACTACACCCCCAGCTACACTGACTACACCCCCAGCTACACACCCAGCTACACTCACTGACTACACAATACACTACACTGACTACACCCCCAGCTACACTGAATACACACCCCACACCCCCAGCTACAGTGACTACACCCCCAGCTACACTGACCACACTTCCAGCTACAGTGACTACACACCCCTCTACACTGACTGACTGAAAAATACTAAATCTGTTGTGTCTACAGTGCAGTAGCATTATAAAGAACTTACACCCCCACCACAAACTGTCTTTATCCCAGCTACACTTACACACTACACTAACTATACTTAAATCTTACTGACTACACACGCAAGCTACACTGCCAACACCCCCAGCTACACTGACTACACACCCCTCTACACTGACTACACACCCAGCTACACTCCCAGCTACATTGACTACACACCCCTCTACACTGACTACACACCCAGCTAAACTGACTACACACCCCGCTACATGGACTACACAACCCAGCTACACTGACTACACAACCCAGCTACACTGACTACACAACCCGCTACACTGACTACACCTCCCTACACAACCCGCTACACTGACTACACCCCCAGCTACACTGACTACACAACCCAGCTACACTGACTATACCCCGAGCTACACTGACCACACATCCCTACACCCCCCCGCTGCACGGAATACACCCCCCGCTACACTGACTACACCCCCAGCTACACTGACTACACCCCCAGCTACACTGACTACACACCCCACTACACTGATTACGCCCCCCACTACACACCCAGCTACACTGACTACACACTACACTACACTGACTACACCCCCAGCTACACTGACTACACACGCAAGCTACTCTGCCAACACACCCAGCTACACTGACTACACACCCAGCTACACTCCCAGCTACATTGACTACACACCCAGCTAAACTGACTACACACCCCGCTACATAGACTACACAACCCAGCTACACTGACTACACACCCCACTACACTGACTACGCCCCCAGCTACACTGACTACACACTACACTACACTGACTACACCCCCAGCTACACTGACTACACACACAAGCTACTCTGCCAACACACCCAGCTACACTGACTATACCCCGAGATACACTGAATACATCCCGAGCTACACTGACCACACACCACTACTACACCCCCCACTACACTGACTACACCCCCAGCTACACTGACTACACCCCCAGCTACACTGACTACACCCCCGCTACACTGACTACGCCCCCCGCTACACACCCAGCTACACTCACTGACTACACAATACACTACACTGACTACACCCCCAGCTACACTGAATACACACCCCACACCCCCAGCTACAGTGACTACACCCCCAGCTACACTGACTACACACCCCTCTACACTGACTGACTGAAAAATACTAAATCTGTTGTGTCTACAGTGCAGTAGCATTATAAAGACCTAACACCCCCACCACAAACTGTCTTTATCCCAGCTACACTTACACACTACACTAACTATACTTACATCTTACTGACTACACACGCAAGCTACACTGCCAACACCCCCAGCTACACTGACTACACCCCCAGCTACACTGACTACACACCCCTCTACACTGACTACACACCCAGCTACACTCCCAGCTACATTGACTACACACCCCTCTACACTGACTACACACCCAGCTAAACTGACTACACACCCCGCTACATAGACTACACAACCCGCTACACTGACTACACAACCCAGCTACACTGACTACACAACCCAGCTACACTGACTACACAACCCAGCTACACTGACTACACAACCCAGCTACAGTGACTACACACCCCTCTACACTGACTGACTGAAAAATACTAAATCTGTTGTGTCTACAGTGCAGTAGCATTATAAAGACCTAACACCCCCACCACAAACTGTCTTTATCCCAGCTACACTTACACACTACACTAACTATACTTACATCTTACTGACTACAAACGCAAGCTACACTGCCAACACCCCGAGCTACACTGACTACACCCCCAGCTACACTGACTACACACTCCTCTACACTGACTACACACCCAGCTACACTCCCAGCTACATTGACTACACACCCGTCTACACTGACTACACACCCAGCTAAACTGACTACACACCCCGCTACATAGACTACACAACCCAGCTACACTGACTACACACCCCTCTACACTGACTACACACCCAGCTAAACTGACTACACACCCTGCTACATAGACTACACAACCCAGCTACACTGACTACACAACCCAGCTACACTGACTACACAACCCAGCTACACTGACTACACAACCCAGCTACACTGACTACACAACCCAGCTACACTGACTACACAACCCAGCTACACTGACTACACCTCCCTACACAACCCGCTACACTGACTACACCCCCAGCTACACAACCCAGCTACACTGACTATACCCCGAGCTACACTGACCACACATCCCTACACCCCCCGCTGCACGGAATACACCCCCAGCTGCACTGACTACACCCCCAGCTACACTGACTACACACCCCACTACACTGACTACGCCCCCCACTACACACCCAGCTACACTGACTACACACTACACTACACTGACTACACCCCCAGCTACACTGACTACACACGCAAGCTACTCTGCCAACACACCCAGCTACACTGACTACACACCCAGCTACACTCCCAGCTACATTGACTACACTCCCAGCTACATTGACTACACACCCAGCTAAACTGACTACACACCCCGCTACATAGACTACACAACCCAGCTACACTGACTACACACCCCACTACACTGACTACGCCCCCAGCTACACTGACTACGCCCCCCCACTACACACCCAGCTACACTGACTACACACTACACTACACTGACTACACCCCCAGCTACACTGACTACACACACAAGCTACTCTGCCAACACACCCAGCTACACTGACTATACCCCCGAGATACACTGAATACATCCCGAGCTACACTGACCACACACCACTACACCCCCCACTACACTGACTACACCCCCAGCTACACTGACTACACCCCCAGCTACACTGACTACACCCCCGCTACACTGACTACGCCCCCCGCTACAAACACCCAGCTACACTCACTGACTACACAATACACTACACTGACTACACCCCCAGCTACACTGACTACACACCCAGCTACACTGACTACACACCCCACTACACTGACTACGCCCCCCACTACACACCCAGCTACACTGACTACACACTACACTACACTGACTACACCCCCAGCTACACTGACTACACACGCAAGCTACTCTGCCAACACACCCAGCTACACTGACTACACACCCAGCTACACTCCCAGCTACATAGACTACACACCCAGCTAAACTGACTACACACCCCGCTACATAGACTACACAACCCAGCTACACTGACTACACACCCCACTACACTGACTACGCCCCCAGCTACACTGACTACGCCCCCCCACTACACACCCAGCTACACTGACTACACACTACACTACACTGACTACACCCCCAGCTACACTGACTACACACACAAGCTACTCTGCCAACACACCCAGCTACACTGACTATACCCCGAGATACACTGAATACATCCCGAGCTACACTGACCACACACCACTACACCCCCCACTACACTGACTACACCCCCAGCTACACTGACTACACCCCCAGCTACACTGACTACACCCCCGCTACACTGACTACGCCCCCCGCTACACACCCAGCTACACTCACTGACTACACAATACACTACACTGACTACACCCCCAGCTACACTGAATACACACCCCACACCCCCAGCTACAGTGACTACACCCCCAGCTACACTGACTACACTCCCAGCTACAGTGACTACACACCCCTCTACACTGACTGACTGAAAAATACTAAATCTGTTGTGTCTACAGTGCAGTAGCATTATAAAGACCTAACACCCCCACCACAAACTGTCTTTATCCCAGCTACACTTACACACTACACTAACTATACTTACATCTTACTGACTACACACGCAAGCTACACTGCCAACACCCCCAGCTACACTGACTACACCCCCAGCTACACTGACTACACACCCCTCTACACTGACTACACACCCAGCTACACTCCCAGCTACATTGACTACACACCCCTCTACACTGACTACACACCCAGCTAAACTGACTACACACCCCGCTACATAGACTACACAACCCAGCTACACTGACTACACAACCCAGTTACACTGACTACACAACCCAGCTACAGTGACTACACACCCCTCTACACTGACTGACTGAAAAATACTAAATGTGTTGTGTCTACAGTGCAGTAGCATTATAAAGACCTAACACCCCCACCACAAACTGTCTTTATCCCAGCTACACTTACACACTACACTAACTATACTTACATCTTACTGACTACACACGCAAGCTACACTGCCAACACCCCCAGCTACACTGACTACACCCCCAGCTACACTGACTACACACCCCTCTACACTGACTACACACCCAGCTACACTCCCAGCTACATTGACTACACACCCCTCTACACTAACTACACACCCAGCTAAACTGACTACACACCCCGCTACATAGACTACACAACCCAGCTACACTGACTACACAACCCGTTACACTGACTACACAACCCGCTACACTGACTACCCAACCCGCTACACTGACTACCCAAGCCGCTACACTGACTACACCCCCCTACACAACCCGCTACACTGACTATACCACGAGCTACACTGACTACACACCCCACTACACTGACTACACCCCCAGCTACACTGACTACACACGCAAGCTACTCTGCCAACACACCCAGCTACACTGACTACACACCCAGCTACACCGACTACACACCCAGCTACACCGACTACACTCCCAGCTACACCGACTACACTCCCAGCTACACCGACTACACTCCCAGCTACACCGACTACACTCCCAGCTACACCGACTACACTCCCAGCTACACCGACTACACTCCCAGCTACACCGACTACACTCCCAGCTACACCGACTACACTCCCAGCTACACCGACTACACACCCAGCTAAACTGACTACACACCCCGCTACATAGACTACACAACCCAGCTACACTGACTACACAACCCGTTACACTGACTACACAACCCGCTACACTGACTACCCAACCCGCTACACTGACTACACCCCCAGCTACACTGACTATACCCTGAGCTACACTGACCACACACCCCTACACCCCCCGCTACACTGACTACAACCCCAGCTACATTAACTACACAGCCCAATACACTGACTACACTACACACTACACTGACTACACCCCCAGCTACAGTGACTACACACTACACTACACTGACTACACCCCCAGCTACACTGACTACACACGCAAGCTACTCTGCCAACACACCCAGCTACACTGACTATACACCCAGCTACACCGACTACACTCCCAGCTACATTGACTACACACCCTGCTACACTGACTACACACCCAGCTACATAGACTACACAACCCAGCTACACTGACTACACAACTCGTTACACTGACTACACAACCCGCTACACTGACTACCCAACCCGCTACATTGACTACACCCCCAACTACACTGACTATACCCCGAGCTACACTGACCACACACCCCTACACCCCCCGCTACACTGACTATACCCCCAGCTACACTGACTACACACCCCACTACACTGACTACACACCCCACTACACTGACTACGCCCCCCACTACACACCCAGCTACACGGACTACACACTACACTACACTGACTACACCCTCAGCTACACTGACTACACACTACACTACACTGACTACACCCCCAGCTACACTGACTACACACGCAAGCTACTCTGCCAACACACCCAGCTACACTGACAACACACCCAGCTACACTGACAACACACCCAGCTACACTGACTATACACCCAGCTACACCGACTACACTCCCAGCTACATTGACTACACACCCAGCTACATTGACTACACACCCAGCTAAACTGACTACACACCCCGCTACATAGACTACACAACCCAGCTACACTGACTACACAACCCGCTACACTGACTACCCAACCCGCTACACAACCCGCTACACTGACTACACAACCCGCTACACTGACTACACAACCCGCTACACTGACTACACCTCCAGCTACACTGACTACACCCCGAGCTACACTGACCACACACCTCTACACCCCCCGCTACACGGAATACATCCCCCGCTACATTGACTACACCACCAGCTACTGACTACACCCCCTGCTACACTGACTACACCCCCTGCTACACTGACTACACCCCGAGCTAAACTGACTATACCCCGAGCTACACTGACCACACACCCCTACACCCCCCGCTACACGGAATACACCCCCTGCTACACGGTATACGCCCCCAGGTACACTGACTACGCCCCCAGCTACACACCCAGCTACACTGACTACACACTACACTACACTGACTACACCCCCAGCTACACTGACTACACACGCAAGCTACTCTGCCAACACACCCAGCTACACAGACTACACACCCAGCTACATTGACTACACACCCCTCTACACTGACTACACACCCAGCTAAACTGACTACACAACCCAGCTACACTGACTACACAACCCGCTACACTGACTACACAACCCGCTACACTGACTACACAACCCGCTACACTGACTACACAACCCGCTACACTGACTACACAACCCAACTACACTGACTACCCAACCCGCTACACGGAATACACCCCCCGCTACACGGAATACACCCCCGCTACATTGACTACACCACCAGCTACTGACTACAGCCCCTGCTACACTGACTACACCCCCTGCTACACTGACTACACCCCCTGCTACACTGACTACACCCCCTGCTACACTGACTACACCCCCTACTACACTGACTACGCCCCCTACTACACTGACTACGCCCCCAGCTACACTGACTACACCCCCAGCTACACTGACTACGCCCCCAGCTACACTGACTACGCCCCCCACTACACACCCAGCTACACTGACTACACACTACACTACACTGACTACACTCCCAGCTACACTGAATACACATGCAAGCTACACTGCCAACACACCCAGCTACACTGAATACACACCCCCAGCTACAGTGAATACACACCCAGCTACACCGACTACACACCCAGCTAAACTGACTACACAACCCAACTACACTGACTACACAACCCGCTACACTGACTACACAACCCGCTACACTGACTACACAATCCGCTACACTGACTACACCCCCAGCTAAACTGACTATACCCCGAGCTACACTGATCACACCCCCCTACACCCCCCGCTACACGGAATACACCCCCCGCTACACGGAATACGCCCCCAGCTACACTGACTACGCCCCCAGCTACACACCCAGCTACACTGACTACACACTACACTACACTGACTACACCCCCAGCTACACTGACTACACACGCAAGCTACTCTGCCAACACACCCAGCTACACAACCCGCTACACTGACTACACAACCCAGCTACACTGACTACACAACCCGTTACCCTGACTACACAACCAGCTACACTGCCTACACCCCCAGCTACACTGACTATACCCCTAGCTACACTGACCACACACCCCTACAACCCCCGCTACACGGAATACACCCCCCGCTACACTGACTACACCGCCTGCTACACTGACTAGACATCCCACTACACTGACTACGCCCCCAGCTACACTGACTACGCCCCCCACTACACACCCAGCTACACTGACTACACACTACACTACACTGACTACACATGCAAGCTACACTGCCAACACACCCAGCTACACTGAATACACACCCCCAGCTACAGTGACTACACACCCCTCTACACCGACTACACACCCAGCTAAAACTGACTACACAACCCAACTACACTGACTACACAACCCAACTACACTGACTACACAACCCAGCTACACCGACTAAACCCCCTACACACCCAGCTACACTGACTATACCCCGAGATACACTGACTACACCGCGAGCTACACTGACCACACACCACTACACCCCCCGCTACACGGAATACACCCCCCACTACACTGACCACACCCCCAGCTACACTGACCACACCCCCAGCTACACTGACTACACACCCCACTACACTGACTACGACCCCCACTACACACCCAGCTACACTGACTACACACTACACTACACTGACTACACCCCCAGCTACACTGACTACACACCCCTCTACACTGACTACACACCCCTCTACACTGACTACACACCCTGACTACACAAACCCAGCTACACTGATTACACCCCTCTACACACCCTGCTACACTGACTATACCCCGAGATACACTGACTACACCCGGAGATACACTGACCACACACCCCTACACCCCCCGCTACACTGACTACACCCCCTGCTACACTGACTACATCTTCTGCTACACTGACATTTTCACACTGCACACCTTGCTACACTGACTACACACACATCTTCACTGACAACACAACTAGCTACACTGACTAAACACACACACACACACACACACACACACACCTTCACAGACTACACATGCCGCTACACTGAATACACACCCCACTACACTGACTACAGCCCCAGCTACACTATCTACACACCTAGCTACACTGACTACACATCCCAGCTACAATAAATACACACCCCGCTACACTGACTACACACCCACCTACAATGACTACACTTACATCTTCACAGACTACACTCCCAGCTACACACACACACACACACACACACACACACACACACACACACACACACACACACACACACACACACACACACACACACACACACACACACACACACACACAGCTACACTGACTACACCCCCCGCTACACTGACTACACCCCCCGCTACACTGACTATACACCACGATACACTGACTATACACCACGATACACTGACTATACAACCAGCAACACTGACTACACACCCAGCAACACTGACTACACTTACAGCTACACTGACTACACTTACATCTTGACAGACTACACAAAGCTACACTAACTACACACCCCGCTACACTAACTACACACCCAGCTAAACTGACTACACACCCCGCTACATAGACTACACAACCCAGCTACACTGACTACACAACCCGCTACACTGACTACCCAACCCGCTACACTGACTACACCCCCAGCTACACTGACTATACCCTGAGCTACACTGACCACACCCCCCTACACCCCCCGCTACACGGAATACACCCCCCCCCCCCCCCCGCTACACTGACTACAACCCCAGCTACATTCACTACACAGCCCACTACACTGACTACACCCCCAGCTACACTGACTACACACTACACTACACTGACTACACCCCCAGCTACACTGACTACACACGCAAGCTACTCTGCCAACACACCCAGCTACACTGACTATACACCCAGCTACACCGACTACACTCCCAGCTACATTGACTACACACCCTTCTACACTGACTACACACCCAGCTAAACTGACTACACACCCCGCTACATAGACTACACAACCCAGCTACACTGACTACACAACCCGTTACACTGACTACACAACCCGCTACACTGACTACCCAACCCGCTACACTGACTACCCAACCCGCTACACTGACTACCCAACCCGCTACACTGACTACCCAACCCGCTACACTGACTACACCCCCAACTACACTGACTATACCCCGAGCTACACTGACCACACACCCCTACACCCCCCGCTACACTGACTACACCTCCAGCTACACTGACTACACACCCCACTACACTGACTACGCCCCCCACTACACTACACTGACTACACCCCCAGCTACACTGACTACACACGCAAGCTACTCTGCCAACACACCCAGCTACACTGACAACACACCCAGCTACACTGACTACACTCCCAGCTACATTGACTATACACCCAGCTAAACTGACTACACACCCCGCTACATAGACTACACAACCCAGCTACACTGACTACACAACCCGCTACACTGACTACCCAACCCGCTACACAACCCGCTACACTGACTACACAACCCGCTACACTGACTACACAACCCGCTACACTGACTACACCTCCAGCTACACTGACTACACCCCGAGCTACACTGACCACACACCTCTACAACCCCGCTACACGGAATACATCCCCCGCTACATTGACTACACCACCAGCTACTGACTACACCCCCTGCTACACTGACTACACCCCCTGCTACACTGACTACACCCCGAGCTAAACTGACTATACCCCGAGCTACACTGACCACACACCCCTACACCCCCCGCTACACGGAATACACCCCCTGCTACACGGTATACGCCCCCAGGTACACTGACTACGCACCCAGCTACACTGACTACACACTACACTACACTGACTACACACGCAAGCTACTCTGCCAACACACCCAGCTACACAGACTACACACCCAGCTACATTGACTACACACCCCTCTACACTGACTACACACCCAGCTAAACTGACTACACAACCCAGCTACACTGACTACACAACCCGCTACACTGACTACACAACCCGCTACACTGACTACACAACCCGCTACACTGACTACACAACCCGCTACACTGACTACACAACCCGCTAAACTGACTACACAATCCAACTACACTGACTACCCAACCCGCTACACGGAATACACCCCCCGCTACACGGAATACACCCCCGCTACATTGACTACACCACCAGCTACTGACTACAGCCCCTGCTACACTGACTACACCCCCTGCTACACTGACTACACCACCAGCTACACTGACTACACCCCCTGCTACACTGACTACACCCCCTGCTACACTGACTACACCCCCTGCTACACTGACTACACCCCCTGCTACACTGACTACACCCCTTGCTACACTGACTACACCCCCTGCTACACTGACTACACCCCCTGCTACACTGACTACACCCCCTACTACACTGACTACGCCCCCAGCTACACTGACTACGCCCCCAGCTACACTGACTACACCCCCTGCTACACTGACTACACCCCCAGCTACACTGACTACACACTACACTACACTGACTACACCCCCAGCTACACTGAATACACATGCAAGCTACACTGCCAACACACCCAGCTACACTGAATACACACCCCCAGCTACAGTGAATACACACCCAGCTAAACTGACTACACAACCCAACTACACTGACTACACAACCCGCTACACTGACTACACAACCCGCTACACTGACTACACCCCCAGCTAAACTGACTATACCCCGAGCTACACTGATCACACACCCCTATACCCCCCCCGCTACACGGAATACACCCCCCGCTACACGGAATACGCCCCCAGCTACACTGACTACGCCCCCAGCTACACACCCAGCTACACTGACTACACACTACACTACACACGCAAGCTACTCTGCCAACACACCCAGCTACACAACCCGCTACACTGACTACACAACCCAGCTACACTGACTACACAACCCAGCTACACTGACTACACACCCCGCTACATAGACTACACAACCCAGCTACACTGACTACACAACCCGTTACCCTGACTACACAACCCGTTACCCTGACTACACAACCCGTTACCCTGACTACACAACCCGTTACCCTGACTACACAACCAGTTACACTGCCTACACAACCCGCTACACTGCCTACACCCCCAGCTACACTGACTATACCCCCAGCTACACTGACTATACCCCTAGCTACACTGACCACACACCCCTACAACCCCCGCTACACGGAATACACCCCCCGCTACACTGACTACACCGCCTGCTACACTGACTACACATCCCACTACACTGACTACGCCCCCAGCTACACTGACTACGCCCCCCACTACACACCCAGCTACACTGACTACACACTACACTGACTACACATGCAAGCTACACTGCCAACACACCCAGCTACACTGAATACACACCCCCAGCTACAGTGACTACACACCCCTCTACACCGACTACACACCCAGCTAAACTGACTACACAACCCAACTACACTGACTACACAACCCAACTACACTGACTACACAACCCAGCTACACCGACTAAACCCCCTACACACCCAGCTACACTGACTATACCCCGAGATACACTGACTACACCGCGAGCTACACTGACCACACACCACTACACCCCCCGCTACACGGAATACACCCCCCACTACACTGACCACACCCCCAGCTACACTGACCACACCCCCAGCTACACTGACTACACACCCCACTACACTGACTACGCCCCCCACTACACACCCAGCTACACTGACTACACACTACACTACACTGACTACACCCCCAGCTACACTGACTATACACCCCTCTACACTGACTACACACCCTGACTACACAAACCCAGCTACACTGATTACACCCCCCTACACACCCTGCTACACTGACTATACCCCGAGATACACTGACTACACCCGGAGATACACTGACCACACACCCCTACACCCCCCGCTACACTGACTACATCTTTTGCTACACTGACATTTTCAGACTGCACACCTTGCTACACTGACTACACACACATCTTCACTGACAACACAACTAGCTACACTGACTAAACACACACACACACACACACACACACACACCTTCACAGACTACACATGCCGCTACACTGACTACAAACACCGCTACACTGACTACAGCCCCAGCTACACTATCTACACACCTCGCTACACTGACTACACATCCCAGCTACAATAAATACACACCCCGCTACACTGACTACACACCCACCTACAATGACTACACTTACATCTTCACAGACTACACTCCCAGCTACACACACACACACACACACACACACACACACACACACACACACACACACTTACACTGACTACACCCCCCGCTACACTGACTACACCCCCCGCTACACTGACTACACCCCCCGCTACACTGACTATACACCACGATACACTGACTATACAACCAGCAACACTGACTACACACCCAGCAACACTGACTACACTTACAGCTACACTGACTACACTTACATCTTGACAGACTACACAAAGCTACACTAACTACACACCCCGCTACACTAACTACACACCCAGCTAAACTGACTACACACCCCGCTACATAGACTACACAACCCAGCTACACTGACTACACAACCCGCTACACTGACTACCCAACCCGCTACACTGACTACACCCCCAGCTACACTGACTATACCCTGAGCTACACTGACCACACCCCCCTACACCCCCCGCTACACGGAATACACCCCCCCCCCCCGCTACACTGACTACAACCCCAGCTACATTCACTACACAGCCCACTACACTGACTACACCCCCAGCTACACTGACTACACACTACACTACACTGACTACACCCCCAGCTACACTGACTACACACGCAAGCTACTCTGCCAACACACCCAGCTACACTGACTATACACCCAGCTACACCGACTACACTCCCAGCTACATTGACTACACACCCTTCTACACTGACTACACACCCAGCTAAACTGACTACACACCCCGCTACATAGACTACACAACCCAGCTACACTGACTACACAACCCGCTACACTGACTACACAACCCGTTACACTGACTACACAACCCGCTACACTGACTACCCAACCCGCTACACTGACTACCCAACCCGCTACACTGACTACCCAACCCGCTACACTGACTACCCAACCCGCTACACTGACTACACCCCCAACTACACTGACTATACCCCGAGCTACACTGACCACACACCCCTACACCCCCCGCTACACTGACTACACCTCCAGCTACACTGACTACACACCCCACTACACTGACTACGCCCCCCACTACACTACACTGACTACACCCCCAGCTACACTGACTACACACGCAAGCTACTCTGCCAACACACCCAGCTACACTGACAACACACCCAGCTACACTGACTACACTCCCAGCTACATTGACTATACACCCAGCTAAACTGACTACACACCCCGCTACATAGACTACACAACCCAGCTACACTGACTACACAACCCGCTACACTGACTACCCAACCCGCTACACAACCCGCTACACTGACTACACAACCCGCTACACTGACTACACAACCCGCTACACTGACTACACCTCCAGCTACACTGACTACACCCCGAGCTACACTGACCACACACCTCTACAACCCCGCTACACGGAATACATCCCCCGCTACATTGACTACACCACCAGCTACTGACTACACCCCCTGCTACACTGACTACACCCCCTGCTACACTGACTACACCCCGAGCTAAACTGACTATACCCCGAGCTACACTGACCACACACCCCTACACCCCCCGCTACACGGAATACACCCCCTGCTACACGGTATACGCCCCCAGGTACACTGACTACGCACCCAGCTACACTGACTACACACTACACTACACTGACTACACACGCAAGCTACTCTGCCAACACACCCAGCTACACAGACTACACACCCAGCTACATTGACTACACACCCCTCTACACTGACTACACACCCAGCTAAACTGACTACACAACCCAGCTACACTGACTACACAACCCGCTACACTGACTACACAACCCGCTACACTGACTACACAACCCGCTACACTGACTACACAACCCGCTACACTGACTACACAACCCGCTAAACTGACTACACAATCCAACTACACTGACTACCCAACCCGCTACACGGAATACACCCCCCGCTACACGGAATACACCCCCGCT
Source organism: Hyperolius riggenbachi (assembly GCF_040937935.1). Classification (NCBI taxonomy): domain Eukaryota; kingdom Metazoa; phylum Chordata; class Amphibia; order Anura; family Hyperoliidae; genus Hyperolius; species Hyperolius riggenbachi. The sequence continues at coordinate 186,359,563 of NC_090656.1, forward strand.
ACATTGACTACACCACCAGCTACTGACTACAGCCCCTGCTACACTGACTACACCCCCTGCTACACTGACTACACCACCAGCTACACTGACTACACCCCCTGCTACACTGACTACACCCCCTGCTACACTGACTACACCCCCTGCTACACTGACTACACCCCCTGCTACACTGACTACACCCCCTGCTACACTGACTACACCCCCTGCTACACTGACTACACCCCCTGCTACACTGACTACACCCCCTGCTACACTGACTACACCCCCTACTACACTGACTACGCCCCCAGCTACACTGACTACGCCCCCAGCTACACTGACTACACCCCCTGCTACACTGACTACACCCCCAGCTACACTGACTACACACTACACTACACTGACTACACCCCCAGCTACACTGAATACACATGCAAGCTACACTGCCAACACACCCAGCTACACTGAATACACACCCCCAGCTACAGTGAATACACACCCAGCTAAACTGACTACACAACCCAACTACACTGACTACACAACCCGCTACACTGACTACACAACCCGCTACACTGACTACACCCCCAGCTAAACTGACTATACCCCGAGCTACACTGATCACACACCCCTATACCCCCCCCGCTACACGGAATACACCCCCCGCTACACGGAATACGCCCCCAGCTACACTGACTACGCCCCCAGCTACACACCCAGCTACACTGACTACACACTACACTACACACGCAAGCTACTCTGCCAACACACCCAGCTACACAACCCGCTACACTGACTACACAACCCAGCTACACTGACTACACAACCCAGCTACACTGACTACACACCCCGCTACATAGACTACACAACCCAGCTACACTGACTACACAACCCGTTACCCTGACTACACAACCCGTTACCCTGACTACACAACCCGTTACCCTGACTACACAACCAGTTACACTGCCTACACAACCCGCTACACTGCCTACACCCCCAGCTACACTGACTATACCCCCAGCTACACTGACTATACCCCCAGCTACACTGACTATACCCCTAGCTACACTGACCACACACCCCTACAACCCCCGCTACACGGAATACACCCCCCGCTACACTGACTACACCGCCTGCTACACTGACTACACATCCCACTACACTGACTACGCCCCCAGCTACACTGACTACGCCCCCCACTACACACCCAGCTACACTGACTACACACTACACTGACTACACATGCAAGCTACACTGCCAACACACCCAGCTACACTGAATACACACCCCCAGCTACAGTGACTACACACCCCTCTACACCGACTACACACCCAGCTAAACTGACTACACAACCCAACTACACTGACTACACAACCCAACTACACTGACTACACAACCCAGCTACACCGACTAAACCCCCTACACACCCAGCTACACTGACTATACCCCGAGATACACTGACTACACCGCGAGCTACACTGACCACACACCACTACACCCCCCGCTACACGGAATACACCCCCCACTACACTGACCACACCCCCAGCTACACTGACCACACCCCCAGCTACACTGACTACACACCCCACTACACTGACTACGCCCCCCACTACACACCCAGCTACACTGACTACACACTACACTACACTGACTACACCCCCAGCTACACTGACTATACACCCCTCTACACTGACTACACACCCTGACTACACAAACCCAGCTACACTGATTACACCCCCCTACACACCCTGCTACACTGACTATACCCCGAGATACACTGACTACACCCGGAGATACACTGACCACACACCCCTACACCCCCCGCTACACTGACTACATCTTTTGCTACACTGACATTTTCAGACTGCACACCTTGCTACACTGACTACACACACATCTTCACTGACAACACAACTAGCTACACTGACTAAACACACACACACACACACACACACACACACACCTTCACAGACTACACATGCCGCTACACTGACTACAAACACCGCTACACTGACTACAGCCCCAGCTACACTATCTACACACCTCGCTACACTGACTACACATCCCAGCTACAATAAATACACACCCCGCTACACTGACTACACACCCACCTACAATGACTACACTTACATCTTCACAGACTACACTCCCAGCTACACACACACACACACACACACACACACACACACACACACACACACACACACACACACTTACACTGACTACACCCCCCGCTACACTGACTACACCCCCCGCTACACTGACTACACCCCCCGCTACACTGACTATACACCACGATACACTGACTATACAACCAGCAACACTGACTACACACCCAGCAACACTGACTACACTTACAGCTACACTGACTACACTTACAGCTACACTGACTACACTTACATCTTGACAGACTACACAAAGCTACACTAACTACACACCCCGCTACACTAACTACACACCCAGCCATACTGACTACACTTACATCTTGACAGACTGCACCCCCGCTACACTGATCACACCCAGCTACACTGACTACACTTACATCTTCACATACTACACACCCAGCAACATTGACTATGCACCATGCTACACATCCTGCTACACTGGCTTCACACCCCACTACAGTGACTACAACCCCTGCTACACTGACTCCACACCCAGCTGCAATGACTACACACCTTGCTACACCAATTTCATTCACATCTACACTGACTACACACCCAGCTACACTGACTACACTTATATATACACTGACTACACAATTAATTACACTGACAACACACCCAGCAACATTGATTACACACCCCGCTACACTGACTATACACCCAGCTACACTAACTACACACCAAGTTCGAGTGACTCACTTACATCTTCACAAACTACACACCCAGCTACAATGACTGCACAACCCTCTACACTGACTACACAACCAGCTAAACTGACTACACTTACATCTTCACATACTACACACCAGCTACACTGACTACTCCCCCCACTACACTGACTCCACACCCAGCTGCAATGACTCCACATCTTGCTACACCAATTTCATTCACATCTACACTGACTACACACCAAGCTACACTGACTACACGTACATCTTCACAGACTACACAACCAGCTACACAACGCGCTACACTGAGTACACAACACGCTACACTGACTACACAACGCACTACATTGAATACACACCCAGCTACACCGACTACACACCCAACTACACTGACTACACACCCAGCTACACTGACTCACATCTTCACAGACTACCCACCCAGCTACAATGACTACACAACCAGCTACACCAATTACACTCACATCTACACTGACTACACAACCAGTTACACTGACTACACACCCTGCTACACTGACAACACACCCAGCTACACTGACGACACACCAAGCTACAATGACTACATTTACATCTTGACAGACTACACAGCCAGCTACACTGACTACACTCACATCTGCACACAAAGGTACACCGACTACACACCCAGCTACACTGATTACACTCCTAGCTACACTGACTACACTCATATCTACACCGGCTACACTCACCTCTACACTGACTATAGACTCAGCTACGCCGACTACCCAGCCAGCTACAACAACGACATACCCCACTACGAAGACTTACCTCTACATTGACTACAGACCCAGCTACTCCAACAACACACCCCTCTATGACCACTACACACCCCGCTACGACGACTACACAACCCGCTATACCGACTAGAATACTAAACTACACAGACATCTACACTGACTTCTCTCACATCTACACCGCCTACCATTCCAGCTACACAAGACTACACACCCAGCTACACCAACTACACACCCCACTACACTGGCTACACACCCAGCTACACTGACTACACACCCAGCTACACTGACTACACACCTTGCTACGCCAACCACACTCGCATCTACACTGACTACACAACCAGCTAGAATGACTGCACATTCAGACACTCTGCTACTCTCACTACTACACTCTCTACTACACTCTCTGCTACTCTCAGAAAAACTCTCAGCTATGCTGCCTGCACAACCAGCTACATTGATTGAACACCCAGCTACTCTCAGGTATTCTATACAACGGCAGAATCAGCATGTATCGCTGGATGAGTACACCTAAACCCCTTTAGGGCGTGCAAAGTTCTACGCAAAGTTTAGCGCTGCCTGTAGCGCACAAAAGGTCGCACCGGGTGCGCCAAAAACGTTGCACTGGGTACGCCTAAAAAGTCACACGGGGTGCCGTTTTGGGCGCACACCCGGTGCGACTGTTTAGGCGCACCCGGTGCGACGTTTCGCTCGCTACAGGCAGCACTAAACTTTGCGCACATTCAATAAAAGCTTTAGGCGTACTAACTGCTTAGCACCCTAATTAGCACGCCCAAAGCTTTTAGGCGTGCTAACGGAGTTAGCACCCTTTTGTAAATCAAGCCCCTTGACTTTTTTACCCCAATTATATGCTGAAAAATACAGTAAATGTCAAAGAGTGACTGAGTCTTGCATTCTTGTAGATCTAAAAAATTACAAAGTATATAGACTATTCAGCTAATTTTATCTCCAAAATGCTGGCAAGATCATAGTGTAAAATAGCTGTAGTAAGCCTGAGTCTTAGGACTTAAGCGAATTACACACCCCCAGATGGATCGGGGATCTCCATCAACAAACGATCATTCTGAGATCTATCTGGCCGAATCTGCAAGCCTTTGCGCTATCGTAAACGAACGATACACAATCTCGTCAAAACCCGTGAAAATCAATGCAGTTTAAATCTTTAGGCAGACCCAAGAAGGGAAATGGTAAAACTGACCTTCACATCCGCAGAACCACATAAGGTCCAGAGCAAATTCTTGGCGCTCAGGATCGTGGTCATGAATCAAGGTGTAGTGCCCATGTTCCCAGTGCCGGAGCTCTCCATAGCACATGGGAACTCTGTCACCTATTACAGAGAGGACAGGAGATTGTGTCAGTGAGCAGTTACTGTGCACGCATAACTGGGGGTGACTACAAGCATCGGTGCTCCTAGACTCTGCGCGCAGCGGTGCTCCTAGACTCTGCACGCAGCGGTGCTCCTAGACTCTGCACGCAGCGGTGCTCCTAGACTCTGCAGGCAGCGGTGCTTCTAGACTCTGCAGGCAGCGATGCAGCAATATTCTGCATGCAGCAATACTCTGCGCGCAGCGGTGCTCCTAGACTCTGCGCGCAGCGGTGCTCCTAGACTCTGCGCGCAGCGGTGCTCCTAGACTCTGCGCGCAGCGGTGCTCCTAGACTCTGCGCGCAGCGGTGCTCCTAGACTCTGCGCGCAGCGGTGCTCCTAGACTCTGCGCGCAGCGGTGCTCCTAGACTTACTTCCTGTTTCAGTTGTTGGATTTCTGTCAGCTTCAGAGGTCCTCACATTCACCTCAGATGATCCCTCCTCTTCATCATCAGACTCTTCATTGTTGGCAGCCAGGAAATGCAGCTTGAGGCCAGAAAGATTGGACAGCAGCAAAAAGAAAGCCTCAGATTTCAGTAGCTCCATACAGGATTTCAGAGCCTCTGGCAGGTCTCCCTCAGCCCTCTTATAACACCTAAAACACATTCAGACAGGAGAACAAGACAAAGAAAGACAAACTTACTTGTGGTAACGTCTTTTCCAGGAGTCGGAAGGACAGCAACCCTGAGACTTGTCTCCTTCCATTTTAGATTGGACAGGACGCTAGTTAAAAAATTAACATAATGAGATTAGGCAGGAACAGGCAGCATATATAAGACAGCATTCCCTTACCCTCCTCAGTAATAAAAAAGACTCCACACAGAATGATGCTTCAACAAATTTCTTTTATTCGGGTGGGTAGCAAGGGTGCTGTCCTTCCGACTCCTGGAAAAGACGTTACCACAAGTAAGTTTGTCTTTCCAGGACGTCTCAGGACAGCAACCCTGAGAAGATAAACAAGAAACTTTATTAGGGAGGGATAACAGCCTGCAACACACGTCTACCAAAACATAAATCAGAATTGGATGATAAGTCCAGTCTATAATGTTTAACGAACGTATTGTGGCTTGACCAGGTAGCCGCTTTACATATCTGCTCTATAGTAGCTCCTGCCCTCTCTGCCCATGATGTTGACACAGCTCTAGTTGAATGTGCTTTCACTGGTCCAGATAATTGCTTTCCCTGTTGGATATAGGATAATGCAATGGCCTGTCTGATCCATCTTGCTATGGATGATTTAGAGGCCTGTCTGCCACGGCCTTTACCAGCAAAGAGAATCAACAAAGCGTTGGATTTCCTCCAAGATTTAGATTGTTGAATGTACTGTATTAAACACCTCCTCACATCGAGACAGTGCATCTTTTCCTCTTTCTGATTTGATGGGTTACTACAGAAGGTTGGTAATAGGATCTCCTGAGATGTATGAAATTTGGATACAATCTTGGGTAGAAAAGAGATATCTAGGCGAAGAGTTACTCTGTCTTCTGAAATGGTACAGTATGGTTCATTGACTGATAACGCCTGTAATTCTCCCACTCTTCGTGCAGAAGTTATGGCTAGAAGAAAAGCCATTTTCAAGGTGAGATGTTTCTCTGAGATTTCCGAGATTGGTTCGAAAGGAGCTTCACATAGAGCCTGCAATACTGTGTTCAAGTCCCAAGTAGGTACTTTTATCTGTACTGCAGGTCTTAGTCTTTTTAGTGCCCTAAAAAAACGGACAACGTATTCCTCCTCCGCCAATCTTCTCTCTAAGAAAACACTCAATGCCGCGGTCTGAACCTTCAGAGTACTAGAGCTCAGGCCTTTTTGGAATCCCTCCTGCAAGAACTCCAGCACTGAAGAAGAGAGGACTGGATCTTTAGATGTAGATGTACACCAGTTGCTATAGGTATTCCATGCTTTAGCGTAAATCTGTCTTGTCACTTTCTTCCTGCTCTGGATAAGTGTCTCTGACAACCTGTTAGAGAATCCTTTCCTCTTTAATAGTTGCCACTCAGGCTCCAGGCAGAAAGGTGAAGGATTCCTGGATTGTGATGCAGAACCGGACCCTGGCTCAACAAGTCCGGTCGATCCGGCAGGATCAGGTGATCTGAGGCTAAACTTTGTAGCAGAGCAAACCAGGATCTCTTGGGCCAGAATGGTACTACCAAGATTGCTTGGGCCTGGTCTCGTTGAATCTTGCTCAGTACCTTTGAAATCAGTCCCAAGGGAGGAAAAAGGTAAAGATGATGCTTGTTCCAATTGACTGAAAAGGCGTCCAGGACCCAGGGATTGTCCTGTGGACACAGGGAGGCAAATCGAGGACATTTGGCATTGTTCCTTCTTGCGAACATGTCCACCTCTGGTGTTCCCCATCGCTGAGAGATCTGCCTGAATACTTGGTCGTTTAGAGACCATTCGTCTTGATAGATCATCTTTCGGCTTAGATAATCTGCAACGCAATTTAGAGCCCCCTTCAGATGAACCGCTTTCAAGGACTTTAAATTCTTTTCCGCCCAGCAAAGAATCTTCGAGGTTAGACTCCACAAAGATCTGCTCCTTGTCCCCCCTTGACGGTTGAGGTAGGCCACTACCGTGTTGTTGTCTGTCCTGATTACAACATGATGTTGATGTATAAGTAGGGAGAAGGTCTGAAGAGCTTCCCAAACAGCCCGTAGTTCTCTGTAGTTCGATGATCTGCTCTGAATTAGTGTAGACCAATGACCCTGAGCCGGTAGTTGCTCCAGATAAGCTCCCCATCCCCAGGAACTCGCGTCTGTTGTGATCAGAGACTGCTGAGGGAATTCCCAGAGATTCCCTGCATTCAGATGTTCCTGATCTGACCACCAGTCTAGAGACTGTTTCACTCTCCAGGGAATTGTCACTCTCTTGTCCAAAGACTTCAGGCTTCTGTCCCATTTCGATAGTATCCAGTTCTGTAAGGTTCTGGAATGCAACTGACCCCATTGTATCGCTGGGAAGGATGCTGTCATGGTACCCAATACAGCCATAGCCTTTCTCAGAGTGATGGAGACTGAACTCTGAAAAGAAAGAACAGAATTTAACATCAGCGAGGATTTCCGTGATGGTAGATACAGTCTTTTACTGACAGAACATATATCAAACCCCAAGAATTCCATGTATTGTCTGGGTAGTAGGGATGACTTCTCCCAATTAATCAACCACCCCAAACTGATAAGGAAGTCAATAGTCAACTCCACTTGGAGATTTACTGAATCAAAAGATGGACCCCAGATAAGTAAGTCATCCAAATAAGCAATCACTTGCACAGATCTAAGCACTGCCAAGACTTCTGCCATAACTTTCGTAAAGAGCCAAGGAGCAGATGAAATACCAAAAGGGAGAGAATTAAATTGAAAATGTCTTACCTCTCCTTGAAACACCACTGCAAACCTCAGGTAGCACTGGGATTCTAGATGGATAGGCAGATGGAGATAGGCGTCTTTTAGATCCAGGGATGCTAGAAAGCAATATTCCTGCAGAAGATTTATGACTGAGCGGATGTTGTCCATCCGGAATTTTCTGTATCGGACTGCTTTGTTTAAATGTTTCAAGTTGAGGATGAATCGATAACTTCCTTGTGGCTTCTTTACTAGGAACACCGGGGAGTAAAAACCTTGACCCTCCTGACATTTGGGAACCTGTCGGATGACCCTCTTGGATAACAGTGATCCTACCTCTGTCTGTAGGACCTGATTTTGAACCTGATCTCTTGGAGGGGGAGTTACGAAAAATTGGCTTGGTGGAGGGTATGAAAACTCTATCTTGTACCCCTGGAGAATGATGTTTAATAGCCATCTGTTGTGAAAAAGTTCCTGCCAGTGTTCGAAAAAGTGAGATACCCTGCCTCCCACCGGAATCCTGGCGTCATTGTTTAGGCTGTTGGTTGGCCGGGGTATAGGGTATGCCGGGCTTTGCACGGTGAGATCTATTGGGGGGCCATCTCCTTCTGGGAGCTGATCTATTCTCTGTCTCCGTTTTGCCCTGGTCACGAAAGGAACGGTTTGCCCGAAAGTTACGTCTTCTAACGGGAAAGTTCTTTTTCCTGTCTGAGGATCTTTCTAAAATCTCGTCTAGCTTAGAACCAAAGAGGAGGTTGCCCTCACAGGGAACTCCACATAGCTTAGATTTTGATGATGCGTCTCCCTGCCAGGTTTTGACCCAAATGCCTCGTCTGGCTGTGTTCACTAAAGCAGAAGCTCTGGCAGTAAGGCGGACTGAATCGTCTGCTGCATCAGTTAGGTAGTTAGTGGCATGCAGAATCTTAGGAAAGGAGTTAAGGATCTCTTCCCTAGGGGTTCCAGTAGCGATCTGGGTCTGTAATTCAGTCAACCAGATCTTTAAAGATCTAGAAACTGCAGTGGAGGCTACAGATGGTTTGAAATTCAAAGTGACCGCTTCCCACCCCCGTCTTAAAATGTTGTCCATTTTCTTATCTATGGGATCTCTCAGGTTGCCAAAATCTTCAAACTGAAGCTCAGACCTTCTAGAGACTCTGGACAAGGCTGGATCTAGTTTTGGAGAGTGACCCCAGAATTTCTGATCTTCCGGGCTATAGGGATATCTTTTTGCCAGGGATTTAGGCCAAAAAGCCCTCTTTTCCGGATTATCCCACTCTTTCTTTATAATGTCTTTTAGACTGGAATGAACAGGGATAAAAGATGACTGTGTATCTGAAAGACTTTCGTACATCTGGTCTAGAGGTGACAAAGACTTTTGTTCTTTAGTAATACCCATTGCACAATGCATTGCTTCAATTAGTTCTTTCATAAAGTCAGTGGAAAAAGCAAACTTTAATGGTTTTACATTTTTACTCTCGGATGCATCAATTTCTGATTGGGGTAATTCTTCAAGGGAGGAAATGTCTATTTCACCTTCTGACCCCTCTGACCTTTCTGAGTCTATCTCAATCCTCCTTCTCTTAGGTGGTCTGATAGGGGACTGGGAAGTACCAGCAATAGGGGCATCGGAAGGTAGAGTAACAGGAGGTGTACTCGGGGGCACATCAGGATTTATGGCTGATCTCTTAATCTCCTGAATAGCTGATGACATCTCTGATCTCATCCAACCCATAAGGTCTTTTAACAGAGTGGGTGACTCGTCCTTAACCACCTTTTCCGTGCAAGACTGACACAGATGCTTAGCTGAGTCCGGCATACGAGTATTACATACTGCACACTTCTTTGACTTAGGTACAGACTTAGTTTCAGAAGTAGTCATTTTATCAGGCTTATCAGTTTTATCAGACTTGGTAGGCCTATCCTGTTTGTGCCTTGAATCCGACTTTACATTCTTTGGCTGAAAAACACAGACAAAGGAAATAGCTAAAGCCTGAACCTCCCTCAAACAATGAATATACACACAATTCAGGTATTAAGTCAAATAACCAATGTGACACATACCAGAGAGGGAGTGGAGCTTGTCTCCTCAGAGCCCTGGGAGCAAGAGCCTGCGGGTGTTTCCATGGTCAGCCTAATAGAAAAAATGACCATGATGCCATCTTAAATAGCACTCTGTGGTGCTCCGCCCAAACTCAGGTTATGCACCTGAGGTCTTTTACCTGATCCGCGCCTGTTTCCGCCTTGATTCGGAGCCCTAGCTCTATAGCGGTGAATGGCCGCTGCAGCGCACGCCAGGCTGACTTCCTCCTTCCTCTCAGCCGATCACATGACTCCGTCAAGTGATGCGTGCGTCCTTCCGGCGGAAGTCCGTCTACGGAAGACCTCCAGTCTTCAGCGCGTCTGCGCACAATGCAGGGAGAGGCAGATGCGTGCGGCCAGCGTCCGCGCATGGCTCCAACTGACCAGCGCAAGTCGGAAAGCGTGGCAGCCGCGGCTCCTGAAGTTCCCTCATGGGTAGCCAGCCCCTCCAGCGAACCAGCATCCTTCTGGACAGGAAAACAACTGAGGAGGGTAAGGGAATGCTGTCTTATATATGCTGCCTGTTCCTGCCTAATCTCATTATGTTAATTTTTTAACTAGCGTCCTGTCCAATCTAAAATGGAAGGAGACAAGTCTCAGGGTTGCTGTCCTGAGACGTCCTGGAAAATAGTATTTTTTTTACTATGATTCACCTAAAATCCAGACTCCGTCTTTATAGACAGTTTTCTTTATTAAGTCTGCTGCCACTTTATTATAGTGAAGACTCAGGCAGCAATGATAGTTTAAAAATTCTGGAGATCTACTTTAAAGCAAACTTGGGACAAAAGGGAGGAAAGGATTATTACTTACCTGGGGTTTCCTCTAGACCCCTGTAGTCTGTCAGCTCCCTTATTATCCTCCCCTGTTGTGCTCCTGTGAAGTCCGATACAGCTGGGTCATGGAATACTGTACATGCGTGTCTGGGCTGTGCACACCACTGATGGTGCTCTCGTAGTTGGGAGCATCCTGCACAGACGCAGTTATAGTCTTAATGAACTGTGCATGTGTGGAATGTTCCTGGCCATGAGAAACCAATCAGGTGGTGCACGTGGCCAGGACTGTGCATGTGTAGTATTCTGCAACTTAGTCGAGGCGAACTTTACGGGGCTTTCAGCATCACAACAGAGGGGACCGGAAGGACGGTGAGGGAACAAAAGGACTACAGGGGGCTGGTAGAAGCCCCAAGTAAGTAAAAATCCTTTCCTACTTTTTGTCTCAGGTACACTTTAAAACTAGGAGGTGGTTCGTTATCATGCTTTGCCATCTAATAACAGCAAAATGGATGCCACTGTTGTAAATTCAGCATCCATGAACTACCGCGTGTCACAATTCTGGAATTTTGGTCCAGGTAATCATGAAATCATTACTTAGAGCTTTATAAGCCAAAACAAAGAACAGATGTACATTTCATATAAAAAAAAAGCCCCCAAAAAGCAAACACATACACACACTATGCTACACATGCCTGCTATGTTATACTTGCCTTCTATTGGGTGGACCGAGCAGCTCCCATGCAACGCTCTCTGTCTTTAGAGCTGCAGCAACGGTTTTAAACTTTTCTTCCTAAAAATGGACATACGGTAACAACATGAGTGTTCTGCTCTGAAATCTGTCCAGCTGAATACATATCATACCTGTCTAGAGTTTCTCAGTCCGTTTTCATTTTTATATAAAGTTTAGCACAATGGTCCAGACGAGACAGCCATAATATGAATTACAGCTATATTGGTGCTCGCTAAGTCATTTGGGCACCAGCTATTACGATATAAGCGGCGTAATTCGGCCACCAGCAATGGCCTGAATTATGTTTCCTTCTAACCAAATGGTTATCAGAAGGGGAATAGTATTGAAAATAGCTGAGAAATTTGCAAGAGCAGGGTGAGCTGTCTTTCAGCTTCACCCTGCACCCAAATTTCCCAGCTCCAGGAACAAAGAAGAGACACCGAGGATGTCAGGGGGGCTGATTTCAGAAGGAACAGCATGGCCTTGTCTGAATCAGAGACTGGTCAGTAGATAATCCGTTTCATATAATAGAATCTTGACATATAACTAGGAGTGCTCTGTTTTTATAATTGTAACAATATTAGATATTGTGGCTGAAAAACACAGTCTGGACGCAGTATTAAAATATATTAACAGAAACCTGTACATTATCTTGCCACTGTGCCTTTACCAAGTGTTTGTCATCGTTGATTATTTTATATAAAATTTTATAAAAGAAAAAAAAAAGTAAGTGGCCAGACCAAAAGCCAATACTGGATGGCTGTGACACTTTGGGTTTTCAGATGGCAGCGCATTTCAACTCACCGAACAATAGGGAAAAAGAGAGAACACCAAGAGCCCAATATAGTGTAGTATGTACTAGTAATGTATAATTGGAAGAGTAATATACACCATATATGGATATGCAGAGCTTCTGTTTGGGTTCAAGGTGCATTTGCAGTTTCTGGGGGGGCTCAGCGCACCTCTGATTGTAGGCCATTCGGAGGCGACCTGGTGATGCGCTGATCAACCTTTTGCGCAATTTTCAATTTTCGATTTTACTTGGTAGCGCACCCAGGCTATGCATATGTTAGGATTTAGTTAGTGTTAGGTCCCCTCCCATAGAGGGAAGACTTCTCAGCAGTGGGAGGGACGAGTACTTAGCAAGTTGCATGCAAGCTGTTACAGGAAACCAACATCCTCCAGTGGTAGACAGGTTATGTGTATGCTCAGTGTGTATTTTATCCCACTAGTGGGGCTTGTACTCTCTTGCAGGTAGGCACTTATCTGTTTTTAAGTAGCGCTGTTCATTTCTTTGCTATGTACTAATTTAACCACTTGAGGACCGCCCCCAGCCGATGGGCGGCGGCAAAGTCCGGGCCCAAACGACCGCAATACGCCCATCGGCGGGGGCGGCTGCGTGGGTGGCTATGCGGCGATCGCGTCATTCGTGACGCGATCAGCCGCCGGGGACTGGCTCCGCCCACCGCTCGTAGTAACCCGCCGGCCGTTCGGAAGCGCCGGCGGGTTACTAGCACCCGGATCGCCGCATGGAAATAGTATAATAGGCTTTGTAATGTATACAAAGCCTATTATACTGGCTGCCTCCTGCCCTGGTGGTCCCAGTGTCCGAGGGACCACCAGGGCAGGCTGCAGCCACCCTAGTCTGCACCCAAGCACACTGATTTCCCCCCCCCTGCCCCCTGATCGCCCACAGCACCCCTCAGACCCCCCCCCTGCCCACCCCCCAGACCACTGTTTGCACCCAGTCACCCCCCTAATCACCCATCAATCACTCCCTGTCACTATCTGTCAACGCTATTTTTTTTTTTATCCCCCCCCCTGCCCACTGCCCCCTCCTGATCACCCCCCCACCCCTCAGATTCTCCCCAGACCCCCCCCCCAGACCCCTCCCCCCGTGTACTGTATGCATCTATCCCCCCTGATCACCTGTCAATCACCTGTCAATCACCCGTCAATCACCAGTCAATCACCCCCTGTCTCTGCTACCCATCAATCAGCCCCTAACCTGCCCCTTGCGGGCAATCTGATCACCCACCCACACCAATAGATCGCCCGCAGATCCGACATCAGATCACCTCCCAAATCCATTGTTTACATCTATTCTCTCCTCTAAACACCCACTAATTACCCATCAATCACCTATCAATCACCCCCTATCACCACCTGTCACTGTTACCCATCAGATTAGACCCTAATCTACCCCTTGCGGGCACGCTCAGATTGCCCTCAGACCCCCCTTTATCAATTCGCCAGTGCAATCTTTACATCTGTTATTCCCTGTAATAACCCACTGATCTCCTGTCAATCACCTATCAATCACCCCCTGTCACTGCCACCCATCAATCACCCCCTGTCACTGCCACCCATCAATCAGCCCCTAACCTGCCCCTTGCGGGCAATCTGATCACCCACCCACACCAATAGATCGCCCGCAGATCCGACATCAGATCACCTCCCAAATCCATTGTTTACATCTATTCTCTCCTCTAAACACCCACTAATTACCCATCAATCACCTATCAATCACCACCTGTCACGGTTACCCATCAGATTAGACCCTAATCTACCCCTTGCGGGCACCCAATCACCCGCCCACACGCTCAGATTGCCCTCAGACCCCCCTTTATCAATTCGCCAGTGCAATATTTACATCTGTTATTCCCTGTAATAACCCACTGATCTCCTGTCAATCACCTATCAATCACCCCCTGTCACTGCCACCCATCAATCACCCCCTGTCACTGCCACCCATCAATCAGCCCCTAACCTGCCCCTTGCGGGCAATCTGATCACCCACCCACACCAATAGATCGCCCGCAGATCCGACATCAGATCACCTCCCAAGTGCAGTGTTTACATCTCTTCTCTCCTCTAAACACCCACTAATTACCCATCAATCACCCCCTATCACCACCTGTCACGGTTACCCATCAGATTAGACCCTAATCTGCCCCTTGCGGGCACCCAATCACCCGCCCACACCTCAGAACGTCCTCAGACCCCAGCCCTGATCACCTCGCTAGTGCATTGCTTGCATCTATTTCCCCCCTCTAATCACACCTTGAGACACCCATCAATCACCTCCTGTCACCCCCTAGCACACCTACCCATCAGATCAGGCCCTAATTTGCCCCGTGTGGGCTCCTGATCACTCGGCCAAACCCTCAGGTCCCCCTCAGACCCCCTTCCGATCACCTCCCCAGTGCATTGATTGCATCTATTTTCCCCTCTAACCGCCCCCTGAGACACCCATCAATCACCTCCTGTCACCCCCCTAGCACTCCTATCCATCAGATCAGGCCCAAAACATCCTGTCATCTAAGAGGCCACCCTGCTTATGACCGGTTCCACAAAATTTGCCCCCTCATAGACCACCTGTCATCAAAATTTGCAGATGATTATACCCCTGATCAGTCATTTTGAGAAATTTGGTTTCCAGACTACTCACAGTTTTGGGCCCGTAAAATGCCAGGGCAGTATAGGAACCCCACAAGTTACCCCATTTTAGAAAGAAGACACCCCAAGGTATTCTGTTAGGTGTATGATGAGTTCATAGAAGATTTTATTTTTTGTCACAAGTTAGCGGAAATTGATATGTATTGTTTTTTTTTTCACAAAGTGTCATTTTCCGCTAACTTGTGACAAAAAAAAAAAATCTTCTATGAACTCACCATACTCCTAACAGAATACCTTGGGGTGTCTTCTTTCTAAAATGGGGTCACTTGTGGGGTTCCTATACTGCCCTGGCATTTAAGGGGCCCTAAACCGTGAGCAGTAGTCTAGAATCCAAAGGCCTCAAAATGACCTGTGAATAGGACGTTAGGCCCCTTAGCGCACCTAGGTTGCAAAAAAGTGTCACACATGTGGTATCGCCGTACTCAGAAGAAGTAGTATATTGTGTTTTGGGGTGTATTTTTACACATACCCATGCTGGGTGGGAGAAATCTCTCTGTAAAAGGACAATTGTGTGTAAAAAAAAAATCAAACAATTGTCATTTACAGAGATATTTCTCCCACCCAGCATGGGTATGTGTAAAAATACACCCCAAAACACATTATACTACTTCTCCTGAGTACGGCGGTACCACATGTGTGGCACTTTTTTGCACCCTAAGTGCGCTAAGAGGCCCAAAGTCCAATGAGTACCTTTAGGATTTCACAGGTCATTTTGCGACATTTGGTTTCAAGACTACTCCTCACGGTTTAGGGCCCCTAAAATGCCAGGGCAGTATAGGAACCCCACAAATGACCCCATTTTAGAAAGAAGACACCCCAAGGTATTCCGTTAGGAGTATGGTGAGTTCATAGAAGATTTTATTTTTTGTCATAAGTTAGCGGAAAATGACACTTTGTGAAAACAAAACAATTAAAATCAATTTCCGCTAACTTGTGACAAAAAAAAAAATCTTCTATGAACTCACCATCCTCCTAACGGAATACCTTGGGGTGTCTTCTTTCTAAAATGGGGTAATTTGTGGGGTTCCTCTACTGTCCTGGCATTTTAGGGGCCCTAAACCGCGAGGAGTAGTCTTGAAACGAAATTTCTCAAAATGACCTGTGAAATCCTAAAGGTACTCATTGAACTTTGGGCCCCTTAGCGCAGTTAGGGTGCAAAAAAGTGCCACACATGTGGTATCGCCGTACTCAGGAGAAGTAGTATAAAGTGTTTTGGGGTGTATTTTTCCACATACCCATGCTGAGTGGCAGAAATATCTCTATAAATAGACAATTGTGTGTAAAAAAAATAAAACAATTGTCATTTATGGAGATATTTCTCCCACCCAGCATGGGTATGTGTAAAAATACACCCCAAAACACATTATACTACTTCTCCTGAGTACGGCAATACCACATGTGTGGCACTTTTTTGCAGCCTAACTGCGCTAAGGGGCCAAAAGTCCAATGAGCATCTTTAGGCTTTACAGGGGTGCTTACAATTAGGCACCCCCCAAAATGCCAGGACAGTGAACACACCCCACAAATGACCCCATTTTGGAAAGTAGACACTTCAAGGTATTCAGAGAGGAGCATAGTGAGTCCGTGGCAGATTTCATTTTTTTTTGTTGCAAGTTAGAAGAAATGGAAACTTTTTTTTTTTCTTTTTTTTGTCAGAAAGTGTCATTTTCCGCTAACTTGTGACACAAAATAAAATCTTCTATGAACTCACCATGCCTCTCACTGAATACTTTGGGATGTCTTCTTTCCAAAATGGGGTCATTTGGGGGGTATTTGTACTATCCTGGAATTTTAGCCCCTCATGAAACCTGACAGGTGCGCAGAAAAGTCAGAGATGCTTGAAAATGGGAAAATTCACTTTTGGCACCATAGTTTGTAAACGCTATAACTTTTACCCAAACCAATAAATATACACTGAATGGGTTTTTTTTAATCAAAAACATGTTTGTCCACATTTTTCGCGCTGCATGTATACAGAAATTTTACTTTATTTGAAAAATGTCAGCACAGAAAGTTAAAAAAAATCATTTTTTTGCCAAAATTCATGTCTTTTTTGATGAATATAATAAAAAGTAAAACTCGCAGGAGCAATCAAATAGCATCAAAAGAAAGCTGTATTAGTGACAAGAAAAGGAGGTAAAATTCATTTAGGTGGTAGGTTGTATGACCGAGCATTAAACCGTGAAAGCTGCAGTGGTCTGAATGGAGAAAAAGGCTCTGGTCCTTAAGGGGCGAAAAGACTGTGGTCCTGAAGTGGTTAATTCATTTTTGGTCAGCTGCTCCCACTTAGCAGCCTTGCTTTTGGTGTATATGCAGAGATTCTGTTTGGGTTCAAGGTGCGTTTGCAGTTTCTGGGGGGGCTCAGTGCACCTCTGATTGTAGGCCATTCGGAGGCGGCCTGGTGATGCGCTGATCCACCTTTTGCGCAATTTTCAATTTTACTTGGTAGCGCACCCAGGCTATGCATATGCATAGGTTAGGATTTAGTTAGTGTTAGGTCCCCTCCCATGGAGGATTGACTTCTTCGCAGTGGGAGGGACGAGTACTTAGCAAGTTGCATGCAAGCTGTTACGGAAACCAACATCCTTCAGTGGTAGACAGGTCATGTGTATGCTAGGTGTGTATTTTATCCCACAAGTGGGGCTTGCACTCTCTTGCAGGTAGGCACTTATCTGTTTTTAAGTAGCGCTGTTTATTTCTTTGCTATGTACTAATATATACAGTTTGTGGAGCAACATATGCTGCCCTCCAGAGGACATCTATTTCAGGGAAGGCCGTGCTTATTTCAACAAGACTATACCAAACCACATGCTGCATATAATACAATGGGATGGCTCTGCAGTAAAGGTGCCCATACATTACTTGATTTGCGGCATAGATATCTGGCCAATTCAATCATAATGAACAAATCTGGCAGAGATCGATGGTACCACAAGGCCTTCCAATCGGTCACCTTGATCGATTTCTGGCCAAAATAAATGATCCGGCATGCTAGAAACAAAAAAAAAATCAAAAGGACTCAGTCAGCTACGATGTCCAATATTCCAACAATCAACAGACCCCCTACAGACCACCTAGGCTTGTCTCCCCCCATGTAATGGGGCCTGGACCTATAGTGAGTGGCAGCAGCGATGCATGCCGGGAGACGCAGTTCATTGATGTGGTTATGTCACCCAGCATGCATTGCAGCTGCCAGGGACATAGGAGAACACTGTGGCCTGGGAAGATTAAAAAAAAAAATTATGGAGGCCTCCACATAGAAGGGTATGGGGGGGGGGGGTGGGGGGGGTGGGGGGCTACTGAACAATTCCCCATTGGCAAGTAAATGCCTACTCCAACCACCAAAATCCCACACAATTAACCAAACCCCCCAGGGGAGGTTCGTTCAGAAGTTTTTAAAAATGAGTGCTTAGTTCCCTTTAAATATAACAAATGCTAGTAAGGCCTGGAACCCATTAGAGCGTTATTCTGAGCGTTTAGGAAACACTTTAAAATCGCTGCTAATGTAAATGGATGGGACACATTCCTCTACAGCAATTGCGATTAAGCAAAACGCAATTGCAGGACATGCAGCATTTTGGGAGCGTTTCCATTCAAATGAATTGTAAAGGGGCAGGGAAATCGCTCCAAAAATCACTTGCAAAATGCCATCACAAATCGCTAGTGATTGCGTCAGTGTTTTGTGCTTTCTAGTGGGTTCCAGGCCTAAGGATGTTTCTGCCATTTTGGTCACTCAATTTACAAGGGATGAAAAAAACAACAAAAAAAAGTAGTTCAGCACTTTGAAATATTTTAGTTGAATCCTGAGTGTTGTACGTTTCAGCATCTACAGGCATTTGGTTGGCAATACAGTGCTTATCTAGAGGTGGAGTAAGTCATTGTGTGATTACGATGACTAATTAAATATCCAACCTGTTTCCCTAAATGAAATCACTGTTTACTCTGGGCCAGAAATATGGATGAAACAATGGCACCAGTCAATGTATTTGCAGGGTGGAATAAGCTTCTCACAACGAGTCACTTGTCATTTAGGGAAAAAAATATCACCTTAAAAGTCCAATTTGGACCAACCTTGGAAGTTATTATATACAGTAGAATCCCTTTATAGTAAACTCCAAGAGACTAAAAAAATATTTCACTATATTAGGAGTTTACTACCAGGGCTGTGGAGTCGGAGTCGTGGAGTCGGGCAATTTTGGGTGCCTGGAGTCAGGAAAAAATGCACCGACTCCGACTCCTAATGAATTTAAAATAGAAAATATGATAAAATGTTCTAATTCTCAGATAATAGTCATCATAAATAATTTATACTGTGTTTCCTTGAAAATAAGACCCTGTCTTATATTAATTTGTTCTTCAGAAGATGTGCTAGGGCTTATTTTCGGGAAGGTCTTACATTCTGGGGGGTAGCCAGATCTCCCTTTAGTATATAGCCAGATTCCTCCTGGCTATAGCTAAATCCCCATTGTATTGATCCGCCTGCCTGACCGCCGCTTCGCCTCCTCAGTTCCCGCCCGCTCACTTTACCTCTTAAGTGCTCGGCTCCCGGTCCCCTCCATTAAGAAAGTCCAGATCCCCTGCTGCTTTTCCCCCCGCGCATTAGCGGTAAAGGCAGCTCATGTAGTCTGGTAAGCGCTGCCCTGTACAGGAAGTTATCTCTGTTTACTTCCTGTACATTGCGGCGCTGTTACCGGACTACATGGCTGACGTCACCGCTGATCTGCGGTGTGAATTATGCAGAGGATAAGCAGCAGGGGATCCGGACTTTCTTAAAGAGAATCTGTATTGTTAAAATCGCACAAAAGTAAACATACCAGTGCGTTAGGGGACATCTCCTATTACCCTCTGTCACAATTTCGCCGCTCCTCGCCGCAATAAAAGTGGTTAAAAACAGTTTTAAAAAGTTTGTTTATAAACAAACAAAATGGCCACCAAAACAGGAAGTAGGTTGATGTACAGTATGTCCACACATAGAAAATACATCCATACACAAGCAGGCTGTATACACCCTTACTTTTGAATCTCAAGAGATCATTTGTGTGTTTCTTTCCCCCTGCAGTTCTCATGCACTGAAGTTTCAGGCTGCTCGTTTCTTCCTGCAAACAGCTTTGCCCTTGTCTGTAATTCCTCAGTATGTGAAAGCCCAGCCAGCTCAGAGGACGATTTATCCAGCTTGTAAAAGATAAGAGAGAAGAGAGAAGCTTCCCTAATCCTAAATAACACACAGGCAGTGTGCATAGAGGGGCCTGGAAGGGGGAGTTCATAGCAGAACCACAACACTGAAGAACTTGGCAGCCTTCCAGACACAGGCTGACAAGTCTGACAGGGGAAAGATACATTGATTTATTACAGAGACTGTTATAGTAGAAAGTGCTGCAGTAAGCCAGAACACATTAGAATAGCTTTTGGAACTTGTAGAATGATAAAAAACAGTATGCAATTTTTGTTACGGAGTCTCTTTAATGGAGGGGAAATGGGAGCTGAGAACTTAAGAGGTAAAGCGAGCGAGCGGGCGGGGGGGGGGTCAGGGAGCAGGTACCCAGCGCCAGCTATGTCCCTGGCACTAGGCCTTATATAAGGAGGAAGGCTTATATTTCGAGCATACTCGAAATATAAGCTAGGTCTTATTTTCAGAGTAGGTCTTAAATTCGGGGAAACACGGTACATACAGTAATAGCTGTGCTTAGTCCACAAAAATGAAATAAACCAATCAAAATTAAGTTACTTGTGCTGCTTCAATAAAGCAGTCTCCGGATTTTTAAAGTCAGATATACATATCTGATTGTGACTGTATATATGATGTGTACACAGGAATCTCTTATATATGTTACGGCCAGAACCCGAAGTTTGGCCACTTCTAGTTCTGGCCGGCCACTTCGGGTTCTGGCCGGCCAATTCGCGAAGTGCCCGCTGCGCTGCGGCCAATGTTAGAAACGGATCGTTTACTCTGATATGAATGTATCTTCTGGCCGCAGCGCAGCGGCCAAACGTATTAATTTGTTGCAATTTTTAAGCCGGCGGCAATGTAACGATTCAAGCCGCCGGCTTTTTCATCTGCCTCATCTCTCTCCCTCTCTCTTCTTATGGCCAGCCGGCGGGGGGGTGACACGCGAGTCCCCCCGGGAGTCGTTCGTCGCAGCAGGGGCAGCAGAGCGGGGAGGCTGCAGACATTGCTTCTGCCAGCACCCGCTCTGCAAGAACGGCAGGCTTCCCTGCCGCGACGAACGACTCCGGAGGGACACGCGTGTCCCCGCCCGGCTGCCCATAAGAAGAGAGAGGGAGAGAGATGAGGCAGATGAAAAAGCCGGCGGCTTGAATCGTTACATTGCCGCCGGCTTAAAAATTGCAACAAATTAATACGTTTGGCCGCTGCGCTGCGGCCAGAAGATACATTCATATCAGAGTAAACGATCCGTTTCTAACATTGGCCGCAGCGCAGCGGGCACTTCGCGAATTGGCCGGCCAGAACCCGAAGTGGCCGGCCAGAACTAGAAGTGGCCAAACTTCGGGTTCTGGCCGTAACATATATACTAAATAACATCTATGCTGTAAGAATAAAGCCTGTTGTGTAGCCGTGTCACTAATAGAGATGGTCAATGAGATGGAAATAATTCTGCGTTGATTCTGATTTATGCAAATGTACGCACTCTATTTGCTCATGAAATCAAATAATTTGATATGTTGTTAAAATTTTGTTTGGTGACTACGAATTAACTGGTACCTGAGACGGATGAAAGAAAAGTTTTATACATCCCTGGGGCTTCTTCCAGCCCCCTTCAGGCTAATCAATCCCTCGCTGTCCACCTCCACCACCTGGATCTTCTGCTATGAGTCCTGGTAATTCAGCCAGTCAGCGCAGTCCAGCAGCATGCCGCTTCCACAGCCAGGAGCGTTCTGCACCTGTGCAACAGTGCTGCGCAGGTCTAGTACGCTCCCGGCGGCGGAGTGTGTACATGCGCACTACTCCAGACTGGCTCAAGTACCTGGACTCATAGCAGAAGATCCAGGCGGCGGAGGAGGACAGCGAGGGACTGATTAGCCTGAAGGGGGCTGGAGGAAGCCCCAGGTATGTATACAACGTTAATTTCATCTGTCTCAGGTTTACTTTGTTACACAGTAGTACTATACTCTACATATGCACTTTCCACAGAGCTGCAGGGAATCCACTGAGAATGTTGTGCACATTGAACACAGAGGTGTTGTCTATCCCCTATAAACCTGGTTCAGATTGTGCATGAAGAATGTGTAATAGAGGAAGAATCTCGTCATTCTCCTACAGAGTACCTGCACATCACTCTTACATGTACCCACAGTTACATTGCCTAGGGCCTGATAGATGTTCTTTGTTGAGCCTGTACCTTTTACAAGTACTCTTACCAAGGACTAGTTTTAGTCTATGACTAAAGGGAATAAATATGGCAGTCTCCATATCCTAAGCGTTGGCAGTTAAGAGACAAATTTCATGTTACATACTTTCAATCAACAAGATTGTAATATGCAAATTAGAGGAGTCGGAGTCGAGGAGTCGGAGGAATCCTAAACTGAGGAGTCGGAGGATTTTTGTACCGACTCCACAGCCCTGTTTACTACATCAGAATTGAAAGAAATTAACTATCAGAATTGGTTCTACACTACATTGTATATTTATACAGATGTATTTGCTGGGATCTGAGGACTGAGTTTACTGTTGGCAGGCAAGAGCATGCCCAATCAACGAAGCAACTCATTTCAGGCCGAAATTGGTTGCATTTATCGATGCTGCAAGATGTCGGGCCGCTCACGTGCACTGCAGTAACCGTGTGCAATATCGGCCAAGTGACGAATGCAACAAAACCTCCAGTGCTGTCCCCCCTAGTGTAAAATGTACCCCCACCAGTGCCCCATGCATGAATACTTGACCTGTCGGTGTTCAGCACTGTTTCCGTCCTCTTCCTCACATACACGTGCACCACGTGGTTCCCGACCTATTGCACATGGGCATGTGTGTGATGACACACGCGCCCACGTATACGCCAGCAACCACGTGGTACACGTGTATGTGAGGAAGAGGACGGAAACAGCGGTGAACACCAAATGGTAAAGTATTCATGCACGGGGCACCAGGCGGGCAAATCTTATAATGGGGGGACAGCACAGAGGGAGCAAGGTGCTGTTGCTAGGCCGATTCCTAAATGATTTTATGCTAAAATTGATCAGGAATCAGGCATGTGGTTTAGGGCACCCAACAGATAGCTCTCCGAGAGAGATCTGTCTCTTGGTCTATTTTCTCACACATTGGGCTTGATTCACAAAGCCGCGCAAACTGTTTAGCACGGGTGTGCTAAACAGTTAGCACGTGAAGTGCCGTTCGCTGACTTTCGCACGAATCGTGGCAAATTGCGCGCGCAAAAGTCCGCGAACGGCACACCCGTGCTAAACAGTTTGCACAGCTTTGTGAATCAAGCCCATTGTCTGATGTAAAGGGCACCATAACCATTTCACCCCAAGGTGGTTTTTACCCTAACGGACAAGAGCGATTTTCACCTTCCAGTGCTCATCCCTTTCATTTGCCAATAGCTTAATCACTACTAATCACAATGAAATGATCTATATCTTGTTTTTTCACCACCAATTGGGCTTTTTGGGGTTGATATTTGTTTTCAGTAATTACTTTATTTTCTATGCATTTTAAAGGGAAATACAAGGAAAAAAACTGAAAAAATACACTATTTCTCTAATTTCATCCCCTTTGGTTTTAATATAAACACTGCTACTGTGCTTAAAACCCACACATTTTATCTGCCTATTTCTCTTGGTTATCACAAGATTTTAATTATGTTCCTAATACAAAGTATGGTGGGGGGTTTTTTTCTCACTATTTTCATGTGCACGGGAATGCACGTGCAGGAGCGCACACGTGCACCCGCGGGAGCGCGCATAGCGGCAGCAGCACTGTCTGACTTATAAAAACGTCCTGGAGCCATTAAGAGGCTCTAGCAGGCGTTTTTATAAGTCAGCATGTCATTAAGTGGTTTAAAGAGACACTGAAGCGAAAAAAAATATATGATATAAAGAATTAGTTGTGTAGAACGAATTATTACTATAACATTAGTAGCAAAGAAAATATTCTCAAATGTTTATTTTCAGTTATATAGTTTTTTTTAATAACATTGCATCATTCTCTAATATTTGCAGTTTACACACTACTCAGCATTCTAAATGATTTTACAGAGCAGTCCAGTGAACTATTGAGCTGTCCTCTGGAGGGAAAAAGAAAATACAGTGACTGACACTTGAGATAACAAGCTTCAGAAGACAGAGCTCTCTGCGACTTTGAAAGTTGTGGAGCTCAATGGCTCTTTTGCATAGATAACTAGAGTTTCTTAATTCTTCCTGTACTGGAAACAATATTAGACTTATGTCTCTACTCCTAAGGTTTTATTTCTTAGCTGTACTACACATACAAATCACTATGGGTTTTTTTTTTTTTTTTACTTCAGTGTCTCTAACTCTAAAAAATAGTCATAAGAACCATCCATCCTAGAGGACCTCTGACAAAGAATTGTAAAATTTGAAATACATATTAATACACATATAAAATGTACATTTCTTCCAGAGTAAAATGCATGATAAATAACCTTTTATCTATGTTGCTGTCACTTACAGTATGTGCCAGAGGTGACAGATTTTGGACTAGTCTATCTCCTCATGGGGGTATCGATACAAAGGTGACGGCCAGCCTTACTACAAGTGTGCACACATTTTGGCCATTGGATTGAGCAACTGCTGTTAAGCAAGTGCTTTTGATTATCATCATTTAGTATTTGTATAGCACTGACATCTTCGCTTTTACAGAATATATATAGTCATGTCACAAACTGTCCTGAGGGGGTGTGCAGTCTCTGTCCATTCCTGTGTTGCTTACTTCATTGCACAGCATCTTAGATGTAACAAACCTTTAGGAGGTCTTCCAAGAGAATTTCTGACGTGTCTTCCAATTTTTAAGGGGGATGCCAATTAACTTGTCTGTACGTTTTTGAGATGTAGGAGGAAACCGGGGCCCAGAAGACACCCACGCAGACACGGGGAGAACATACAAAGCACATGCAGATAGTGCCCTGGCTGGTATTCAAACCAGGTGCCCATTGCTGGAAGGCAAGTGTGCTTTCCACTACACCACTGTGCCACCCACATATAACCAATATATACCCCATGAGGGGATGGAGTAGTCCGAAATCTGTCCGGTTTTTAACTACCGGCTGTTGGTGACAGCAATACAGGAAAAAAAAGTAATTCATAGTGCATTTTACTATAGAGCAAAAGTTACACCCTATATGTATGCATTTTGAATTTTACAATTAGTTGTCCTTTAAGACTGTGGCCCGTATGCAATTAACTTTTTCTCCTGAGTTTCCTCCTAGGAGATAATTTTTCATCTTGTATTTAACTTTTCAGCATTTTGGAATTGAAAAAGTACCAAAAAGTAGTTGAAAAACTACTATCAAAATTATTTTTATTTTGAGTATTTTCTTGCTTGCCAGTGATTAAAAATGCATTATATTTACAAGCTATGAAAATATCACCTAGGAGAAAACTCAGGTGAAAGAGTGAGTTGCATATGGTCCCGTATCTCTAAAAATAGGACAGTACTTGTTCCCATAAGACTCAAAGCACATACTTACTGTAGGATGTTTTACTACAGTCATTTGTGGCAGGATAGCTTTTATCGCATATGATGGAAACACGTCTGTACTCTGTAACAGATGGAGTTTCCATCTTGATTTGAACGCCTCCAGTTATGGAGCTGCCCTGACTGTGGTAAGAAGTTCCATGTGGTAGGAGCAACATTGCAGAAGGCTATAGTTCCAAAGGCTGTGAGGTGGATTCTGGGGATGATTAAAATCATCTTTACTCACCTGGGGCTTTCTCTAGCCCCTTGCAGCCGACTGTCCCATGCTGATCATGCCGCCGACCCGGGCTTTATGGATGCTTCAGTGTCTCTTTAAAGGACTCACGAAGTGAGAGGTACATGGAGGCTGACATAGTTCTTAAAGAGGAACTTCAGCCTAAACAAGCATACTGTCATTAAGTTACATTAGTTATGTTAATTAAAATAGATATGTAATTAATCTCTTACCCACCCAAATGTTTGTGATTTCATGGGGGCAGCTATCTTTTTGGTTAAAAGGAGGTGACGGAGTATGAGACACAGTTCTAACTGTCCTGTGTCCTGATCACCCCTCCCAGCTGCGCGCGTTAGGCAACGAGAACAACTACATCAGAAATCCCATCATGCTTTGCACAGCATCAGGGGAAAATGCCTGGGCAGATCTCTTTGATGGGGCGGAGCTTAGCTTCTGTGCAGCTAAAAATGAGGCTTGGGTAAGAAAAACAAAGTTCTGATGCTGTGAAACTGTTAAAGAAACACCAAGCCTTTTCAGTGTTGCTGAGTAGATTTTTAGTCTGGAGGTTCACTGTAAAGTTCTTAAGTTTAAACAATACCAATTACTAGCATCCTTCTGATCTTTCATGCATCAGTGGTGTGTGAATCATACACTTGAAACAAGCCTGTGGCAAATCCAGTCAGACTTGAGTCAGAAACACATAATCTGCATGCTCGTCAGGGTCTACTGCTAAAATTATTAAAGGCAGAGAATCAGCAGGACTGCCTGTTTAAAGTGAACCAGAGACGAAGCACCCTCATGTATTTTACCATAGAAATCAGTGGGAACATTAGAGAAAACGTCTGCCCTGCTCCCTGTTTCATCCTCACTGCTAAAAGTGTCTGTTATCTAGCTGAGATAAGAATCCCGGACTGAGCATTGAGTCTGGCTTTGCTATAATGACTCAGCTATAATGATTCCTGAGCAAAGCCAGCAGGGGGCAGGCTTGGACTTGAAGACAGCAAAGAACACAGTCTCAGCTATAATTATTCTGTAGCAAAGCCAGACCGACTGCTTAGTCGGGATTCTTATCTTAGAGGTGATAACAGGCAAATTAAACAGAGAACAATGTAACAAAGAGCAGATTAGGTGTTTACTGTCATGTTCCCACTGATTTATAAGGTAAAATACATGAGGTTGCTTCATCTCTGGTTCTCTTTAAAGAGACTCTGTAACAAAATGTTCTGCCTTATTTCCTCTATCCTGTAAGTTCCTATACCAGTTCTAATGTGGTCTGGATTACTGCAGCCTTTTCTAGTTGCACTGTCCCTGTAATCTTTTTTTCTTGTCAAGGCTTGTCGAGACAAAGAGGAATGCACTCTCTCACATATACATACCCATGTAGTGAAAAGGTCCTAGATACCATAGAGCCCTCAAGGCGTGTCCAGTCATTCCTGTGCCGTGCTCAGTGGGAGCTACCTGTTCTTCTGGGTCTTCACACTGCTCTGGCAGTTTTAGAAGCACTGCACTCACGCCCCTGAGTACTTTCTGAAGAAGAGTGCATTCATACTGCGCATGCACAAGCAGACTCTCATGCACGCACTGTAAAGATCTGATTGTCTTTGGAAGTACTGAGGGACAGGAGTGCTTTCAAAGACTGCACAAGCAGGGCTGAGGAGCTTATTGACCACCAGGAATGGCACAGGAAGTACCGGACAGAGTGAGAATCGGGAAGGCTGTATGGTATCCAAAGCCTTCTCTCTACATACAGGGTTTCCAATAAAAATACCACAGGGTTTTAAATTAATTTGTGCTCCAAAAGGTGTGATAGGGCTTATAGAGGAGACCTTCACCAAGAAAAAGAAACAAATTAGGTATGGCAAGTGGATGGAATATCTCACACAGATCAGGTAGTCCAGCTCCTCACACACAAGTCCTGTCACAGGCTCGTTCCAGCTGCTCTATTCTGTGATCAACTGGCTCCCCCTAGTGGTCACAAGCAACAACAACACCACTCAGCGATTTGCTGCTAGCAGGTATGTGATTTGTCCATGAAGGCCAACTAGGGCATATTTTCAGGGCCGTATCTCTTAAGAGTCACCCGTGGGCCGGTGCCATGGGCGGGTCCTCAGGGGGGGCGGCAAAATATTGGGTGTTATTTAATGTTTACATTTTTTTTTTTTTCCTCTGGAGACAGTGGACCTCGTTTTTTTTTCTTGTTGGTGAAGGAGGGGGGGAGGGGGGGGGGGTTGAGTCTGGTACGGGTTATGGTAGCTGCAACTGGCACCCGCCCACCCCAGCCATACCTAGCGGTGGTTTAGTCCCGACAACAGGCTGGGCTGAGCCTGCGAGTGAGCATGAGCACACCACCGGCCAATTAGCTGCGAGGGGCAGGCCACCTTTGGGGACACAGACAGGCAGTTTAAATGTGCATTTGTGTGCACTTTTGTATGTAAGTTATGCTTCCTTTGCATGGCCCTTTATGCCATGGGAGCGCCGTGTTTATCATCTTTCGGCTGCTCTCCTCGCCAGTCGCCAGTGCCAAGCAGCAACACGGGGAGAATAAGACAGACAGCCCGACTGCAGAGAGAAGCCCCGCCCCCCACATCGTAGGAGGGCAGCCAGGAAGGGAGAAGACAACGAACACAAGCCCAGGGGGAAGGATGTAGCACACTAGGTGCACCAGAGAGCTGCCTGCTCTATGGCTGATTGTGTGCCCACCCCCTCTCAATCCCGGGGAATTTGAAAGAGCCAGGCATCAGTGAAGTTACAGGGCTGCCTTGGCTGGGGACAGATCTGCATGGGGAGCAGGAGGTGGGGAGAGATCAGCCTGCTGGTGACAGTAATGGCAGCTGTATAATGACAGGAGCAGAGAAGCATCATAAAAGGTACACGCACTATACTAGTGATAGCTGGCTGATACATTCCTGTGTCTGAATTACCTGTGATTGTCCTGCTAAATTTTGGCTCCATATGTTCCATCTCTTCCCGCTCTCCTCCCTTCTCTGCCATCTCCTACTGTCCCTCTATCTATCCGCCTTCTCTCCCAGTCTGCTCTGTCTTTCACTTCTCATTCTTACTTTCCTGTATCTCATTAAATAATGTATTTATTGTCCTGTTTTTGTACCTGAGCTGAAGCTCGGGTACAGAAAGATGCTTAGCTAAAGAGCGGGAAGCCTCAGGATCCTATTGAGGCTTCCCTCTGCGTTCTGCGGGTCCCCCTTGCCAAGCGCAGCTGCGCTCTTCTGGCATCAGCACAGCCGTCACGCATGTGCAGTAAGCTGAAGCTGCACACGCATAGCCGTGCTCGTCACAAGATTAGCGCAGCCCCGATGTGGAGGGAGTCTGCACTGGGTAGTGGGAGAGCAGATGACACTGAGGGAAGCCTCAAAAACTCAATAGGATCCTGAGGCTTTGCTCTCTTTGGCTAAGTATCTATTTCTGAACCTGAGCTTCAAGGGAACCTTAACTGTGAAACAAAAAAAAGTTTCACTTACCTGGGGCTTTCCCAAGCCCCCTGCAGCCGTCCTGTTCCCGCGCCGGTCCTCAAATGTCCTCCCGTCCCCCGCCGCGGCTTACTTTCATTTTCGGCCGACTGCTAGTCGGCCCCCGGCAACGCGTCCTATTCTTCGCCTTCCCCGCCGTTAAGCGCGTCATGTGCAGGCTAAGTACGCTTGCACCTGTGCATGATGCGCTTCACGGCGGGGAAGGTGAAAAAAAAGCACACGATGCCGGGGGGCGACTGGCAGTCGGCCGAAAATGAAACTAAGCCGCGGCGGGGGACTGGAGGACACTCAAACACCGGCGCGGCCACAGGACGGCTGCAGGGGGCTTGGGAAAGCCCCAGGTAAGTGAAACTTTTTTTTGTTTCACAGTTAAGGTTCCCTTGAAGCTCAGGCTCTCGAGGATTATATAAAGCATTTATTTCATAGTACTGTTATTATGTCTCTGTCGTCAGAGAGGCTCACAATCTAATCCTACCATAGTCATAGTCCAATTTCCTACCATATTATTATTATGTATTTATATAGCACTGACATCTTCTGCAGCACATTACAGAGTACATAGCCATGTCACTGACTGTCCTCAGAGGAGCTCACACTCTAATCCTACCATAGTCATAGTCCAATTTCCTACCATATTATTATTATGTATTTATATAGCACTGACATCTTCTGCAGCACTCTACAGAGTACATAGTCATGTCACTGACTGTCCTCAGAGGAGCTCACACTCTAATCCTACCATAGTCATAGTCTAATGTCCTACCATATTATTATATATTTATATAGCACTGACATCTTCTGCAGCACTCTACAGAGTACATAGTCATGTCACTGACTGTCCTCAGAGGAGCTCACACTCTAATCCTACCATAGTCATAGTCTAATGTCCTACCATATTATTATATATTTATATAGCACTGACATCTTCTGCAGCACATTACAGAGTACATAGTCATGTCACTGACTGTCCTCAGAGGAGCTCACACTCTAATCCTACCATAGTCATAGTCTAATGTCCTACCATATTATTATATATTTATATAGCACTGACATCTTCTGCAGCACATTACAGAGTACATAGTCATGTCACTGACTGTCCTCAGAGGAGCTCACACTCTAATCCTACCATAGTCATAGTCTAATGTCCTACCATATTATATTTATATAGCACTGACATCTCCTGCAGCACACTACTAAGTACATAGTCATGTCACTGACTGTCCTCAGAGGAGCTCACACTCTAATCCTACCATAGTCATAGTCTAATGTCCTACCATATTTTTATTATGTATCTATATAGCACTGACACCTTCTGCAGCACATTACAGAGTACATAGTTACGTCGCTGACTGTCCTCAGAGGAGCTCACACTCTAATCCTACCACATTCATAGTCTAATGTTCTACCATATTATTATTATGTATTTATATAGCACTGGCATCTTCTGCAGCACATTACAGAGCACATAGTAATGTCAGTGACTGTCCTCACGGGAGCTCACACTCTAATCCTACCACAGTCATAGGCTAATGTTCTACCATATTATTATTATGTATTTATATAGCACTGACATCTTCTGCAGCACATTACAGAGTACATAGTCATGGCACTGACTGCCCTCAGAAGAGCTCACTATCTAATCCTACCATAGTCATAGTCTAATCTCCTACCATATTATTATGTATTTATATAGCACTGACATCATCTGCAGCACTTTGCAGAGAACATAGTCATGTTACTGACTTTTCTCAGAGGAGCTCACAATCTAATACCCACCACTATTTTGTGGGAGAGAACACTGGCTAATGTGTTTTTATGGTGGAAACATTTACTACTTGTTTGCTTAGGGTCACTTTACTCATATTCGGGGAGGAAGCAAGGGCCTACTGACTTTGGTTTGCACTCTTAGTAGGACATTTTTTTTTTCTACTTACACTCTTACTAGCAAATTGTCATTGGACACGCCCACTGCATTTTGTGGACACGCCCATTTTGGGTCGCAGCGCGCTTCGCGGACCGCCGTTGTTCTTTCATTGGGGGGGGGGGGGGGGGGGCGTCATAGGTCTGAGGTGCCTAGGGGAGCCCGAACCCTAAATACAGCCCTGCATATTTTCAGGGTAGAATTGAACCAGTGACATGCAATTTCAGCCGATTTTGATTGGTCCAATTCCAAGCTGCATGCCCCTTGCATGCAAGCTCTTAGCATCTTATTGGCCATCTCCACCAGGCACTGACCTCCATAGAAAAAAACATAACCTGCGGCGTTCTAAACATTTAGGGTCCTTCCACACTGAGGCGGTGCGGTAAATTTACAAGAGTGCTTTTGAAGGCTGCACAAGCAGTGCCGAAAAGCTAATCAAGGAGTAAATTTACCACACCCCACTGCAGCCTAATGAAAGTCTATGGGGGAGTTCACACTCCCCACATTGTGGTACTCTGCGCCGGAAGTGCCCCATCTACCGCACGCCCATACCTATGATACCGTGCTAATCATGCTGTGACCTGCATGGGACTGGAACTCATGTAAGTCTATGGGCACGGGCGTGTATTCAAAAAACCTGCCACAGTTTTCAGCATTGCGCATGCGATGCGCGGAAGTGTATTTTAACATTATGATTCCACGCACGTTGAGGATTGCCCAGCAAGAAGTGTCAAGTGAGCGCCGGATGCCAGATGGGAATTACCATGTACTAACGCGGTAATCCTCGACGGCCTGTTTTTGGCCAGTGCACCGCCAATCTGCAGTGTGAAGCCGGCCTCAGGCAGGGTTCACGCTTATCTATGTTTTTTCACATTAAAATTTGCATTTCTTAGCAAATTTTCACATGCTTTTTTTCACCACAGCTCAAGAATGTCCATGGGAATTCGCATGCGATGTGCACATTTATGCCTCAAGAAGTATAGGGTTTTCACATGAACGCTCCTTTTCCCCTTTTCTTATTTCTCTGTTTGAATCCCAATGGGGGAATGATAGTGAGTTGTGCACCCCCTCTGCCTCGGCCCTGCATGGAGGAAAAACGTTTTAGCTATTTATTTAGGAAAGGGTTCTTTACAGTAAGAGTGATTAAAATGTGGAATGCATTGCCACAGGAAGTAGTTATGGCAAATTCTATACCTGCGTTTAAAAGGGCTTAGATGCCCTTCTTTACATTGAAAGACATCCATGGCTATAATTACTAAGTAATTCTCAGTGGTGTTGATCTAGATATTTTATCCAATTGCCATCTGGAGGAATTTTTTCCCTTTTGGGGCTAATTGGACGATGCCTTGTAAGGGTTTTTCGCCTTCCTCTGGATTAACAGGGATATGTGGGGGTGCAGGCTGATGTGTACTCTGTTTTCTGGTTGAACTTGATGGACGTATGTCTTTTTTCAACCCAAATAACTATGTACCTATGTAAGGTCTGCTTAGGATTGGTGATCATAAAGCTGGTAAGAACCAGACCACGGTTATTTCTGCAAAAAGAATTGGCAGTTTTCTAAAAACTGTTTGCCCTCTTTACACATCTTAGGCCTGGTTCACACTGCATCAGTTGCATTGCAGAATAATCCTGCTTATGAACTCACAGTCCATTCAAACCTATGGGCCTGTTCACAGTACTGCCTTGTAATTGATCACGTTATTCTAACTGGCTGCATGCAGACTTTGCATTAAGTTGTATGGTATAACGCACTTGTAGCCCACACACATTTTATTGTGTGCATTATGCAACATGCACAGTGCTAATCAGGCCAAACACTGGCCAATCTTATCTGACATCAGGACAATTTGATCATTTGTTCAAATCTACTAAAACAAGTGCTGCAAACGATTCTCGATAGATCAATTTTTGGCTGAAACCCATCTATCCCATGAAACATGCCAGATGGAAGATTTAACTCGACTGGCGGCGGGACAGGAGCACAAAGCTAGTAGTGCTTAATTTCTCGACAAGCGACAATGTCCCGTCACAAATGCCAGAGGCCAAACACGAGAGGCTTCTAGTGGTCATGTAAGGTACGTGCCACAGTGGGCCTAGGGTTTAGTCAAGGGGCACAGTTCCCTCGTAGAGAAGAGACAGGGAAAAGCCCTGGCGGCAGAGAGAAGGCAAGGGATAAAGTGCTAGCGGACAGGTAAGATCTCCTTCATTCTATACGGTGGAGAGAGGGAGCTAGTGGGGGGGGGGGGGGGGGGGGACGTCCCACTGGGGGAGCGGCAGGCATATATTTTTAATTGATTTTATGCTGAAATATATTGAAAATCTGTGTACAGTATGTGGAGGGATTCAGCTACATTCCTCTCTCAACCAGTGTATGGCCAGCTTTGGTCTTAGTGTGCAGTCTCTGTCCATTCTTGTGTTGCTTACTTCATTGCACAGCATCTCAGAGATATAACAAACCTTTAGGAAGTCTTTTAAGAGAATTTCTGATGCGTCTTCAAATTCTTCTTGAATCTGAGCTTGGTACTCGACTGACAAATAAACTGGATTAATCCACTCATATAAGACTTCATGCTAAAGAGAAAGGCAGAGGTCAGTCAGCAGGCTCATCAGAATAAACAGCCCCATATTAAGTAATTCCTATAGGCTCTTACATCACAGGGGATGTGTGGGCTGCGGACAGGCTGAAGATCCAGAGGGCGAGATGGTCTCTCCAAGGATGTACCATGAAACCACCCACTCACTGACAGGCGACACTTTCCTTCAGACAACACCTCTGAAACCTATTAAGAGAACCAAAGTAATAAGAATGGCCAAGTATTCCAGTAAAATCAATAACATCACATACCAGCTGAAATGTTGCACTTCAATTTATAAAAAAATCTTGCTTAAAAGGGGAACTCTTGTATGGGTTGTTTAACCGCTTTATCCACAAGTCAGTAGATATACATCCTCGGTCACTACATCTAAGCCACAAGTCAGTAGACATACGTCTTGTAGCAGAAGCAGTGCTGTGCAGAATTGGGCTTGCTCCTGTGCACATTTCTGGCACTGTCTGATGCAGCACTAATTGGTGAATTTGAAAATATATTTCTTGAGCGAATGAGAGTGATTTTTACTATTAAAAATACTTTTATTTTCTCATTTCATAGTGAAAAACACACTCTGTAGCATTATTTCAGAATCAAATATCTTCACCATAAATTGTGACCGGAACATAATCTACGTGTTGTGATAAGCAGTAAGAATAGCCAAACAAAATTAGTACCGTATGTTCCGGCGTATAAGACGACCCCCAACTTTTCCAGTTAAAATATAGAGTTTGCGATATACTTGCCGTATAAGACTACCCCTCTTCCAACGCACACCAAATTAAAATAAAAATAAAAAAATCATGTACTGGTGCTGTACTATATGTGTTACCCAGTATATAACAGTATATAGTCAATTGACTTGTTGCATTGGTCAACTCTCTTTAAGTAGACTGGTCAGCTCTCCTTGTCTACCTGTTTAGAAGAGTGGTATGGAAGAATAGATTGCGCTCCCTCAGCAGGGAGATCTGAGAGGCGGTAACAGGATAGGGCGTATCACCCGGCATCAATGACACCCGGCGTATAAGACGACCCTCAACTTTTCAGAAGATTTTCAAGGGTTAAAAAGTAGTCTTATACGCAGGAATATACTGTATTTTTTATCTACAGTAGCACTTTTTCTTTTTAAACAGGAATTGGTAAAACTGAGAAATAAATGTTTTTTTCTATTTTTTTATTTGTTTTCCCATTAAAATTCATAGAAAACAAAATTGTTCGAGGGGAAAAAAATGGCATACAATGAAAGCCTAGTTTGTCTTGCAAAAAACAATATATATTTCATTTCTGTGTCGTAAGTAGGGATAAAGTTATTTCTGATTAAATAAGGACATAGCTAAACTTTCAAAACTGCTCTGGTCCATAAGAGGGAAAAAAGGTCTGGATGCCAAGTGGTTAAAAGCATCCCTCTAGTTGTAATACTTACTGTAATGATTTCTTGCATAGCAATTGCCTGGGCTTATACTGTGTACTTTAAATAAGTGGTAACAACATACTTTTAGCTCATGGCAAAACTGGTTGCCTTCAAATGAGTTTAAGGTTTTGGGATTCCCCCTCAGTTGGTCTCCCTGGGGACCGTGCACAATTTGTAGCTTCACTCTAACTCACCTGTCCTCAGGGCCGGTTCTAGACTTTTTGCATCCTGATTCCCCCCCCCCCCCCCCCTTTCAGGAGGCGACATGGGCAGCATGCTGGGACAGGTGAGTACCCTGGATACTCAGGAGCTGTCGGGGGGAGACCACCTGGGACCATTTGTCTTGATGGTAGCACTGGCTCTGTTTAAAGGAAACCTTAACTGACATATGACCTGTTGAGATAGACATGTGTATGTACATTGGCAAGCATACAGATACCTATGCCGTGCTTCTTTTCTTCTTTCCCTGGCTGAAAGAGTTAATATTCAGCTATGCAACTGACAGTTTTTCTCCAGTCAGGACCCAGTCGGACTATAACATCCCTCACTGAGGAATTATAGCCATGTTTAAATCCAGACTGAAAACCCACCTGTTCAGTTTGGCATTTGCAGAATTATAACTTTTGTTGTGTGAATACTTCATCCTCGTACCAATTACTGAACCTGAGAGAGCCTAAGCACTTTGAGTTTGGGAGAAAAGCGCTATAGAAATGTTATTGTATTGTATTGTATAAAATACTTCCCTGGAAGAGAACTGGGCTTTTGAGAGCAGGGGGTAGATAAAAAAGATTAAGTGACAACTGAACCGAGAGGGATATGGAGGCTGCCATATTTATTTCCTTTTAAACAATACCAGTTGCCTGGTTGTCCTGCTGATCCTCTGCCTATAATACTTTTAGCCATAAACCCTGAACAAGCATGCAGCATATCAGGTGTTTCTGACATTACTGTCAGATCTGACAAGGGTAGTTGCATACTTGATTCTGGTGTGATTCAGACACTAATGCAGCCAAACAGACCAATAGTTCATATGAGCTCTCTGAGACATGGCTGTCATTGAGCTCAGAAAAATAAACAATAAATCTACTTTTCTGAGTTTTTAAACACAACAGAAAACTGTGGGATATCTAAAAGTCATTTTAGGAGTAGGAGGATAGATACAAATTGTTTATCTCATCAGTTTATTTTCACTTAAAACGAATCTGAAGCTAAAAAACAAAAACAAATAACCACATACTCACTTAAGCAGAGGGGAGGTTCTGGAATGTAAGTGGGTGGGAGGAGGGGCTCAGGGAGCATGATCATATGGGAAGGGCCAGAATGGCACTAGTCTGAGGGAGGGACTTCACAAGTATTTTTTTCTCCCAAAAATCAACATTTTATTCTTTGTAAATACTCTGCTAACTTGCAAAAGGCTAGCAGTGGCTGTATAGTGTACTGGTTAAGGGCTCGTTTCCACTATCGCGAATCTGCATGCGTCCAGCGCATGCAGATTCGCACATGTTATGCAAGTGGATGGGCCTGTTTCCACTGTAGCGTTGTTGAGGCGTGTTTTTTTCAGCGGTGAAAAAACGCACAAAAGAGCCACAGAATTCGCCTGCGAGTGGAATGCATGCGAATCGCCGCTAATGTATTTAATAGGGAATTCGCCTGCGGCTATGGTATGCGAATTTTCATGCGAATTTTCATGCGAAATCGCATAGGTACCAATGTAACTTCAAACAGGCAGTGACATGGTTAAATTCGCATACACCCTCACCTATGCGAATTCGCATGCGAATTCGCGGCAAAAAACGCAAAAATATTCGCATCCGCATGCTATTTCATCAGCGGTGAAATCCAGGCGATTCTGCACCGCAATAGTGGAAACGAGCCCTGAGAGCTCTGCCTCTGAGGCTGCATTTGTGAGGTGGGAATCGTTGTGGGAAAAATTTGCATGCGGATGCGAATTTCGCATGCGGGTCTATGCGAATTTGCATACGAATTCGCAAGGATGACGATGTATGCGAATTTAACCATGGCACTGCTGGTGTGATTTTCCATTGTTTCTATGCGAATTCGCATGAAAATTCGCATACCCAAACCGCATGCGAATTTCCTATTAAATACATTGTATGCGATTCACATAGCGGTATGCAGTATGCAAATTCTGATGGCTCTGCCATGCGAATTTTTTCTGCACAGAAAAACGCAAAGGAATCCTGACAAGTGGAAACAGTCCCATTCACTTGTATTGCTATGCGAATTCGTATGCGAAGTGGAAATGGGCCCTGACACAGGAAATCTGGGTTAATATCTGAACTCTTTCTGTTCAGTAAGCCAGCACCTATTCAGTATGAATACCTTGGGCAAGACTCCCTAACACTGCTACTGCCTATAGAGCACGCCCTAGTTACTGCAGCTCTGGCACTTTGAGTTTGCCAGGAGAAAAACGCAATACAAATGTTGTGTGTCTACTAAGCAAGACAAGTATATTTACTCCTTTCTCTGTAAATACTAATGTCCATTTGATAGCTCCTACGTGAAGCTTAACGCTGGTTTCACAGTGAGACGTTAAAGTCCCACGTTACAGCAGCCAGTAACGCAGCCTAACTCACAGCACTGTAAAATCAATGGGCTGTTCACAGTGCCCACGTTGCGTTACATAGTAACGCAGCACGTTTAAACATAGTGCTGCATGCTGTACGTTACCACGTTAGACTGCTTGCCCATGCTCAGCTGCAGCCACATGGCTAATTAATATTCACTGCATTGTGGTGACTCCTAGTGGGACTGTAGTGTTGTCCGGATCATGAACGAATCGTTCATTTGATCCGGATCTTTTTTGTGAGTCGAATCATCTGGATCATCACAATGAAAGATTCGGTTCACAGTGGATGTCTGTCTGGAAGAAACAGGAACATACAGAATGTACAGTGCAGGGAAAGTCCTGTCCTGCTAGACATTTCACCCAGTCTGCTTCCCTAGTAAAATTATTCAAATGATTTGGTTCAAAGATCCGGATCTTTTCAATGATCCGATTCAAATCCTTAAAAAGATCCGGACTTCCTATCACTAACCTGGAGCGGCTGCTTTGAGAGCTGCATAACGCAGCTCAATCTGACGTCCAACTTCAACACCACCATGCGTTGCGTTAGGGGCACGTTATGCGACCATAACGTCCCCTAAAATGCAACGTCTTGGTGGGAAAGTAGCCTAAAGGAATTGTCAGGCAAAAAAAAAAAATTGAGTTTCACTTACCTGGGGCTTCTGCCAGCCCCATGCAGCCATCCTGTGCCCTCGTAGTCGCTCACTGCTGCTTCAGTCCCCATCCACCAGCTAGTTTCATTTTTGCTGACCTCGTGGTCGGCGGGCCGCATTGCGTACATTTTTATGCATTCCCGCTGGTGCAGGAACATTAACACATACATTTTTACGCGTTACTGGTTCACCCCAGTAACTAGTTCACCCCATTTTTACGCGTTACTGGTGAACCAGTAACGCGTAAAAATGTATGTGTTAATGTTCCAGCACCAGCAGAAGCCCCAGGTAAGTGAAACTCAATTTTATTTTTTTTTGCCTGACAATTCCTTTAAGTGGATAAGAGAAAGAAAAAACAAACCGATATGGTAGGTGGAGGCTTATTTTTGGGCTCCAAAGGTATCTATTTGTAGTTCAGCCTTGAAGTGAATCTGAATATTTTATCTTATTCTAAACCAGAAGCGGCAATTACAGTAGGACAGTAAACAGATACACGTGAAAGGGCCACAAATGGCCCGTGCACAGTAAAAGTAAATGTTTATTCGACTGCCTGCAGCCATGGACAAGTTCACAAGCCACACATGATTAATAAACTTGGATGAGGAAATTTCCACCAGGCATCGCATGCTGCACACGTCCAGTAAAAGGAATCGCTCATGCACAAAGAAGATCAGCTGTGACAGGGAATGGGTGGGAGGTGTTCTGAGCAGGAAAGGCTGGTAAGTGCTTAAGTTTATGAAAACTGCTCGCTATTTACTATGCATTAAAGTACCCCTGAACTATAGTACCCCTGGGTAAAATTATGAAATGAAGCTCATGGTAGGCTAGATTACCTTTTTTGAAGTGTGCTGCCCGCTGCTCATTGTCCTCTGGGTCACCGCCCCCCCCCCCCAACCCCCTCCCCACTCCCTTCTTAATCCCTGTATATCCTACGTCGCCTGCAAGTGGTGCAGAGCTTCTAAAATAAGCAGGCACAAGTTTTGAGCTGCGCAGTGAAAGAAATAGCTTATGAACGAGTGCTGGCATTCTCTGTGCTTGTGCAGATTGGAACTTGTGCCTGCACAGTTCTGATTCATGCACCATCGCTAGGGGGAGTTTCCTGGGTCTAATATTCGACTGGAGGATTCCGTTGAATATGAAGATGACTGGGGAGCGGGAGGACACCGAGAACAACAGGAAGCAGCAGCACACTTCTGCAAAGGTAATCTAGCCCATAATGGGCTTCAATCATTCATTTTGGCACCGTTTCAGTGGTACTTTAAATAAATTCATTTTCTGATTGGTTAGGAAAATAATAATAAAAAAAAAAGATATTTTGTATCATAATTTGTACCAGTTAATTCATATCAGAATGACCTGTAATGCTGGGGAAACACAATGCAACTACCAGTCACACCTTGCATCATCTACCTGGTGGAAAGAGACTGGGGAGACCTCAAAGAAAACCAGCTTGTTCCATGACGGAATGAGAGACTTGACAATATGACTGGGCTGTGCCTTCTCTGCAAAGGAAGAAGAGCAATGTGAATGAAAAGTTTACATCTTGCAGCTACAGCACAAGTTTAGACAGTGAAGTGTTCGCTTTTTTTAAGCTTCCATCTCAGGCCTTGTTTTTACTACAAGTTCCAAAGTTTGTATGCATTTTAGTAGCATAGAATGTATGGTAGTAAATTATTCAGGATACCCAATTACATGTTAGTGATCTTTGTCTCAGCATCAGACACACTTCCTATATCTATAAACTGTGTATTGGTATATAGCCCCGCCCTCCCAGTGATTTTTAGCCTAGGCTGTTTAGTATGTGGAATTTTCCTCCCAGTGCATTCTGGAAGACCAGGTATTATTTTCACTGGCTTAGGGACTACAGGTCCCATGAGGCATTGCAATACTCTGACAGCTCTAAGAGCCTTTTTCCACTAGCCTGCGATTTGCGATTTGCTGCTGATCGCAAATCGCAAGGTACATTAAACTAATGGAAACTGCAGCAGCAATTTCCATTAGTGCGATCCGATTGCGATGCGATTTTGGTCAAAGCGCAATCGTCGTCCTGCCGCGTTTTGTATGCGATTGAGCTGGACTATAATGAGTATAGTAGCTCAATCGCAATCGCATTTCATAGTGGAAAAGAGCCCTAAGCAGAACTCGGGGAGGCAGAGGCATGATGGGATTTGTAGTTTTGTCACAGCTGGAGTGCTAAGGTTAGCCATCACTGCTATAGATGCTAAAGATGTCGCCACCAGTGATACATTTCAGAATGTAAATAAGGGGGAGGAAAGATTTTACAATGGGCAAACACTGACTAAATCATTTATAAAATATAAGCAACTTTATTCATTATGGTATTTTCAGTAGAATTCCTCTTTAAATCTGAATGCAATACACATACTGCCATGCAATTCATCACGGGCCCTTTTCCAATATGTCCATTTCAGGGCCGAATCTGCAGTGTTTCCCCACATGCAAGCTGCACAGGGAAATGCTGCCTATTCCTGTAATGGCTTGCTATCCTGATCACAGTGCTGTGCGATTCTGGACAACATACTGCAGATTTCTGCGGCACGCATCTGAACCCCTATATGGCACAGCTCAGCAATACGGGCTACGGCTATGCAGCAGCATAGGAGCCATAGCCAAATCAGAAACAGCCGCAGCTCCTAGTGGAAATAGACCCTTATGTTCAGTAAAAATGTAATGTTTGGTAAATTACCTCACCTTCTTGAGTATTCACCAAGATTTTCACATATGCAGTAATAGTTTGGTAAATTATTAAAACTGTGTCAATTCACAAAGGTTTTTAACTCGGGCAGTATATTATCGTTTTAAAATATACATGCAGTATTTCAGTGTTCAAAGGATTCTTGCAGCACATGGAAAATGGAAGCCAAATGTGATACAGATAGTTTTTATTATATCGACAAGTAAAGTACATTGCTTAATATTCCAATACATTAAAAAATGTGTCAGGATTAGAGATGTGTTTGGTTACAATTAAACCACCTCATTGTTGGTGAAGAAGATGCTAATAATTTTGAGCTCATGTAGATTTTATGTACATTTTATTCACCTTGGAATTGGAGCAAATTCATCAACTAGATAATGAAATTCAAAACAGATTTACCGTCAGTGCTGTAGAGATCTAGAGTTCCCCCATCTGCTTCTGTCCAGTCTGGAACCAGATACAAGATAAACGCAAATCTTCTACCCTCCAGCTCATCATCGTGGCAGAGCAGAATGTCTGAGCAGGAATCAGGGGAAAGGTATTGTTAGATCAGAGCAGCACATTCATCGTAGGCAGAGCAGGAATCAGGGGAAAGGTATTGTTAGATCAGAGCAGCACATTCACCATGGCAGAGCAGGAATCAGGGGAAAGGTATTGTTAGATCAGAGCAGCACATTCACCGTGGACAGTTTCAGGTAAAGCGGGGCCTGGAGCAAAACATTAGGAGGCCCTTCCCTCTCAATAGTGTACTGATGGTACTGATGGTAAAGAGTCATTTCATGCATAATCTCAAGCTGATAAACCATAAGTATAAAACCTTACGCAAAAAAAAAAAAAAAAAAAAAAGGGACTTAAAAGCTATTGTAAGCCATTTGAAATACCATTTATTTACCATGACTTTCTTTAACAAATGCAGCCATCATGTCCTCAAAGAACAAGTACAGATTTAATGCATGCTATGTACCCAGTGTATGCTGTCACTCCAATACAGTCTGGTAGACAAAGAGGAATGCAAGACAGAGGAGGACTGGAGGGAACCAGCTAAGTCCAGAATCACAAAATACAGACCACAATTATTAATATAATGCCTTTCTTCTTGTAAATACCCTGGGGCAGACAACCCACCTTGTTGCCTCCATAAACTGTTGTCCTTTAACCAAAGCACACCCAACCCACACACACACACAGTATTTGCCCTGGTGCAGTTAAAGCACCCCACCCAATCGTGCACTTGCCTTGGTGCAACATGTCCCTCCCCTCTGGAACAAAAAATGAATTAAGAAGTGTTCCAGTGCTCAACAAATACAAAGGACACCCCACACACTACTCTATAGTCATATGGGTCACTTTGATAGTGTACTGGATAAAGGACAACTGAAGTGAGAAGTATTACCTGGCAGTCCTGCTGATCTATTTGGCTGCAGTATTGTCTGAATCACACCAGAAACAAGCATGCAGCTAATCTTGTCAGATCTGACAATAATGTCAGAAACACCTGATCTGCTGCATGCTTGTTCAGGGCCTATGGCTAAACGTATTAAGCCCAATCTACACGATACGATTCTTTGTACGATTCGATTACGATTCTATTTCCGATTCGATTAAATCCGACATATCCGATCGGGATTAGATTTGATGCAATTCGATTTGCCATTGTTTTGCAATTGCAAATCGAACTGAATCGAATCGAATTCCGATCGGACATGTCGGATTTAATCGAACCTAAAATAGAATCGTAATCGAATCGTACAAAGAATCGTATCGTGTAGATTGGGCTTTAGAGACAGAGAATCAGCAGGACAGCCAGGCAACTGGTATTGTTTAAAATGAAATAAATATGGCAGCCTCCATATCCCTCACACCTCGGGTTCCCTTTAATGCTTAAGGTTAAGGCATTTGATGTAAGCCCCTGACCAGTGTTCAAATCCCGTCTCAAACCAGTACATAAAAAAGTAGGGAGTCTTTGGGAAAGGTTCCCTAATGATCCTGGCCGCCTGCAAAGCGCCCTAAGGCTACATACGCACTTGAGATAAAAGTCTTTGGAAAAGGCAAGATCACAGACCAATTTTACCCCCTTCCATGTAGTATGAGAGCCATACCTACACAGTCTATTCTATGGAGCTGAACTCCCCATCAGGTAAAAATCTTTGTAAGATCCTGCACACAAAGATGCTGTACACATTCAACAGATCAGTATCTGCAACAGATCAGTAGCTGCAAAAGATCTGTTCCTGCAAAATGCATTCATAGTCTGATATCTGCAGATCCTCATACACACCTTGTTTGTTTAACAGACATTCATCTGCATATCTGACAATCATCTGCAGATCTGAAGATCCATCCTGGTGGATCTGATCTGCAGATGATTGTCCATTAAACAAGGTGTGTATGAGGATCTGCAGATATCATAGACTATGAATGCATTTTGCAGGGACGGATCTTTTGCAGGAACAGATCTTTTGCAGATACTGATCTTTTACATGTGTACAGCATCTTTATGTGCAGCATCTTGCAAAGATTTTTATCTGATGGGGAGTTCAGCTCCATAGAATAGACTGTGAAGGTATGGCTCTCATACTACATGGAATGGGGTAAAATTGGTCTGTGATCTTTCATTTTCCAAAGGCCTTAATTCACTAAGATCATGCTGGAGATAATAATGCAAGAGAAAACTTACCTCCACATAAGAGAGAGTTATCTTATCTCTTCATTCCTTAAGTTACCTCCTCTGTAGTTATTTTACCTCCTCTGTAGTTAATTTACCTCCTCTGTAGTTATTTTCACACGCAGTTAATAAACAGCCTGTCTTTAAGGCCTAGTGCACACCAGAGCGGTTCGGCTGCAGTTTGCGATCCGCTTGCGGGTGCGGATCCGCTAGGGTAATGTATTTCAATGGGCTGGTGCACACCAGAGCGGGAGGCGTTTTGCAGAAACGCATACTCCCGGGCTGCAGCAGATTTTGGATTGCGGATGCGTTTCTGCCTCAATGGTAAGTATAGGAAAAACACAAACTGCTCTGAAAAACGGCACTTCAGAGCGGTTTGCGAGGCGTTTTTTGTTACAGTAGCTGTTCAGTAATAGCTTTACTGTAACAATACATGAAATCTACTATACCAAAACCGCTACACAAAACCGCAAAACGCTAGCTGAAACGCTGCAGAAAAATAAGAAAAAAGTGTTTCAAAATCTGCTAGCATTTTGCGGATCTGCTAGCGGTTTTTGGTGTGCACTAGGCCTAACTCTGGAGTTATTTTAAGGATTGAAGAGTTA
The DNA here is from genome assembly GCF_040937935.1 of Hyperolius riggenbachi. NCBI lineage: Eukaryota > Metazoa > Chordata > Amphibia > Anura > Hyperoliidae > Hyperolius > Hyperolius riggenbachi. The sequence continues at coordinate 186,404,425 of NC_090656.1, forward strand.
ATTTAGAGACAGAAGAGTTAACTTTAGGTTTGCCTGAGGTAAAATATTTCCTGAATACTACATGCCTTATCACCGTGGTAACAACTCTAGAAGAGTTATTAAAGACAGGAGATAAACTTAGTGAATTGAGGCCAAAGACTTTTATCTCAAGTGTGTATGTAACCTAGGTGGCTGCCGTCCTAAAGCGCTTTGAGTCTGCCAGAAGGAAAGCATGATATAAATGTTCTATGCCTTGTCTCTTGTCTATAGCCTAATCAGACAGCACAAAAAATGTGGGGTGAAATGGACCGGTAATGTCCAAAGTTCAAAGTAAATACCCCAAATAAGGTCTAAACAAATAATAATAATAATAATGGGAGATTAGACAGGCAATACAACTGTAAAGATAGAAGTTAAAACATACGACCTCCTCTGGTGTGATGAATAAAAGGCAGACATATTAAGATGCACTTTCTCCTGTATGCAGATTGGAGTATTCGAGGTGAGTAACCAGAGCAAAAACCGCTAGGACAGTCCACCCATCACAAGCCGGTTTAAAAGTCCCTCCTGCTAGACACATGTACATGATCCCCGATCGGGGAACCTACTTCACAACACGTTTCAGTGCCCTCTCCCTTCGTCAGGCGACTCCCTTACACCTGTAGCTTGAATTTCTAGGGAAGTTTACACACGCATAAACCTCCATGTGGCCACAATAAGGAAAAAGCCTTGAAGCGAAAAAAACCCTAAATCGGCAGATGATCTCCATGATTCATATGGAGAAAGTTTGTACAGGGATACTTAAGCAGAAAATAAAAAAAATATACTGTATATTTATTAATACATTATTTATGGCATTCTGGATTTCCACATTTGGACCCAACCTCAAACTCTACACACGTTATATAGAGGACATGCTGATTATATGGCTTTTGATGAGTGCACTGTCCTAGCTGCGACATTGGCCCTTCCGCTGGCTCCGGTTACTCGCCTTGGCTAGTACACTACACTCCAATCTTCGTACAGGCGTAAGTGCATTTTAAAAGTGTCTGTCTTTATGTATTAAATGTTATCACACAAAAGGAGGCATGTATGTTTTTTCTTTTGTCTTTCCTTAGACAACTGGAATACTTCTCATAGTGTAGAAGAAATGGGGCTTCTGCAACTAAAAATCCTTTAAGACTGCAAGGAAGGAGGCATAGACTGAATTGTTCAGAAATGACTGCTGCTTATAGCAATGTGGTGCCTGAAAATGGAATTTTGAAAAGCTTTATTTGACATCAGCAAATCAAGGAAATTTTTTTACAACAATAAAAACCCTGCAACTGAGTGCCTACAGATTTCTGCCAGCACTAGGCCTTTAAAGTGTACCAGAGACGGTAATAAAGAAAGAATCGATACTTACCGGGGCTTCCTCCAGCCCCATAAGCAGCGCCAAGTTCCTCGCCGTCCTCCCGAGTGCCTCAGTTCGTCCACAATCAGTCCGGGTATCTGGCATGCACAGAACACCAGGACTGATGTGTCTGAGCCAGTTACTGGGGCTGATTGCGGACGAACGGAGACACTCAGGAGGAAGGCGAGGGACTCAGCGCTGCTTATGAGGCTGGTGGAAGCACCGGGTAAGTCTCTTTCTTTATTATCGTCTCTGGTTTCCTTTAAAATACCACTATCACAAAAAAATTGTAAAAGTGATACTACAAGTATAGAAAATGTACATTTCTTTGAGAGTAAAATGTACTTTAAATTACTTTGTTCCTATGTTGCTGTTGCTTACAGTAGGTAGTGAAAATCTCACAGGTTTTGGACCACTTAATCTCATTATTTCCTTCATTCTTTACAAAAGCACTCCCTGTAAATAAAAAAATAAAGATGCCAGCCAGCTTCCATTTTCATTTGCACACTATTTTGGCAGCTGGACTGAGCAACTGCAGTTCAGTAAATGCTTTTGTTAATAAAGAAATACCTGAGAATCCCCCATGAGGAGATGGAGTAGTCCAAAACCTGTCAGGTTCACGACCTACTGTAAGTGGCCTAGGAAAAACGGTAATTTATAATGCATTTTGCTCTGGTAGAAATCTAAGTTTTCTATGTATGTATTTTATTTTTCCTGCAATAATTGTCCTGTAATTATATAATTTAATAACATCCTAGCTTTTGGCTGCACCTGAAGATGCATCCCAGAGGAAGCGGTCAATAGGAGCTACAGAGCCGAGACCTGAGCTCCAAACGTATGTGAAAAAGGCTATTTAGTAAGGAAGGATGGACAAGAAAGCATCATCGGACAACCTATTACTGGAGATAATATGCAGCTGCTCCACCTGTGTAATTGTACTGAGCACACGATATGTCTACAGTTGTCTCCAGATCCACATTCGTCACCTCTGACAGCCATTGTCGGAAATCTTCAAACAGAACTTTCCTGCAGAACGATAGGAAGAAGAAGAGGAAGACAGGAAGTGTGTTAGACAGATAAACAGAAATACAGAGAAACTCTGTAATTAATCACTGACTACACTTGTAACAGACTATACAAAGCAGAATTTTATTTTATGTCCCAAAATCTTCAACCATGTAAACCTAATGATATAAATAACTGAGTGTTAAGGTCCGTACACACGCCGGACTTTAGGCAACGACGGGTCCGTCGTTGCCTCCCGCTGGGTGGGCGTGCCAGCGACAGTCCGGCGTGTGTACGCCCTGTCGTCAGACTGATACGGCTGTTTCTGAGCGATCCGCCGGACGGATCGCTCAGAAACAGCCGTATCAGTCTGACGACAGAGCGTACACACGCCGGACTGTCGCTGGCACGCCCACCCAGCGGGAGGCAACGACGGACCCGTCGTTGCCTAAAGTCCGGCGTGTGTACGGACCTTTAAATGTACTGGGGCTAAGCAAACAAGGGTGCATACACATTTCCAATTTTGAAGGGTCAATCATTGGCCAATTTTACCAATTCCATGTAGAATGAGAGCACAATCTGTCCATAGTATTGAAAATGTGTTGGCCCTCACACTACACCGGAGGAGGTAAAATTGGCCAAATATTAGCCAGTCACAAATCGGATGTGTTTACACACCTTAAAGAGGAACTTCAGCCTAAACAAACATATTGTCATTAAGTTACATTAGTTATGTTAATGAAAATAGATAGGTGATATAATTTCTTACCCACCCTGTTTTAAAAGAACAGGCAAATGTTTGTGATTTCATGGGGGCAGCTATCTTTTTGGTTGAAAGGAGGTGACAGGGAGCATGAGACACAGTTCCAACTGTCCTGTGTGCTGATCACGCCTCCCAGTTGCTAGGCAACATGAATAACATAGGAAATCCCATCATGCTTTGCACAGCATCAGGGAAAAAAACCCTGGCAGTTTTCTTTGATGGGTGGAGCTTAGCTAAAAATGCAGCTAAAAATTATGCTTTGGTAAGAAAAACAAAGTTCTGATACTGTGAAACTGTTTAAGAAACACCATGCCTTTTCAGTTCTGCTGAGTAGATTTTTAGTCCGGAGGTTCACTTTAAAGACCCGTACACACGCTAGATCAGGGTTTCTCAAACTGGGTTCCGCTCCGCGGCACCTTGGTGTACCTTGAGCTCCTCCCAGGGGTGCCTCGGCATGCATTCCCATCCCTGCATTGCCAGCAGGTAATGCCACCACACATTGATATACAATGTGGCTGCGTTACCCACCAGTTAACCTTTAGTCCCGGCAACCATGGTTGAAGTCAGGGTGGAGCGACTGATCAGTGCGGCTTGGTCTGGATAGGTAAGGAAATGTTTTTGTCCAGCTAATGGGAGGGGTCACTTTTAATCTGGAGTGAGTGCTGAGGTAATACTGCATAATTAAAGGAGGTATTACTAACTGCAGTCCCCATGTGGGGAAATGTCTATGTGCTCTACAACAACGACTCTTTATCCCTGTCGTGTTCATTAAGGGGGGGATGCTGCTTAATAGGGGGTCACTGATTATTTGGAGGGGGTGCTTGCATGATGCGGAGTCAAGGTCTATCTAGAGGGGGTAAGTCGGGGGTGGGGGGTAGTCATTAACAACTTCAAGGGGGCATACTGCCTAATACAAATCACTAGCTACTTGGAGGGGGGCTGCTGCTGCCTAATAAGGGTCATAACGCCATTTCTGTAGTTGTTTTCGCCGGGGGGGCCTGAAAATATTTCAAAGCCATCAAGGACGGCCTTACCCCAAAAAAGTTTGAGAACCACTGAGCTAGATGGATGTCCCCCAATGGGTATCCGAAACCCGATCCCTTGGGGGACATCGCTGGACTGAGGCTGCAGAGACCGTTAATTAGCCTGCAGGCTGAAGATGTGATCTGATGCAATGCACTGGTGCAGATGTCACGTTGTGCAATGGTACAGTCCCATTACAATTGTCCCCAGATCTCCCTAGAGCAGGTCCCAGATCTCCCTAGAGCAGGTCCCATCCCTCCCCAAATACAATAACAGATTCAGATCAGTAAATCATACAAATCACATTAGTATATATCAGCAGATATTGATAACATAATGTTCAGAATCACCTATGAATCTTATCATATCAATCTTAAATTTAGAAAGCCAACAAGTCCATATATCCTGTGGAACTTTTTCGGTGAGCTTCTACTTTCATATACGCTTTTGTATTAGGGTAGGTCAGCATTAGAGCAGATGAACTCAGAACTTCCTCTCTGCTCTAAAAAATAAGCAACAGCATAATAACCTTTAAAGAAAATACATTATTTGCTACAGCCTCCCGCAACAAATCTGCAGTGTGTCTATTTCCTACTTTCATTGAAGTAGACAAAGGGTTAACATCCTGTTTAAGCATTAGCCATGTCCGCTAAGGACTGCTGAATTTCTGGGCTGACACAGCTGATAGATCAAATTACACTTGTGGTTACTTGAAGCCGAGGGGGAAATAGACAAGCTCTTCTCTCTAAAAACACACAGGGTGCTCTCTGTTTTCCTTGTGTCATGTGCAAGAGTTCAAGTCCACTTTAAGGCAACATTAATCTAGTGTGTGTACGGGCCTTTACCCACAGGACTTGGATTAGTAAGAACCTCCAGTGCAGAAGAAAAGGGAAGAAGGGCCCATTCTCACTAGGACGATTAGCGGGTTATTCTCGCTAATCGCCAAAGCAATAGAAACCAAATGGCAATAATTTCACTGCCTTGATTGCCGCCGATTGCGGTCGATTCATGATTAACTACCATCGCAAAACGTGTTACCTATAGTATTTTTCCGCGATTCCCGAGCGATCGCGGTACAGTGCTTAAACAAGCGCTGATCGCAATAGTTGGGAATCGAAGTGTACAGTGATTTCACAGCACTAATCATGCTATTTTCTAGTGTGAATGGGCTCAAATGAAACATGATTTATACTATACCATAGTGAGGGTTCTCTTTCTTTAAAATGTATTTATTTTAATTTTACTATAAGTAGCAAACAATATGGACAAGTCAGTTACTATTATTGTCCAGTAATTGTACATGTAGGAATAGTATGTGATCCAGCAGCAGGAATGATAAACTACATATGACTATGTATACTATGATACATAAATAGGCATAGGAACTGAAGTCTTACCTTAGTGCAGTAATATGTGGTTCTTTCCGGCTCTTCAAATCCTCAGACTAGAACATCATAAAACACATGTGACAATTATTTGCATGGATAAAGCGGCAATATTTGTTAAAAGAAACTGAAGACAATGAATGTTATTTCTTTCTGAAAAGTCCTAATAAGTACCTAGCAATAACAGTAACATATGCTCCAAAACTCAGCTTCATGTAGTTTAATAAGGTTTAGGCCTGGGGTCCGTGACCAAAGCACTTTCAGCAGCGTTGTGGAATTGCTAGCAATACCAAAAGCGCTAGGTTAACCTCTTGCGTTCTGGGCGGCTCTGGCCCCTTCAGGACCAGAGCCGTCCTTTTCCTATGTTGTATAATAATTAAGTTGATTGGCTGACAGTAATCACAGGGTCAGGAGCCAATAATATTAGCTCCTGCCCGAGGCACAGAAGCTCTGCGTGACAGCCAAGTGAGCGAGTGCAGCGTTGCAAACTGCAAGAGTAATGAGACCGTGCAGCGGGGCTGATTGAAATCTATGCCCTAGCAGAAATACCAGAACACAAACAGGGCGTAGATTTCAATCAGCATGGTCCGTAACTGGTTACTAAAAGTAAATGGAGGTGAGCCCACACCATCTTAAAATCGAAATTGCATTTTTGAAGCTTTTGCGCCTCAATACAAAATATAGAATTGCTGCAAAATTCCTTTTCAATCGCTGCACAAAGCGATTTTGCAGCGCTTTTACTTCCCAAAACCACTTGCTGTACCCATAAAGCCTTGCGCTAATGGATATCACAATCGCTATACAAATTGAAAGCACTAAATTCAAAAGCTTCAACGTGCTGCAAAAACAATCATGGCTAACCAGGCCATGAGAACTGAAATGTTACTGTAGCACCAATATGATTTGAGCCAAGGAAGAACTTTTAAAGGGAAGGTTCAGGGAGGGTATTGAAAAAATAAAAATCAATTTCCACTTACCTGGGGCTTCCTCCAGACGGTGGCAGGCAGGAGGTGCCCTCGCCGCCGCTCCGCAGGCTCCCGGTGGTCTCCGGTGGCCGACCCGACCTGGCCAGGCCGGCTGCCAGGTCGGGCTCTTCTGCGCTCCAAGGCCCGGAACTACTGCGCCTGCGCAGTACAGCCCGGAGGACGTCCGATGACGTCAGCCCGCCCGCGTGGGACGCAGAAGTGCCGGGCCTTGGAGCGCAGAAGAGTCCGACCTGGCAGCCGGCCTGGCCAGGTCGGGTCGGCCACCGGAGACCACCGGGAGCCTGCGGAGCGCGCGCCGAGGGCACCTCCTGCCTGCCACGGGCTGGAGGAAGTCCCAGGTAAGTGGAAATTGATTTTTATTTTTTCAATAACCTCCCTGAACCTTCCCTTTAAAATAATAGAACATTACTGAAATACAGTTGTGCTGATAAGTTTATATACCCTGGCAGAATGTATGATTTCTTAACTATTTTTCATAGAATATAAATGAGAACACAAAAACTTTTCTTTCACTCATGGTTAGTGGTTGGCTGGAGCCATTTATTGCCAAACAACTGTTTACTCTTTTAAAAACATAATTACTACACACACTACCTAAATGACATGATCAAAAGTTTCCATACTCTGGTGATTTGGCTTAACATGCACACAACTTGACACAAATGGGTTTTAAAGGTACATACACACGTCGGATTTTTCCAAACGACCGGTCGTTTGGACGTCTGAACATCCGGTTGTTTGGACGTCTAAACGTCCAGTCGTTTGGAAGTCAAATCGGGCGTGTGTACAAATGGTCGTTCAGCTGATAACACTGGATTTGACCGATCTACCAAGCGGATCCGTCAAAACCATTCTTATCAGCTGAATGACAATTGTACACACGCCCGATTTGACGTCCAAACGACCGGACGTTCAGACGTCCAAACGACCGGTCGTTTGGAAAAATCCGACGTGTACGCACCTTTAAAGGTAACCATCTTCACCTGTGATCTGTTTGCATTTAATTAGTGGGTGTATAAAAGGTCATTGAGTTTCTGGAGGTATTTTCATGCTGGATTCACATACCTCTGTGCGTTGTCCATTCTTCCCCTAGTTCCCTATGGTCTCTGTAATCATAATGCTTGAAACAAAATGCTGGGAATACACTATGGGCTTGATTCACAAAGCGGTGCTAACTGTTAGCACGCCTGTGAAAACCCCCTTAGCACGTCTAAACGAGCTTTTTGCGCGCAAACCTTTGTGCCCGCAAAACTTTATGCGCATAAAACTTTACGCGCGCACTGCACGAAGTGCCCATTAAAGCCTATGGGACTTAAGACTTTAGACGTGCTAAGTAGGTTAGCCCCGCTTTGTGAATCAAGCCCTATGTGGTTTTTTTTTGGCTTGATAGATAATTTCTGAAACGTCTGATCTGATTTTGATAGTTTTTCTCAGGGCTGTGGAGTCAGAGTCGGAGTCGAAGTAATTTTGGGCACCCGGAGTCGGACTCGTTTATTTCATAAACTGAGGAGTCGGAGTCAGAGTCGGATTATTTTTGTACAAAATCCACAGCCCTGTTAAGTATTAGAGTAAGGAGTCGGAGTCGAGGAGTCGGGGCCATTTTGGGTACCCGGAGTCGGAATTGGAGTCGGAGTCGTGGTTTCATAAACTGAGGAGTCAGAGTTGGAGTCGTAAGATTTTTGTACCGACTCCACAGCCCTGGTTTTTCTCATAGTATTGAAATCAATCGGAAAATCAATCGGACAGTAAATCTGTCGAAAAAACTCATTATGTATTCCCAGCATTAGACTTTCTCAGAGGCTCAATAGCCAGACACAATAATATGGGTCAACTCTAGTTATGGTGCGCAAGGTCTATGCTGTAGCACTCAGTGTTCACCAAATCACATGCCTCAATTGTCATACAGCCATTCTGCAACATCCTGGCTTACCAATAAACAGCTAATAAAAATTATCAACCTATTGTTAATCTTGTTGTTTTCAGACCCACCTGTTGAAATTTATACAAATCGTTGGATTTCTCATGGAAGTTCAAAGCTAGTAGTTCATCCTTTAGCCCATCAAGGAATTCAGAGTTTTCAATGAAGGAATGGATCAAACAGTGCTGGAAAGGGACAGAATCCACAATAACTGGGCCTAAGAACAAATACAATGAAAGGACAAATGGAAAACATTGGAAATATACTGATAATAGTATATACTAGCCAACCCGCGTCGTAGCATACGCCGCATCTATCTATCTAATAGAGTACGTGCCTCAACCTTGAAGCAAGAAGAAGTAGGCTTTCCATGAGAAAATGTATGCGTGCTCAAACACCAAGTTTAACCCTAGCAAGTCTGGCTTTGCAAATCCGGCCTAATTGGCTATTCCGGAGGCAATGCTCATGCAAATATGCATTTGCTTTCGCATGTCAAACTATGCAGGGTCCAAAAACCAATACCGCAAAGCGATCGCCCTGCGGGTATTAGTTCATGCTACATTAGCACTATCCAGGAGCGCCACGGGGAGGATTCCGAATGCCCCCATACAACCGGGGGACTGCTGGGTCCCAGGCTCTCTTACTGCCTGGGAACCACAGCGGCACCCCGGAGGGGGAGGCTGGGTGGCGCAGCTGTACCCCCCCCAAGTGTGGTCAGCGCCGGGGAGAGCCATCCGCACCCACCTCCCAATATTAAAAACAGGCACTTACCTGAACGTCCATTGCGTTCTGCAACATGCACATTAACTTGGGGGCACCACATGAGAAAGGAGTGAAGCATGGGTCACCCCGAGCTTTAGAGCTCAGGGCTGGCTTACATACAACACTCCGGGGTGGGGGGAGGACAGGCGCAGACAACTCACTCCAGGGCTCACACCACCAGAGCAAGCCATCCACCACCTGCCTCCAAAGGATACAACTGCAAAAAATGCTTTCCATGAGAAAAATTTTGCGTGCTCAAACACCAAGTTTAACCCTAGCAAGTCTGGCTTTCCAAATCTGGCCTAATTGGCTATTCATGAGGCAATGCTCATGCAAATATGCATTTGCTTTCGCATGCCAAACTATGCAGGGTCAAAAAACCAATACTGCAAAGTGCTCTCTCGCTGCCTGGGAACCACAGCGGCACCCCGGAGTGGGAGGCTGGGTGGCGCAGCCGCCCCCCCCCCCCCCCAAGCATGGCCAGCGCTGGGGAGAGCCGTCCGCACCCACCTCCTAATATTAAAAACAGCCACTTACCTTAACGTCCATTGGGTTCTGCTACATGCGCATTAATTTTCTCATGGAAAGCATTTTGTGCAGTTTGTATCCTTTGGAGGCAGGTGGTGGATGGCTTGCTCCGGTGGTGTGAACCCTGGAGTGAGTGCGCCTGTCCTCCCCCCCCCCCCCCCCTCTGGAGTGCTGTATGTGAGCCAGCCCTGAGCTCTAAAGCTCGGGGTGACCCATGCTTCTCTCCTTTCTCATGTGGTGCCCCCAAATTAATGCGCATGTAGCAGAACGCAATGGACGTTAAGGTAAGTGCCTGTTTTTAATATTGGGAGGTGGGTGCAGACGGCTCTCCCCGGCGCTGGCCACACTTGGGGGGGGGTTGTCCACGCCACCCAGCCTCCCCCTCCGGGGTGCCGCTGTGGTTTCCCGGCAGTGAGAGAGCCTGGGACCCTGCGGTCCCCCCAGTTGTATAAAAAGGGGGCATTGGGAATCCTCCCCGTGGCGCTCCTGGAGGCCTGGAGCACACCAAAAACTGCTAGCAGATCCGCAAAATGCTAGCAGATTTTGAAACGCTTTTTCTTATTTTTCTGTAGCATTTCACCTAGCATTTTGCGGTTTTGTAAAGCGTTTTTGGTGTAGTAGATTTCATATATTGTTACAGTAAAGCTGTTACTGAACAGCTTCTGTAACAAAAACGCCTGCAAAACCGCTCTGAACTGCCGTTTTTCAGAGCGGTTTGCGTTTTTCCTATACTTTACATTGGAGGCAGAAACGCCTCCGCAATCCAAAAAATGCCTCACCTCGGGAGTATGCGTTTCAGCAAAACGCCTCCCGCTCTGGTGTGCACCAGCCCATTGAAATACATTACCCAAGCGTATCCGCAGCCGCAAGTGGATCGCAAAACGCTGCCGAACCGCTCTGGTGTGCACTAAGCCGGATAGTGCTAATGTAGCATGTAGCAGGGTGACTGCTTTGTGGTATTGGTTTGTGCATGCATTTGCATGAGCATTGCCTCATGAATAGCCAATTAGGCCAGATTTGCAATGTCAGACTTGCTAGGGTAAGGCCTCTTTTCCATGGACTGTGAATAGGCAGTGAAATGGCTCTCAAACTCTCACAACTGCTCACTGCTGCCTGGTAACTGCTCGCTGCTGCCTGGTAACTGCTCGCTGCTGCCTGGTAACTGCTCGCTGCTGCCTGGTAACTGCTCGCTGCTGCCTGGTAACTGCTTGCTGCTGCCTGGTAACTGCTTGCTGCTGCCTGGTAACTGCTTGCTGCTGCCTGGTAACTGCTTGCTGCTGCCTGGTAACTGCTTGCTGCTGCCTGGTAACTGCTTGCTGCTGCCTGGTAACTGCTTGCTGCTGCCTGGTAACTGCTTGCTGCTGCCTGGTAACTGCTTGTTGCTGCCTGGTAACTGCTTGTTGCTGCCTGGTAACTGCTTGTTGCTGCCTGGTAACTGCTTGTTGCTGCCTGGTAACTGCTCACTGCTGCCTGGTAACTGCTTGCTGCTGCCTGGTAACTGCTTGTTGCTGCCTGGTATCTGCTCACTGCTGCCTGGTAACTGCTTGTTGCTGCCTGGTAACTGCTTGTTGCTGCCTGGTAACTGCTTGTTGCTGCCTGGTATCTGCTCGCTGCTGCCTGGTAACTGCTCGCTGCTGTCTGGTAACTGCTTGTTGCTGCCTGGTATCTGCTCACTGCTGCCTGATAACTGCTTGCTGCTGCCTGGTAACTGCCTGTTGCTGCCTGGTATCTGCACACTGCTGCCTGGTAACTGCTTGCTGAGCACACAGCTCAACAGTCCGTGGAAAAGAGGCCTTAAACTTGGTGTTTGAGCACGCATAAATTTCCTCATGCAAAGTAGTACTTCTTCTTCTTGTTTGAAGGTTGAGGCACTTAGTCTATTATATATATAGATGATGAAATACTGAAAGAAGGATATCCGGCCTTGGAGATCTATGGTGCCTACCAACTTGGTCGCCTTCTAAAAATGATTTTTCTCACTATTATACTGAATGAGCAAGAAGATAACGGCCTGGTTCACATTAGACTTAAAAAACGGTCCGTTCCCAGGTCGGAAGGGAACGGATCCAATGTTAACCTATGGATCCGTTCACATCCGTCCGTGCAAACGGATCCATTCTCCAAGATCCGCTGCACGGACCGCAAGTTTCCTGCAGCACCAATTTTTCCGGACCGCTGAACCTTGCGGAACAGAAAAGGAAGCTGAAGCGCTGCATTAGGGGCAATGAGCAAACGGAACGTTTCGTCACACTAGTGAAAAAAAAAGACCGTTCCATAGGCAAATGCAGGGCAATATTACAGCTTCCAAGAATCCCCCCTCAGACCAGGGCTGGTGCAGTGTCTAGGGACAGGCACAAGTTGAGACACCAGAATACCTGCAGGGATTAATTAAATCTATTCAACACTACCAAAATTTGAATCTTATATCTCTCAATCTCTGTTGTGCAATGGCTGAGCTGAATGTTATATGCACGTAAAGGCAAAGTAAGCAAGTTGAAATAGTAATTGGCATTAGTCCTTGCAATATAATGAGCTGTACTGAAATCATTACGTTTTTCTCAAAAGCGGAATTTCCAGTGCTACTCTACTTGAGGGGACCCAGTGGGAAACCTCATAGGCAAATTCCGCTAACATTATTTATTGGGTGGACAGCACACGCTCATACTTTTAGGTTACAGTAAACTACGCCTACACTCTTCGGCCAATTACAAAGTTTCGCATTTTAGAGGGTGCTGTAATTGGAGAACTGTTCCCTATGAGGTTTCCTACTAGATCCCTAAAGTAGACTAGATTTCCTTCCTTCACGATTGTATAAGCCACAGCATAGACAGGATGGAGCATTGAGATGTGATATGAAACTTGACTAGACAGTTTCTCCTGCTCTACACTTACGGATTTGGCTGATCAGGGACTTTGCACAGGGTTGAGATTCAAAAGGCTGATGATTGACATTGGTCAGCTTGACTGGTTAAGCTGTCAGTTAATTAATCAGGAACCTGAGAAATTCTGTGCAAAGTTCTGGTTCTGTGTCTGTAATTTCACTTTGTTTCCAATAGGGCAAGAAAAGTTGAATTTTCAGCTCATCCTATGGTGCATTAATGGAGCTGTACATGAAATAGGCGGCTTCTCCAGACATAGCAGGAAGGCTGTACATGGAATTGGGGAAATGGAGCTCAAGGAGGAGTTTTAATCTTTTCTAAGGGCGTTTTCTGCACGCCATTCGCACGGGGAAATGCTGCCTATTCTGCCAATAGCCTTGCTATCCGAATCGGGTGCTGACACAATTGGATGGCATACTGCATTTCACTGCAGCCCGCACCAGAATCCCTATAACCATTCATGGCATGGCTACAAGGATTCAGATGCATACTCACATCACTGCTAGTGTCCGCGTACACACTGCAAAAAAACAGCCCGGTGCTAGCCTACTTTAGGGGAACCAGCAGGAAACCTCATAGTAAGCAATTCTCCAATTGCAGCACCCTCTGACAGCACAAACGTTGTTATTGCCTGAATAGTGTGGGCGTAATTTACTACAACCTTTTGGACAGTTCAAGAGGGTGCCGTCCACCCAAACACATTAGCTGAATTTCCCTATGAGGTTACCTAATGGTTCTCCTGGTCCTAAGTTCAGCGCTTGTCTAGTTTAGGGCAGCCGGAAACGTCATTGGGAACTTCTGCTAATGTGATTGGGTGGACAGCAGCGTACATGACATTACACCGCCCATCATTTTGGCGCAGGGTGAGCTGAATGATGGCTTACCCAGCTGCCACACAATTTCCAGGCAGTGCTAATTACTATTCCCCCTCCAAGTTGTAGCAACTCAGAGGGAGAAGAAATTTGGGGTCTGGCAGTCGACGGATCCACGAATTACCCATGTGCAGACTATAGCATTACTGGGTATGGAAAAAATAGGAGGCACCCTTGTGGATGAATGTATGTTCCAATTGTGTGTATTAGTATTACCTTATACAAGGAGACTTCCACTTTTGTAAAGAATGTGATTATTTATTAGGGTGCTTAGAATCAGTGTATGAAAGCCTGGGCGCCCATGCTTTCATACACTGATTCTAAGCACCCTAATATGACCTGAGGAAGCGGTTTGAGCCACGAAACACGTTGTCTGAAGTGCTTGTTATTAATAAAATAAATCATATCCTTTACAAAAGTAGAAGTCTCCTTGTATAAGGTAGGCAAACATCTTTTTATACTAATAGACACAATTGGAAAATACATTCATCCACAAGGGGGCGCCTTCTATTTTTTCCATACCCTGTTTGACCACCCTACTACGTGGGGTCTTCACGACATACTTGGAGTGACGTTTTTTCTAAGGAGCAGCGACTGACCATAGGAAAGACCTAGTGTGAACAGGTTTTCCCCACATGCCCAGTCGAGTGGTTGCCTCTTAAAGCAACCCACACTTGTGAGTAGTATTACTCTTATTTTTGTCTATTTACCCAGTAGGGTTACCACCTGGCCGGTATCTCTCCGGCACAGCCGGAAAATTAATTAAAAAGCCGCTGCCGGAAAAATGTTTTTACCGGCAATGTATCTGGCCGGTAATTTGGACAGACTGTTCCATTAGAGCAGAGGGGGAGATGCCTGGTCTGTTACAATAATACTTTTACTAACTGAGATTAGGCTACAGGCTGTTCTCCCCCTCTCTCCTTTTTAATGTGCAACTCCCTGTCACTGCCGACTGCGGGGCTGATTACACTGATAGAGATCAGTGTGGAGAGGAATGTCCTTCACCTCCCCCCTCCTCCACCCGGAGACTTCAGATGGCCATAGAGAAGGAAACAGACACGTGGAGCTGCAGCTGTGAGAGGAGATGCTGCTACTGTGAGAGGTGCTGTCACTCCTGTGTTTGTATGGATACAGACATAGTGTATGTGTGTGTGATGTGTATGTATATAGTGTGTGTGTGTCTCTCTCTGGGATCTGTGTCTCTATACAAAGCATGTGTGTATGTATATAGTGTGTGTGTGTGTTGAGTGTGTGTGTGTTGAGTGTGTGTGTGTTTTGAGTGTGTGTGTGTGTTGAGTGTGTGTGTGTGTTGAGTGTGTGTGTGTGTTGAGTGTGTGTGTGTGTGTGTGTTGAGTGTGTGTGTGTTGAGTGTGTGTGTGTGTGTGTGTGTGTGTGTGTGTTGAGTGTGTGTGTGTTGAGTGTGTGTGTGTTGAGTGTGTGTGTGTTGAGTGTGTGTGTGTGTGTGTGTGTGTGTGTGTGCGTGTGCGTGTGCGTGTGTGTGTGTGTGTGTGTGTGTGTAGTATGAACATGATTGAAGTGTTTTCTGGCCAGGTCTGCCTGCCACGATTGCACGTATTTCTAGTCAAATCTGCTGACATGATTGCACGAATTTCTAGTCAAATCTGCTGACATGACTGCATGTATTTTCTAGTCAAATCTGCTGACATGATTGCACGTATTTTCTGGTCAAATCTGCTGACATGATTGCACGTATTTTCTGGTCAAATCTGCTGACATGATTGCACGTATTTTCTGGTCAAATCTGCTGACATGATTGCACATATTTTCTGGTCAAATCTGCTGACATGATTGCACATGTTTTCTAGTCAAATCTGCTGACATGATTGCACGTATTTTCTGGTCAAATCTGCTGACATGTTTGCACATATTTTCTGGTCAAATCTGCTGACATGATTGCACGTATTTTCTGGTCAAATCTGCTGACACGATTGCACGTATTTTCTGGTCAAATCTGCTGACACGATTGCACATATTTTCTGGTCAAATCTGCTGACACGATTGCACGTATTTTTTGGTCAAATCTGCTGACATGATTGCACATATTTTCTGGTCAAATCTGCTGACATGATTGCACGTATTTTCTGGTCAAATCTGCTGACATGATTGCACGTATTTTCTGGTCAAATCTGCTGACATGATTGCACATATTTTCTGGTCAAATCTGCTGACATGTTTGCACATATTTTCTGGTCAAATCTGCGGACATGATTGCACGTATTTCTAGGTCAAATCTGCTGACATGATTGCACGTATTTTCTGGTCAAATCTGCTGACATGATTGCACGTATTTCTAGGTCAAATCTGCTGACATGATTGCACGTATCTCTAGGTCAAATCTTCTGACATGATTGCACGTATTTCTAGGTCAAATCTGCTGACATGATAGCACGTATTTCTAGTTAAATCTGCCGACATGATTGAACGTATTTTCTGGACAAATCTGCTTACATTACGTGTATTACGTGAGAAAACCTGGACAATTATGTGAATTTTCTGGGGAAAGGGTCACCAAAACTTGGTTGCACTTTTAAAGGGAACCCGAGGTGAGAATAATATTGAGGCTGCCATATTTATCTCATTTTAAGCAATACCAGTTGCCTGGCTGCCGTGCTGATCCTCTAGCTCTAATTCTTTCAACCATAGACCCTGAACAAGCATGCAGCAGGTCAGGGGTTTCTGACAATATCGTCAGAACTGACAAGATTAGCTGTATGCTTATTTCTGGTGTAATTCAGTTCACTACTGCAGCCAAATAAATCAGCAGGGCTGCCAAGCAATTAGTATTGTTTAAAAGGAAATAAATATGGCAGCCTCCATATCACTCTCACCTCGGATTCACTTAAAATTACAGTTAGCTCCGCCCTCATCCGGTCACGGCCACGCCCACTATAGCCACACCCATTTTTTGCTGCACACCGCGTGAACAGATTATCGATCGAAAATCTGATTGGACCTTTTGGAAATAGTCAGAAAATTGCATAGTGTGTACCTAGCATTAAAGGTCAACTAACCCGAGAGAGGGATAAGGAGGCTGCCATATTGATTTCCTTTTAAAGAGACTCTGAAGCCTCACAAAATCTCCCTTTTTACTTACAAATCCTCTTGTGCGATATGGTACTAGCTGAAACGCCGCTATCCCACGGCTAAACGTGTCCTCTTTGTCCCCCAAATCCCCGGGGCAAAAATGTACTACTTTCTTGGTCGTGGATTTGGTTGGCCGGGAGGCAGGGCACTCGGCTGTAGCCCTGCCTCAAGCGCGTCAATCTGCGCGCGGATCTCCGCCTCCTCTCCGCCCCTCTCAGTGAAGGAAGACTGAGAGGGGCGTGGAGTGGCAGCAATCGGAGCAGATTGAAGCGCCTAGAGGCAGGGTTACAGCCGAAAGCCCTGCCTCTTATAGGAAGTGATCCCCGGATTTTGCCCCGGGGATTTGGGGGACAAAGAGGACTCTTTTAGCGGCGGGATAGCGGCGTTTCAGCTAGTACTATATTACACAAGAGGATTTGTAAGTAAAAAGGGAGATTTTGTGAGGCTTCAAAGTCTCTTTAAACAAAGCCAGTTGCCTGGCTGTCCAGCTGAGCTTTCTGTCATTAGTATGTCTGCATCAAACACCCGAAAAAAATCAGGCAGCTAATCTTGTCAGACTTTTAGTCAGAAAAATCTGATCTGCATGCTTGTTCAGGGGCTATGGCTAGAGGCAGAGAATAAGCAGGACTGCCAGGAAATTTGCATTTGTAAATAAATTATAGCAGCCTCCATATCCCTCTCAGGCAGGGCAGCCATCAGGGGGGGGGGGGGGGCAACTGACACTGCAATGAGGGGCACAGGGCTTCAGGGGGCCCTGGGCCCCCCAAAGTGCTGAAAGGGCCGCATGTGCTGGCTGCGGGGCTGTGGCTCACTAACCAGCACACCGCGTTCCAGCACTGAGAGAAGAGTGACATAAGCACTTGAATGTGGGGAGCAGATGAGTGAGCCTGCTACCTACAGGCTACCTAAACTGGGCCACCACCTATACCTAGTTACCTATACTGGGGCAACACCTATACTTGGCTACCTATACTGAGGGCGCCACCTGTACCTGGCTACCTACACTGGGGCCCCACCTATACTTGGCTACTTATACTGGGCGCCTATGCTTGCTGCCTATACTGGGGGCACATGTACCTGGCTAACCTATACTGGTGCAACCCCCATACCAGGCTACCTATACTGGGGGCAACTATACCAGGCTACCTATACCGGGGCATCACCTATAGTTGAACACCTATACTTGGGGCACCTGTATCTTGCTGGCCTATACTGGGGCACCAGCTATACCAGGATACCTATACAGGGGGCATCTAAACCTGGCTACCTATACCAGGGCACCACCTATAGCTGGCTACTTATACTGAGGGAACCTATACCTGGCTACCTATACTGGGGGCACCTATGCCTGGATACCTATACTGGGGGCACCTATACCTGGCTAGGGCAGGGGGACAAGCTGAGACAGAAGGGGACAAGCGGTAACACAGGGGGGATAAAAGAGGCACAGGGGGAAAAGAGGCGGACAAAAGAGGGACAGGGAGAAAAGAGATGAGACGGGAACATGAGGTCACACAGAGGGACACAAAAGAGGCACAAACTGAGGTGAGACAAAGGGGGACAAAAGTGGCACAGGAAGAAAATAGGGGGACAAAAGAGAACGGATAAAGGATAAGGACGGACCTACAAGTCCCTATCTCATTTGTTAACTGGGGACTACCAGTATTTTGCTATTATTTGGCTCCACCCACAGCATGCCATGATCACCACTTTTTTGCCGCATCACGCTGTGCATGCCGCTTTCTTCAGGTTCGGAGCCATGCGCATTTTTCACTGCAGCACACTTTGTACATGGACACGGAGGTGGGGTAGCTAGTGGGCGGGCACAGCAACCAGTGGGTGGGCCCAGGCGTGGTGTGTGAGGGGACCCAAAATTTCTGATGGCGGCCCTGCTCTCAGGTCAAGTCTGTGAAAAACACTCCCACTTTTAGACCACACCCCTCAGGCCACACCCACAAGCATCTTTTTTACCCTAAAGGTGGCAACACTATTTACCCAGAGATAACACATCATAAGGGCTCCTGGTAGGGTGACCATCCGTCCGGATTTAGGCCGGACAGTCCGGTTTTTGGACTGCTTGTCCTCCGTCCGGCGCAAGGCAAAGAAGGACAGACAGATGTCCTCCTTTTTGGGTGTGGAGGGAGAGAGCGCAGAGAAAAGGAAGGTGGGCACAGTGGGAAAGGGGGGACATCTCCCCCTTTCCTCAACTTTGGGCTCCCCCTTCCTCGCTCTCCCCTCTAGAACTAAAGTTTTGGGGTGACTGGCAGCAGGCGGGACTTACCTCTGCCTCGCTCCAAGCGCCGCGCACTGCTTAGTGACCTCCGGTTCATGAGTTATTTGAGCCTGTTCTTTCCTGTGAGTGTAATGATCCGACTCATCCACTGAGCCGAATCAGTTCAGTGGATGAGTCAGGAACTGCAGCTGCAAACAGTGTTTAGCTGCAGTTCCGGTCTCATCCACTGAACTGATTCGGTTCAGTGGATGAGTCGGATCACAGGAAAGAACAGGCTCAAAAGACTCATGAACCGGACATCGCTACTGCTTCACCGTGGAAGGAGGCAGGTAAGTCCCACCCGCTGCCAGCTACCCCAAAACTTTAGTTCTAGAGGGGAGAGCGAGGAAGGGGAGCCCAAAGGTTAGGAAAGGGGGGGGAGATGTCCTCCCTTTCACACTGCTGTACCTACCGCTCTCCCTTCACTGTGCTTGCCCCTCCTGCCGGGGGACACCTGGCTAACTATTCTGGGGACACCCATAGCCCTGGCTAAATATACTGGGGACACCTATAGACCTAGCTATATATACTGGGAACACTATACACCTGGCTATCTGTACTGGAGACACCTATACACTTGGCTAACTATTCTGGGGGTACCTAAAGACCTGGCTACATATACTGGGGACACCTATAGACCTGCCTAACTATTCTGGGGACACCTAAAAACCTGGCCATCTGTACCGGAGACATCTATAGACCTGGCTAACTACTCTGGGGACACCCAAAGACCTGGCTACCTTTTCTGGGGACATTATACACCTGGCTACCTATATACTATACTTATACTGGGGACACCTATAGACCTGGCTACCTATGCTGGGGGTACCTATTTTGGGGTAACTGCTGTCAGATTATCTGTATTTATGGGGAACTACTGCCATATTATGTATGTTAGGGGCACGGCTGCTGCCAGATTGTGTGTATTTTGGGAAACTGCTGCCAGATTGTGTATGTTTGGGGGACCACTGCTGCCAGATTACATGTATTTTGGGTGTTACGTGTATTTTGGGTGATCCGCTGCCAGGTTTCGCGTATTTTGGGGAACTGATTCCAGATTATGTGTATGTTGAGGGAACTGCTGCTGCCACATTGTCTATTTTGGGGAACCACTGCCATATTATTTATATTTTGGAGGAACTTCTACCAGATTACGCGTATTTTTGGTGAAATGCTGTCAGATTACATCGATTTTTGGGGGGCTACACTACGGCAGAGCTCAAACTTCCCCGGCAGACAATTTACACCACTGCTCAGGGCTCTTTCACATTAGGGCAGATTTTCTGCGTTTCAACGCAAAGGGTAAAGTTTGCGTTACCCAAGGTGAAATGAAAGTCCATAGACTTTCATTTTAGCTTTCACACATAACGCAGCCTTTTTGTGCGTTGCGTTACACTGCACCCAGGCGCAGTTTTTCGGCCGACGCTAGCTTTATGCGTTACAATGTTAGTCAATGCTACACTATGCACGTTTTTAATCTGTTAACGCAGGCAATCAGTCCCAGAATGCAACAGAGGAACAATGTAGAAAGTTGAAAACTAAAAGAAAAATAAATTACCTGCCTTTTTCTATGTGCAGTAACGCATTGAAAACGGATTAAAAACGCACACTCACTGCAGTGCAACGCATATCAAAACGCATTAAAAGGCATACAACAAAACGTATGCTTTGAGCGTTCTCCAATGCAAGCTCTGATGTGAAAGAGCCCTCAGGTCATGTATATTTGGCCCCACCCATGACCACGCCCACGTTATGCTTGACCACACCCACTTTTGGCACGCTCAGTACATGTCCTCCTTTTCAGTGTGTGATGTCCTCCTTTTTGGGGTTCTGCAAGTGGCCACCCTAGCTCCTGGTGTCCCTGTGGTTTATTTTTCTTTATTTGCCACAGTTCCCAGTATAGCATTACTGCTTTAGCCGAGTGTAGAGGGTGCTGTGATTGGAGAACTGTTTCCAATGAGGTTTCCTGCTGGGTCCCCTAAAGAAGACTA